>NC_138779.1:94227163-94827163 GCF_965119305.1 Pelophylax lessonae
AGGAGAGAAGCAGCAAGTGTTCCTGGAGAAGCTTCTATGCAGATTTACAGCACGATGGGGCTCCTGATTTTTGGCTTAAGGGGCAGCTCTGCTTTGGGCCCCTAAAGATTGACAGGGCCCTGGGCAGCTGCCCCTTTTGCCCTGCGGTAAAGACGGCCCTGTGTGTGTGTGTGTATATATATATATATATATATATATATATATATATATATATATATATATCACAATGCAAGCAGATGTATACATTTTACACAGTGGTGGGATATTGTGTGTGCAGGGCCGCTGTTAGAAATCTCGGGCCCCCTACAACCTACCTGACAGGCGCCCCCCCCCCCCCGGAAATATCAATTTGCTAAAATGCCATGGTCGCAATGGTATGCTTTGCAGCCATGGAAGAAATTAGAGCCTCGCTACTGACACCTGTGTTTTTTTTTTTTTTTTTACTTTTTTAAATTGCTGAATGGCAATTTTACATTGTGAGACTGCATTGCAACTGTGAGCCAATTATTTGACTTCAAGGTGCAGAGCGACCCTATTGAACTCAATGGGGAGTTTGACAGTTGGTACTACCTGTCAAACTCTGTAGCCTGCATTAAAGCGGAGTTGCACCCAAAAGTGGAACTTCCGCTTTAGGTATTTTACCCCCCTGACATGCCACATTTGGCATGTCATTTGTTGGGGGGGGGGGGGGGGGGAGCAGGTACCTAGTTTTGGCAGGTACCCGCTCCCACTTCCACTCGGAGCGCCGCGGCGCCCTGAACGGAAGTTCTCCTCTCCCCCTCCCTCCCTACAATCTTCTGGGACATGTCAAAGGTCCCAGAAGATTGCCGGCCAATCAAGACGTGCGGCGCGACTCGCGCATGCGCAGTGGGTACCCAGCTGTGAAGCCGCAAACTGTCACAGCCGGGTGCCCACAGCAGTGATGCCGGCGCCGAGGGAGAGGATCGAGGCTTCGGGCAGCCGCATCGCTGGACCGTTGGACAGGTGAGTCAAATGGCTGGAACTCCGCTTTAATAATGCCACAGCTATGAAGTAAAGCATCACAGCCATGGCATGTATACAGTCCTGTCTGACTATATGATAGCTGGCTTCTGTCGAAGGGGCATGACCAAAAAAGGTCTGCCAACCATCTCCCGACCAGTCCTCTCAGCCAATGGCCCGAGAGTGCTGAGCAGAGTGTTCTGGTGGGTGGGTGGTCCCCTTGTCAGAACACAATTGAACAGAAGGGGAGATTGCTGTACTGACATTGGGTTGTTAGTACTGCGGCTCTGACCTGAGGTGTAAGGTTTTTTTCGTTCAGCCAGCAGGGTTGAATGATAAAAAAAAAAAAAAACTAGCAGTATATACTAGGGGCCATAGGTGTGCGCACAGAGTGTGCCAGGTGTGCCCAGGCACACCCTAATCACCCTGTGCAGCACAGATTCCCCCTACTAACCCCGGTCTCCTCCCTCTTACCCCCACAGCTCTTCCGGCTTCTCTCCTCTCCAGCCCACTGTTGCTGTGGGGATGTTTTAGGATGAGTGGGGAAAGAGGCCAGTAAATATATAATTTGCCGGCCACTCCCTTTCTGAATGAACATCGTAAGTGATCGGTAGTGTTTGAGCTTTGGTGTGCACACCCTAATGCATTAGGCTGCGCACACCTATGCTAGGGGCATTAGGCTGCAATCACACTTGTGTGATGTTTCCTGAATGTGTGAAAAAGTGCACAGGGTAACAGGCGTTTTGCAGTGCATATTGGAAATGCACTGCAAATGCGCAAAGCACTTGTGGTGTCATTAATTGTAAATGGCACCCCAAATGCAATTATCAGACCTGCGTTTTGTCATGTGGCAAACCTGCATGTCTTAATAGGTACTAGAGTCTCTATGATGTGTTTGTCACACATATGACAGCCCATTCAAGTGAATAGGCTATGTACGAAAAGGAAGAAAAAAAAAGAAAAAAAAAACCGCAAGCAGGAACGTGTGTTCCTGCTATTTGAAGTATAAAGTGGGCCTTAGGAGTGGTATATAGAAAAGGTTGGGCAGAGATGTCAGCTGGAGAGAGAGATGTGTACACTCTCTCCCAGCTCCAGCACCACAGTAGTTCTAGGCTGGGTCCATATCCACCCCTCTCAAAAATCCTGAAGTTTCTGTCCCCTTCACTGCAGCAGGAACCCCCCCAACCCCCCACACTCTCCCCCTCCAGCAGAAGCATTGATGCATCCAAACCATGGAGGTCACAGTGAAAACAGAGCAGTGAGAGGACAATCTGGAGGGAGGTGGAGCTTCCTGCTCATTAATCTCACTGACAGGAGATAACACTGCTGACTACTGTCCAGAGGGAGACTGAGGGGAGTTTCAGGACCAGGCAGAGACACAGACCGAGACTCTGCAGCTGTCTCTGCATTATTCTTGATCTTTAAGGATAGTTTACAGACGGGTATGGTGCCAGCAGATTGGAAAAAGGCCAACATAGTACCAATATTTAAAAAGGGGCCGAGGTGTATCCCGGGTAACTATAGACCTGTCAACCTAACATCTGTAGTCTGCAAGATTTTGGAGGGGATGTTAAGGGACCACATACAAGACTTTAGTAATGGAAACAATATAATTAGTAGTAATCAGCATGGATTTATGAAAAATCGTTCTTGCCAAACCAATCTATTAACCTTCTACGATGAAGTGAGCTGCCACCTAGATAAAGGTAAGCCTGTGGATGTGGTGTATCTGGACTTTGCAAAGGCCTTTGACACCGTTCCCCACAAACGCTTACTGTACAAACTAAGGAAGGTAGGTATGGACCATAAGGTGAGTACCTGGATAGAGAACTGGCTCCAGGGGAGAGTCCAGAGGGTGATGATTAATGGGGAATACTCGGATTGGGCGGGTGTGGAAAGTGGGGTCCCCCAGGGTTCGGTCCTGGGACCAATCCCGTTTTAATTTATTCATAAATGATCTAGAGGAGGGGATATCTATGATACTAAACTAAGCATGCCAATATCTTCTATGCAGGATGTGGAAACCTTACAAGCGGACCTGAACAAAATAACGGGGTGGGCAACTACATGGCAGATGAGGTTTAATGTTGATAAATGTAAAGTAATGTACTTGGGGGCCAGAAACCAGAAAGCAAGCTACTCACTAGGGGGGGAACCTCTGGGGGAGTCTAGGATGGAAAAAGACTTTGGGGTACTGGTTGACAACAGGCTTGGCAGTGGCATGCAATGCCAAGCAGCTGCAAGCAAAGCCAACAGAATACTGGGATGTATAAAAAAGGGGATTCACTCCAGAAATAAAGAGATTATTCTCCCGCTCTACAAGACTCTGGTCCGGCCACATCTGGAGTATGCTGTCCAGTTCTGGGCACCGTTCCTCAGGAAGGTAAGCCTGTGGATGTGGTGTATCTGGACTTTGCAAAGGCCTTTGACACCGTTCCCCACAAACGCGGACTCTCCAAAACATTTGCACAGAGCAGTTAAAGCCCAATTCTTGGCAAAACCCCCTTTTCTCCTTTCATCCTTTCAGGACGGCCTACATTTGGGTGATTGTGGCTCCGCCTCACAGGAAACACAACTAATTTGCAGCTGTTTAAAAGGTTCCCACCCATCCTTAGCTCCAGTTCAGTTGTGTTTCCAACTTCACATCGGAACGTTTGTTTTTTTACTAACCTGAGGCAAATAGCTGGCCAAGATGGTACCCCTGGAAGGCAGCTTCGGTCGGCCTAATAGCAGGTTCCTCCCTAGCTGTGTCCTTGAAATAGGAGCTTTCAGGTCGCCAAACATACCAGGTAGTGCGGTTTGCCTTATGGTGAAGGTCCCTCATACCTGAAGTCCTGCTTGTCTCTGCAGGAAGTCTCCTCCATTAGCTCCTCTAAAGCGGTAAGGATTTCGCCGGTGAAAAATTTTCCGCCAAGGAGCGCGCCGCAAGCCTCGCTGTGAAGACCGGACAGCGATGCCTGGGAGAGAGCGCTGCATGGAGGAGACGCCGGGTCCATGTGATGTTCATGGCAGAATCTCCGGCTACGAAGGGGCTGTAAATTGCCCAAAAAGAGACCAAAGCACAACGCATCCCGTAGGGGTATAAGTCGATGCACAGGTGACTGCAGGGACATGAGACCGGGTAAGTGAAATTTACCGGATAATGAGGCCTACTGCTGCATACGATCTAGGATCAGCAAGCCTTTAATTGTTCCCTTACTGACAGCCCTGTTAACGATCTGTGTCTTGGAGTAGCACATATGTTAAATAAGAGAGCGAGTTAATCACTTTGTTTCTCTCTTTTATTGTTGCAGGTCGTTCCTCGGCCCAGAAGGCCTCTGTCAGAGCCTCCTCTACTTTAATAGCACAAACATGCTGGAAGTGCGGTACTGTGGAGTAGTCTGTTTAAAGCCTTGCACACAAACCCTTTGAGCCATATATGTGTTGATAAATTGGCTGAGAGTATCTGTTTTAATGAAATTTTTCTTAAATCAGTGCAGGAGGGTTGCCTAATCCAGTCCTTGTGGACTACAGCTGCTACTCATCAGAGCTTAACGCTTGTGATCACAGATTAAGATAGTCTGTCTGCTCTGGAATGTATGTCTCTAGAGCAGGACTCTTTCCACTTTTCAGAATCTCAAAGACATTTCCTCTGCAAACAAGGAATAAACGAGATCCAAAGAAAGACACTAGCCAGCCCAGGTCCTTAACTAAGGAGGGCTCGGGCGGTAACAGATTTAAAGAGAAAAAATGTTCCAAAATAAAGGACAAAAATCTTTTTCCTGGAAACTGTGGTGTACTGGGCTATGCTCGTAAATAAAAAATTGCGGGGTCATGAGCCAAGACCCAACCAGGCTAAACACTTTCAATTTGTATGCAATGGCAGGCCCTTGCACTACATTGAAAAGGGTAAATCTGAAGGAAATCTACCAACAAAAGTTGGATGGTGTGTGTCAGCTTTATGCCCCATACACACGTGCAGATTATCTGCAGACTTTTGTCTGCAGACTTACCTTTTCTATGTAGTGCAAGGGCCTGCCGGATTGCATACAAATTGAAAGTGTTTAGGTTTGACCTCATATTATATGGTTTTGGTAAGTCTGCAGACAAAAGTCTGCAGATAATCTGCACGTGTGTATGGGGCATTAGACTGACTGGGTGTGGTGATATCTTGCACAGATCCTCTGATTCATTATCTTGATCAGCTGTAGCTGCAAGTTAACCATCCCCACCTAAAGAGGAGTAATCTCCCCTAAATAACTTCCCACGTACGAAGTATTTAGGAAATGAGATCTTTTGAGTGCTGGTCACAATAAGGACAGAGCACTTGTTAATAGGAGGCATGAATTGCTAATTCTTATTATGTGGTTACAGCTATAGCAGACACCTGCTTACTATCTGGCCAAAAAAAAAAAAAAAAAAAAAAATGTTGAATTCAGGAGCTTACTGAGTTTATCTCAGTAATTAAAAGCTCACAAGACATTGTAAAGTTTCCTATCCATAGGGGGGGTATGATGTCGTACTTAACAGACTCAGCTGTTCAGTCAGTTATAGCCTCTGCAAGAACAGTGGCTCTCATGAATACTGCTAGGAGAGCAGTGTGTGCAAAGTTTATGAAGGAGATGTCTCTTCCAAGTTAAGACTTTGTGCCTGGCCTGGCAAAGGATTTTTTTTGTGGATCAGGACCTGAAGGATGTCTATCTAGATCCTCAGGGAACAGGTTATCCCAATTTTTTTCCTGCAATGGAAAAACATCTCAACCAGCCCGATGTCCTCCAGATCATTCAGAGAGAATACAGACTGAAGTTTTTCTTCTCAGCCAGTGGCAGAGATAACTGTATCATATCCCTCAAAGAAAAACCCTGTTAAAGGGGATTCAAGAGTGGATGGAGCAGAGGGGTAAATACCCCTGTACCGTGAAATCAGGTCTTCAAAGATTTTTTGATTCTCACGCATTGTGGTACAAACCCGCAAGTAGATGCCGTCGTGTTGTATATCCCAGATTTTATGACTACTCTGGATTGAAAAGACGCTTACAGGCAGGTTCCAATTCATCTGGAACTCTAAGCATTCCTAGGATTCGCAGTGGGGACTGCAAATAGGACAGCGTCATCTGCAGGGCCCAATATGGATCCCTTATCTGGGCTATAAGTTGACCCTTTCAAGATCAGCAAAACAGGCAGACACACAACAAGTGATGTCAGTCCTACAGCCGGCAGGGTGGCGGATAAATGTGGAGAAATCTTCAATAGAACCGGTTCAGGTTCAAGTTTGCCTGGGGTATAAGATAGATTTCAAAGAAACTGTTTTTTTTTTTCCCAGAGGAAAAGGAAAAGTGGTCTCGGCGGTGGAAAATGTCTGTTTTCATCCTCTGTGTTTACAGGGGACAGATCATGAGGATGTTTGGTCGGATTACAGCTTGTATCCCAGCTGTAGAGTGGCCCAACTACACTCACGAGACCTTCAATATTTCCACCTGCTCTCTTGGAACAAGAGACAGAAGTCCCTAGACAAAAGTCACTTTATAAAAGGGAAGGACAACTGGGAAGAGGAGTTCCTCAGTCGTCATGTCATCAAACGGACAGAATGGGAACTGAATCCCAGAATATTTTCAACTTCTAGTCCAAATGTTTGGTCAACCGGAAGTGGATATGTTTGCCACTTGACAGAGCAAAAAGTAAAACCAGGTCATCGCCTGGACATAACAAAAGGATATGGTAGGCTTGGATACCCTAGCACAGCCATGGCACGCTAGGCGAGCATATGCCTTTCCTCCTCAAAATCTGATTCCAAGAATCATACAGAGACTCAGTGGATGGCTGCAACTGTGTCTCATAGTGATTGCCCCTTGGGGGCCAAAGAGAACGTGGTTCGCGACTGATATCCCCATCAGTGACAGCTCCTTGGAAACTAACAGAAGTTCCAGATCTGTTCATACAAAGGACTCTTATTTCACCCCAGGCCATAGGTAAAACAGCCTGGGTAGTGAGCGCCAAGTCCTGAAGGAGAAAGGTTGTTCAGACAGAGTCAGTGATACCCTCCTTTCAAGTAAGCATCCTAGGAGCAGTCCGCCATGTGTCCATCTGGTCCAGTCAAGATACATTCCTAAAACACTATTGTGTGGAAGTACTGTCGCAACAAGACCTTGCCTTTGGCAGAAAGGTTTTACAGGCAGTGGTCCTGCCCTAAGGTAGGCCAGTATGGATTCCTTTATTATCCTCCCAAATGTAGGCCGTCCTGGAAGGATGAAAGGAGAAAACTTACCGTTAGTTCACCGGTAACGGCTTTTCTCTTCAATCCTTCCAGGACGGCCGGCCTACTTCCCGCCCTATGTGGTGGTGAGTTCTAAAAGAATATGTATATATAAATGTATATGTATTTATATGTAGCTGTTTGACTATATTCCTTAAAGTTCGGCTGGAAACTACTTTCCTATTACTGGAGCTAAGGATGGGTGGGACCCTTTTAAACAGCTGCAAATTAGTTGTGTTTCCTGTGAGGCGGAGTCACAATCTCCCAAATGTAGGCCGTCCTGGAAGGATTGAAGAGAAAAGCCGTTACCGGTGAACTAACGGTAAGTTTTTTTTTTTTCCCTCCCATGCAGTGCATGGGTTAATTGCCCATTTTGTCTGGGGATGAGCGCAGAGCCCATACTTGCCTGATCCTTCAATCCTTTGGAAAACAGTGCTCCCCCACGTCCAACAGTGGGCTGTTCCTGACAACTTAACATCCAGAGCCAGTCTTTAGGTGTGATAACGTCAGGAACAGTCTACCACACGAGCGCTTAACTGTGGGGGCAGGAGCTGCAGGGGAACGGTCTTGCACTGAGAGGATTAGTGGATTAGGTGAGTATATCTCGGCTTTCCCATCCCTTAGACAAAAGCAAGCAGCCAACCCACGTAGTGTGGGCACAGCCTCACTGCATGGGAAAAACAATTTGCCTGGAGTTCCGCTTTAGAAGAGATGTATGGCTTTTATTTTATTCTATATTCTTCCCTAGGTGGATGCTGCATCTGTCCCCCCGGTGCCTCTACACTGAGAACCGAGCGATTGAACACCGCCGATCACTCAGTTCTGACAGGTTCCCAAGCAGAGAGCTTCTGACTGCTCTACCCCCTCCTCGCTCATTGGAGTGCTGGACTGTGGAGGGGCGGGGAGCGGCCAGCTCAGGCTCTCAGTGCCTTGTTGAGAGGCTGAGCCGGGTGTCAGTCCAGGCACCTGGCAGATCCTGACTTCCATTGTCGTGATGACACGGTACCTGGACTGACTTCTGTGACGTCAGCAGAGAGCGTGCTGAAGTCACAGGTCACACGAGTGCACAACGTGATCCATAGGAGAAGTAAAGCTAAGCGAGCTTTGGCTGTACTTCTCCTTTTAAGTATGCCATGTTTGTTTAAAAAAAAAAAAGATAAATCAAATGTTTTACGATCACTTTTGAAAAATCATTTTAGGCCTGATGATTACGTAAAATCCCACAAAAATACATTTTTAAAGCAGACCCTCCTAGAGAATAAAATGGGGGGGGGGGGGGTAGTTCAAATTATGTCACATGATATTAGTGCAACGGAAAAAAAAATGAAACCTTTCAGTAAAAAATGCTCTAGTTAATTTAAGGGCACCCACATGCAGTAAATTACCCAGTTTTTTGGTAAAATATAAAAGATGAGATTGTGCCGAGTAAATGGATGCCTGTTGTGTGAAACCGTAAATATGTATGCGCTTGTGAAATGGTGACAAACTTCAGTATCCTATATGTCCCATAAGCAACGATTCAAAAGCCCCTACAGGTCATCAGTTGGGTTACCCAGGAGCTTTGGCGCTAGAATTATTGCTCTCACTTGGCTGTGCATGGTGATATGTAACATGTATCACAACTGATGTTTTTGTTTTGTATGAGGGTTGGGGAGGCTCATATGTTTTACTAAACAGTGTCCCTCACCTACCTGTGTAAATGAAGCCTTGCTTCCTTGAAATCTGTGAAATATATTCAGTATGCCCTGTCAGGAGGCACTTCTGTCACCCAGATTTCACAGATTCTGCCTTATGAAATAGAGAAGCCGAGAGGAGGAGTTTCAGGAGGCGGGCAGGAATCTCTGTGCCATAGGATATTTAATGCAATTTCCTCACAGGAAGTAATGCTAGTAAGTTTTAGCTATGTAGAGTTGCCTAACAGCTTTTACTTTGCCAGAAAGGATACCTCGCAACTGTGTACAAGCCAGCACAAAGACCAAAATCCTGTTTCTAAAGTGATTACATGTTGATTTTAGTTTAAGATTTAAAATTAATATGAAATGTAGTTCCCAACCATTAACTAGACTAGTAAATTTAATGAAATATAGTGATGTCACCAAACTAAACCTCACAGACAGTCATATCTCAGGGTAGCCTGGTTCATATAGGTGTTTTTTTTTTTTGTTAAAGAAGGAAGACCTACAGGATCTTTAAATGGCTTCTGTCTAAATAGCCTCCTATTGAATTACAGAAAGCAGCTGAGAATTCACTGGAATCTTTTTCTAAGTAATGTTTTCCTCCACCTGACATGCTTTTCACATTTCTTTGTGAAACCTAAATGCATGATAGGCAATACTTAATAGAGACCAAAATATAGCTTCTACCATTCTTCAGTATTAGTCCATATGGAGGGATGTTCAGCAGTACCCCCACACATATAGTTGAAAGAATATAATGAAATACATTTTAGGAGTTTTAAAGATGCCTCTAGAACCAGCAACACTACTTGTTCATTTTTAGTTGCCCTTAAGTCATATTTATTGACTCTTGGTTCCGGTTCACATGAGAGCGATCGCATGTAATTCGGAGCACACTGTTCCTAAAATTACATGCAATCTCTGTGCGGTGCAATTTCAGCTATACAGTTTGGCTGAATTCGCACCGCAATCGCACTAAGACGCACAAGACCTCTTTTTTTTTTTTTTGGTCCGCGGCAGAATCGGATCGCGTGGTGGTTCACACTAGTGTGATCCGATTCTGTGCGAACTTAGAGATCGCACTGCGATATGCGATCTTATCTGGGGGGTGTCTAACTTTTAATTGACACGCGTATCGCATATGGCAGTGTGAACTGCCAGGGGTGCGGATGCGATGTGGGAACACGCTGTATATTTGCAGCATTCCCGCATCGCACAAATGTGAACCAGCACTTAGTAAGGATAGGTTCACATATCGTAAGAGCAACGCGCTATACTAGCAGACACACCCACATATTTGCAACTGTGGTGTGTTTTCAAAAAAGGGTCGGGACTTCTATCCCCATGTTTCTCTTAAATCAGTGCAGCGTGATTTAAAAAAAGGTGGGGGGAGTAGGGCAGCCCATTAAAAGGAATGAGCTGCTCTTACTGCGACATGCAAGCGCAGATGTGAATCGAGACTGTTCGTTAAATGTTACCAGCACCCGTGTTTTCGTTGGGTTTTATGTGAGATATGCAAATCATCTTTGTGTATATGGACTTAAAGGAGAAGTAAGGCTAAAGCTTGATAGCAAGATATTCATCAATGGGAAGCCATTCATGACAGGTTGTTTACATTGTCATGTAATCGCTATGACTGTTCACTAGACACAGCGTTCACAGGAGAAGCGCACTGCGCGCCCCAAACCTGGAAGAGGCACAATTGTGTGTGTGTGTGTGTATATATATATATATATATATATATATATATATATATATATAAATCTATATTAGGGGTGTTGAATTTAATCAATGCATCGCGATTCGACCACCCGCGATTCTGCATCGATGCTGCGACCGGCTTTAATCGATGTTCTAATGACGTCCTGAAGCTCCGCCCCCTCCCTCTCCGCACAGCGATGGCTCTTAAAAATTCGTAGCCGCGCCCTCTTTTCCTGCCTCATCCCCAGTCGCCCGGCGTCGCTGCAAGAGATGACACGAGGAGCTAGTGTCCCTGACTGCTGGAGAGGAGAGAATGAGATGGACTACGGTGTGCAATGTTCACATTTACACTTTACAAATGCCTGATCACTCCAGTAAGCTGACACTGCACTCCGCTTATCACATGCAGTGAGACACTTCCCGATCAGCACAGATTGGGAAATGTCTCACTGCCTGTGATTACCGGAGTGCAGTGTCGGCTATGAGATTTTTAAGTACCAAAGTTTGTCGCCATTCCCTGAGCGTGCGCAATTTTGAAGCATGACATGTTGGGTATCTATTTACTCGGCGTAACATTATCTTTCAAATTATGGAAAAAATTGGGCTAACTTTATTTTTTTAATAAAAAAAAAAAAAAGTGATTATTTTTTTTTCCAAAACAAATTGCGCTTGGAAGACCGTTGCCCAAATTCGATGTGATAAATATTGCAACGATCTCCATTAATTCTCTAGGGTCTCTGCTAAAAAAAATGTTTGTGGGTTCTAAGTAGTTTTCTAGCAAAAAGGTCATTGGCTACAGCAGAATAAAGTGAAAGTTCCTGGAGTGGCCATCTCAGTCTCCTGACCTCAATATCATTGAGTCACTCTGGGGAGATGTCAAACGTGAAGTTCATGTATGACAGCCCAAGAATTGACAGGAACTGGAGGCTTTTTGCCAAGAAGAATGGGCAGCTTTACCATCTGGGAAGATAAAGAGCCTCATCCACAAATACCACAAAATAAAATTTAAGCTGTCATTGATGTTCAAGAGGGCAATGCACCGTATTAAGAACTGGGGTATGTAAACTTTTGATCAGGGTCATTTGGGTAGTGTCTGTTGTCAATTATGATTTAAAATGAGTAAACACAGTTAATTATAAATGGCTTCAGCCAAACACTAACAATGAGTGAAAGAAAATTTATTATTCATGTTCTCTGAAAAATGGCCAAGAAATCAAATTCTGCCAGAATATGTAAACTTATGAGCACAACTGTACACTACCTATAGGTAAGCCTTATTATAGGCTTACATATTGGTAACATTTAAAGATGGAAGTTTACATCCTCTGTAATAAACTGTGTTCTGTAATTTGTCATTTGATTTTTAGGAAGTAAAATGCTGGTACATGCAGTAAATTCATAGACTAGGGAGTTTTGACAGCACATAAGGTCAGTAGTCCTAGAGAACCTTCAAGGATCACTTGTTAACCACTTAAGCCCCGGAAGATTTTACCCCCTTCCTGACCAGGGGGTATTTTGCGATTCGGCACTGCCTGACTTTAACGGACAATTGCGCGTTCGTGCGACGCTGTACCTAAATGAATTTGACGTCCTTTTTTTTCCCACGTAATAAACAAGCAAAAAATTGGGGGAGCAGACCCTGAACATGTATATCTAAAGCCGGTGCAGCTATGGACCAAGCAACATGTATATTAAAAAAGAATAGCGCAACCATGCAAAAGAAATGACTATCAAATACCCACAAACAGAGCTTTCTTTTGGTGGTATTTGATCACCTGTGCGATTTTTTTTTTTATTTTTTTTTTTATATTTATATTTCCTGCCAGTGTCCAATCACTCTGAAGGTGACAGCCTAGCCCTACTGTAATGAAGATACTGTGTTCTGTGATGTACTCCCAAGAAAATGTTTTTAAAGTAAAATTAAGAATCCTTATTTCAGGTTGCTACTTGCTAGAACAATAATAGAGGAAATCTTCCAGTGGGGAAATTTGTTGTGGTGAGAACTGTCCAAGAGGGAATTTTTCCCTCTTAAGGAAATGAGAGATCACTCCAAAGTATCTATAGAGCGGGAAGTGAGTAGTTCCCCCCCCCCAGTGGGACACCAACCACGTCAGGTTTTTAACCATTCTTCTATGCAAATTAAATAAAGTACATTTTGGCTTTAGATACATTTTAAGCTTTCCTTTAGAGGAAACTGTGTTAATAGACAGTTAAATGTTGACTTATTCTTTATTATTTTTTGAAATATCAATGATCTGCCAGATTATTGGACATGACATTGGCTTTTTAATGGGCCCATCTTTTCCTTATCCTTAAATACTTTTTTAGAAATTAGCAACATTTCAGCAAACGAAATCCCAAGAAGAAGATTGTTCAAATGGACTTTGTGGACCCAGAGAAGGATTTCAAGAAGGAAAAGCGAGCAGCCCCTTTTCATCACGGCCGCAGTCCAAAGAAACTGTGTCTAGAGTCTCTTGTTTTGCAGATGGAGAACCTGAATCTAAACGATTCTGACAACTTGGATTGGAATGAGTTTAAAATAGTGGGAACTTCCCAAGATATTACTAAACATTACGTGCGTTTAACTTGTGCACCAGACCCGTCAACTGTGAGACCAGTGTCAGTAAGTTTTTTTTTTTTTTTTTTTTTTTGACTTTTCCTAAATTTTGTGAAAATAAAAGCTAATGTTTTTAGTGCAGGTTCACATATATGCAATGCGGGAAACCTGCGAATCCACTGCGGGTTCCCACATCGCACCCGGCTCGCAGACAGTTCACACTGTCGTATGCGAATCGCTGGGGGTGTCAATACAAAGTTAACAACGCCCCCAGATCCGTTTGCATATCGCAGTGCGAACTGTCAGAACATGAATCAGATCGCATAGGTGTTTACACCCATGCGATTAGATTCTGGGGCGGACCCAAAAAAGGGTCCTGTGCGAGTTGTTCAAATGCGATGCAAATTCACTGTATGGCTGAATTTGCATCGCACAGACATTGCATGTGATTTTCAGAGCAGTGCGCTCCGAATCGCATACAAGGTCTGTCATCGCACTTATGTGAACCGGGACTGACTCCTCTTATTTGGAATAACACCCAATAGGTGATAGTTCCAGGATTATTTTTTTATTTTTCCCCCTGCAAGTGCCTCCCTTTTCCCCCTGCAAGTGCCTCCCTATCTCATGATCCTTGAGTGCTCATAAGATCTACTTTTTGACCAACAGAGAGGCACGTTGCAGAGAAGAGTGTACTGTATACTGAAATGTTTTAATTTTACATTTAGCCTAATAGTGTATGTTTTGAAGGTCTGCCTCTGGTAATTATGGTTACAGTTGCCAGTGTTCTTTAACTCTGAACCAAACTTTCAAACCCTGAAACAGGTGGTGTCATAGCTATTAGCATATGCAGAACCATAGCAAATTCTGATCTAAATAGAGCTTAAATTTGTGCTTTCCTTGGCTTCAAAAGTGGAACCAAACTCCTTAAATCCTTTTCCAGCCAAATTGGGATAACACCTACTTTTTATATATTTGTTGCATGTTCCCATTTACATAGCATATCCTAAATTAAAATTTGCTGTAAGGGTTCATTCACTCTTAAGGCTCCATGTACACGGGACGTTGTTAAAAGTCCCTTTGAATGCTGGAATTTTTAGGACGTTTGAAACGTCCGTTCGGTCGCGTTTGTACCCGCGTTTAGCGTGCGTTTAGCAGCGTTTGCGGGCGTTTGCGTTTAGAAGCGTTCCTAGAGGTAAAAAAAATTATTCCCCTTTAAAATGGAAAAACGCGAACGCTAAACGCGGGTCATTGCGTTCGGACGCGTTTGGACGCGTTTAGACGCGTTTGTGCGTTTGAAACGCCGGGAAACACACGTTCGAACGCAAATAATTGCGTTCTAAAAAAAGTCCCTGAACACAACTGCCTGCAAATGACTGTAAACGACCTGGTGTACATGGACAGATAAGATAAAATGTAGATGTGTTCAGGGGCTTCTGAAAAAAACGCCCAACTGCTCCTAAACGACCATTTCCAGCGTCCCGTGTACATGGAGCCTAAGTCTATACCCTTTATTTGAGCAGAGTTTAGGCCATAAATATTACAATAGGCACCACACAGCTCAGTACATACAGATGTGGTAGCGTTTTGGTAAACAATAAGCAGCATGTCTTTCAGCAGGCATTGCCGCTTACTAGCTGCCTCCATTAATTTCAGTGGTAGCGCACCATAACCACACCTATAGCATTTACGGTGCGTTGCTGAAGCATTTTTAAAGCGTTAGCTGGCTGCTGAGGGAGAGGCATTGAAGGTTCCTGTATCCGAGAATAGCACATAGATGGAGAACTAGAATAAAGCAGCTCCAGCTACTTCCTGTTAGAGCATCTATGTGGTAGCACAATTTGCGTCTGTGTGTGGGGAAAAAGCATCAAGCCAGCAATACTGACAGTGCCAAGCAGGAGCAGAGGCATTTGTCATTGCCAGTGGTAAATCTTTTTTTTTTTTTTTTTTTGTATAGTGCATGCCCAGCATTAGACTTGACTTGCCTCCAAGTTAAAGGAGACATTCTTCTGGTCACGCAGGATTCCTTTATAATTGTGACTTGCATTAGTCGGGGTTCTAACAATCTTGAGAAGGACATCAAATGTGGACAACTTCATGTTGGTATAATTAAAGAACTTTGAGGGTTATGTCTGCGATTTTGTTGCAAAGAGTATGGAAATGCCCTTGGAAAATCTCTGCAATACTATGTGATGCACCCAATACTGACACAACACCCTCCCTTTTTTTTTTTTTTAACTCTGGGACATTCTTTCCATGATCCTCTTGAGCTGGACTAAGCCAAATGTCAAAAAGTATACAAATCCATCTTAGAGTATTTACCAAAATATCTGCTATTGTACCACAACCTAACCACATCTCAAAGCAGATCATTTCCTCTACATCACTTCCCCTTTAACCACTTCTCTAGAAAACACTTTTACAGGTGTTTAACATGTTTTCTTGATGCTTTTTCAACGCTTCAAAAGCATGTCATAAACGCTTAGAGGCACGTTAATGAGCGTTGTTTCGTTCTTCATAATCAACATTTGTGAATGAGCCAAGAAGGTTTAAGGGCTAGAAGCTGGCCTTCTGCATTATGTTATTGAGGGGAAACTTGGTGTGTCCTGCTGTCAGTGGGTACCGATTTTGTTTCCTTCCACATTTTAATTGTTTGCCTGAGGCCAAACACCTAGAAAGGCAAGAGTCCGCTTTAATGGCCTTAACACGAGATTGTAGAGTGGCTCTGGCATGTAATTTAAACGCCTCCCACACCGCTCCAAGAGAGGCAGTTTGATCGTTATCAGCGAAAAACTGACTCCAGGAGGCATCCAGTGCATTACCCCCCTCCATCAGGGCCAACTACGCAGGGTTAAGTCTCCAGGCCGGCGGAGGTCTATTGTGGGGCAAGGACAACACCACCCAGTATGGACAATGATCAGACATGGACCTGGGAGAAAAACCCGCCTTAAGCAATCTGGGAAGCAGGTCTTGGGACAGCAGTATCAAGTCTAGCACCTTATGCGTGTCAGCGCCTGCCGATCTCCCCCCCCCCCCCCCCCCCCCCCCCCTCTGCTACAATACTGGCAGTCTCCCCCAAATCAGCATTGTCATTTCTCCTGAACTTATCTAACTTGGCAACAGTCTCTGGCTTCGGTTTTGGGGGTGCCATAGTCAGGACTTCGGGCAAAGGTGACCAAGTACAGTAGTTAATAGGAGATGAATAGAGGCTGGAGTGCAGCAAGATGGCTGACCGTGCGGAAGTGAAACTAAGCAGCTGGTCACTGATAAAATCTGAGTAGCGTCACTAGAGGGGTCAGGCAGCATAAAGAGAGCCAGAGTGTCCCACAGTACCTTTTTAAAAGGAGAGATCCAGGGCGTCAGGAGGGTCAGAACAGCTCAAAAACCGATCGAGTGGGTGTACCAAGATGGCCGCCGACTTCCAGGAGTAGGCCGAAGCCGGGGACTCGCCTAGATTGTGTATCCGGCCCAGAAAAACGTCCGTTCGCGCGGGTCCCCGCCCTGTTCAGGAGCCGTTCCCCTGGATTGGGGTATATGTGGGAGCACTACAGGAGCCAGCCAGGTCAACCCAGGGGGATTCCAGAGCACAGGATGGGTCAGCTCACTTGTGTCTTACTCCATGCTGTGCCAGGCCACGCCCCCAGAATGTCCTGTTTTTACAGAGCACTGTTGTGTGGTTAGAAGAAATATTTTTATTCTTTTTAGCTTGTTTAAAAAAAAAAAAAAATCCTACCTGACTAAAATAAAAAGGTGACTTGCACCTTCAATGCAGGTGTTCTTCCGCCTGGCTGCAGTAGGTGGAGGGCATATGCTAACAAAGTGTGGCGTAGATTTAGTAGTCTTTTCATCAATTGCCACTTAGTTTAGCTAAAACAGTTTATCCACAAAGCTCATGCATGGAACCTCCAAAGATCTCTATGCAGCAGCAACCTTGCTTACATAGCAGCTATAGGATAACATGTTTGGGAAAGGATAAACGATTATCAGACCAGTGTGGTATCCCTCCTAAAAAGATGGATGTTAATTTGACGGGTATGCTGCTGCATTTGCGTGCTTCACACTCCTGCCTAGCAAGGAACAGATTTTTTTTTTTCTGAAGGATAGAAAAAAATAAAACTTAAGACCACTTTAATTTTAGGACATTAAGCTAAAATTGAGCATTTCCTGTACACTGTTATATAGCTCACTAGGAGGAACATACCCTTATGCCCAATGTCCATCCTACAGGCTTGTGTCTCATGGTGGTCTTATGTGCCCCTTGGTTGAATTGTATTGTGCCCCTTAATTGTAGCCTTGGGCATATTTTTATTTCAAAGACCAATGTACATTACATTTACTTTTTCTTTGACTTGTCTTGCTTCCCAGGTTTTAAGAAAATCTATAACAATGGTGAAGGGGCACTTTAAAGAGAAGCAAGATTATGCATTTGCTTGTGAGCAACTAAAATCAATTCGCCAAGATTTAATGGTATGTTTTATTTAGAATACCTCTGAGTATTGCATTGTGTGTTCAGTTTGTAATGGATTTGTTTATTTTGCATACAGGTTCAAGGCATTCGCACAGAGTTCACTGTAGAAGTGTATGAGACCCATGCACGGATAGCACTGGAAAAGGTTTGTCCACACCCCCCCCCCCTTCCCCCTTTGATATACATATTCAGTTTGTAAAATCATATTTTAATAGCTGGAAAATTTTGTATTACTTCTGATGTCTAATATTTTGCTAACTTCTAACATTTATTAGTTTTCCCATTTAGTAGTTTGGGTTTACATGGCTGTGTGGAACAACACTATCTTGTGCTGTGATGTGCCTTTTCAATTGGTTCACTTCAGCATGAAGGAAAAGCCACAAAAATATTTTTTGTACTCACAGTAAGATTCTTTTCTCAAGAGTTTGGGAGATTAAGCATTCGAATAACAATTCATCCAATGAATAAAGCTGTTCATTTCCAAGAGTAGGATATGTAAAAAAAACTGGACAGGCAGCTATAACCGCTCCATTGAGTGACCTAGCTCCCTGTCAAAAGAATGTCAGTAGCAAGCAGTACAAGTATGATGCATATCTAAACAACCTCAGCATAGGCCAAATATGATTTACGAACCGACCCAAACAAACTAAAAGGGTTATAGGCTATTGAGTAGTTTTCACTCTATGGAGCGAGATATGGCAGTGGTGGCAATCAAAATAAACTGTCCAATGTGTGTGCATTATTTTTACTCGTTTGCTCTGGTCATATTGCAAACGGCTCACCGACACAGAAACATATTGCCTGCCTCGCTGCAGCTGCCATTTCAGAACCAAGTAAGCAAGTATTGTGGGACACTTGCCTACTGGGTTGACTGACTTATCTCTTTATTCTCAGCAAGCCATGGATGAACAACGGAGGGGGCTTCCAATTCCTTTGTTTAGGAATAGAGGACAGTTTTGCAGCCAAATCTGGGCTGTCACCAGGTCTCGGGTTCTCATTGGCTTGTCATGCCTGGGATGCAGACATGGGACTTGCGTTTCCCTTGTTACTCCTTTATGGTAGAATTAGCTGTTAGGCGAGGAAGCCGTGGAGGATCAGGTATCCTGTGGATTAATCCTCCCAGGTGGAATCTGTGACCAGGGCTGTCTGAGACGCACAAGACCACGTCGAGCTTCCTGGCGGATTTGTTGCGCACTAATTTGAAGTTACTGCTGCTGGAACCTTCTACCCCTAAACTCGCTGGTTTTCATCCTAACTCCCAAGTCATTTTCAGTGCACCCTTGAAACACTGCTGTCCTAAGGGGGTCATTGCAACCATAACCCAAGTGGAGAAGTCTCTTGGCTTCTTTTTTAGCCTGCTCACAGTTCCCGGAGACTTTACAGCCTTTTCTCGAACTCAGGTAATTGCTTTGCTTCATCAGGAAGGCTTTATGGCATCAGTGAATTTCAAGCATCTCCCCTTTTAGGTTGGGCAGTTCATGGCTTTCAAGCTGTTGGCTCCAGTTGTTGAGAAGCTATGATAGCCACACTGTACACTACCTGAGAAGCTATGATAGCCACACTGTACACTACCTGGACTATCTGCTTTGGAGGAGGCAATCCAGCAGAGACAGTACTTGTTCTGGAATGGTTTTGGTTGGGTACTGAATCTTCAGCCTTGGTTCATACTCCACGTGTGGAATATTTTGCCTGTTGAAGCCAGCAACCGAAAAGCAGGATGACAGACTGGGGCTGGGTGGTCTGTGTGATCTAGAAGATGCAAAGGTTTGCCTAATAGCAAATGAATCGGGTGTTCTATGACCTTTGAGAGCAATCTAAAGCCACAGTAATTACCAAAACTATCTAGAATACATGTAGATTAGAATAAAGCTGTTACATAGTGCCCCTAAAGTGTCTGTTGCGGCCGCCTGGGGGTCTCCTGATCTGGAGATGACCCTGTTCATTTTGGTGTTGAGATGCAAGACTAGGAGAAGATCCAGAGTACCCCACCTGGAGCATATCTGCCTAAATGCCTCTGGATTAAGGGACCATTCCCCCTGAATACAGACTGTCATCTAAGATAGTCCACTTGCCAGTTGTCTATTCCTGGAATGTAGATTGTGAGTAGAGATTGTGATGAACTTCCTGTGCTGCTGCTGAGCTTTGCGCTTGCTTGGATTAACTATGCCACATGGCATAGTCCATTCCTATGACACCCAGACCATGAAGGCGCTTTGGGAGTATGCCCACTGTAACGAGCAGCCTGAGTCCTGAATGGCATCAGTGGTATGAACAAGCTAAGACAGTTTCCCTGTACTTATACATACTGGTTCCTGGCTTGTCTTGATTACTCTGTAGCATACACGACATCCCTATCCTACAAGGCATTCTGCAGTGCCATGCCAACAAAGCAGTTCATAGGGCACAGGTGTAGCGAAACTTGCACTCTTAGTGTTTTTCCCTAAATTCGTTGTCTCACTATTTAGCCTAGTGGCTGATCTTTTGCGAAAAGGTTGTCATCCCCCTCTGCTTTTTGCCTCATTCCCCCCCCCCCCCCCCCACTCTGCTCTGCTCTTTCTCCCCTCTGCTTTCTAGGAAGACAATTCCTCCTAGTGGTCTGATAGGGAACCTCCGTTTTAGAGTTAGGTTAAAAAAAGACATGATTCCTTCTAGTTCACCCTATAGAAAAAAAAACAATAAATCGAATCCTAGATTTTGCTACTTGCTCCTCATTCTGTATTTCGTTTTGCCTGGCAATGCTTATGGCACGTCAGTTGTTATCCTGTAGGTCCTGGTCAACCTATTTGTCTTCCTTTCCTGATCTCCTCCTGTGCAATCTTCTCCTGAAAATGACTTTTCCTGGTCACCTGCTGTAATTTCTGTGAGACTGGACCTTGTTGCCCTGCCCGCCAGATTTAGGGGTTTACCTTTGTGTGATCCTTTTAAAAGTGGATCTCTCTTCTGTTCCCACTAGCAGCAGTACATTTGCCTTCCTTCTTCCCCCTTGTGGACAGGGTAGCGTGGAAGCTTATTCTTTGCTATCCAGGTGCGTGTTGTCCTTTGGGAACTCCTATCCTTTCCCTGCCATATCCTGCCAACAGCGCAACATTTCATTTTTTGCTCCCCTAGGGGGCCAAGCATAACTTCTGTGGCTACGTGCCATGTCTCCCTTGGGGCCTGCCCCCTTTCTCTTAATTCATTACAGGAAAGTCCCTCTTATACAAAACCTAACAACTATACTTCTAGCGGAGCTGCCATCTGAATTGTTTCAAGAGTCCCAAATCGTTGATTCTTTGGCTGATATCCCGCTGTCGCTTGCTCCAGTAGCGAGGTGTTTCTATTTTTGATTCTGTTGAGACTGTTGCTGTGCTTTAGCTGCATTGTTTCACTCCCTTTTGATTGCTTGGAGCCAAATATGATTTGATTGCGGTGTGTCCTGTACTGCAGGGGTTGACAAATTTTCTTTGAATCTAGGAGCCAGCTAAAAAAGTTAGGAGCCAGTTTTTTAAAAAAGCTGACCCGCGCCCAGAAAAAAAAGAGAGAGAAAAGGGAAAGAAATGGAAAGACGAGAAAAGAAAAAAAGAGGAGAGGGAGGTACAGAAGGGGAGATGGGGGGGGGGGGGGGGGGGAGGTTAGGGGAAGGGGAGGGGGGTTGGGGTGAGAGAGAGAGAATGAAAGAGGGGGGGGAGAGAGGGAGGGTGGGAGAGAGTGAAAGTCTCAGGCAGATGTGTATATGTACAGTGAGATCCCCTCAGCTCTATGGTGTGTACAGAAGAATTTTACAGAAATGTGGCAATCCCCCACCTTCCTCCTATACACTCAGAAAATGGCCTGCTCTGCTCCCCCACACACGTGTCTATGGGGGGGGGGGGCTCCCACACCTGGCCAATAAAAGGTAAACTGTGCCCCCCAACTAATTGTAGGTGGTTCCCTTCCCTTAGCCACGGCAGGATAGGCTCTGTCTGCATTCCCACCTCCCCCAGGGGCTGAGGAAGCAGTGATACACAGGCAGGCTTCATAGGTCCATAGATTAAAGTTGCCAAAAATGGACATTGTACCTGACTGGCTAACCAGTATACAGTCTACTTGCTGCCTGGATACCACACAGAGAGAACAGATATGTTAGCCATAATCCAGTATTTTTATGGACACATGCATGTGTACTAGTGACATTCCCCCCTATAGAGTCTTGTCACAGATCATAGGGGGGGTTTGGAGAGACTACCCAGTATTTGTTTCAGAGGAGAATCCAGTACCTTGTCTTAAGTCCCTGGCAGTTAGCAGATATTCATTGCCGTTTTCAGCGAGGGGGGCCACATCTGAGGGTGGATGCGGGGGTGCACGATAAGGAAGTCGGCGTGCTGTATGTTGATATCGGGTGGACGCACAATCTCGGAGGCAGGCGTGCGTTCCACCTCTCCTCCACATCGGCCAATTGCAGAGTGAAGACAGTCCCGGGCCCGCCCTCAAAGGTGGGGCCGAAGCTTGCTGTGCTGTGAAGTCGAGCAGTGCTCGGATGTGCTGAAAGTGAGAGAAGAGGTAGCCGGTTCTGATTGGTTAGCGCCGTCCATGTGACGTTGCTGACCAATTAAAATGCCTTGTCAGGGACATAGAGAATTGTGGACAGGAGCCGCGGGGATTTCAAATCTCTGCAAGTCTGCAGCACAGAGCGGCGTCCCGATGCCTGACAGGAGATGGCTCAAATCCTAGGCGCCCGGACTCAGTTTCTAGTCGCAAATGCGACCTGGCGCCCGGGAATTGTCGAGCCCTGCTGTACTGTATGATAAAGATAAAAGGAATTTAACATACCTGTAAACTGCATATCTTGAGAAAGTACAGGACATGTGTCCCTCCTTTCCCTTGGCTGTGATCTTTGTTGCTTTCTAATAAAACTGGAGCTTCATGAAGAGGGTGGGGTTATATGGAGATGCTAGGGGGGCGGACTCAGAAAACTTTTTCAGTGTCCAATCCCCTAAAGCGGCATGTAACCCATGGTAAATCAAACGATTCCTGTGTCCTATACTGTACCCCAAGACACAGAATTTACAGGTGCACCAAAATCCCTCTGTTTTAAGAAAAGCTGGCTATACCTTCTACTTTTGATTTACTTTTAGTAAATCTAAAATAGATTGTAATGTGTAATAACGAACTAGATTTTTTTTGCTCCGGTTGTGTCTCTGTTCAGGGACATAAGCTATGTAATACAAGTAGGGTGTTCAAACTTTACAATTTTAATAATTTTTTTTTTTTCTTTTTAAGGGAGATCTTGAGGAATTCATCCAGTGTCAAGCACAGCTAAAGTCTTTGTATGCTGAGAATCTTGCTGGGAACATTGGAGAGTTTACAGCCTATCGCATATTGTATTATATTTTCACCAAAAACTCTAGCGGTAAGGAAATACCTAAGCATAAAACCTATTGTAGTACACCCCTTTGTGCGGGTTTGCAGTCTTATCTCCATTTTCCATCTTTCTACAGATTTAACTACAGAGATGGCGCACCTGACCAAAGAGATGAAAGAGGACCCTTGTGTTGCCCATGCTTTGTCTCTTAGGAGTGCTTGGGCTTTGTCAAACTATCACCGGTTTTTCAAGCTTTATAGACAAGCGCCACGCATGTCTAGGTATCTGATCGACAAGTTTTCAGAAAGGGAGAGGAAGGAAGCAATTAAGGCCATGATTAAAAGGTATGTTTTCGCTAGCATATTGCTTAATCAAACCTCACTTCAGATTTCTTCCCCTCTTGTGTTTAAAGAACTATCTTTTTTTTTTTTTTTTTTTTTTTAACTCCCTAGGGGACTAAGTGCTATATGCAGAGGGCCACCAATCTGAATGGGACCAAGTGCTTGGTCTTGTTCTGATTAGTGATCCTGTTGTCCCCTAAATGTATTTCTGTATGCTGGCTATAGCCTCACCCCTTTAGAACCCCATATTATGAGCATTCTGTGGGGGAGGTACAACCAGCATAGAGCCCCTACGATTTATCTACAGCGATCAGATCACTCCAGGTAATCACTGGCTGTACCAACAGCCATAGATCACTACGGCCACCTCTGACCTGTCAAAGTGTGCAGACTCAGCAGCTAGCTGCTCACAGGTAGCAGAAAACAGCTAAAGGAATCAGCCTCTTTTTGCTGGTGCTATTAGCAGTAGACTGAATCACCCGTGTAAATGTAGCCTTATGAATGAACGGTCAGTGTTGGTTGTGTATAATAGTAAAAGATCTCTTAGAGCTTTGGCTCTGTGTAAAGTATCTGTCCTATTTGTGTAGAATACACAATACACAGAGCTGGCGCTCTTAATGCTCTTTTACTATTATAAATGAACAAGGAGCACTGATCAATCAATTGTGATGCTTGTTCATACATAAACTGGTTGATGGATCTGAGCTCTGCAGATTTGTGAGCTTTCACTTGAATGAATAAACTATCATCAATGTATGACCAATACCATGTAAAGCGCAGCCCAACAGCAGGGATCACTCATTCATAGAACTGAAATATCACACTTCACTGCAGGCTGTGTGATCTTTTTTTGTGAATGGAAGCACTGGCCTCTGGAGTGGCTCCTGCCAGATACCAGAGCGTACACTCCCAAATCTGTCTCCTTTCTAGCAGCGTTGTCAGATGGGGGTAAGAGGGATTTGTGCTTGTCGGACCAAGTGGCTTAGAAACTAAAGGGCGTGATGTGAACAAAACCAAGTGCTGTATCCACTTGCCCCCCTAGGGAAATGAAAAAATGTGTGGTGGTAATAGATTTTTAACTTGTCTATTACTACCAATCACATGGAAGGAGAGTTGCCCTATTTAAACAAATTCCGCAGACCTAGGTTTATCATTAAGATAAAGGCAAAGCTGGGTTAATTTTATCTAAAAGATGTACCTGAAACCATAGCAGCATTTAGTGAAAAGCCTACACCACAGTAAGATGTTATAGGACGATTCTCTGTCATTAGCCCCCCAGTTAGTAGGTTTCATAGCTATAAATGACACATGTATTTACTGTTGGGAATGCCATCAAACAGCCCAAGTAATTGTTTAGTCTCTCCAGCTGTGGTGTAGAATGCTTTTACACTTGAGGCTGATTGCAGAAGGATATAGGATTGTTCTGTTCTTTGCAAACATCATGCAGGCTTTTGCTTTAAACCTTTGCAGTGTTGAAGGTAAGTATGAAGTAGGTTGACTTAACATACATTTATTATAGATGCGTCAAATAACATGCATATATCCTTGTTGCATCATTTAGAATCCTTTAGTTGTAAATCTGTTAGTATATTGGATCTCACAAGGCTATGGGCTTTGTTTTGCCAAGGACTTCTGTACAGACGGATTGGGGTCCCCCCCCCCTCCCTTTGTCAGTAATCTGTTTATTCTTCTCAAATCTAGCATTGCTAGATATGGCTGCCCATAGATGTTCCTCTGTGCACTCTATAGTGGTCTCTAGTATCCTGTGCTATATTACTTCCAGGGCATTTCCTATTGTACAGTTGTATTAACCTTTACAATTCTCCTATTTTTATATTCAATGACTGTGACTTAAGTTTTTTTTTTGAGTTTTTTTTCGCAGAATAGAGTTCTATGTTAGGGGAAAGGGGGCATATATAATCAAAGATAAGCAGAATAGTTAGAAAAAAAGTAATTTTAGTCTTCAATTTTCTTTTTAATGGAGAAAAAAGTGGTCAATCCCTTGCTCTTCTAAAAATTCTAGCTGCCTGGCTGATCTGTTGACCTCTTGCTTCATTACGCACTGAAAGAACTCTAGCTTTTCCAATCAGCATACTTTTGCCTAGTTATTGATTTAGGAAACATTCAAAAGAGAATTGATATAACCAGCCAGGTAACAAGAATTTCAGGAAAGCAAAGGAGTGCAAATGAACCACCTAAAAACAGGTATACCTGCATGTGGTATGCACATGCAGATTTGTTCAACCTGCCAAGAGACATGCAATTTACAGCCTTGGTTGCCTAGCTTTATGAACTGATTTACACAATATACATAATCACTTGAGAGATAACAAAATTTTTTTTTTTTTTGGCATCTAGCTATGTACTAATTTAAAAAGCTATATATCAATCCTAGTTAATCTGTTCAGACACAGCTCTGCATCAAAATAACATTGTCCCTACCATGCACACTGATTGTGCTATATTATGCAACCTGCCCATCCATTGGCTCAGATTTGTCACTTTTCTGGTGGCTAACACTGGCCTTTCACCATTGATCAACTCCGGGCATAATAAAAAAAAAAAAAAATACATAATGCAGTCTGTCATTGGCATTAATATAGTCGTTTTTGTTTTTCGAAGGCCCCATATCTTTTTTTTTTTTCTTTTTTTGCCTGTTTTATCCAGCCAGTAAATCCACTATTTTTCCACTCCTAATAGAGTGACAATGTGGTTTTTGTTGCGAAACCACACAGCAGCATTGTTAACCACTTTACCACCGGAGGATTTTGCTGTCTTACGTCCAGGCCACTTTTTGCGATTTGGCACTGTGCGACTTTAACTGACAATTGTGCGGTCGTGCGACGCCGTACCCAAACGAAATTTACGTCCTTTTTTTTCCCCCCACAAACAAAGCTTTCTTTTGGGGGTATTTGATCACCTGTGCGATTTTTACTTTTTGCGATAAAACAAAAGAGCGTAAATTTTGAAAAAATAACAATATTTTTCACATTTTTTTTATATGAAATTCCCCCCCCCCCCAAAAAAATGTAAAAATCAAAATTTTCTAAAATTTTTGGCCAATTTGTTTTCTGCTACCTATGTTTTGGTAAAAAAAATCACAATAAGCGTATTTTGATTGGTTTGCGCAAAAGTTATTGCGTTTACTAACTAAGGGAAAGATTTTGTCATTTTTGGTGTTTTTAATGAGTAATGGCGGCGATCTGCGAAAATGTTGTTTTTTTTTTTTTTTGCGGGACTGCGACATTGCGGCGGACAGATCGGACCCTTGACTGACATTTTTGACACTTTTGGGGGTACCAGTGACATTACTACAGTAATCAGTGCTATACATATGCACTGTTACTGTAAAAATGACACTGGCAGGGAAGGGGTTCATTTTATTGGAGAGGGGAGGGGGTAATGTATGCCCACGAGGGGATGAGTCCAGCGACGTAGGTATACGTCGCTGGATAGGAACGAGCCACTGTGCCGCAGTAGAGGCACAGTGAGCGGTCGTAAAGTGGTTAACCTTCGGACAGCGCAGTCTTTGCTTGATGTAGTTTTGAATGAACCTTCAAGGACCGACTCCTCAAATCCCAGCTCCAACCTACACTTTTTCTTGTTTTTTTTTAAGTTCAAGCAGATCGCAATTTGTGGATCTATACATGGCACCATTGTTTCCTTTTGGGCCCATGTATACAGTTCTGTTTTTGGTCTGCAGCATACGGATGCTTACACTGAAACTTAAACAATCAGCATTCAAGGTCCTATGTAAGGGACTGTATTTGATACTGTATGGATGATAGATATTTGTGCTAATGTTTATATGCATCTAGTGTGCATGGACCTTTTACACCATTGCAGCTGCTGCTTAGGGCTGACATGCAAATAACAATCTGTAAGCATCGTCGATCACACACTATTGGGGGTTACATGTTTGCCCTGGACTATTCATGTGCTGGAATGTGCACAGAATACTTGGCACAGTTCTGGGCCCGCTCACAGCCTGTGACTGAATAGTGAATAGAGAAGTCTTTCTGCTTGCTCCTCCTGTCAGCATGCCTTTTGTCAGTACATGAACTGATTGGCTCCTTGTTCTGCCTTTTCCTCTTCTACTTCAGCTCTGATGTATAAGGACTGCAAGAGGGGTGTAACTAGGTTGAATTCAGGTACTTGATCTCCATGCATTTAAGAATGTACATTGATGAGATGTATTGTTTACAGAGCTGCATTTAGTTGTATTTTTTTATAAGGTTCGGCTTTAAACAGTCTGAATTAACAGTGACCATTGTAAGCATCCTCACATCTGTAATGTTATTCCAAACCTGTAACCTCCACTCTTGAGAGCCTGGCCCGTTATCATGAGACAAATAGCTCTACTGGCATGATCAAAAGGTAATAAAACTATAAATTAATGGGCTGTAGATAAAACAAAGACTTCTGCGTTAATGCCAAGCTGCATCATGCTCTTTTTATTTTTGTGCATAGTTGCCATTTAAATAATGGATACAAGTGATTTTATTAAACAGTGTTACCTTGTATTAACACTGTATTAAAATCTTGCTAGAAATTACTTCTCTGTGCCATTGCAGTAATTTTGTGTAGCATTTATTTTACATATTTGCTGCTGTACTTTAAAGTGTTTTGCACCCTGCAGTTAGTGAAGTTACAAAGGTAGGTATGTTTTTCTGCTTGTGTATTGTGAACTTACAAACTTTTATTTCAGGTTGGTAATGCATATTTTCATTGTTCTAACTTGTGGTTTTTCTTTTTGCTCCTTTTCCCTTTCTGCTTTTTTCTTTCAATTCTTTAGTTTTCGGCCAGTGCTCCCAATTTCCTACATTCAGTCAGAATTGGCCTTTGAGAGTGAGGAGGAGTGCCATAGTTTCCTGGCTTCTCTGTCCCTTGTATATGCAGAGAATGACACCAGCAAGATTGATTGCAAGCAAAGCTTAACGGTCTTGCCAAACTTCTGAGCCAGGCGGTCTTGCCAAACTTCTGAGCCAGTTTTTATTTGCAAATTAAAGTTTTTATTTTACATAGCATTTATTTTACATATTTGCTGCTGTACTTTAAAGTGTTTTGCACCCTGCAGTTAATGAAGTTACAAAGGTAGGTATGTTTTTCTGCTTGTGTATTGTGAACTTACAAACTTTTATTTCAGGTTGGTAATGCATATTTTCATTGTTCTAACTTGTGGTTTTTCTTTTTGCTCCTTTTCCCTTGCTGCTTTTTTCTTTCAATTCTTTAGTTTTCGGCCAGTGCTCCCAATTTCCTACATTCAGTCAGAATTGGCCTTTGAGAGTGAGGAGGAGTGCCATAGTTTCCTGGCTTCTCTGTCCCTTGTGTATGCATGCAGAGAATGACACCAGCAAGATTGATTGCAAGCAAAGCTTAACGGTCTTGCCAAACTTCTGAGCCAGGCGGTCTTGCCAAACTTCTGAGCCAGTTTTTATTTGCAAATAAAGTTTTTAAATGCGTTTTACAACACATGATATAAGCTCACACTATGTGTATATATGAAACTATGCTTGTATTGGATCAATTTCTGATCGGAGGGTCCATGACTTGGTATTCCATTCTGAACCTGGGCTTCTCTGACTTACTGAGAGCCGTTTCAGACCTTGGTAATTTTTCTTTGTTCAATGTGCTATGCTTTCATACTCAACATGGAATTACCATTGATTTGATTGGGTTCAGCCATTATAGCTAGAGCTTCCAGAAGGTAAGTGTTAACTGCTTTGATTTTACAATGCAATTTGAACATGCTGTGGGTGCTGGACAGAAGATGGATACCAGTTAATATAGCAAGGCAACTATTAGTCTATGTGTAAAAGAAAAGTGCGCTGGTCTGTGATAAGCTGCTCCCAGATAAAAAATATGAAATGGTGCGCTTTATCAAAATCAGGGCCGGTCCGAGGCGGGTGCTTAGGGTGCAGTGCGCCCAGGCGCCGCCTGATGGGGGGCGCACTATCCTCTCCCGGCCGCAAGTCTCTCACTGCAGCCTTGGAGCTGCCTGCTATCCTGCTATATCTTTTGTAGTTGTGAGCTGAGGGGAGGGGCGACAGTGGGGGAGGAAGACAGGCAGGGCCGGTGTGGTGGGCGGAGAATTACATGAAGGGGGAGGGGCACACTGGAGCCGCTCTGTTCTGAAGCTTCCTCCCTTACAGAAGTGTCATTACTGTCCAGCAGCTACGGAGTTCCCAGCTCTGCCCAAGGGAGGAGACTGCTCTCTCCTCCTCTGATAGCATCCTGTGGGCGGAAGAGAGGAGGACAGCCATAGAGAACAGCTCCTGTGTACAGAAGTGAGTGTGTGCAGACTGCAGAGTGAGGGCAGAGCCTCCTGTAGTTTGTTTCCAAAGGGCAGAGAAATTCAGTATATTGGCAATGAAAGGATGAAAAAAAAAAGTGTGTGCAATCCCTGCTCCCCGCCCCCTCCCCACATGCCAGCAGCTTCCTGCTAACCTCTACAGTCAGCCATGTGTGTCCTATGGAGGGACAGAGCTGCTGAGAACTGACTGGCAGAATCCCTAGAAGTGACTAGCAGCATGGAGGACCCAAGCTGAGCTACTGCCCTCTATTACTGTTACTGAAAGGTGGGAGGAAACAGCTTCAGAGTCCTACAGCCGATATGTGGGTGATGGTAGCAGAGGAGAGCTTGCTTCATACAGACTGATAGCATGGATTTTTAGAAGGGGGGGGGGTGGTGGAAATGCAGGGACAGGGTGTCAGTTATGTGTTACCCAGAGATAGGGAAAAATACATTATTCCTAAAACGCTTCTTCAGTGCAACAAAAAATGCTCTTTTATTACCAATTCAAGTTAACAATAGCCAAGTTATAGGAAACCTAACATGAAACAGGGAGGCTGTCATTGCTGTTTTTTTTCTGAAAATGCTAGTTGCTTGGTTGGGATGCTGACTGCATTGTTCTGATTCAGTGGAGGTATACAGATTGTGGTATGTGAATTCTAGCAGACTTTCCTGACATACATGACATGTTTGAGGTCAGAATGTATTAGATAGTGGGTCAGCATAAAGCCATCTAACTAGCATTCTCAGGGAGAGGTTGGCAGTAAAGGGCTTATAGTTCACTAATCAGACCTAGCCCCCCTTTTCCCAAACACACACAAATTCACAGGACTCTGCTAAGGGGTAGGGATGTTATAAGTAAAGTGTAATATCCCTTATTATAGGTAACTTAGGAGGCATTATGTTGCCTCTTATGTAGTACACTACACATACACTTCCAAAACATGATGGTGATGTCACATTACCATTATGGAAGTGTATGTGTAGTGTACTACATTACATGGTCTGACTGTAACTTAGACTGAAGTTTAATGCATAGTAAAACATTTTAGGCTTATGGAAGTGTATGTGTACTAATAATGCGCATTGTGCCGCACATTCACGAGCATATGGGGGGGGGGGGTGGGGGTGGGGGAGGCAATTTTTATTTTGCCTAGAGCGCCAAAAATCCTTGCACCAGCCCTGGAGAGGAGGAGCCGTACAGAGGAAGCAGCGGCTTTGCTCTCTACTGCAGCCGCCTGCTTTCTCTGTACGGCTCATCCTCTCACAGGCGGAGTGCATTTGATATCACTTTGCCTGTGAGCCAGGACTATGGAGGTGCCATTCTCACAGTGACAGCCGCAGCCCCGCTGAGATATCACACAAGAGCTTTACACCACAGAGCCTACAGAGCCCAGCACACCACAGAGCCCAGCACACCACAGAGCCCAACACACCACAGAGCCCAGCACCACCGGCACCACAGAGCCAGCATACCACAGAGACCGGCACACCACAGAGGAGCCAGGAATCAGGACAGGCAGCCAAGAATCAGGACCAGAAGCCGGCCCCAGCAGCCAGACCCCCGGAATACAGGACCAGCAGTCTAGCCCCAAAAACCAGGACCAGCAGCCAGGAATCAGGAGGACCAGCAGCCAGACCCCAGGACAAGCAGGCCAGCCCCAGCAGCCAGACCTTAGGACCAGCAGCAAAGCCCCAGAAATCAGGACCCAGTCCCAGAAGCCAGGCCCCAGGACCAGCAGCCAGCCCCAGTACCCATTATTTAAGGTAAGTGAAGTCTTCTAGTCTTGGGCCTGGGCATCAAAGTGCTATTAATTAATATAATATTGTTTATTTTTCTATTGTTCGGTGACACTCTAATGTAGCCTCTCATGGGGCTGGAGGGGAATCTTTCTATCAGAGACCTCCAATACGCACAGAGAGGGCCTCTGTAAGATAAACCCCCCTCCAGGTCCCATTAGACTCCGTTGTAGTCTCTAATGGGGCCTGGTGGGGGGTCTTTCTAACATAGACTTTAAAATGCACACAGAGATGACCTCTGTTCGAGAGAACCCCATCCAGGTCCCATGATACAACCCCATTGTAGTCTCTAATGGGACCTGGTGGAGGCTCTTTCTAACAGACTCTCTAACAGAGGCCCTCTCTGTGTTCCTTGGAGAGACCCCCTCCAGGTCCCATTAGGAAAGGGGAGGAGTTAGTAAGATGACCACGCCCACACGGGGGGCGCCATAAATATTTCTGCACCCAGGCGTCTGTTACCCTAGGATCGGCCCTGATCAAAATGGTGATGTGCAATAAATGTGCAAAGAAATCACAGATGCAAATTCAAAATAAACAAAGTATTATGATGCAAAATTGTGATAAATAAAGTCCCAGACACAACGTGTCTATGTGTTGGAATAACAATCCCGTGATATAAATGTTGACAGATGGTGATGAACTCAAATGGTGACTAAATTCCCTCCACCTGCTGGAATTCCTCCTTACCGGACGGAATAAAAGTAAGTGCTCTCCTCTGCAAAAACTAACAATCCCTGTGCTCCAACCAAAATATGTGCTCTCCACCGTGCATGCAAGGTAGCCCGCTGGGCCTCTTACCAGATGGATATGGATAACGCACACTGCCACAAACTCTCAGAGTGTATCTCTTAATCCAGATGATATTGACAGCCACTTGATTGGGTTAACCCGAAGGATCGTATCACTCAGCATAGCATGTAAAGCAATGACCACTGATAGTGCATTACCCTTGATACATTATTTATTCAAATAAAATTGCACTTACATTTTATGCAGACAAATTCGCTAGTTGTTAGAGAAGCGATGAGGAATTCCTATATTGCCTGGGTCCGGCTGCAGCCCGGTTCCCAAGCGACGTAGTGACGGCACGCCTCCTATCTGACGCGTTTCCACCGATAGGTTATCTTCAGATGGAAACGCGTCAGATAGGAGGCGTGCCGTCACTACGTCGCTTGGGAACCAGGCTGCAGCCGGACCCAGGCAATATAGGAATTCCTCATCGCTTCTCTAACAACTAGCGAATTTGTCTGCATAACATGTAAGTGCAATTTTATTTGAATAAATAATGTATCAAGGGTAATGCACTATCAGTGGTCATTCCTTTACATGCTATGCTGAGTGATACGATCCTTCGGGTTAACCCAATCAAGTGGCTGTCAATATCATCTGAATTAAGAGATACACTCTTCTGAGAGTTTGTGGCATTAAGCGTTATCCATATCCATCTGGTAAGAGGCCCAGCAGGCTACCTTGCATGCACGGTGGAAAGCACATATTTTTGTTGGAGCACAGGGATTGTTGGTTTTTGCAGAGGAGAGCACTTACTTTTATTCCGTCCGGTAAGGAGGAATTCCAGCAGGTGGAGGGAATTTAAGTCACCATTTGAGTTCATCACCATCTGTCAACATTTATATCACGGGATTGTTATTCCAACACATAGACACGTTGTGTCTGGGACTTTATTTATCACAATTTTGCATCATAATACTTTGTTTATTTTGAATTTGCATCTGTGATTTCTTTGCACATTTATTGCACATCACCATTTTGATAAAGCGCACCATCTATCACACACCAACTATTAGTCTATACCTGTAGAAGACCCTCTGATCTAATAGCCAGCCCACTTGTGGATGAGGTTTAAGGTCCGCAGAATGGTTTAACCTGGTCAGGAAGAGAACTTGTCTCAAAGAGGTTGGGAGATTTAAGCTGGAACTCTAGCTTTTTACACTTAAAGCGGAGTTCCGGGCACAAAAGTCATTTTTTACTAAACATACCCCCGGGACAGTCAGGGCTAGCACATTCCACAATGGCTAGCCTCTGATCTGTCCCGGTTCGCACTTACCTTTTAGAAGAAATACTTACTTATAAAATTTCTTCCACTGCGTTTCCATCTCTCTTGTGGGCAGCTGAAGCCGGCGCGGTCCTCTTCTGTGTCTTCTTCCGCGTCTTCTTGTCCCAGAATGCGCCGCACCGGCCCCTCTCGTCACTTCCGGTGCGGCGCTGCATTCCTCCACAGCTTCTGGGCATGCCCAGAAGCTGTTTAGCAGGGGAATGCGGCGTCGCCCCCGGAAATGACGAGCGGGGCCGGTGCCGTCGCATTGATTCCTGGGAGCTATGACGTTCAGCTCCCAGGAATCATAGCGAGACAGGAAGTGACGGGGTGAGCCGCGGCTCCGAGGGAGGAAGTACTCTGAGGTGAGTATCTTCGATCTTCAATTACAAGGTAAGTAAACAAAAAAAAAAATAACTATCCAATTCCTTTTCAGGTGAGGTGTACCTAGCGGAGGGGCACAAAAAAAAATATCGTTTTTGTGCCCGGAACTCCGCTTTAAGTTAAAATGAGTGTTCTATACATAAGAGATCCTATTTAGCTGTTTACAAAGCAGTACATTTTGTATTTAAGGGTTTCTTTTGAAGTGAACAAAGAATTTTTGTTTGTTTTTTTTTTTTTACTTTTTGTATTTTGAATGTTTGTTAGCTTTGATGTTGTAAATGGACACGAACTATGTTTCAGTTTCTTTTCTCTCTTTACCTCACTTGCACAAAGCCTTTGTCCACATGCTGCACCAAAGCAACTATTGTGGCTCTGGGGAGAAGGCGTAAATTACAGAAGGAAAAAGCCAACTCATAGATTGGGAGAAACCATATAAGCACCACAAGCTGCTCTGCCTTGGCGAAATAAGACTTTCCTAAATACATACATATAAAGAACTGTTTTAACATCCAAAAAATCTGCAAATGAAGAAAGAAGTTTCTCTGTCGCTCATTGACAGACGCAGACTTCTTGATTAATATCAGTAGGGATATACTGCCCCCTACAGGAGTAGGACACTAGGCAGGAAAAAAGTTCTGGCCACACCTTATGGGCAGTCCCAGGGGGTATATCCTCTCTCTCCCTGCTACAGGATGTCAGTTTTTGTCTGCCTAGTCAGGAGTAAGGACCTAAGTTCCTTGCTGGGATCTCTGGCCCAGGCAAGCTTTTTTAGATAAATATTTTTTAGTTAGCTTTTTTTCTCCAGTTTGTTCCTGTGAGATCTTCAAGCAATTATGCTGGATCTGGGCGACGGGCTGGATGTTGAGATCTGGTGGTCACCCCAGCCAGCCTACGAGCACGTGCAGGCCCTAGCTCCGCGCTGGGTCGGCCGCGACATAGTCCCGCTGGACGGGGACTGGCCCCGCGAGTTAAACGTCTCGCCAGGTCGCCTACGACCAGTCGGAATCTGAGTCGCGGCGTCCGTATTGGCCGACAGCCCCCCACCTCGGTGGAGAGGGGTTCTGTCAGGAGTTGGTGGCCGCCTGTTCCAGAATGGTGAGTAGAATGTTCCCCCTCTCCCCCTGACTGGTTTTGGGATGGTTGGACCCTCATGATTCCGGGTTCCCCTCTGTCCTATTACGCACCCCCACCTATCTGCCCCCCCTCACTAGTGGGCCACATATGGAGGCGGTGGAGGGGCGCCGCTGGTGTTACCCTAAAAACGATCAGGGGAGGGTTAATACCTGTGCTTTCAGGCCCATCTATGATCGACTTGGTACACCCAGCTCGTCCTGCTTGAGAGCTGAGCAGCTGTAGTAATCACCAAGGGCGTGGCCCCTCCCTAGACCCGGGAAAATCACTCCACAAAAGACTTCCTGTCATAAAGACAGCGCTGAGAGCAGTCCTGGTTTGAACTCTGGTGCAGTGGTGAGCCTTTTGGGGGTCTCTCTTCTCTCTCTGCGGGGGTCTCGAGCACGTGACCACTGGGGGCGCTTTAGCGCTGGGGGATTCTTTTTTTTTTTTTTTTTCTTTTCATTTTGTCATTTTTTGATGACAGGTTTCCCTGGCATTGCCATGGACCCTGCTGCACATGAGTCCCCATCTGATCCCCTCGAGGTGGCCGCAGGACCCTCTGATTCTCCACTCACCATTGATTCGCTTTCAGCGGTCCTGGAGTCATTTGTGTCCCGGGTGGAGGTGGCCTGTCAGGGACGGGGGGCTAAAAAACGACCCCCGCCCACCCCTATCTCGTCCGATACCTCAGACTCTGATCCTGAGCCCGTCGCTGCTGTTGCGGGTTCCTCCTCTAGTTTTGATGTCCCGCGTCCCTCTGACAGTGAGGATGATCTTCCTGCCTCTGCCATAGCGCAGGACAAAGCACTGGTGGGCGCACTGATTATGTCAGTCCGGGAGACCCTAAAACTGGAGGTTGCACCGGTGGATGCAGCTCAGACGGAAGTTGCCTTTGGCACTCGCAAGCCCTCCAAGGTGGAAAAGGTGTTTCCCTTTCCCAAATGCTTTGATATTATTAAAGATGAGTGGGCCCATCCAAAACGACCCCCTGGGATGCCTGAACGGATTGCTAGGCGCTACCCGTTTGAAGAGTCCCTCCTTAAAAAATGGACGGTGCCACCTTAGGTGGATCCGCCGGTTTCCAGACTAAATAAAGCCACAGTTATCCCGGTGGAGGATTCCCCGTCCTTTCGGGATCCAATTGACCGTAGGGCGGAATCTGTGTCCCGTTCCATATTCTCCCTGGCAGGATCTGCCCTAAGGCCAGTGTTTACCATTGCTCTGGTTTCACAGACATTGACGGAATGGGCCAAGCTATTACGCCATGACCTGGAGGGGAGAAGTCTCCCTCCTGCCGTGCTGGAGCAAATAGTGCAGGGGCTACAGTTTGTTTGTGACGCCGCACTGGACGCTGCCCCATTGCTGGGGCGTGTGTCGATCTCGGCGGTGGTCCTCCGGCGCATGCTATGGTTAAAGTGCTGGTCGGCGGATCAGGCTTCCAAAAAAGCATTGACTGATCTCCCTTTTCAGGGGGATGGCCTGTTTGGTGCTACCTTGGATGAGATTATTAAGGATCTCACTGGGGGTAAGAGCACCTTTCTACCATAGGCTAATAAGGGTAAGGAACCTCGTCGCAGACAGGGACCTTCCTTTACAGCTCACAAGAAATTTTTTCGCTCCTCCGGGGCGGGCGATAAGGCAAAGTCCTCCAAAGCCCCCCCGGGGGGTTTCAAGAGACCCTGGTCTGGTAAGCAAAAATCCGGTCCTTCCAGACCTGAGGATAAGACCGCTTCAGCCTGAAGGTGCGCCCCCACCCAGATCAAGGGTGGGGGGATGTCTTCGCCGGTTCCCGGACCCGTGGCTCTACAGTATTCAAGTCAAATGGGTTCACGAGGTCATATGGTCGGAACACAAGATCGAGTTGCGATCGCTTCTACGGGTGCTGTTCTTCCCTTCCAATATGCGACTGTCCCCGAATCGCCTAATGGCTCTGTTGGGGGCAGTGCAGCACTGGATGCAAAGGGCGCCCATAGAGGGTGCCTATCTTCACGTTCCCATTTACGCAGGACACCAGCGGTATCTGCGCTTTGCGGTGGGAGCGGACCATTATCAGTTTGTGGCATTACCCTTTGGTCTCGCCTCTGCTTTCCAGGTCTTCACAAAAGTTTGGGCCCCAGTCCTAGCGTTGTTGCGGCAGCGGGGCATATCAGTCCTGGGCTACCTGGACGACCTCCTCTTCTGTGCGAAGTCTCCGCAGGCTCAGTGTCATACGCGGACTCTCCAAAAGGAGATTCTTCTCAAATGGAAATGGAATTCTGATTCCCTGGACAATCGGATCCGGCTGAGCGAGCGGACCAGGTAGTTTCTGGTTTGGGGGCCTCGGTCTCCGATGCTCAGTCAGGGGAACTGAACTGAAAGCGATCAGGTTTTGCCTGGCTCTCCGGATCGAGCATCTTCAGGGCTGCTCGGTTCGAATTCAGTCGGACAATGCCACGGCCGTGGCCTATGTCAATCATCAAGGGGACACCAAGAATGTTCTGGCGGCCGTGGAAGTGGCCAGCAGGTTTTGGGCGGAACAGTTTTTGTTCCGGCTCTTTCTGCAGTTTGGGTGTGGAAAATTGACAGACGGATTTCTCAGCCGTCAGACCCTGGATCAAGGGGAATGGCCTCTTCAGACAGAGGTGTTTCACCAGTTGTGCCTTCATTGGGGCACCCCGGACCTGGATCTGTTGGCATCTTGGCGCAACAGAAAGGTGCAGAGGGTTGTAGCCCGCGCTCGCGATCCTCTGGCGGACGCTGCAGACGCACTGAATACTCTGTGGGGGCAGTACCAGCTGCTGTATGCCTTTCCTCCTCTCAAGTTGTCACCGAAACTTCTTCACAGGATAGAGGCGGAGGGAATTCCAGTCATCCTTGTGACTCCGGATTGGCCTCATCGGGCCTGATATGCTGTCGTGGTCAGGCTGGTCGCAGACGCTCCTTGGCGACTTCCTCTCAGGGAGCATCTGCCGTTTCAGGGACCGATCGTCCATCCTGCTTTACGATCGCTGGCTTTGACGGCTTGGCTGTTGAGAGCCAGGTGCTGAAGGACAGGGGTTTGTCTGCTTCAGTTATCCCTACTCTGATAAAAGCGAGGAAAGCGACTTCCAGAAAGGTCTATCATCGCACATGGAAGTCTTATATCGCGTGGTGTGAATCCCTTGGGTTTCCTCCACGTTCTTACTCGGTGGCTCGGATATTGGCTTTTCTGCAACGGGGGGTTAAGCAGAAACTGGCCTTGAGCACTATCAAGGGTCAGGTCTCAGCATTGGCAATCTTCTTCCAGAGGCCACTGGCTACTCATTCCTTGGTGCGGAGTTTCATCCAAGGGGTGCGCACCTGGCTCCTCCAGTGCGCGCGCCCTTGCCGCCCTGGGATCTTAATTTGGTGTTGTCGGTTCTCCAGAAACCTCCCTTTGAAAATATTAGGGAGATTCCCTTGCTTACCTTATCCCAGAAGGTGGCCTTTTTGGTGGCTATCACTTCTGCACGCAGGGTGTCGGAACTGGCTGCATTGTCCTGTCGTTCCCCATATCTGGTGGTTCATAAGGATAAGGTGGTTCTTCGTCCGAATCCATCCTTCCTTACTAAGGTGGTTTCAGAGTTTCATTTGAATGAGGATATTGTGTTACCTTCCCTGTGTCCAAAGCCCAGTCATCCTCGGGAGTTTGCGTTACACTCCTTGGATGTGGTTTCGGGCGATCAGGGTGTACTTGGCTACTACTGACTCTTTTCGTAAGGCCGATTCACTTTTTGTGATCACGGATGGCCCTAGAAAGGGGTTGCCTGCGTCTGCCGCGACTATCTACAGATGGATCAGACAGACGGTGGTACAGGCTTATTCTATTAAGGGTCGGGTTCCTCCGTTCCCTGTTAAGGCACACTCCACTCGGGCGCTTAGTGCTTCCTGGGCCTTCCGCCATCAGGCGTCGGTGCTTCAAGTTAGCAAGGCGGCTACCTGGTCGTCGGTTCATACCTTGACAAAATTTTATAAAGTTGATGTGCTGGCATCTGCGGATGCCTCTTTTGGCCGCAAGGTTTTGCAGGCCGCTGTTTGAGGGGACCTTTTGGTCTACCTCGGGGGGTTTTTTTTTTTTTTTCAGTTGGGTCTCATCCTTTTGTTTCGATGAGTCCTCGATGCTTCTGGTTGGTTCCCGTTAGGCCTTCTGGATTGGATTTTTATTTCTGATTATCCCACCCCTCATTTGTGGCACTGCTGATATTAATCAAGAAGTCTGCGTCTGTCAATGAGCGACAGAGAAAACTGGATTTTTGACTTACCGTAAAATCCTTTTCTCTTAAGCTCATTGACAGACGCAGGACCCGCCCCTCTAATTTTGAGTTAGTTTGGGTTGAATTCTCTGACACTGCTTTGTTACATAACTGACATCCTGTAGCAGGGAGAGAGAGGATAAGGTGTGGCCAGAACTTTTTTCCTGCCTAGTGTCCTACTCCTGTAGGGGGCAGTATATCCCTACTGATATTAATCAAGAAGTCTGCGTCTGTTAATGAGCTTAAGAGAAAAGGATTTTACGGTAAGTCAAAAATCCCATTTTATGCTTCGCTGAAAACCCTCCTGTTCATCTTCATGGAATCACTTCCCACTCCTGGATCCTTATAGCCTGTGAGAAGATGTGCTTATAGTTGTATTAATTTGGTCCATTCCTTGTTTTCCTTTTATTTTATTTATTTTTTTTTAATTCCCCTCCCCCCCTCTACTCACCTATTATATTTGGTTTACTTTTATTTCTGTCCTATTTTCAGCAGGTAAATATTGGGTAATATCAAATGCCAAAGCCTCCCCTTCCCAAAGTGTTTTGTTTGTTTCTTTTTTAGTTTTCTTTTTTTTCTCTAAGCTTTTCTCATGCTTTCTATTTATTTATTTTCTTTTTCCTTATTCCCAACCTCCCTTTCAGCCCATCTTTATGAAAAATACTCCCTGCCCCCAATCTTAAAATTGTAACAATGTGGTATTGTGCAAAAGTGAACTGATGTTGGTCAAGTGCTCCTTTCATTGCAGATGCGTTTTTTTTTTTTTTTTAATTTTCCTTTCTCCCTTAATAAACTCATGAGTTGCAAGTGGCTTTTATTCTCCTTTCAAAGTGAAAGTGTCAGTTTAGAAGAAATTATAAGGGCCGGTTCACACCAGAACGAGGTGCGGGAAACCAAAAAGCACTGCAGATGGGTGACAATATTAAGTTAGTGATATTCCAAACGCACTTGCCCGCAGCGGCTCGTACGTTTGGTTTTTGCACTGCCTTGGGAAGTACTAGAAAATAGTACATTTTTGAGCACATATTAGAACTATTATGAATTCAACCTGGCTTTGCTGTCTTAAAGGGGGCACAGCTGATTGCGGGAGAGGCTTTATAGTGTACAAGAGTGTATACAGGGGTGTACAAAACATACCACGTGTAACAGTCATGCATAATAATGTAAAAGTGTGGCCTATATAATACGCACAAGACATTATACAAATTAGAATGTGGTGGGGAGTAAAGAATATACACTGCAGACACATTAGAACTGTGGGGAATAAAAAAGCAGAACAGTATGATGTGGTATTGGGTACATTGTGTAACAGTCCAGAGACTAGAACATTCAGGGTACTGTGTCGGTTGCAGTCTTGAGAACAGAATTCTGCAGCATAGAATTGTTGGATAGAATGTTCAGCACGTCCTGATACTTAACTACTTTAGTCCCCAGTGTGTTTTAAAGTGGCACTTGGAGAGCGGCTTTTTGTCGCAGTGCTGTTAAAAGAAAAACTGCAACAATTGCCTGGTCCTGGCGGGGTATTAAATGCTGGAACTGACAACTGTCTGTGACAGCTGGCATCTAGGGCTAAGCCAAGGAGTGCTTTGTGAAGGCAAGAGTAAACCGCATGCCCACGTTGTTTTACCTTAAACATGTGGCGTCACAAGTGACGTCACCACCGCACACCTATACACCAGGGTTGGGCAGAGCTATCATACCAGCCATCCACACACCAGCTGTTCACTACTAAAGATGACTGCTATATATACCTGTAAAAAGTGTGTCCGTCTTGCTACTATAGTTTGTTCCCTCATCAACCCAACTTGTTCTTAACGATTTACACAATTGTTTTTTTTTTTTTTTTTTCTTCATATAGTTTGTAGCATCAAAAGGGAGCAAATCTCTCATAAAGTAAAACGCATACATTTACTTTGACCTTTTTTATTCTGCTATGTTACATAAGTCATGCTAATGTGATATCATTTTAACCACTTTAGGATTTGGCTGCTCAAAGACCAGGCCCTATTTTGCGATAAGGCACTGTTACTTTAACCGACAATTGCGCGGTCGTGCGACGCTGTACCCTAACTAAATTGATGTTCTTTTTTTCCCACAAATAGAGCTTTCTTTTGGTGGTATTTGATCGCCTTTGTGCTATAAACAAAAAAAGAGCGACCATTTTGAAAAAATTACAATATTTTTCACATTCTTTTATATGAAATTCTCAAGAAAAAAATGTAAAAATCTATTTTTTTTTTTTTTACATTTTGGGCCAATTTGTTTTCTGCTACATATTTTTGGTAAAAAAAATCGCTATAAGCGTATTTTGATTGGTTTGCGCAAAAGTTATTGCGTTTACTAACTACGGGAAAGATTTGTCATTTTATAGTTTTTTTTTTTTTTGTTTTATTTCTTGCGGGACTGCGACATTGCGGTGTACAGATTGGACCCCTAATTGACATTTTTGACACTTTTGGGTGGTACCAGTGACATTACTACAGTAATCAGTGCTAAAAATATGCACTGTTACTGTAAAAATGACACTGGCAGGGAATGGGGTTAACAGTATAGGTGATCAATGGGGTTAAATGTGTCCCTAGGGGCGTGATTCTAACTGCCGGGGGCGTGGCTTGTGACGTAATCAGAGACATGCAATCCTATATAGCAGGATCACATAGCCTCTGTGATCACTTCAGGGAGAATGACAGACGACTGTTTACATCAGCCGTCTGTCCTTCTCTCAGCTTTGGGAGATCGCGAGTGGCCGGCGGCTATCGGAGCCGCTGGTCACACGCTCTGGCTCCCCAGCTAACGAGCGGGGCGGGAGCCGGCCGCGTGCCTTCGCCCCCTAGTGTCTCCTGAGCGCGCGACGTTGTATATGTTGCTTTGCCCAGGAGCGGCTGCCTGCCGCAGTAAAACTGCAGTGGGCAGTTATGTGGTTAAAGGTCAAGTTCACCTTTCATTTTTTTACAAAAAAAAAAAAATGCACATGATTTTGCAGGTAAAAAAAGTGCATGATAGGGATACAGGTTGGCTGCTTCAAAGTAACAGGTTACGCCCTAAATATGTGTGTAACATATTAGAAAGGGTGAATTTATTTTAACTAGCTGACTTTGTTGATTACAGTATATTGGCCCACATTTCTATGGGTGCCCAAATTGGGTGTTTCGTTGGGAAAATTTCAGGGGAAAAAAAGCAACCTTCTAATTTTTTAACATTTTCAGTAAGTCCCAAGGAAATAAATTATATACTACTGTGTAAAACCTTTTGGCAGGTGTGAAAAAATGCTGTAAATTAACAATACTTTCAGAAATAAGTGTTTATTTTTATCACCTAAAATGGAAAGTAATTGAACAGAAGAGAAATTCAAATCAATATTTATTGTGGCCAACCTATTTGTCTTAAAAACAGTCAATTCTTCTGGGTACACTTGCACACAGTTTTTGAAGGAACTTGGCAGCTAGGTTTTTCCAAACATCTTGGAGAACTAACAGATCTTCTGTGGATGTAGGATACCTCACATCCTTCTGTCTCTTCGTGTAATCCCAGACACACTCAATGTTGAGATCTGGGGGTCAAACCAGCACTTCTAGGACTCCTTGTTCTTTACGCTGAAGATGATCTTAATGACGTTGGCTGTATGTTTGGGGTTCTTTGAACCTGCTGCAGAATAAATGTGGGGCCATTTATGCCTCCCTAATGGTATGACACAAGTAATAAGTATCTGTTGTTTTTTTTTTTTTTTTTTTTTTTTAATCTTCCCTTTCGTCTTCCGACGGGTAATAAGCCCCTCCTACTAGGAGTGTCGAGGTAGAGCCAAAGGCTTTGACACGCCCAGGGGGCGTAATCCCTGGGTTATTCACCATTGCATCTTCAGTTTTAGCTGCCTGGTCTTTGGAGTTGGTTCCTCCTTGGATGACTTGATCAAGACGGTCACTGGGTGAAAGAGCACACTCCTTCCTCACTCAACTAAGGGTAAGTCTCCCTCGGGTAAGTGAGGTCCTTCCCTTTACAGTCCAGAAGCGTCTTTTCCGTGCGACCGTGTCGCAGAAAGCCAAACAGACTTCGGGCGAAAAAGGATATTTGCCAGGGTCATCGATTCCTCCTCTTCGCGGTGGGCAAGGACCATTTTCAATTTGTGGCTTTACCGTTTGGTCTTGCCTCTGCTCCCAGGGTCTTCACCAAAGTGTTAGCCCCTATCCTGGCTCTGCTAGGAATAGTGATTCTGGAGTACCTGGACGATCTCCAAGCAGACTCGTCTGTGACAGTGGAATGGGATTTGGAGGTGACCAGTCACACACTGAAGCAGTTTGGTTGAAATCTCAACCTTCAGAAATCTGCCCTCATTCCAACAACCAGACGAGTATCTAGGGATGATCCTAGATTCAGCTTCGGCAAAGGTATTTCTACCTCCTGTGAAGTTACAGAAGTTAAGGGAAGCGATTTTTTTTTTTTTTTTTCGCTACTGCCTTGCGACCTGGTATCTCAGGTAATCTATGCAGGTGCTGCACCTGATGGTGTCCTTCTAGGCCGTACCATATGCTCGGGCCCACAGGAGACTTTTGCAGCAGTAGATCCTTGTCAAAGGGGACAAGGATCCTCTATCCCTGGACAGTTTGATTCAGAGATCCAAGGACTCCCTTAATTGGTGGCTCAGCTCTCTGAATCTTCTCCATGGGAAATCCTTCCTCTAGTATTCTGGATGGTGGTGACGACAGATGCCTGTCTGACCGGTTGGGTGGGAGTGCTGGGCACCCTGAATGTTCAAGGGACCTTTACGTTGGAAGAGTCCAAGCTCCCGATCAACGTTCTGGAACTGAGAGCAGTCAAGTTGAGCCTGTTCTACTGGACGGACAATCTCAAGTGGTGTTCTGTCCGAGTCCAGTCTGACAATGTCACGGCCGTGGCATATGTCAATCAAGGAGGCTCTGGAGGTAGCTGAGATCCTGCGTTGGGCAGAGGATTACGTCCCAGCCCTATACGCCATGTACATTCCTGGTGTAGACAATTGGTAGGCCAAACCCTGGATCAGGGAGAGTCATCCCTGCATCCACAAGTGTTCCACCAACCCTGGTGGCTCCCTGGAGCCGGTACGGGCTAATTTATGTGTTTCCTCCGCTGAAACTGCTACGCAGGGTTGAGTTGGAGGGGATTCTGGTAATTCTGGTGGCTCCAGATTGGCCCCGGAGATCCTGGTACGACGACGTGATTCGGCTAAAGATCGCAGGTTCGTGGACACTTCTTCTGCGGGAAGATCTTCTATCCCGGGGTCCGATCTTCCATCCTGCTTTAGTCGCTGGCTTTAACGGCTTGGCTGTTGAGAGCAAGATGTTAAAGGACAGCGGTCTGTCCGATTCTGTGATCCCTACCTTTCTCAAGGCTAGGAAGTCCACTTCTCGGAAGATTTATCATCGTACTTGGAAAACGTACATTACTTGGTGCGGATCGCTGAAGCTGCATCCTAGATCCTTTGCTATCTGCAGGATCTTGACCTTTCTACAGAAAAGGGTTGACCAACGTTTGGCGTTGGCACTCTTAAGTGTCAGATCTCGGCCTTGGCTGTGTACTTCCAACACCCTTTGGCTACGAACGCTTTGATTTGTACGTTTCTTCAGGGGGTTCACCATTTGGCTCCGCCCAAGTCTCCGTTACTTCCTTGGGACCTTAATTTGGTTATATCGGTTCTTCAGCAATCTCCTTTCAAGAACATGACACATTTCCTTGCTCGCCTTGTTGCAGAAAGTTGCCTTCTTGGTGGCTATCACCTCTGCGCGCAGGGTTTCTGAACTAGCGGCGCTATCTTGCTGCTCTCCTTATCTGGTAATACACAGGGGATAAGGTAGTGTTATGGTCTAGTCGTTTCTTTCTAAGGTGGTTTCAGAATCCCATCTGAACGAAGACATAGTGCTTCCGTCACTCTGTCTGAAACCTTCACATCTTAAGGAAATTGCCTTGCATTGTTTGGATGTGGTTCGGGCGATATGGGTGTAGCTGGAGACTACTGAGTCCTTTCGTAAATCGGACTATGTTTGTGAATACGGATGGACCCTGTAAGGGTCAGGCTGCGTCTGCGGCGACCATCTCTCGATGGATCAGACAGACGGTGGTGAAGGCGTATTCTCTTAAGGGCAAGGTTCCTCCTTTTCCCTGTCATGGCTCGCTCTACACAGGCGTTGAGTGCCTCTTGGGCTTCCTGCCATCAGGCGTCAGTGATGCAGGTTTGCAAGGTGGCCACTTGGGGAACGTATGTACAGACGACCACGTTTTACAGAGTGGATGTGTTGGCATCCTTGGATGCGTCCTTTGGCTGCAAGGTTTTGCAGGCCGCCATTAAGCATCAGTTTACTTCTCCTTTGTGGTTTTGCTACAATTGAGCCCCAGTTGTTGCTTGTTGGGCTCCATGTTATATAGTTGGCTTTGTTAGCTGTGAGAATTGCATTCTTTAAAGTTTGTCCTTTCCCCACCCCTCAGTGGTTACTGCTTTTGGACGTCCCATCCATCTATGATTTAAAGCAGCAGCTACATCCATCGGAAAAAAGAGAAAATTGGATTTTTTATTTACTGTAAAATCCATTTCTCTGAGTCCACTGATGGACGTAGCTCCCACCCCTCTTCTCTGAAGAGTTGGGTTTTGGTGGTTGTTCACTGCTGCTTGCAACTAACTGAAGATGCAACGGTGAGGCCAGGGGTAATAACCCAGGGATTTCGCCTCCCTCCCCGTGTCAAAGCCTTTGGCTCTACCTGGTCACTCCTAGTGGGAGGGGCTTATTACCCATCCATCTATGATTGAAAGCTGCAGCTATGGCCGTCGGACTAAATTGATTTTACAGTAAGTAAAAAATCCAATTTTTTCCAGCATTGAGGACACCATTGACCCTTACCAAATCTCCAACTTCATTTACAGAAAGGCATCCCCAAACTTCCACTATGCTTCACTGTGGACACTGATAATCGTACTGCTCTTTAGCCCTTTGGTGAACAAACGGTCTTCTGCTACAGCCAGATATTTCAAATTTTAATGCATCAGTCCAGAGAACCTGCGGCCATTTCTCTTTTATACATTGATGGACACAACTCCTGAATCTTCTTAACCATTGGGTTATACTGCCCCCTACAGGAGTAGGACACTAGGCAGGAAAAAGCTTGACTACGCCTTTGAGCAGTCCCAGGGGGTACATACCCCCACACTCACTTTTTTTTGCCTTGCTAGGATCTCAGGTCCTGGGGATTTTTTTTATGGAATTTTTTTCTATCTATTTTTGTTCCTGTGAGAATCTACAATCAATTGACGGACTGGATAATCTAGATCCAGAGGCCCCCCCCCCCAGTCTGGCCAGCAAGCGCATGCAGACTGCAGCTCCATGCTAGGTAGGCCATGACAAAGCCCCACTGGACAGAGGGTGGCCTGCGAGTTAAATGTCTCGCAAGGATGCATATTACCTGACCTCGGCCTAAGGCGCAGCGTTCCTCCTGGCCGACAGCACCCAAATTGCTTTGAGCGGTGGTCTGTCCGGAGCGGTGCCCACTCTGTTCCTGGTATGGTAAGTAGCTGTCCGCCCTCTACTGGAGGGTTTTGGGGTGGACGTGGGTCCCTCCCTGGACAGTGAGACCCCTGGGTTCCTCTCCCCCCCATGGTATTTCTGCTGGCGGGCAGCCCCAATGCATTCAGCTGAAGCCCCCCACTCTTCCTTTGGACATCTGCCAGGCTGGGATCCGTGCACTTCCAGCTGGGCCTCCACAAAAATTTAGGCCGGTGCTTGCAGCCTGCTAGGCCATTTGGTCAGTTTGGCGCCTCCCTTGGAAGGGGGAGCGCTTTTATCGCTGTGGGATCACCAGGGTACCTTGCCCGCGCATCTGGCGGGCAACTGTTTTAAGGGGGCAATTTCCCATTTCGCCCTTTATCGAGGGTGACCCCCCCCTCGTTTTTTTTTTTTTTTTTTTTGCAGGGTCCAGTAGGTGGTTCATTAGTGGACCCTTGGTTTGTGTCCCCTTTGCAGGATTGCAATTGGCGGCCTCCCTTCATTATGTTTTCCGGGTGAACTTGGTATATGGCGACCCTACTGGAGTCTGTGTCCACACACCCTGAGTGCTCAGATAGTGAGGAGGATTCCTCTGTTCCTCTAGCCGCACATGAAAAGGCACTGGTGGATGCACAGATTGTGTCAGTGCGTGAAACTTCAAAACTGTCTGATGCTGCGTCGAAGGCGCCGGTCCCTATTGGCACTCACAGGCCATCCAAAGCGGCAAGGGTGTTCCTCTTTCCCGCTTTGACAACATTGTCACAAAACAGCGGAGTTGTCCAAAACGCACTCTTGTAGTCCCTAAGTGTTTTGCTATGCAGTATCCTTATGTAGATTCCCTGCTTTAAAAGTGGAAGGTACCACCTGTAGTGGACTCGCCGGTTCCAGGTTAAATAAAGCTACCTTAATTCCGGTTGAGGAGTCCCCGGCCTTTAAAGATCCAGCTGATAGGAGGGCTGAGGCTCTGGCCCCCCATATGTTCACTGTGGCTGGTTTGACACTTGGGTCAGAGTTTGCGACACCAGGGCAATAGTAAATACTGGCCTGAGTAGTCTAAACATTTTTACGTCAGGACCTACTGATGTTACTTTGATTTCTAGGCTGTCTGTATCAGCAGTGGTCCTTCGGTGTATTTTCTGACTGAAATGCTTGTCTGCGGACCAGACTTCTAAGAAGGCCTTAGCTGATCTCCCCTTTGGGAGGGATCACCTGTTTGGAGTGTCCTTGGATGACATCATTGAGGGTTGCAGGGGGGAGTACTTAGACGTGGGCCATTCTTTTGGCTCATAAGAGGCCTTTTCGTCCCTCAGGGTCTCCTGGACAAGGAATCAAAGCTCTTCTAGACCTGCGGAAAATGCTTCCTCTGCATAAAGGAGCACCCTCACTCGTATGTGGGGGGGGGCGTCTTCGCTGGTTTCCGGATCCATGGACTTCCCTGGTACAGGACAAGTGGGTCCACAAAGAAATTTGATCCGGCTACACAATCAAGTTTCGGTCTTGTCTTCTGGAAAGATTCTTCCCTTCCAACCTGCACTTGTCTCCAGATTCCTTTTCAGAGTCTCTTTGGGGCAGTGCAAGATTTGTTACTTCTGAGGGGGGATTGTTCCAGATTCCGACTTCGGTTTGTTTTCAGGGGTTTTACTCAACCATCTTTACAGTTCCCAGGAAGGAAGGCAAGGTACGTCCAATTTTGGACCTTAAGGCGCCAAACTGCTTTGTACGGGTACAGAAGTTCCAAATGTAGTCCTTTCGCATGTTAGTGGCTGGTTCTATGGTTAGCGTTCTTGCCTACCATTAGGGGAGCCCCGGGTTCGATTCCTGGCTACTGCAAGTGAAAAAATGTTTTTTTATAGGTTTTTAAACGTTTTTATAATATCTTGTTCATGGCCACATGAATTTTAAAAAATGACAGAGACTGCAGTATGTAGCCATGCTTTAAAAATGCACCATCTGAAGGTGTCCATGATATCTTCACAATCTATTTTCTTCATGAGCCAGGCTAACTCAAGAGCATTTCCACATGCAGAATGCAGACTGTTAGTTTGCCTGTATAATGCCCACCTCGCTGTAGGTATAATGGTGCCCATGTTACAAATCTCACCCTATGCACAGTATGCAGAATAAGCAAGCATGCCCATGAAATTCCATCCCTTATATCCTTTATAAAACTGTACCTTATATGAACCGGGCTAGATGAATATAGGGCACCCACCCATACCATGCTGGCTCTGATAGGTTGCCCAACCAAAGCCACCCTTTACATGTCTGTAGGTATCGTTGTTGCCATCTAGACAAGCTGTGTCCTATATGTGCTGTTCTAGCTAAACAGGGTACTCACACTATGTAGACGACAGGTTGCCTGTCCAATGCCACCCCTTTTCTGTGTGTAGATGTCACATGTAGTCCATGTTACTTAGACAATCTGTGCCACATATGAGCCAGCGGTGCACACAATATTCATTCAAACCATTTAGACTATGCCAGTTTGATACCCTTTTCTTGTCTATAGGTGTCATTCTAGTCCATCTTATCTTGACAACCCGCCCCCTATATTAGCCAGCATAGCAGTTCCCACCCACACAAAACAGACTACACCAGTTTTGCCATACACACATTTACATTATATATAAAAATCTTTAAATACATTCATATTATCTTTAACATATTTTAAAATATAAGTTAAAAAGTGCCGTGTATGTGTGGGGGGTCACAGCTCGTCGGGCTTTCCATTTCCATGGGTATCAGAACATAATAGCCAGCACAGTTCTGAACCCCAACTTGTAGGAAATATTACACTGTTGCCCCTACATGAGGGAATTAAGAATGGTTAGAAGGCAGCATGACCGTGTGTGTCTATGGCGGTGTTTCTCAACTCCGGTCCTCAGGGCACACTAACATGCCAGGTTTGCAAGAAAACTGAAATACATCACAGGTGATATCATTTTCTGCTCAGTGATTGCAGTATTGAAGTCTGCATCTCCCCAAGTTAATACATAAAATCTGGCCTGTTAGTGTGCCCTGAGGGCCGGAGTTGAGAAACACTGGTCTATGGTCATAGCAGATCAATCATGACAATTACTGATCTAGACTAATACAGCTTTCATGCAGACAATTAGCCTTATATTCTAAATCAGGGGTCCTCAAACTACGGCCCGCGGACCTCATGCGGCCCGCCCGCCAGGATGTATCATTCATGGGGCGGCACAGTGGTGTAGTGGTTAGCACTTTCACCTAGCAGCAAGAGGGTTGAGGGTTCAAATCCCAACCATAACACTACCTGCCTGGCGTTTTCATGTTCTCCCTGTGCCTGCATGGGTTTCCTCTGGGTACTCCGCTTTCCTCCCACACTCCAAAGACGTGCTGGTAGGTTAATTGGATCCTGTATAAAAAAAAATTTGCCTTACTGTGTATGTATGTGAGTTAGGGACCTTAGATTGTAAGCTCCTTGAGGGCAGGGACTTATGTGAATGTACAATGTATATGTAAAGCGCTGCGTAAATTGACAGCGCTATATATGTAACTGAAATAATTAAAAAATAAATTCACGTTTTTTTTTTTTTTTTTTTTTTTTCATGATTCACCTAATTAGAGCCAGTGCCTAGTTAGAGTAGCAGTTTTACAGTGGTGAAGTCTTGGGTTCTAGCCCTGGTGTCAACACCTTATTATAGTAATTTTATTTTAAAATATGAGTTAAAATAAATGTGTTTTAAAAGTCAGAATCCTGAGTTTATAAATACAGTTGTCTTAGGATGATTTTTGAACCAATGAGAATTAATGTAGTAACTCCCACAGACCATCTTTCTGCAGACACACATTTTGTGCTCTGTAAGATTTGTAAATCTATCCTAATTCCAGCACACAGTATATATAGGAAAGCAGGGCAGTGCTGGGTTCTGTGGTTCCTGTAGTGTATTAAAAGCTCCTCATTTTGCTGTCATCCTCCTGCTCTGCCATCAGGAGCCATGCTGAAAAGGTGTGTGTCTATGGTCATAACGGATCAATGATAACAGTTACTTGTCCAGACTAATATAGCTCTGTTACAGAGACTTAGATCTCTAAAAGTGCCCTTCAACAGTCTTGGGGCTATAGCGTAGCGGTTAACCACTTAAGCCCCGGAGGATTTGGCTGCTCAAAGACCAGACCCCTTTTTTCAACTTGGCTCTGTGTGACTTTAACTGACAATTGCGCGGTCATGCAATGCTGTACCTAAACGAAATTTACGTCCTTTTTTCCCCACGAACAGAGCCTTCTTTTGGTGGTATTTGATCCTCTGCGCTTTTTTATTTGTTGCGATATTAATAAAAAAAAGAAATTTTTTTGCAAAAAAATGACATTTTCAACTTTGTCTTTTAAAAAATATCCAATATACTCAATTTATGTCATTTTTTTTGGCCAAAATATATTTAGCTACATGTCTTTGACAAAAAAAAATCAATGAGCGTATTTTTATTGGTTTGCTAAAAAGTTATAGCGTCTACAAACTATGGTGTAAATACTGAAATTTACGCAGCTTTAATTTCTGACGGCCTAGCTCATTTCATGAAGTGCTAAAATAGCAGGGCAGTACAACCCCCCCCCCCCAAACTACCACTTTTTGGAAAGTAGACATCCTAAGGAATGTTCTGAGAGGCATGTTGAGCTCATTCAATATTTCATTTTTTTGTCACAGGTGTTTGAAAAGTGACTAAAAAAAATTTTTTTTTTTTACACAAAGTTGTCATTGAAATTATATATTACTCACACATGCCATGGGTATATGTGTAATTACACCCCAAAATATATTCTGCTGCTTCTCCTGAGTACAGGGATACCACATATGTGAGACTTTTTGGGAGCCTAGCAATGTACGAGAGCCCGAAAACCAATCACCACCATCAGAATTTCTAAGGGCGTACATTTTTCATTGCATTTTCTCACTACCTATAACGGTTTAGGAGGCCCTGAAATGTCAAGATACCACAAAACCCCCCCCAAATGACCCCATTTTGGAAAGTAGACACCCCAAGCTGTTTGCTGAGAGGCATGGTGAGTCCATGGAATATTTTATATTTTGCCACAAGTTCCGGGAAATATATATATATATATATATATATATATATATATATATATATATATATATATATATATATATATATATATATATATATATATATATATATATATATATATATATATATTATTTTTTTTAAACAAAGTTGTCAGTAAATGATATATTGCTCACACATGCCATGGGTATATGTGAAATGACACCCCAAAATACATTGTGCTGCTTCTCCTGAGTACAGGGATACTCCATGTGTGAGACTTTTTTGCAGTCTAGCCGAGTACAGGTCCCTGAAAACCAATCTCCACTTTCAGGCTTTCCAAGGGCGTAAATTGTTGATTTCACTCCTGACTACCTATCACAGTTTTGGAGGCCATGAAATGCCAAGACTGCACAATTCCAAATGACCCCTTTTCGGAAAGTAGACACCCTAAGCTATTTGCAGAGAGGCATGTTGAGTGTTTTGCAGATCTCACTTTTCGTCACAAAGTTTTGTAAATTGAAAAAAGAGGTAAAAAATGCATTTTCCTGTTTTTTCTTCTTTTTCCAAAAAAAATGAGAGCTGCAAAATACTCACCATGCCTCTCAGCAAATAGATTGGAGTGTCTACTTTGCAAAATGGGGTCATTTGGGGGGGGGGGGGGGGGGGTTGTGCCATCTTGGCTTTTTATGGACTTCAAAAGTGTGATAGGTAGTAAGGAGTGAGATCAACAATTTACGCCCTTAGAAAGCCAGAAGGTGCGGATTGGTTTTCTGGGTCCTGTACGCGGCTAGACTGGCAAAAAGTCTCACACATGGGGTATCCCTGTACTTAGGAGAAGCAGCAGAATGTATTTTGGGGTGTCATTTCACATATACCCATGGCATGTGTGAGCATTATATCATTTACTGACAACTTTGTGTAAAAAAAAATAAATAAATAATTTTCCCGAAACTTGTGGCAAAATATAAACTATTCCATGAACTCACCATGCTTCTCAGCCAATAGCTTGGAGTGTCTACTTTGCAAAATGGGGTCATTTTGGGGGGGTTGTGCTATCTTGAAATTTCAGGGCCTCCGAAACTGTGTCATTTCACATATTCCCATGGCATGCGTGAGCAATATATCATTTAGTGACCACTTTCTGTAAAATAAAAACAACAAAAAAAAAAGAAATAATCATTTTCCCGACACTTGTGGCAAAATATAAAATATTCCATGGACTCACCATGCCTCTCAGCAAATAGCTTTGGGTGTCTACTTTTCAAAAAGGGGTCATTTGGGGGGTGTTTGAACTGTCCTGGCATTTTATGCTCAATCTTATCCACACATCACCCACTCTTCAAACCACTTGAAAACCAAGCCTTTTCTGTGACTTTTTGTTTACATGAAAAAATATATATTTTTTTTACTAGAAAATTACTTTGAACCCCCAAACATTATATATTTCTTTAAAGCAGAGGCCCTATAGAATAAAATGGTGGATGTTGCAAATTTTTTTGTCACGGTATTTGCGCACAGATTTTCCAAACGCAATTTCTGCAGGAAAAATTATTTCTCTGTCGCTCATTGACAGACGTAGTCCTCCTTGATTGATATCAACTTGGGTTATACTGCCCTCTACAGGAGTAGGGCTAGACAGGAAAGAAAACGTTCTGGCCACACCCTAGGGGCAGTCCCAGAGGGTATATCCTCTCACTTCCTGCTACAGCAAATCTGTTTTTTTCTGTCTAGTTAGGAGTAAGGACCTAGATGCCTTGCTAGGATCTTCGGTCCTGGCAGGATTTTTTTCTTAGATTTTTTTTAGACAGCTTTTTTCTCCAGTGTTCCTGTGAGATCTTCAAGCAAGAAAGCTGGAACTGGGCTACGGGCTGGATGTTGAGATCCAGTGGTCACCCCAGTTCAGCCTACGAGCGCATGCAGGCCATAGCTCCGCGCTGGGTCGGCCGCGACATAGTCCCACTGGACGGGGACTGACCCTGCGAGTTAAACGTCTCGCCTGGATGCCAATGACCAACAGAGTCACGGCGTCCGTATTGGTCGACAGCCCCCCCACCCCGGTGGAGAGGGGTTCTGTCAGGAGTTGGCGCCCGCCTGGTTCTGTTATGGTGAGCAGAATGTTCCCCCTCTCCCCCCTGTCGGGTTTGTGGTGGACGCGGGCCCCTCTCTGGGATGGTAGGATGGGTCTCCCCTCTATCCTATAACAGGTCACAGATCCCCCAATTTGAGTGTGATTGTTTGTGAATAGTAACCAGGAGGCTTGGTTTGGGAGCTGACAAATCTAAGGTCATTGTAAGACTGTAAGGGTGACTGAAGTCAGTGGCAGTACAAAAGGGCATTACTATTGAAGTAGAAGGTATCCTACCCGTCAGAGTGTGTACACAGGCCTATGCCTGAGTTACTGCAGTCCAGATCGCCATTCCTCCAGCAACCGGTCACTTCCACGGGCTGCACAGCCTCCCGACGGCCCACGGAACGCATGTGGCCCGCCAGGGTCCTATACCGCCGGCCAGGCTTATCACCATTCAGGGTGAAGTTTGTGGGGCCGAGGCACTCCCGCAGGCCACCAGGCCGAATACATACTTCCCGCAGGCCGCTGCTAGCCGCAGCTATCCTACACAGGCCGCCGCCATTGTTTTGCAGATCGCACGAGGCCGCCATAATGGCGTAGCCTCCTGTCTCCAGCATGGGGGCGGCCATGTTTGAGGTGACCAAACACCTCGAGGAGCTAGGGGGAGGCGCCGGAAGGCGTGTAAAGGGGCGGAGCCGCCTCCTTGGCCCAGGGAAAGCAAGCCAAAGACTTCCTGTCTGTAACAGACAGTGCTGGAAGCAAGTTGATAAGAAACTTCTGTGCATCAGGTGAGCTTGGGGTCTCTCTCTCTCTCTTTCTGAGGGGTCCAAGCAGGTAGACTGAGGGGCGCTATTGCGCTGGGGGACTAAAAAAAAAAATGTTTTTTTCTTGCACTTAATTTTTTTGTGTTTTCTGGCAAGTGTCTTGTTACATGAACCCTGCCACACATGTATCCCCACCTGATCCCCTTGGGGTGGCCGCAGGACCCTCCAGTACCTCATTTGTGATGATGCATTATCAGCAGTTTTGGAGTCTTGGGTATCCCGGGTGGAGGTAGCCTGTCAGGGACGGGGGTCAAGAAGAGCGACCCCCGCCTACCCCTATGTCATCTGATACTTCAGATACGGATTCTGAGCTGGTCATTGCAGCCCCTTTTCTGGGGTTGTTGTCTCAGGTACGGTCTCCTCCGACAGTGAGGAGGACGCGTCTGCCTCCGCCATAGCACAAGAAGCGTTGGTGGAAGCACTAGTTGTGTCTGTCCGGGAAACCTTAAATCTTGAGGTTACACGGGCAGAGGTAGCGGAGACTCATATTCCTCCTTTGGTACTAGCAAGCCTACCAAAATGATGAAGGGTTTCCCTTGCTCAAATGGGGTCGCCCGTAAACGAGCCCCTGCTATTTCTCTATCGCTCATTGACAGACGTAGTCTTCTTGATTCTCAAGAGCTGGGTTATGTTGTCTCCGCAGGAGTAGGACTAGGCAGAATGACAAAACGTTCTGGCTCCACCCTAGGGGCAGTCCCTGAGGGTATATCCTCCCTCTCTCTGCTACAGGGAATCAGTTTTTTTCTGTCTAGTCAGGAGTAAGGACCTAAGTTCCTTGCTGGGATCTTTTGGTCCTGGCAAGACTTTTTTTCTTTAAGAAAAATACATTTTTTAGGTAGTTTTCTCCAGTGTTTTTTCCTGTGAGATCTTCAAGCAAAAATGCCGGACTGGGCGACACTTGTGGTCACCCCAGCCGGCCTACGAGCGCGCGCAGACCATGGCATTGCGCTTGGTCGGCCGCGACATATTCAAGTAAGTATGCGGGGCCGGGCGACGGGCTGGATGTTGAGATCCAGTGGTCACCTCGGTTTCTGCCTAAAAGCGCGTGCAGACCAGTGCGCTGAGTCGGCTGCGACGGAGTCCCAGTAAAGGGACTGACTTTGCGAGTTAAAATCTCGCTTGGACGCCAGGTACCAGAGAGTCGAGGCGTCCACAAACCCCCACCCCGGTGGAGAGGGTATTGTGAAGAGAGGGTGCCTGTCGGTTCGGTATGGTGAGTAAACGTTCCCTTTTTTCCTCATTATGAGGCAGTATATATTATGGGCCCCTCCATATATGGTCAGTATATATCTGATACTTACAAGTCCCCCTTGTAATACAGCATGTGTTTGTGGGAAGTGGACTTGGTTCAAGAGCTAACACTCTACCCAGCAGACTGTAACATTACAGCAGACATAGGAGGTATAATCCTACCTTATGTGTAGTGTATCTCTGTAGATCCATATGTCACCTCTAGCAGAGTGCAGGTGGATGTGCTGGGAAGACGATATCGGCGGTCCGCCGCCATTTTGCCGTAGACCGAATGCATGTATGTCCTCAGGTCACGCCGGCCGCCATGTTTTTGGAGTCTTATGTCTCTTCTATGGGGGCGGCCATGTTTTGTGAGCCCAGCTTCCTCGTGGAGGGCTGGGAACGCCGGAAGGCGTACACAGGGGGCGGAGCCACGCCTTCTGCCCGGGAAAAAGCAAACAGCTCCTTCCAGTCTGTGTAAGACAGACGCTGACTGCAGTTTGTTGGAAACTGCACTGCATCGGTTGGTGAGCCTTGGGGGTCCCTCTCTCTCTCTCTCTGGGATCGAGAAGCAGGTACTCTGAGGGGCGCTATTGCGCTAGGGGGAGACACACAAAAAAAAAAAAAAAAAAAAGAAAAAGTTTTTTTGTTTTTGCTGGCAAAAGTGTCCTGTATTAACATGGACCCTGCCACTCATGTATCTCCTCCGGATCCCCTCGAGGGGTCTGCGGGATCCTCCAGCACCCCATTGACTATTGAATCTTTGTCAGCCATTATGGAAACTTTTGTGTCCCGGGTGGAAGTGGCTTGTCAGGGACAGGGCGCAAGAAAGCGACCCCCGCCTAACCCCTTATTATCTGAAACCTCGGATTCAGACTCTGAGCCTATTTCTGCAGTTGCAGGTACTTCATCTGGTATTGGTGTCTCGGGTCCTGTCTCTTCAGACAGTGAGGAGGATGTTTCGGCATCCGCCATAGCCCGAGAGGAAGCGTTGGTAAACGCACTCATTGTATCTGTTCAAGAGACTTTAAGGTTACAGGGTATTCCATCAGAAATAGCTGAAACTGAGATCCCTTTTGGGACTAAAAAGCGCATCAAAGTGGCGAAGGTTTTTCCATTGCCCAAATGTTTTGGCAATCCAATCGATGAAGAATGGCGTCTGCCAAAACGCACTTTTAATATTTCTAAACGCATTGACAGGCGTTATCCGTTTGAGGAAACCCTTATTAAGAAATGGACAGAACCACCTGTGGTGGATTCACCTATTGCTAGATTGAATAAAGCCACGGTTATTCCTTTAGAAGACGCTCCGTCTTTTAAAGATCCAGTGGATCGCAAGATAGAAGCTATGTCTCGCACCATGTTTTCCTTGATTGGTTCAGCTTTCAGACCAATAATTGCTATTGGTCTGGTTTCGCAGGCTTTAACTGAATGGACCAAGTGGTTACGCCGGGACTTAGAAGAAGTCCCTCAGGCGGTATCAGATTTGTTGGAACAAATGATACAGGGGTTACAGTTTGTATGTGATGCGGCGTTAGACGCCACTCCATTAATGGCGCGAGCATCAGTCTCAGCAGTGGTTCTCAGGCGTACACTGTGGCTAAAAGGTTGGTTAGCCGACCAAGGTTCCAAAAAAGCATTGGCTAATATCCCCTTTTCAGGAGAGCGTCTATTTGGAGCCAACTTAGATGAGATCATTAAGGATCTCACCTGTGGAAAAAGCACCTTTTTACCGCAAAATTTTAAAGGTAGAGGAACTCGTCAAAGACGAGGGCCTTCTTTTTCTGCTCACAAGAGGTTTTTTTCGTCCAGCGGGTGAAAAAACTAAGTCCTCCAAAGCTCCTGCAGGAGGCGTCAGGGGTCGTTGGTCGGGCAAGCAAAAGCCCGCCCCCTCCAGACCTGAAGATAAACCATCCAAAGCCTGAAGGTGCGCCCCCACCCATAACTGGGGTGGGGGGACGTCTTCGCCGGTTCCCGGATCCATGGCTTTCCAGAATCCCGGACAAATGGGTTTGCGAAGTCATAAAGTCAGGGTACAAGATCGAGTTTCGATCTCTCCCACCGGCGCGATTCTTCCCTTCCAATGTCCGACTATCTCCGGATCGTTTAGAAGATCTGCGGAGAGCAGTCACAGATCTACTACAACAAGGAGTGGTAGTCCACGTTCCTTGGACAGAACGGTTTCAAGGGTTTTATTCAAACCTGTTTACAATACCCAGGAAAGAGGGCAAAGTGCGTCCAATTCTGGACTTAAGAGCACTCCATTCTTTCGTCAACATAAGAAGATTCAGAATGGAGTCCATTCGCACGGTAGCAGCCTTCCTGCATCCAGGGGATGTCCTAGCGTCCATAGACATCAAGGACGCCTATCTTCACATTCCCATTTTCGCAGGACATCAGCGTTTTCTACGCTTTTCCGTAGAGGAGAACCACTATCAGTTTGTGGCGCTACCTTTCGGTCTCGCCACGGCTCCGCGGGTCTTCACAAAGGTGTTGGCCCCAATGTTGGTACTTCTGCGCCTAAGAGGTATATCGATTCTAGGTTACCTAGACGATCTTCTGCTTCATGCAGAGTCTCCTCAGACCTTGCTACAAAACATAGAAATTACTATGATTTCTTTACAGGAATTCGGGTGGCTGGTGAACCAGCAAAAGTCATTTCTGGTTCCCACCCAGAGGCTCGAATATCTGGGTCTAATTCTAGACACAGTCAGGACAAGAGTTTTCCTTCCGGTAGGGAAACTCCGAACGATTCAATCAGCAGTCCAGTTGTTACTGTCCAACAGCTGGTCTTCCCTTCGGACTTGCATGAGGGTTCTGGGGTTGATGGTGGCTTCATTCGAAGCAGTCCCATTTGCCCAGTCCCATACCCGAATTCTTCAGCAAGAGATTCTTCTCAGATGGAATCGGAATCCGGAATCCCTGGACAATCAGATACGATTGAGCAAACAGACCAGAGAGTCTCTGGTTTGGTGGCTTCGGTCTCCAATGCTCAGCCAGGGAAAGTCATTTCTGCCAATATATTGGACGATAGTGACCACGGATGCCAGTCTATCCGGATGGGGAGGAATTCTTGGTCAGTTATCTGTCCAGGGACTTTGGTCCCCGGAAGAATCCAGGTTACCGATAAATGTATTGGAACTGAGAGCGATCAGACTTTGTCTGATTCACTGGACCGAGCAGCTCCAGGGCAGCCCGGTTCGGATCCAGTCGGACAATGCCACGGCCGTGGCTTATGTCAATCATCAGGGGGGCACCAAGAGTGTCCGAGCAGCCAAAGAAGTGGCTTGCATTCTTCGCTGGGCGGAACGATTTGTTCCAGCAATCTCTGCGGTGTTCATTCCGGGGGTGGAGAATTGGCAGGCAGATTATCTCAGCCGTCAGACCCTGGATCAGGGGGAATGGTCCCTCCATCCAGACGTTTTCCACCAGTTGTGCCTACGGTGGGGCACCCCGGATGTGGATCTGTTGGCATCACGATTCAACAGGAAAGTTCAGAGATTCGTGGCTCGCTCCCGCGATCCTCTAGCAGAAACCGCAGATGCACTGATCGCCCCGTGGGGGCAATACCAGCTAATATATGCCTTCCCTCCTCTCGCGTTACTGCCAAGACTTCTTCGCAGGGTAGAGGAGGAAGGAATCCCAGTAATCCTGGTAGCTCCAGACTGGCCTCGTCGAGCTTGGTACGCCGACATGGTCAGACTGGTGGCGGACGTCCCATGGAGACTTCCTCTCAGAGAGGATCTACTGTCTCAGGGACCGATCTTCCATCCTGCTTTACGATCGCTGGCTTTAACGGCCTGGCTATTGAGACCCAGGTGCTGAAGGACAAAGGGTTGTCAGCTTCAGTTATTCCTACTCTAGTTGAAGCAAGGAAAGCGACTTCCAGAAAGATTTATCATCGCACATGGAAGTCCTACATTGCATGGTGTGAACCTTTGGGGTTCCGTCCTCGGTCTTATTCGATTAGTCGAATATTGGCTTTTCTGCAACAAGGGGTTGAGCAGAAACTGGCCTTGAGTACTATCAAGGGTCAGGTCTCAGCATTAGCCATCTTCTTTCAGAAGCCTTTGGCTACTCATTCCTTGGTGCGGAATTTCATCCAGGGGGTGCGACATCTGGCTCCGCCAGTGCACGCGCCGTTACCCCCCTGGGATCTTAATTTAGTGTTGTCGGTTCTTCAGAAACCTCCCTTTGAAGATATTAGGGAGATTCCTCTACCCACGTTGTCCCAGAAGGTGGCCTTCTTGGTGGCTATTACTTCTGCACGCAGGGTGTCAGAGCTGGCCGCATTATCTTGTCGTTCACCATATCTGGTGGTTCATAGAGATAAGGTGGTTCTTCGTCCGAATCCATCCTTCCTACCAAAAGTGGTTTCAGAATTTCATCTGAATGAAGAAATTGTATTACCTTCCCTGTGTCCTAAGCCCAGTCATCCTCGGGAATTTGCTTTGCACTCCTTGGATGTGGTCCGGGCGATCAGGGTATACTTGAAAACGACAGACTCGTTTCGCAAGACGGATTCACTTTTTGTGATCCCAGATGGACCCAAAAAGGGGTTGCCTGCATCTGCCGCGACCATTTCCAGATGGATCAGACAGACGGTAGTGCAGGCTTATTCTATTAAGGGTCGGGAGCCCCCGTTCCCTGTTAAGGCGCACTCCACTCGGGCACTTAGTGCGTCGTGGGCCTTTCGCCATCAGGCGTCAGTGGTCCAGGTGTGCAAGGCGGCTTCCTGGTCGTCGGTGCATACCTTCTCTAAACATTATAAAGTTGATGTAATGGCATCGTCTGATGCCTCATTTGGCCGCAAGGTTTTGCAGGCCGCAATTTGAGGAGACCAGTGGTCTACCTCGAGGGTTTTTTTCCGTTGGAAAATTTTTTCTTTAGCCTCATTCTTTGTTTATAATGAGCCTTTAAAACTTCTAGTTTGGCACCGGTTGGGCCTTCTAGATTGGATTTGATTTTGTCAATCCCACCCCTCATTTGTGGCACTGCTTCTGGATGTCCCAGCTCTTGAGAATCAAGAAGACTACGTCTGTCAATGAGCGATAGAGAAAAATGGATTTTTGTAAGAACTTACCGTAAAATCCTTTTCTCTTAAGCTCATTGACAGACGTAGTACCCGCCCCTCTATCATTGAGTTGGGTTGGGTTAAATTCTCTGTACTGCTTTAAACAGAACTGATTCCCTGTAGCAGAGAGAGGGAGGATATACCCTCAGGGACTGCCCCTAGGGTGGAGCCAGAACGTTTTGTCATTCTGCCTAGTCCTACTCCTGCGGAGACAACATAACCCAGCTCTTGAGAATCAAGAAGACTACGTCTGTCAATGAGCTTAAGAGAAAAGGATTTTACGGTAAGTTCTTACAAAAATCCATTTTTCCAAACGCATTGCTAGGCGCTATCATTTTGAGGAATCCCTCATTACAAAGATGGACGGTACCACCAATAGTGGACTCACCGATTTCCAGACTAAATAAAGCCACTGTTATCCCGTTGGATTGACAGAATGGACCCCACCCATCTCTAGGGTGGGGGGACGTCTTCACCGGTTTCCGGATCCAGGGCTTTCCAGAATCCCGGATAAAGGGGTTCGCAAGGTCATATGGTCGGGATACAAGATCGAGTTTTGATCACTTCCACCGGTGCGATTCTTCCCTTCCAATATTCGAAATCCCCGGGTCGCTTAAAAAGCTTTGCGGGGGACAGCTTGATGCAACAAGCAGTGGTAGTTCCCATTCCTTGGAGGAGTTCTAGTCGAACCTGTTCACAATGCCCAGGAAAAAGGGCTAGGTGCGTCCAATTCTGGTCTTGGAAGAGATGGAGTCCATCCATACAGTGGTGGCCTCCCTGCATCAGGGGGATTTCCTGGCGTCCATAGACATTTAGGGTGCCTATCTTCATATCCCCATCTTCGCAGGACATCAGCGTTTTCGTTGCTTTTCCCAAAGATCATCCCTGGTTTCCACCAGGAGACTGAACTATCTGGGCCTAATTTGGGATACATCCTTGGCAAGAGTGTTTCTCAATGCGGAGAAACTCCAGAAGATTCAGTCAATGATTCGGATGTTGCTGTCCGTCAACTGGCTGGGATTGATGGTCGCCTCTTTAGAGGCAGTACCGTTTGCCCAGTCTCATACCCGAATTCTCCAAAGAGGAGATTCTTCTCATATGGAATCGGAATTTCCGATTCCCTGGACAATCGGATCCGATGGAGCGAGCGGACCAGGGAGGCTCTGGTCTGGTGGCTTCGGTCTCCGATGCTCAGCCAGGGGAAGTAATTTCTTCTGATAAATTCCAGGTCACCGATAAATGTGTTGGAACTGAGAGCGATCAGACTTTGTCTGATTTACTGGACCGAGCAGCTCCAGGGCAGCCCGGTTCGGATCCAATCGGACTATGCCTCGGTCATGACTTATGTCGATCACCAGGGGGCACCAAGAGTGCCCTGGCGGCCATAGTAGTGGCCAACATTCCTATTGGGGGAACAGTTGTTCCAGTTCTCTCCGCGATATTTATCACGGGGGTGGACAGGCAGATTATTTCAGCCGTCAGATTCTGGATCAAGAGGAATAGTCTCTTCATCCAGAGGTATTTCACCAGCTGTCCCTTCATTGGGGCACCCCAGAGATGGATCTGTTGGCAGGTTGGCTCAACAGGGCTCGCGCCTGCGATCCTCTAGCGGACGCAGCAGACGCGCTGAGCGCCCCGTAGCGGAAGTATCAGCTACTGTATGTCTTCCCCCTTCTCAAGTTACTGCTGAGATTTCTCCGCAGGATAGAGGTGGAGGGAACTCCAGTTATCCCGGTAATTCCAGGCTAGCCTCGTCAAGCCGGGTACGCCGACTTGGGCAAGACTAGTCGCGGACGCTCCTTGGAGACTTCTTCTCAGGGAGGATCTGCGGTCTCAAGGACCGATCTTCCATTGTGCTTTACAGTCGCTGGCTTTAACGGCCTGGCCATTGAGACCCAGGTACTGAAGGACAAGGAATTGTCAGCTTCAGTTATTCCTACTCTAATTAAAGCAAGAAAAGCGACTTCCAGCAAAGTCTATTATCGCACGTGGAAGGCTTACATTGCGTGGTGTGAATCGTAGGAGTTTTCCCCCACGTACCTATTCGGTGACCCGAATCTTGGTTTTTTCTGCAAAAGGGGGTTGAGCAGAAACTATCCTTGAGCACTATCAAGGCTCAGGTTTCAGCGTTAGCAATCTTCTTCCAGAAGCCTCTGGCTACTCAATCCTTGGTGCGGAATTTCATCCAGGAGGTGCAGCACTTGGCTTCGCCAGTGCGCGCGCCCTTACCACCCTGGGATCTTAATTTTGGTTTTGTCGGTTCTTCCGAAACCTCCCTTTGAAAATATCAGGGAGATTCCCTTGCTTACATTATCCCAGAAGGTGGCCTTCTTGGTGGCTATCACTTCTGCACGCAGGGTGTCAGAACTGGCTGCATTATTGTGTCATTCCCCATATCTGGGGATTCATAGGGAGAAGGTAGTTCTTCATCCGAAGCCATCTTTTTTTCCTAAGGTGGTTTTCAGACTTTCATCTGAATGAAGATATTGTGCTACCTTCCTTGTGTCCTAAGCCCAGTCATCCTCGGGAATGTGCGTTGCATTTCTTGGATGTGGTGCGGGCAATCAGGGTATACCTGAAGACTACGGAATCGTTCCGTCAGACGGATTCACTTTTTGTGATCACGGATGGTCCCAGAAAGGGGTTGCCTGCATCTACCGCGACTATCTCCAGATGGATTAGACAGACGGTGGTACAGGCTTATTCTATTTAGGGTCAGAATCCTCCGTTCCTTGTTAAGGCGCACTCCACTCGAGCGCTCAGTACTTCCTGGGCCTACCGCCATCAGGCGTCAGTGGTCCAGGCGTGCAAGGCGGCTACCTGGTAGTCGGTGCATACCTTTACAAAATTTTATAAAGTTCATGTGATGGCATCGGTGGATGCCTCATTTGGCCGCAAGGTTTTGCAGACCACAATTTGAGGAGACCGGTGGTCTACCTCCAGGGTTTTTTTTTCCGTTGGAATTTCTGTTGAGTCTCATCTTTTGTTTGATGAGCCTTTTAAACTTCTAGTTGGCACCGGTTGGGCCTTCTAGATTGGATTTCCATTTTCCCACCCCTCATTTGTGGCACTGCTTTGGGACGTCCCGAGTTGATATTAATCAAGGAGGACTACGTCTGTCAATGAGCGACAGAGAAAAATGGATTTTTGTAAAATCTTACCGTAAAATCCTTTTCTCTTAAGCTCATTGACAGACGTAGTACCCGCCCCTCTGTTTTTGAGTTGGGTTGGGTTAAATTCTCTAAACACTGCTTTGTGACATAACTGATTTGCTGTAGCAGGAAGTGAGAGGATATACCCTCTGGGACTGCCCCTAGGGTGTGGCCAGAACGTTTTCTTTCCTGTCTAGTCTTACTCCTGTAGAGGGCAGTATAACCCGAGTTGATATTAATCAAGGAGGACTACGTCTGTCAATGAGCTTAAGAGAAAAGGATTTTACGGTACAAAAATCCACTTTTTTTTTTTTAATTTATTGCACAAATACACTATATAATTCCAATTTGTTTGGTAAAATTTAAAAGATGATCTTAAGCCGAGTACATAGATACCATCATGACATGCTTTAAAAATTGCGCACGCCTCTGCAGCGGCAACAAAGTACGTACATTTTTAAAAACCTTTAAAAGTCTTTACAGGTTACCACTTTAGACTTACAGAGGAGGTCTACTGCAATAATTACTGCACTCGACCTGGCGTTTGCGGCGATACCTCACAGGGACGGGGGGGGGGGGGGCTTGATTTTTTTTTCTGCATTTTTATGTTATTTTGACACCTTTTCCTTTCTTTTTTTTTTTTTTTTTTCTTATCATTTTTATTGTTATCACAGTGAATTTAAATATCCCCTATGATAGCAATCTGTAGTGACAGGTACTCTTTTTAAAAAAAAATTGAGTCTTTTAGACTCTAGATCTCTCCTCTGACCTTAACGCATCTGACCACACCAAAAGTGGTGTGATAAAATACTTTAGCTACATGTCTTTGACAAAAAAAAATTCAATGAGCGTATTTTTATTGGTTTGCGCAAAAGTTATAGCGTCTACAAACTACGGTGTAAATACTGATATTTTACGCAGCTTTAATTTCTGACGGCCTAGCTCATTTCATGAAGTGCTAAAATGGCAGGGCAGTACAAGACCCCCCAAATTACCACTTTTTGGAAAGTAGACATCCTAAGGAATGTTCTGAGAGGCATGTTGAGCTCATTGAATATTTAATTTTTTTGTCACAGGTGTTTGAAAAATGACTAAAAAAAAAAAATCTTTTTTTTTTACACAAAGTTGTCATTGAAATGATATATTACTCACACATGCCATGGGTATATGTGTAATTACACCCCAAAATATATTCTGCTGCTTCTCCTGAGTACAGGGATACCACATATTTGAGACTTTTTGGGAACCTAGCTGTGTACGGGACCCCGAAAATCAATCTCCATCTTTAGGTTTTCTAATGGCGTAAATTTTTGATTTTTACTCCTCACTACCCATCACAGTTTCGGAGGCCCTGAAATTTCAAGATAGCACAAAACCCCCCAAATGACCCCATTTTGCAAAGAAGACACCCCAAGCTAAGAGGCATTGTGAGTGTTTTGCAGATCTCACTTTTTGTCACAAAGTTTTGGAAATTGAAAAAAGAGGAAAAAAAATGCATTTTCCTGTTTTTTCTTCATTTTCCAAAAAAAATGAGAGCTGCAAAATACTCACCATGCCTCTCAGCAAATAGATTGGAGTGTCTACTTTGCAAAATGGGGTCATTTGGGGGGGTTTTGTGCCATCTTGGCATTTCATGGCCTTCAAAAGTGTGATAGGTAGTAAGGAGTGAGATCAACAATTTACGCCCTTAGAAAGCCAGGAGGTGCAGATTGGTTTTCCGGGTCCTGTACGCGGCTAGACTGCCAAAAAGTCTCACACATGGGGTATCCCTGTACTCAGGAGAAGCAGCAGAATGTATTTTGGGGTGTCATTTCACATATACCCATGGCATGCGTGAGCAATATATTATTTAGTGACAACTTTGTGTAAAAAAAAACAAATTGTCATTTTCCTGAAACTTAGGGCAAAATGTAAAATACTCCATGGACTCAATATGCCTCTCAGCAAATAGCTTTGGGTGTCTACTTTCCAAAAAGGGGTCATTTGGGGGGTGTTTGAACAGTCCTGGCATTGTATGCTTAATTTTAGCAACACATCCCCCCACTCTTCTAACCACTTGAAAACCAAGCCTTTTCTGTAAGTTTTTGTTCACATGAAAACATTTTTTTTTTTCACAAGAAAATTACTTTGAACCCCCAAACATTATATATTTTTTTTAAAGCAGAGGCCCTACAGAACAAAATGGTGGATGTTGCAATTTTTTTTGTCACACGGTATTTGCGCACACATTTTCCAAACGCAATTTTTGCGTAAACAAAACACTTTTTTTATATTTAATGCAGAAATACACTATATAATTCCAAATTGTTTGGTAAAATTTAAAAGATGATCTTATGCCGAGTTCATAGACACCTAACATGACATGCTTTAAAAATTGCGCACGCCCGTGCCGCGGCAACAAACTACGTACGGTTTTAAAAGCCTTTACAGGTTACCACTTTGGACTTACAGAGGAGGCCTACCACAAGAATTACTGCCCTCGACCTGGCGTTCGTGGCAATTTCCCAATGGCGCTGTTTATTTCTGGCGAAACAGAAGTCATGAAATGCTCGTAGCTTCCGGTATCTTAAGCCATAGAGATGATTGGAGCCATTCTCATCTCCAATCAGCTCTATGGTTAGATAATTGAACCACCGGCTGCACTCTCGGGTTAACCGGTGGGACAGGAGAGCCCGAGAAAAACCGCGGAAGGCGGCAGGAGGGGGGGGGTTGGAGTCCCCTCCCACTGCATGTAAAAGCAGTCTAGCAGCCAATTATCCGCTAGGATTGCTGCTGGCTGTAAAAAACGATACCAAGATGATGCCTAAATCTGCAGGCATCATCCTGGTATAACTACTCAAAGTCCTGCAACGTACCAGTACATTGCTGGTCCTTGTTTGGCATTAGGTTTTTTTTTTTTTTCATGCAGCCTGTGGGCTGAACGAAAAAAAGAGAACCTATCAGAAATCAGCACAGGAATAATGCGTAGTATTACTCATCATTAACCGCCCAAACAACCACCCACTGAATTTAATGATGGGTATACACGACACTATCCACGTATACCAAAATAGGATTTTACCTGCAGTGCTGAAATCAGAAAATCACCACAGCTGCTATCAGCAAAGGTATCCATATATGCTGAGCGCAAACACTGTTTGTGTCAGAATATATAAAATCAATGTCATGGTAGCCGACGAGTACAGGTCACAAAAGAATGAAAAACAAAGTACATTAAAAGTACATAGGGAGTATAGAAGAACATAAAAAATGACTAAGACGACAACTATTTTTAGTTTTTATGTATTTTTTTTTTTTTTTTCTTCAAACATCGAGTTCCACGTTCGGGTCTCTCAAAATGATGATAGCCATTGAACATCTTTTGAGACCCAGTGGTGTAAATGTGCCCTAAACTGTGCCATGCTGTACCCTACGCTAATAATCCACTAGTGTGTGATAGCGACGGAAACAGTCACCGTTGCAAAGACCAGGTTGGTCAGGACAGTCGGGACAATAATTCCGGGTGTCACGCCTAAATCCGCGCTTGCTGCAGACACGGCATCTTTTTTGGGGGTATTGTTTGGTAGGGGTACTCGGGAGGAATTGCGGAAAATGCCTCTCGTGCAGCCGGCTCACTGCATCTGGTTGGGGAAGTTGGGCAGGAGCACCACCTGGATACAGAAGGGCTATGATTATCTCTGCTTGGAATTGAAAGAAGGATAATGTTCCGGCAGACGCTTTGTATAAGACAAAAGCGTTGTAAACAGCCAATTGAAATAGGTATACAGACACTTTTTTGTACCAGCGTCTGGCCTTACGGGCAATTAAGTACGGTCCCATCAATCGGGGGGCTCCACAGTGCTATCTTTTCCCTCGTAGACACGGAAATTAACTGTATAGCCTGTGGCCCTGTCACAGAGCTTATACAACTTGACCCCGTATCTGGCACGCTTGCTGGGGAGGTACTGTTTGATAGCAAGGCGACCAGTAAACTTAATCAGGGACTCGTCAACGCAGACATTTTGTTGGGGGGTAAACAAGGCTGCGAACCGCTGATTGAAGTGGTCTACGAGGTGCCGAATTTTGTGGAGCCGATCATATGCAGGGTCTCCCCGAGGACGACAGAGTTCATTGTCGTTGAAATGCATGAACCGAAATATTTGTTCGCATCGAGCCCTGGACATAGCAGCAGAGAACACGTACATTTGATGAATTGGGTCAGTGGACCAATATAACCGCAATTCATTCTTTTTTGTAATGCCCGTGTTGAAGGAAAGGCCCAGAAAGGTTTTAAACTCCTGAATCGTAATAGGATTCCAGGCGAATGGTCTGGCAAGGGGTGAATTTGGGTTGGCGGCGATGAATTGTTGAGCGTACAAATTTGATTGGTCCACAATAGATCTGAAAAGATCTTCAGTGAAAAACAGCTCAAAAAATTTTATGGGATTAAAACCAGCTGTTTCCACTTGGATTCCAGGTTGGGCGGTGAATGGGGGAAGTACTGGCGCTGTGGAATCTGTGGGCTGCCAATTAGGATATGCCAGCGCTTCAGGGAGGTCACTATGGGCTCTACGGGCCTGTCTTCGGATACGCGGTGGCTGCGGGCCACTACTCGTGCTAGCCACCGCACCAGCTTCAACTGCACTTAGGTGACTCGCCACGTCACCAGGTGATACTACAGTGCTGGTTGAAGGTCCAGGGTGTACTAGGCCACTCGTGCTTGCCAGATCACGAGAAGTGTGAGCGGCACTAGTACTGGCACTCTGCTGCATACGAGAAACTCCCAGTTCTTGCAAGTCAGCAACTCCAGAGTGGGGTCGGGTACGCCTGACCTTAGCAGGGACCCCTCTGTCGGAGCTATCTGTCAGGGAGCCGCTGCTGTCATCTGGTTCATATACTGACCCCGATTCTGACAGTGAGGCTTCCCCATCGCTCTCACGTGCCGTGGTCAGTATATTGTAGACCTCTTCACCACTGTACCAATGTTTTGTCATTTTTAGTAACTAAATTTACCGGTACAGTAGTGCGACTACTAGGTAATAAAAGCACCTGGTTGTCGAGGACTATTTGGTCGTATTGATTACTACACTTGCCTGGGTAAGGTGGTCTGGGCAAGGGGGCTAAACGCAGGTGCTAGCAGGAATCAGTGCTGATTGTGCAAACACTGCGTTTGGGGAACACTAAATTATGGGGACGCTAGTATAGTTCTGATCAGATCGGATATTGATCTGTTCAAACACTATACTGGTAATGGAGGTGTGTGTGTGTGTGTGTGTGTGTATGTGTGTTTAGTGTACTTGACTCTAACTGACGCTAAGTAACGGTGGTGTAGTGGGACCCTGACGCTAACTAGCTAGCCTAAGTTGTGTCACCCGTGACGCTAATACAGTGATCAGTAATCACTGTATATAGTGAACACTGTGACAGGGCAGTGAAGGGGTTAACTGGGGGAGATCAAGGGGTTAAACCTTTATAGGGGATAGATGGCGGGTGGCCTAAACCTATTTGGGCTTAGCGCAAGCGCAAATTAGGGTCACAAGTGACACTAAATACAGTGATCAGTAGTTATATGATATACTGTATATATTAGTGCACTGTGTTATAGGGAGTGAAGGGGTTAACTGGGGAAGATCAAGGGGTCAAAAGTTTATTAGGGGGTAGATGGCGGGTGCCCTAACCCTATCTGGGCTTAGCGCAAGCGCAAATTAGGGTCACTAGTGACACTAAATACAGTGATCAGTATTTACCTATATACTGTATTTAGTGCACAGAGTAATAGGGTGTAAAGGGGTTAACTGGGGCTGATCAAGGGGTTAAAACTTTATTAGGGGATAGGTGGCCAGTGCCCTAACCCAATTTGGGCCTAACGCAGGCGCAAACTAGGCTCACAAGTGACACTTCTACAGTGATCAGTAAATTATCTGTATACCACTGAATATAGTGTTCACTGTGAGGGGTTTGGGGGTGATCAGAGGTGATCAAGGGGTTAAATGTGCCTATGTGAGGTGTGTCAGTGTAGTGCTTGGTGGAACTCACGTTTTTGATGTCTCTCTGTCTTCTCCTGGAACCTCCAGGAGGGACAGTGACATCACTTCCCCTGCCTGTGTTTACATTACACAGACAGGGGACAGATTGCCATTGGTTGGGACCGATCACCAGACACTGACCAAAAATCATTGGTCAGTATCTGGTAATTGATCGGTTCCCTACCGAATGCCGTCGGAATCGGGACCCGCGGCGCGCGGGAGAGCGCTCTGGGAGCCGAGATCGCGCATGACTTAGATCTACGTGACTAGACGGGATCGTGCCACTCTGCCGCAGTAGTATTACCGCGCGCAGACGTAAAGTGGTTAACTTCCTATCCCATAGCCAAACAGGAAGTGAGAGGAAATACCTTGGGGACCCCCTGATCACCAGAACTAGTGTCCCCATTAAAAGATTTTCCCTCTATTACATTTCTGGGGACAACCTAAAATTTAGGATTTTCTTTTACTTTCGCTTTCAATGATAATTGGTAACAGGACAAATAGAGAGGGCGAATCTTCCTAACGAGGCGACAGAAAGCAATAAAAACTGACCGGTGCTCTAATCCCTCTCCAGTTCATCCAAAACTAAAAAAAAAAAAAAAAAAAAGTTTTGCCTTTAAGTATACTTTAGGGCTCTTTCACACATGGAGTCCATCGGACGGACTCCGTTTTTCTCAGCGGGGGATCGATCCGCCGATCCCCTGCTGAGCAGGAGGATGACAGCTGTTCTCCCTGCTGTGTGCGGAGACATAGCTGTCAGGTCCCCATGCATCTCTATGGGGGAATCGGATGGGAACGGTTCTCATCCGATCCCATCCGATCCGCTGGACGGATGGAAAATAGGGTTACCATCCGTCCAGATTTGACGGATCGGATCAGATGTCAGCGCACATGTCTCTGGTGACATCCGATGCCCCATAGAGATGCATGGGGTGACCGTTCAGATCCACCAAAAAAACTGACAGGCGGATCTGAACGGTCCGCCTGTATGAAAGGGGCCTTAAGCATGACTGCTCCTGGTGTAAAAACTTGCCACGAAGAGCACTGCCACAATGAGTGTAAAAAGGAAGAGACACCACATGTGACATCACTTTCCTCCCAATCAAACTCCATAGACAACCTAGATTGAGCTTTAGGAAATCAAAAACATTGGGTAATATGGTGCCCTCCTAAAAATAAAAACCTATGCAAAAAAGTTGACATACTGTACATATAAAACCAGACAAATTAAATTAAAATAGCTTCTTGTGTTGTGTATTTATATAAAAGGATCAAATACATGTCACTTCAACGTCATTAATACCAAGTGGCCAATACAGACCCATTTAAATTGTGGGTCTGACTGGTATACATAGTGGTATGTAAATGGTAATGAAAATAAACCCGCACTTTGATGGTATAGGAATAAAACAGAAAGCAGCTGCTGTTCACCCAAAGGGAAATAAAACTAAAACAAGTAAATAATAACAGCGCTTGCTAAATATATGTGTACATAATATATATAAAGTGACTAGAGTGCTAGGAATACTACAAAATAAAGTACTAAATGCATACAATAGATATGAAAATAAAGGTGCAAAAATATATAAATAATAAATATAGACAATATGTACAAAAATGAAATTCATCAATGGTACAATAATTCAATAAAAAAGTCCAAAAAAATGTCCAACAACAAGTGCAAAAGCGCTCAAACTGTGTTGGTGTTTTAATTTCTTTGTGCTGAAAAAAGTGCTCATCAGTGCCAAGGTGCCACACTCCCTTCTTGCACCCCTACTCACCAAAAATAAAGACCCTCTGTTGGGTCAAATGTAGCTTTTTAAGGGTGAATAAAGAGACCTGGGTATCTGATGAAGCTATAATCCAGAAAAGATGCTCCCTTCAGATAACGAATGGTGTTTCTTTGACGGGCTCAGCCCAATTAAAATTAAAGCAGTGTTCCAGCCTCCCCCTCCAAAAATTAAAAGTCAGAAGCTACACATGCTGTACAGACTTTTAATATTAGGACACCCACCTGTCCTGGATTCCAGCGATGTCGGCACCGCAGCCGATGTATCCATCATCTGTCGGGTGCTGCCTCCGCCATTGCCGGTGAGGGAACCCGGCAGTGAAGCCTTTACGGGTTCATGGGCAGGTCCCTAATGCACATTCGCGAAGTGCGCTGTGCATTTGGAATGGCTCAGCGGCGGGGGAAGGAGGAGGGGCCAAAATTCCGAGGGACAGCGCCGTCTCACGGAAGTGGGGAAGGGTACCTGTCAAAAACAGGTACCCGTTCCCCCCTCCCCCCTGAAAGGTGCCAAATGTGGCACAGGAGGGGGGAAGGAAACAAATGAGCGGAAGTTTCACTTTTGGGTGGAACTCCGCTTTAAGGGATCATAGTGAAGTACTGTATGAAAGTCGTTTAATAATAAAATGCAGGAAAAAATACTCATAAACGAGCAGAAAAAGTATGCAGTTAATCAATGGCAAGACACTTCCTGGAACGCCGTCTCGCGTAAGTTCCACCGAGAAAGAGCAAGTGACGTAGATGGTTAAGGTACACCGAAAGTTATGTCAATGTGTTTTGCCCGCATCCCCGAGCGTCATCAATGGACATCACCTCCGGTATACTGATCATTGAATTTGTGTTGAAATAAAACTCGCCCTCTGATCTCAGCCAATAACAAAGCAAATTTTATTCACCATCTAATAAACAACCATCACTTCCTGTATACAAAAGGCAATAAAAACATATCATAGCGAACAAACCTATGACCATTCCGAAATGTTAAAATTTCCATTTGAATATTGGAAAACCTCATTAAACCCCTATACAGTGTACTGGGAATAGAATAAGGAAAATATGAGAAATAGCAAGTAAAAAAATATATATAGATCAAAATGTTTAAATATACAGTGAAATGAAAAAGAAAATAATAGCATTCAAAAAGAAAAAAAAAGAAAAGAAAAATTATAGATAAAAATTAATATAAAAATAAAAAATGAAATAAAAATATATGAATAAAAAATGCAAATAAAAAATAAAAATAAACTAATAAATAAAAATAAAAAAGTCAAATAAATTACGAATTAGATAAAAACAATTTAAATCCAAATTAATATTCAACCCTGATGGATTAAGAGTACCCAACCTGTAAATCCACTGGGATTCATTTTGAGAAATCAATTTCTTAGGATTACTACCTCTCCAATGGGCCTGTATTTTATAATACCACAGAATGTCAAAAAAACAGGATCTCTGTTATGACACAGTCTAAAATGGTTGGAAAGACTGTAGTATCGCTAACCTTTTTTGATATTATTCACGTGTTCTCTTAATCTCACCTTTAGCTCCCTTGTGGTACGTCCCACGTATTGCAACCCACATGGGCATGAAAGAAGATAGGTGACATGGGTAGAACCACAGGTGATACATTTCTTAATAGAGTAAGAGACATCTTGAGAATTTGACTTAAACTCTGTTATTTTCCTTTTTCTATATTTGGAGATTTTGCATATTGCACATTTGCCACAGCTAAAAAAAACAACTTGGTCAAAAAAAGTGCATGTTTTAATGGGGGGATTAATCACATTATGGGCCAACTTGTTACGCAGAGTAGGTGGTATAGTATATATGAATTAGGGCCTATTGGGTAAAATAGTTTTTAATGTGGTATCCCTTAATAACAATGGCCAGTGTTTGGTGACAATATTTTGAAATTGTTTATATTGGCGACTAAAACCTGTCATAAAGGCTAACCCGTAATCTCTCTTTTTACTCTAATTTTTCTTAAAGGGGTTCCCTCTCTTGATGTTAGAAACTACTTCTTTAGTCCTAATACGGTCATTGATCTTATAACCCTTTTCATTAAATCTATCAACGATAGTATTGGCCTATGTATGGAAATCATCATCTGAGTCACAATTTCTTCTGATCCTAAGCATCTGAGGAATAGTATTTAGCTATCTAAGGTGATGGCAACTCCCTAATGGAATGTAGCCATTCCTGTCTATCTCCTTAAAGTAGGTTTTAGTCAATAATCTTCCATTCCTTTTAAAAATAGATGCGAACTGAGACCTTGGGTGACAGAAAAGGAGATTCCATATAGATTGTTCCCCATTCCTACCTTAAAGCTAAGGAAGGTTTCCTGTGAGCCAGACCATACAACTAGAAAATCATCTATATATCTCCTGTATAGCTTCAGTTCTGGGATCCTATGATAAAATATGGTTTCTGTTTCCCACTTATTCATAAAGATGTTAGCTATGGATGGAGCATATTTGGCTCCCATAGCCACACCTCGACTGGACCAGAACTGAGGCTATACAGGAGATATATAGATGATTTTATAGTGTTGTGGTATGGCTCAGTTCGATTAACTTTTTGGATCTTTAAAAGGAATGGAAGATTATTAACTAAAACCTACTTTAAGGAGGTAGACAGGAATGGCTACATTCCAAAAGGGACAGGGCCGGACTGGCCTACCGGGAAATCTCCCGGTAGGCCGGCAAGTCCCCCCTGCCCTGGGGCTGCGAACACCTGAAAAAAAATGGCCACGGCCGGCCCGACATGCGCACTGCGCATGCGCCGCCGCTCAGGAAAGCCCGTACACGTTCGGCTATTCCCGTCCAGGCGGCGTATACGCGGTGACGTGTTGGCACCGGGTGGCACCATTTTTAAATGTAAGGCTCCTTTGGTCCACAAGGTAAGCGAGACTTCCCCGCAGGAGATGCAGTGCTGCGGGCATGGTACAGGAGATTCTCCTGTACCATGCCCACAGCCCCTGCACCATGCCAACAACCCTGCATCTCCTGTACCATGTCTGCAGCCCCTGCACCATGCCCACAACCCCTGCATCTCCTGTACCATGCCCACAGCCCCTGCATATCCTGCACCATGTCCGCAGCCCCTGCACCATGCCGACAACCCTGCATCTCCTGTACTATGCCCACAACCCCTGCATCTCCTGTACCATGCCCGCAGCCCCTGCAATCTCCTGCACCATGTCCACAGCCCCTGCACCATGCCGGCAACCCTGCATCTCCTGTACTATGCCCACAGCCCTGCATCTCCTGTACCATGTCTGCAGCCCTTGCATGATGCCGGCAACCCTGCATCTCCTGTACTATGCCCACAGCCCTGCATCTCCTGTACCATGTCTGCATGCCCCTGCACCATGCCCACAACACCTGCATCTCCTGTACCATGCCCGCAGCCCCTGCATCTCCTGCACCATGTCCGCAGCCCCTGCACCATGCCGGCATCCCTGCATCTCCTGTACTATACCCACAGGTTATTGATACCACAGTCTTTCCAACCATTTTAGACATAACAGAGATCTGCTTGTTTTAACATTCTGTGGTATCAATAAAATACAGGCCCATCGGAGAGGTAGTAATCTTAAAAAATGTATTCCTCAAAACAAAATCCAGTGGATTTACAGGTTGGGTACTCTTAATCCATCAGGGTTGAATATTGCTTTGGATATGAATTGTTTTTTATCTAATTGGTCATTTATTTTACTTTTTTTATTTGCATTTTTATTCATATATTTTTATTTCATTTTTATTTTTATATTAATTTTTATCTGTATTTTCATTTCTTTTTGATTTTCATTTTTATTTTCATTTTCTTTTTCATTTTACTTTATATTTAAACATTTTGATCTATATATTTTTTACTTGCCATTTCTCATATTTCCCCCATTCCATTCCCAGTACACTCTATAGGGGTTTAATGAGGTATTCTAATATTCAAATGGGAATTTTAACATTTCGGAATTGTCATATGTTTGTTCGCTATGATATGTTTTTATTGCCTTTTCTATCCAGAAGGTAATGGTTGTTTATTAAATGGTGAATGAAATTCGCTTTGTTATTGGCTGAGATTGGAGGGTGGGTTCTATTTCAACACATTAATTCAATGATCAGTATACCGGAGGTGATGTCAATTGATGATGCTCGGGGAGGCTGGCGAAACCCGTTGACGTAACTTCCGGTGTACCTTAACCATCTACGTCACTTCCTGTTTCTCGGTGGAACGCACGAGAGACGGTGTTCCAGGAAGTGTCTTACCATTGATTAACTGCATACTATTTCTGCTCGTTTGTGAGACAGAGGGTCTTTATTTTTGGTGAGTAGGGGTGCAAGAGGGGAGTGTGGCACCTTGGCACTGATGAGCACTTTTTTCAGCACAATGAAATTAAAGGAACACCAGTGCAGTTTGAGCACTTTTGCACTTGTTGTTGGACATTTTATGGACTTTTTTATTGAATTATTGTACCTTGATGAATTTTGAAACACATATTGCATTTTTACACATTTCTATATTTATTATATATATATTTTTGCACCTTTATTTTCATATCCATTGTATGCATTTAGTACTTTATTTTGCAGTATTCCTAGCACTCTAGTCACTTTGATATTTATTATGTACACATATATTTAGCAAGCACTGTTATTATTTACTTGTTTTAGTGGTATGTACATGTCACTAAGGCAAAGGTTGCAGGAAAGAAATTTGCATGATTCCCCCATCAACACAGACAGTGCTCACAGAGAGATCAGCAATTGTCTTCTTCCGGCGGGGAGAAGACTGTGATTATCGCTAGCGGCTACTATAGCAGCCGCTAGCAATAATCACAAGAGAATCTGGCAGGCTGGTTGCACCCAAGCTGATCGATCGATTATTTTGGTACATTCAGCCTGTCCATTAATGGTTCAAATCTCGGCCGGTTCAGCAGATTCGAACCTTGTATGGCCGGCCTAATAGTATATGGAAAGTTCCATTCAAACTCAAGATCCTGTAGATGCACAGGTTGGATGCACTGCAACTCAAGGCATTTAAATTAATGCGTAAACACATACCACTGAAAAGGGGGCTTGTAGAGGGTAATGTATACAGTCATATAATATAAAATATTGCAGTATGAAAAGGACACATAGAAAACAATTGCTTCTGTGTCTTCCAGAAGTGACCTACGTTCACCCAGTGTGCTGAAACGCAGGTTGCTGCACTATAGGTGAACAGGACCTAAGGCAACCATCAAATATCTTATATCAACATGCATTCTGTGTCCCAATTGATTGTAGTTACATAATGGCTCTTCACAGTGTACCCATAGGAAACATTGTATCAAATGCATCTATCGAAATCTAGTACCTTAGTGCAAGTGCGTGTATGCCCCCAAGTGGTGAAAAGGTGAATTTAGCTTTTTTTTTTTTTTTTTTATTACAAACTTTTATTGAAAAAATAATTTGTATTACAAAGATCGTATTATATGACAAAAACTGACACAGTTTTCAAATATAAGCAAAACATTGCAGATAGTAAACAAAATATTATTTGTACAATCTTTGGTATGGTCATACGTTTTATATCCTTGGATTATGGCAAACATATCAAGTTGATTTATATATGTGTCATAGTTGTATAATGTAAAGTGCCTATAAAAATAAAAAACACAAAAAAATAAAAAACACACAAATCAACATTAGAAAGTAATGGGTAGGAGTATTTCGTTAGAAAAAGAGAATAAAACTAAGGTACGATATGGTAATATATAGGCGTGTAGTCTATGCATTTGGTGAATTTTTGTAAATAAAGCATGGATTTCATTTTAGATCAAAGTTTCTTTGTGTTATTCAATGTGTGAAAAATATTTTCCATGAGTCTTATTTCTTCAATTCTTGATAAGATCTGAGATAATGGTACAGAATTTTAGAATTTTGCTTTTTTACAAAGTATTTTTTTTTCTGAAAAAGGACTAATTAAAAAACGGTATACAGTAAACCCCCGATCCATCGCAGTTCAGTTTTTGCGGTCCCGGTATATTGCGTTTTTCTCTGTAATGTTATTTTACTATATAAATCATTGAAAATTAAATATTTTTGTGTTTTCCATAGCTCTTGCTCTGTCTCTCGGTATCTTTTATGTGTTTAAATGAGTTTCTATTGTTTTAAGTGTGTTTAAAGACCTCAAAATGCTTTTACACGTACAGTGACAGTAAAAAAAAAACATGCCTACAGTGCATTTTAATAGGGTTTTTCTATTTCGCAGATTTTCACTTTTTGCGGGTGGGTCCGGAACGTAACCCCCGCGATGGAAGGGGGTTTACTGTATTGGTGTAATGTTTTCATATCCCCATGTAAACCATCTGGAAAGAGGGTGAGTAATATACAAATCCACATGGTCTCAGCATCATGGTTTCTGCACAATAAACCACTTCCATACAGGGCACTTTCACCCCTTCCTGCCCAGACCAATTTTCAGCTTTCAGCGCTCTCACACTTTGAATGATAATTACTCATTAATGTAACGCTGTACCCAATGAAATTTTTTATAATTTTTTTTTCACACAAATAGAGCTTTCTTTTGGCGGTATTTAATCACCACTGGATTTTTTTTTTTTTTGCAATAGTGAAAAAATAGCGAAAAATTTGAAAAAAAACCAAAACATTTTGCTTTAGTTTCTATTATAAATTTTGCAAAAAAAGTAATTTCTTTTCATAAACTTTGGCCAAAATTTATACTGCTACATATCTTTGGTAAAAATAACCCAAATTAGTGCGCATGCGCGGCGCGGGACCCGATGGACGCCTGAGCTGAGTTCTCTCCTCTGAGCCATGTGTGGGGGAAGGGAATTGGGAATGCCGTTCAGGTGTGTGTCCAAAAAGGTGCTGGCTGGATCCGCCGTCCAGGAAGATACAAGTAGAAATTGAAGCCGCACTCAAATGATTGAAATCAAATAAAGTGTCTTTATTCTTCAAAAGTATCCAGGACAAACGGACAGTGTGAGGAACAGAATATGTCCAAGGTAGACGCGTTTCACGGCTCGAATGGCCGCTTACTCATTACCACGGTGTGGGATAGCGGAAATCGGACAATATTTAAAGGTAGTCACCAGGAAATTGATTGTTGTAGCTCTGCACAACTGCATATCATTAAATAATCAAGCATATTGAACATCCGATTTCTCTGCGATCCAACACCGAGGACATGCCAGAAACACACATGAAACAACTTGACAGAATATGTGTAAAACAAAAATTAAAAACGATACATTCAAATGAGTATACAAATGAATGTAATTGTAAAAACAACAAAGTTTAGCGTAAAGAATCAGATACACACATGCCGATTTCATATGAGAGATTATATATATAATCTAAATATAAATAGAACCACATAGGATCTCAAATATTCATGTATACATGTGTCCTATATTGGTATATGGTCTCTCACTGGTGCAAGATATAAACTATACACAATACAAAGATATGAAAAACTTTTTTATGCATATATGTCCATGAATATGTGATATGTTGTAATCTATGTATGTATAAATGTGTGACATATATGTCCTAAATAAAGTGAAATAAAATAAAAATAATAAAAAGAATATGTGTATGTGAATGTCAAAAGAAATGAGTGATGAAAAATTGAAAAAAAGGAATGGAGACATACATATAATTGTATGAAGTGAAAAGGAAGTGAAGAGAAAAAATGATACACAGAGAGTGTATCAATAATATGTGTGAAGTGATATGTAATAAATAAATGAATAGACAAATAGAAATGTAAGTGTGTGATCAGTGTATATATAAGTATATAATAATGTAAATGAATGGGCGCATAAATGTATCACATGAACATCACTATATATATATATATATATATATATATATATATATACAGATCTAAATGTCTATAAATCTCATCATAGGTTTGATGGAAATACAGCAAAACATAGACATCAACTATTAAACATAATTAGGACATATTGATGCACCTTAAAACATATATCGGCATGTGTGTAGTCAAAATACGCAATGTGTGCATATTCGTTAGGATAAGGTCCCAAAAAGAATATAGAATAAGGGAAAAACCTTTATATATGACCAAAATTATTAGCCTGGAAATTAGTGCTTGTTTTTCCTGCCCATATTATAAATATGGTTATTAAAAACTACAAGTAATCCATATAGAGCCGAAAAACGTTTCCTGGCTAGAATGAGGTCAATTGGAAGGATAATGATCAAACCAAAGTAAATAAAACAAAAGAGAAAGAGAAATTGCTATATGTTATCAAATGGGACGGACTCCAAAAACGAAAAAGCAACAGGTACCCTTATTTAACAAGTCGGAGCATCAATAATGAATGTATATGTATACTTCGTAAATTTTCCTATAACAGACGGATGCAAGAATAAACAAAATAGTATACAAATATATCAATACATCTGTAGTATAGAAAATCCATCACATGAAAACACATAAACATTAATCAAACCAAAAACAAAATCCGCAAGGATATACAGAACACCAAGCAAATGGAATGAACAAACATGATATAATATGTATAATGGCCGAAAGATGAATGGGAAATAAATAGAAATTATTATAAAAACCCCCCACAAAAATGGCATATCCTGTAAGGAGTCACAGGGGATGTTGGCTGATCGGGAGAGGTGTCACTCATAGAAATGAGTGACATCCCACTCCCAATTCAAGCCATGAGGCATCCGAGTGTGGAGCCTAAAAATCCACTGAACCTCTCTTTTACACAGTAAACGGAATACATCTCCACCTCTGATGGGTCTGGTAATATGGTCGATGACTTGGACCTGAACCAGGGACATGTCACCACCATGTTTATTATTGAAATGTTCATGTTTGAAGGTCCGTATATCACTAAGATGCTCCCGAAATCGATCTTTTAGCTTGCGAGTAGTTCTACCTACATATTGAATAGAACATGCCTTGCATGTAATTAAATAAATCAAATATTGGGTATTGCAGTTAAAAAAATCTCTGATATTATACACTTTACTGTCATAAGAAGAAATGATCTTATCTTTAGGGATTATATGGGAACAGGTGATACAATCAGTCGCACCACACCTAAAATTTCCTTTGCAAAATAGCCATGTTTTAGAGGTATTGGATTTCTTTGAGGTGTATAAACTTGGTGATAAAGTATTACCTAAGGTGGCCGCTCTCTTTGCCACTATGTTAACCCCATTTTCAAGAATATCAGCACAGATATCGTCTTTGTATAAAGTGGGTAAATGTCTGTGAATGATATTTTTAACTTTACTGAATTCCAAACTATAAGGTAAGGACAATGTAATAAGAGGGTTGTTTTTGTCAAGATTCTTGGACCTAGTTTTTTTATTAAACTGAAACATATTGTAATTATATTTTTTACGTGTTTTGGTCTGGCGAAGAACATCAGGTTCAATGTCCTGAGAACTGGCAGATACCACACATTTAGCAATTTGTGAACGATCTTCGCCGGATGCTGGTAGTAAGAGCTCAGAACGGCTCTTATTCAGAGCAATAAAATAAGCCCTATCAAGCATCCATTTGGGATATCCTCGCTCCAAAAAACGTTGGTAAAGCGAGGATGCCTGTGTCTTGAACTCTGACAGGTCACTACAAATTCTTCGCACTCTAAGAAATTGGCCGACCGGAATTCCCTTTATTGTGTGTATTGGGTGGCTGGAACGTGCATGCAATAAACTATTGCCTGATAAGGGCTTTCTATATAGATTGGACGTCACCTTATTGTCAGCATGACCCAAAGCTACGTCCAAAAATTCTATGTTGTCCATATTTTTTATACCTGTAAATTTCAGGTTGTGTGAATTACAATTTAAATATGATAGAAAGCTGTCCAAATCAACATCTCTATGACAGATAAAGATCAGATCGTCTATGTAGCGATAGTACAGAGCGATCTGATCTCTAAATGGATTCCTACCTCCAAAGATGTGGGGTCTCTCCCACCAACCCATATAAAGGTTGGCGAGAGAGGGGGAAAACTTGGCCCCCATCGCTGCCCCACATCTTTGGAGGTAGAAAATGCCATCAAAAAAGAAAAAATTGTGCGATAAAAGAAACTGCAACACCTCAAGAATATAATTCTGCAAATCAGCATGAATATGGGCATATTGTTTAAGGAACATCTCTATAGCAGTGATAGCCAAATTATGGGGAATAGAAGAGTATAAACTGGATACGTCGCACGTGATCCAGGAATATTCCTGTGACCATGTGAACGTATCCATAACATTCAAAAGATGCTTAGTATCTCTTAAGTGACTAGGAAGATCGACCACTAAATCCTGCAATTGGCCATCAAGCCATTCCCCAAGTTTCTCGCAGAGAGAACCTATTCCTGAAACAATAGGTCTCCCCAAGACCGGGTTCACACCCTTGTGGACCTTGGGGAGATGATGGAATATAGGGATGGTTGGATGGTCCGGGACAAGTTTTTCTGCTACTTTCGACGAGAAAGCCCCAAGGGATAAACCTTTTTTCTCTTACGTCCTCCGACAGTCGCCGCCTCTTCATATTCGTCACATATGGGTATTAGACTTTGCTCCGAAGGAGTAGCTAGGCAACAGAATATGTTAACATTAAAGCTTTTAACATATCCCACCCTCAAGGGGTGGTCCCCTCAGTCAATACCCTCCTACTTCCTGCAACCATATCTCAGTTTTAATGTCTAGCTTGTCAGGAGTGGCTGGCTCTCTCTGTGCTGGGGCTTTGTGCCCCAGACTCTTTCTTCTTTTTTGATTTTTTGTTTGAGTTTTCTCTCTACCTTTACTTAGCTGTTCTTTTTGTCAGCATTAGTTAGTTCTTCGGATGAAGAGGATCATGCGGGCTGGGTCTCGGGCTGATCCCCCTGGTCGCAGGTCGTGGGTCAGTGGCTTCCCAGCCTGCCATCGAGCGTTCAGCCAGGTAACGCTCCTGGCACAGTGAACGACCCATCCCTGTTCGGTGCAGGGATGATTGGTGAGGTGGCTACCTCACTGGACGCTGTGCGGTTTCTTAACCCTCATTCTGTGCGTCTTGTATGCGACTCTCCCTGCCTCATGTGCAGCGGCTTGTTCGCCTGTGCGGGTCCCCCACGCCACTGTGAGGTAAGTGTATTTATGTGGGGACCTGTCTGTCTGGGGGGGTGTCAGTCTGGGACTGTGTAACCTGCCTCTATTCACACTGTTTGTCTCCCTATCTCTCGGCTGCATGCTGTGGGCTGCAAGGGGGGGGGAGCTGTGTGACACTGTGTGTCAGCCTTGTCAGTGTGAGAAGCTGTGTGCTGTGGGGCATGTTTTGTGGCATGTTTGGGCATTATACAGCGATCGCTGCGGCGATCTGACATGTTTTTTTATATACAGACATGTGTGCATTACTGTACTGTGGAGCGGCGGTTTCGGCGCCAAACGGCGCCATTTTGCCTACACTCGCTCTGGCCGCATGTTCTACATGCATGGCGGCCATTTTCTTGTAGCCTCCCATAGGCTTTCATAGAGCGCCCTGGCAGCACCACTTCCTCTTCTCCAGGAACACCGATCGAGGCAGCAGCAGCGGCGAGGGTCTCCTCAGGTTATATCCTTCCTATCCATTGCCTGTGTCAGTTTTATTGTCCCTGTGGGGGTCTCTTTGTGCTTGTGTGTGGTGCGGTGGGCTGCGCTCGCCGCGCTTGTTAAAGGGGCAGTTAACCCTTTATTATCCGGCATTTGTTATAGGGGCAATGGATTCTCAGGAGGGCAAATTTCCTACCGCCTTGGTGGAAAGCCAGGGGACCGCTGTTTCCCCCCCAGGGGGGGATTTAGCCACTATTGTGGCTGGCCTTGCTGCTCAGGTGCAGATGCTGGTGGCTGCTCAATCTACTAAAAGACCCAGAGTTGCTCTTTCCTCTGATTCTGAGGGTGAAGGTGATGGGGTTGTTATGGCGGGGGCCTCCTTATCGGGGTCCCACTTCCTCCCTAGATCTAGTGGGGTCCGAGGTGGAGGTTGAAGTTGAAGGGGTTGATAATTCTCCCCCTGGCTCGCCTGAAGAGCTTGCAATCATGGATGAATTGATTGCTTCCATAAAACAAACGCTGCGTTTGCAGGATGAAGTGTGTCCCCCCACTGCCTTGGCGGCTTATGGGACGCAGAGAAAACGCAGGACGCCGCAGGTTTTTCCCTGCAATGATGATTTTCAGCGCGCTGTTAAGGAACAATGGCGCAATCTAAGCAAACCTTTTGCTGTACCAAGTAGGTTCAAGCTGCGTTATCCTTTCTCGCCTTCCACTGATGAAAGGTGGTGTGTGCCACCCCCAGTGGATCACGCAATTGCGGTTTTAAACAAATCCACTGCGATTCCTGCAGAGGATTCCCCTGTGTTCCGTGATGCCACGGATAGGAGATTGGAGTCTCTTGCCCGTCATACTTATTCTGTTACGGGTTCTATGCTCAAGGCTCTGTTTGCCTCTCTCATGGCGGCCCAGGCGGTCGCAAGTTGGACGCAGATGCTTAGGCGCGTCCTAGTGGCCGATTCGGCCTCGCCGGCGACCCTGGATATGGTGGATCAAATCCACCAGGGTGTCATGTATCTGTGTGATGCGGACTTGGACCTAGTCCCGTTGGCTGCGCGTGTGCACAGCGTGGCGGTGTTGTCTCGCCGCCTGGTTTGGTTGAAATGTTGGTCGGTGGACCAGTCTTCGCGTAAGACCTTAGCCAATCTGCCTTATGATGGGTCTCGCCTTTTTGGGGAGTCCTTGGATGTGTTGATTAAGGGGATCACCGGAGGTAAGAGCACTCTCTTGCCCCATTTCCCCAAGGCTAAGGGGGCTTCTGGGAAGAAGCATGCTAATTTTCGGCCCCCTCAGGGGTCCTTTCGTGCCTTTCGGTCACACTACAAGGGCAAACCGTTCAAAGGTCAAGGCTCTCAGAAGAAGCCCTGGTCTGGAAAACAGAAGTCCGGTCAATCCGGATCCGCAGCCCATAACAGTGCGGCCTGAAGGGGCGCCCTCACCCAGTTTTGGGGTGGGGGGACGCTTGCTCGGTTTTCTTCAACCCTGGTTGACCCGCGTGCGGGACAGATGGGTTCAGGAGATCGTTCGATCTGGTTACAAGATCGAGTTTCTCTCTCGGCCGGAGAGCAGATTTTTTCCCTCAAATCTTCATCTGTCTCCAGAGCGTTTACAGGACCTGCACCTGGCGGTGCGGGACCTGAGGGCTCAGGGAGTGGTAGTTCCGGTGTCTCATCGGGACAGGTTTCGGGGGTTTTATTCCAATCTGTTCACCGTGCCCAGAAAGGAGGGCAAGGTTCGTCCAATTCTGGACTTGAAGGCTCTGAACCGCTCTGTGCGGGTTCGCAAGTTCCGCATGGAATCCCTGCGGTCGGTGGTGGCTGCCCTGGTTCCGGGGGAATTCATGGCCTCCATCGATTTGAAGGATGCGTATCTTCACATCCCCATTTTCGAGGGTCACCAGAGGTTCCTTCGATTTGCCATTGCGGAGGATCACTACCAGTTCGTGGCGTTGCCTTTTGGACTCGCCTCGGCTCCGCGGGTCTTCACCAAGGTGCTTGCACCGGTTCTGGCATTATTGAGGGCCCAGAGCATTTCTGTCCTGGGGTATCTGGACGACATTCTGGTTCGGTCTGCGACCAGCCAGGGTCTGGAGAAGGACCTGTCTGTCACGATGCAAACTCTGCAGGAGTTTGGTTGGACGATAAATTTTCCAAAGTCGATGCTGAGTCCGTCGGTTCGTCTTCCCTACCTGGGAATGATCCTGGACTCGGTCCAGGCGAAGGTCTTCCTGCCGGAAGACAAACTTAGGACTCTTCAGGAGGAAGTCAGGTCCCTCAGGGACGTTCCGCACTCGTCTCTGCGGACGTGCATGAGATGTCTGGAATTGATGGTCTCGGCCTTCGAGGCGATTCCCTTCGCCCAGTTTCACACGCGGGGTCTCCAAGCGGAGATCCTGTCCATGTGGGACGGGCGACCTCAATCTCTGGATCTTCAAATCTCGTTGAGTCATCGCACCAGAAGAGACCTTCTGTGGTGGCTCCAGTCCCCGATGGTGTCCGGGGGCAAGTCGTTTCGTCCTATCTCGTGGACGGTGATCACCACGGATGCCAGCCTGTCGGGCTGGGGTGGTGTTCTGGGCGTTCTGTCCGCCCAGGGAACTTGGTCGGAGGGGGAGTCCTCCCTTCCGATCAACATTCTGGAATTGCGTGCGATAAATCTCTGTCTTCATTGCTGGACGGACCGGCTGCAGGGCTGCCCGGTTCGGGTGCAGACGGACAATGCCACGGCGGTGGCCTACATCAACCACCAAGGGGGCACCAGGAGTGCCCGAGCGGCTCAAGAAGTGGCCGACATTCTGTCTTGGGCCGAGACTCATGTCCCGGCGATAACGGCGGTTCACATTCCGGGGGTGGAGAACTGGCAGGCGGACTATCTGAGTCGCCAAACCCTGGATCAGGGGGAATGGTCTCTCCACCCGGCTGTCTTCCAGATGTTGTGCGCGAAGTGGGGTCTTCCAGATGTGGACCTGTTCGCGTCTCGTCTCAACAACAAGGTGAGAAGGTTCGTGGCAAGGACGCGTGACCCTCGGGCAGACGCGTCGGACGCGTTAGTGGCCCCGTGGCATCAGTACAGGCTGATGTACGCGTTTCCACCGATTCAGTTGCTGTCCAGGTTCCTTCGCAGGTTACACTCGGAACGCAGCACGGTGATTCTTGTGGCACCGGTCCTGGTACGCAGACCTCGTGAATCTGGCGGTCGACGCCCCGTGGCGTCTGCCTCTTCGAGGCGATCTCCTGTCTCAAGGACCGATTTACCATCCTGCTTTACAGTCGCTGGCTTTGACGGCCTGGCTGTTGAGACCGAGGTCCTGAAGGAGAAGGGTCTCTCCCCAGAGGTCGTTCATACTTTGATCAACGCGAGGAAGTCTTCCTCGGGGAAGGTTTATTACCGTACTTGGAAGGCCTATTTTGCCTGGTGTGAGTCCAGGGGGTTTTCACCCCGCACGTACTCGGTTTCCCGAGTGCTGTCCTTCCTTCAAACGGGTGTCGATCAGTGTTTGGCGCTGGCTACGATAAAGGGTCAGGTGTCTGCGCTGGCCGTTCTGTTTCAACGTCCCGTGGCTTCCAACTCCTTGGTTGGCACTTTTGTTCAGGGTGTGCGGCATCTGGTTCCTCCTAGGAGGGATCCTTTGCCCCCTTGGGACTTGAATCTCGTTCTGTCTGTGTTGCAACGTGCTCCTTTTGAACAGATCAGGGAGATCTCGTTGTCTATGTTGTCCAAAAAGGTCGCCTTTTTGGCGGCGATCACTTCGGCTCGCAGAGTGTCGGAGCTGGCAGCTTTGTCCTGCAAGTCTCCGTATCTGGTTGTTCATTTGGATAAGGTGGTCTTGCGACCTAAGCCTTCTTTTCTTCCGAAACGAGTTTCGGAATTCCATCTTAATGAGGATATTGTCTTGCCTTCCCTGTGCGCGAAGCCTAAACATCCAAAGGAGGTGAGATTACATTCTCTGGATGTTGTTCGGGCGATAAGGGTTTACCTTAAATCGACTGAGTCTTTTCGAAAGACGGACTCCTTGTTTGTTCTTCCAGAGGGTCCTCGGAAGGGCATGGCGGCGTCGGCCTCTACCATCGCCAAATGGATCCGGCAGACCATTGAACAGGCCTATGCTTTGCAGGGGAAGGTTCCCCCTGTGCCTGTGAAGGCGCACTCTACTAGATCTCTGAGTACGTCTTGGGCCTGTCGTCATGGGGCTTCTGTAGCCCAGGTGTGTAAGGCGGCGACTTGGTCGACCGTACACACTTTCACAAAATTCTACAAAGTAGATGTTCAGGCATCGGCGTATGCTTCCTTTGGCCGCAAGGTTCTTAGTGCGGCAATTCCCTAGGGTCCCTTGTTGGGGACCTCTGGCTGTTGGGATAAGCTTTCTATCCCCTGGTTATTTGTCTTTTCCTGGGTTGTTGCTCCTGTTGAGCACTTATTTTTCCTGTAGCCCAGCTGGTTTCCTTCCTTTGGTAAGGTTCCTTTCTTTGATGCGGAGACTGCGTTGCCTTTCGGCGCGGATGCGTTTCCCACCCCTCATGTTTGCACTGCTTTGGGACGTCCCCATATGTGACGAATATGAAGAGGCGGTGACTGTCGGAGGACGTAAGAGAAAACGGAATTTTTGTAAAATCTTACCTGTAAAATTCCTTTCTCTGAGTCCTCCGACAGTCGCCGCCCCCTCCCCTCTTTTGGGGTTTGGTTGTATACTCTACTGCTATTCCACTAAAACTGAGATATGGTTGCAGGAAGTAGGAGGGTATTGACTGAGGGGACCACCCCTTGAGGGTGGGATATGTTAAAAGCTTTAATGTTAACATATTCTGTTGCCTAGCTACTCCTTCGGAGCAAAGTCTAATACCCATATGTGACGAATATGAAGAGGCGGCGACTGTCGGAGGACTCAGAGAAAGGAATTTTACAGGTAAGATTTTACAAAAATTCCGTTTTGACTAGTGCTTGAAGCTCTATTTTATAGTTGTTAGTAGGATCACTTTTTAAAGGTAGATACGTATCTATATCTGTAAGTTGTCTAAGGGCTTCACTTTTATAGACTTCATTATCAAGAACCACTATTGCGCCCCCTTTATCCGCATTCTTAATTATGATGGAATCATCTTTTCTTAAAGATTCAAGAGAAGCTCTTTCTTGTATTGTTAAGTTGTCTAAAGACCTAGGTATGAGGGATGGTGTATTGGTGGCCAGACTAAATATGTCTCTCTCCACTAGTTTCTGGAAAAGATCCATATTTTGTGAGCGAGATTGAATGGGATAGAAGTCAGAAAAAGTGGTCAAAGAAACACTCTTAGCTCTTATGTCTCTATGCTCTGCTGACAGACTAACATTTTCAAAGGCTAAATCCTCTAATTCAACCACAGCACATCTCTCTCGAAAGGTGAGTGGGGGTCCATCTACGTGAGAAGATGGAATTAGATCTGTATCACCCCCCGTGTCGGTAGCATCATGAAAAAAATGCCTTTTAAGGGTTACATTTCGAACAAACTTATTAACTTGTAAAACAGTTTGAAAAGGATCAAAACGAACATGTGGACAAAAATTTAAACCCTTAGACAATAAACTGATATCATCAGAAGTGAGAGTTCTTTTAGATAAATTAATGACATTATTACTTGCATTTTCTCTATCACCACTGAGGAGTCCCATTTCTATTTGCGATGAGGTCTGAGGCGGTATTTGCCATTTGCATGACCGATGGTGTCTTCTTCCTCCCCTCCTTGTGTGCCTTTGCCTTTTTTCTTTGTAAAATGTCTGTTGCGTTTGGTTGAACCGTTTTTTGAAGCTGTCGACACATTGGATGTATTTCCAGATCTTGATTCCATTGATGTATCCGATGTGGGGGCCATCGATGTGTCTGTGCCTCCCACGTCGGGATCAGAAAAACTAACCCTTTTTTTGGTAGAATATTGGCGGTGCCATGGGTTAGTTTTCTTCCAGGTGTAAACGTTTTTAGTATCATAGTCGATCTCATCTCTGAGTAACTTGTCTTGTTTTCCTTTAATGATGTCCATTTCTAATTTATCAATCTTTTCATTGAGGTTCTGATCAAGCTCTACAAACAGAGAGGAATCCTTGAATGATGAAAGTTCCATTTGTAATGAGGAAATATCCTTTTGTAGTTTATCCAATTCCAAACTTTTTGATTCCACAATCAATCTCATAAGGTCAAAGGAACATTTGGAAAGTGTATCAGTCCATTTTAACTTTAGCTCTTCATTATACAAATCGAACGTAGGGAATTTTTTGATTCGCAAACCTCTTGGGATTCTAGCGACATCGATATATTCATTTAACGTTGTCTTCTCCCAGTAGGCTTTGATTTCTTTAGTCATAAGTTTTTCCAGTTTGCGAAAAGTAGTTTTTATCAACGATGATGAGTCATCTTTTGCCTTTTTCAATGTTGCCTGGGCATCCTGTCTAAGCGGATTTATGCTTAGTAATCTAAGCGTCCGACTGGTTGAGGGTACCTCCATATCTGTTCCATGTATGGAATACACACTGTCTGTATATAGTCCACGTATGCAATCCGTAGGTATGAAGAAATAATCAAATTGAAGTGAAACTGGACTCACCGGGCAGGCTCTGAATCGCGGAGATCATCCATGTGTGGGGGAAGGGAATTGGGAATGCCGCTCAGGTGTGTGTCCAAAAAGGTGCTGGCTGGATCCGCCGTCCAGGAAGATACAAGTAGAAATGTGAAGCCGCACTCAAATGATTGAAATCAAATAAAGTGTCTTTATTCTTCAAAAGTATCCAGGACAAACAGACAGTGTGAGGAACAGAATATGTCCAAGGTAGACGCGTTTCACGGCTCGAATGGCCGCTTACTCATTACCACGGTGTGGGATAGCGGAAATCGGACAATATTTAAAGGTAGTCACCAGGAAATTGATTGTTGTAGCTCTGCACAACTGCATATCATTAAATAATCAAGCATATTGAACATCCGATTTCTCTGCGATCCAACACCGAGGACATGCCAGAAACACACATGAAACAACTTGACAGAATATGTGTAAAACAAAAATTAAAAACGATACATTCAAATGAGTATACAAATGAATGTAATTGTAAAAACAACAAAGTTTAGCGTAAAGAATCAGATACACACATGCCGATTTCATATGAGAGATTATATATATATATATAATCTAAATATAAATAGAACCACATAGGATCTCAAATATTCATGTATACATGTGTCCTATATTGGTATATGGTCTCTCACTGGTGAAAGATATAAACTATACACAATACAAAGATATGAAAAACTTTTTTATGCATATATGTCCATGAATATGTGATATGTTGTAATCTATGTATGTATAAATGTGTGACATATATGTCCTAAATAAAGTGAAATAAAATAAAAATAATAAAAAGAATATGTGTATGTGAATGTCAAAAGAAATGAGTGATGAAAAAATGAAAAATTGAAAAAAAGGAATGGAGACATACATATAATTGTATGAAGTGAAAAGGAAGTGAAGAGAAAAAATGATACACAGAGAGTGTATCAATAATATGTGTGAAGTGATATGTAATAAATAAATGAATAAATGAATAGACAAATAGAAATGTAAGTGTGTGATCAGTGTATATATAAGTATATAATAATGTAAATGAATGGGCGCATAAATGTATCACATGAACATCACTATATATATATACAGATCTAAATGTCTATAAATCTCATCATAGGTTTGATGGAAATACAGCAAAACATAGACATCAACTATTAAACATAATTAGGACATATTGATGCACCTTAAAACATATATCGGCATGTGTGTAGTCAAAATGCGCAATGTGTGCATATTCGTTAGGATAAGGTCCCAAAAAGAATATAGAATAAGGGAAAAACCTTTATATATGACCAAAATTATTAGCCTGGAAATTAGTGCTTGTTTTTCGTGCCCATATTATAAATATGGTTATTAAAAACTACAAGTAATCCACTTCACACATATTATTGATACACTCTCTGTGTATCATTTTTTCTCTTCACTTCCTTTTCACTTCATACAATTATATGTATGTCTCCATTCCTTTTTTTCAATTTTTCATTTTTTCATCACTCATTTCTTTTGACATTCACATACACATATTCTTTTTATTATTTTTATTTTATTTCACTTTATTTAGGACATATATGTCACACATTTATACATACATAGATTACAACATATCACATATTCATGGACATATATGCATAAAAAAGTTTTTCATATCTTTGTATTGTGTATAGTTTATATCTTGCACCAGTGAGAGACCATATACCAATATAGGACACATGTATACATGAATATTTGAGATCCTATGTGGTTCTATTTATATTTAGATTATATATATTGTGACAGGAAGTCAGCTAAATCTGGGAATGTAGTCACAGGAAGGAGATACATTTCCACCTGATTGAGAAGTCCATTAATTAATTTAGGGTGTTGGCTACAGAGCTAGCCAGCAGGAAGTTGAAAGGCCTTCACCTGTTCAGAATGAGGGAGTTAAGGCTCTATAATTTGTTTAGAGAAAGTCCTATTGTTTGCTGCCTCCAGAAGGACTGCTGCCGCCTGTCGCCGTGTAGGCTGGGAGAGGGGGACAGTCGGATGTGTGCCTCCCGACAAGCTGGTGAGCATGGGAGAAGACCCCCTACAGCGATGTGAAGCTAAGGAGGGTAACCACGAGTGAAGACGTCTCAAAGGTGAGAAGACAAAGTGTTCCATGTGAAGAGTGTGAAGAGTAAAGGATCCTGTTATAAATGGACATGTGCTGTGTGAAAAGCAAACAAATGGACATTTGAGTGTCTGCTGTAGGATCAGCAGTGTCGGCCCAACAGTAGGTTGGAAAGACTTCTTAGGTAGGTTCCAGTTGTGAGAAGGTAGCCGCCCACAGAGGCAAGGATTTATTTTGTTTTATTTTATTTTGGATGTTTTGCTGCATGCACTTGTTTGAAGAATAAACCTGTTGTTTGCAAGCACTTTTGGGCTATCTCTCTGTGAAAACGCACCCCCAAAGGGGTCATCCACGCCTACCACCGAGCTAATCCCTTACATATGGTGGAGGTATGCAGTGGGCATAAGCAGAGATCCCTGCAAGGAAGTGCAAATGTTTGATGAACTTTGTCTGGTGCATGAGATTGCACAATCTATGTGTGCAGGAGAGAAGATCCTGACAGAAAAAAAAAAAAAAGTGTTTTAAAGAGACAGCGGTCTCAAAATTATTTGATGAACTTTGTTGTGTCTGGTGCAAGTGACTGCACAAACTGTGTGCGCAGGAAAAGAGATCCTGCAAGAGAGAGAAAAACTACATGTGTTGAAGAGACAGTGGTCTGAAAATTGTTTGCTGGACTGTGAAAAATTTGTTTGTGGAGTTATTGAAGATGGGGCGGTCCAAACGCCTGAAAAATGCAAAGATAGATGAAATGAGAGACCGGATTCTATGGATGGAGGGGATGTTGCCGTCTGAACCAGCCCCATCCATGCCTGAACGGAATCGGCTAAAGAGAAAAGTTGTTGTTCCTAGCAACACTGGGGCAAATGAAACTGCTTTGGAGACGCAGGGTTCTCAGATGAAAAGTAAACCCAAAATGGGGGAGATGCTGAAACAACGGAGCTTTGCAGCTCAACAAAAGGATCACCAAGAGAGCATGGCAGGCTGGAAACAGAGACGCCAGCAGCCAATGGAGGCCATCGGTTTGGAAGAAACCGAGTATGTGTGCAGGGCTGAGTTGGATGCCTTGCAACGGAAAATGGAAGAAAAGGAACAAGCCTTGGAATTGCTTAAAATGGAGCATAGAAACTTGCAGGAAATGAATGAACTACTCAAGTCTCATGTGTTACAGTGGGAAGAATCCACTGCTCTTCTTTTGGTCGAGTTGCAAAAATGTCAAGACACTATAAAGGAGAAAGATACCATCCTCATGGAAAAGGAAATTGAAATTCAGACTTTGCAGAAGCAAAGTATGTGTGAAATGTTGGAGTTGCGTAATCAGCTGGAAAAAAGTCTTCAGTGTTTGGAAGTTACAAAAATAGACCTGCAGGAGTCGCAGGAACAGAATGTCGCTCTGAAAACGACATTGTCTCTCAGCGACAACGAGAAAAGTGAAAGAGAGGCTAAATTACTGAGTACTGTGTATGAGCTCACCACTTTGAGCAATGTGGTAGATGAATTACGTGCAGACTGTGAAAGTTGGAAAGGTGAAGCCCAACGTTTCCAGCAGCAGTTAAAGGAGAAAGAAGCCTGTGTGGCAGAATTACAGTCTCATTCCCAGAAACTAGCCAATGAGGTGAAGGCTCTTATGCAGGGAAAAGGAGATTGTGAACATAAGAGGGAAAAAGTAGAGGCACAGCTTCTGGAATCGCAAGTCAAGGTGTCAGAAGGTGACCGATTGTGTGCTAAGCTGTCAGAGAAGGCAAACCGACTGCAGGTTGAGTTGGACAATGTTACAAATCAGCTTTCTCAAGCAGACAGAAAATCTAGAGAAATTGCGGAAGATTTTTCTATCTTGGAATCGCAGCTGCAAGACACGCAGGAACTCTTACAGGAAGAGAGGTGTCAAAGGCTGAGTTTTAGCACAAAGCTCAAACAAATGGAAGATGAGAAAAATGGCTTCCTGGAACAATTAAAAGAGGAGGCGGAAGCAAAGAAAAACCTATCAGAACAAGTCGCAACATTGCAAGCTCAGATAGCGGATATGAAAAAACGCATGGAAGAAAGCGTTGGTTCATTACAGTGTGTTGAAGATGTGAAAAAGAAGTTTGATCAGATGCTTGGTGAAGAGAAGACTGTGTCTGCAAAATATGCAGAAGAACGCGCACGTGCAGAAACGGAGGTGCGTGATAACGAGAGCAAAGCCCTGTTCTTGGCTCGCTCTTTGGAGGAAGCTCTAGAGTGTAAGGCTGAACTAGAAAGTGTTAAACAGCTGCGTACAGAAATGGAAGAATTGGTCAGCTCCAAGGATGATGTTGTGAAAAGCGTTCAGGAGCTAGAAAAGTCTAAGCGAGCCTTAGAACAGCAAGTAGAAGAGATGAAGATTCCGTTGCAGGAACTGGAAGAGGAATTCCAGGCAACAGAGGATCTGTCCCAAAGAGGGGATAGTGTGCCTGATGCAGTTTTTAAAAGGATCAGTGTTTTGGGGTCTGTCCTGAGTGAGCCTCAGAAATGTGATGACATGTGGCTTGAATCACCCCTTTGGAATAAACCGTTCCTTCAAAAACTTCAAGCATTGGAAAATGTATCATTAGAACTTCAGCAAACAAAGGAGCTGTGTAAGAAATGTGATGATTTCTCAGTTCAGGCTGAAAACCTAGTGGAGAAAACTAAAGCGGAGAAAACTAAAGCAAGTGATATAAATCTGGGAGAAAAAAGCAAACGCCACCTAGTGGAGAAAACTAAGGCTGTTGGTGAAAACGTGAAGCAAATGAATAAGTGCCTTTCAGGGAGTGTTTCCAAAATGGAACTGGTGAAAGACGGGTGGCAGAAGTTTGATCGTGATCTTGAGATGCATTCCATGTGGAATTCAGATAGAGAAAAGGAACCAGGTGACTTTGAGCGGTCAAATAGTTCAGCAGAAAGTGCATTGAAGAAACCTGTAAAAGAATGTGTTGCAGTTCCATGCTTCTTCACTGATGCAGAGAGGAGGTCTATAATGGATACCACCCAGATCGCTGGGTTCAACTGTGTTGTTGCCTTTGACCCCTATGTTGGTGGAAGGAAAGTTGATGATGTTCTGGTTGGCTTCTTCTGTGAAGAGTTTGGCAAGAAATATAAACTGAATATCAAATCAAATAGTAGGCCTTTACTGCGACTCGCTCAGGAGGGCGAAAAGTTTAAGAAGTTGATGAGTGCAAATGCTTCAGATCTGCCTATGAATATGAAATGTTTGGTGAATGATATTGATATCTCTGGGAAAAGGAACAGGGGTCACTTTGAAGAAATGTGTGACAGCCTGTTGTCTCAATTGGAAAATCCTCTGCACAGCATCTTAGAGCAAGCAAAGCTCAAGAAGGAAGATCATTCCCTTTTACAACAAAAAGTCAATGATTGTGTACAGATGTATGGAGAGGCAACTCAAGTCACAGAGGGATGTCAAGAGTCCCTACTTGGAACAAAGCTTAGTGAAGCAAAGGTTCTCAAAGTTTTGTGGAAAACATTTATGGATTGCAGAGAGAGGCGTCTTAAGAATGTTGAAGACATTAAGACTAGCCCAATTGAGTTGCCTATGGATCACGGTCCTCCATGGTGGATTGGACAGACGGTTATGAGGGACAAGCTGTCTGACATTTATGAGAAAGCTGTCAATGAAGATGACAGAAACGAGAAGGAGCAAAATGATGCCAAAAATGCAGTTGAAGAATGTGTATATGAGATGAGAGACAAACTGTGTGGCATTTATGAGAAATCCGTCAATGAAGATGACAAAACAGTTTCATCCGGAAGCTTGAGGATAATAGGAGGCTTATCAGTGAGTCAGCAGTGCCTGACACATGCGTGCCTGGAAATATGTGTCCCAACCCTAGGGTTGAAACAAGAGGGGGGGGTATGTGACAGGAAGTCAGCTAAATCTGGGAATGTAGTCACAGGAAGGAGATACATTTCCACCTGATTGAGAAGTCCATTAATTAATTTAGGGTGTTGGCTACAGAGCTAGCCAGCAGGAAGTTGAAAGGCCTTCACCTGTTCAGAATGAGGGAGTTAAGGCTCTATAATTTGTTTAGAGAAAGTCCTATTGTTTGCTGCCTCCAGAAGGACTGCTGCCGCCTGTCGCCGTGTAGGCTGGGAGAGGGGGACAGTCGGATGTGTGCCTCCCGACAAGCTGGTGAGCATGGGAGAAGACCCCCTACAGCGATGTGAAGCTAAGGAGGGTAACCACGAGTGAAGACGTCTCAAAGGTGAGAAGACAAAGTGTTCCATGTGAAGAGTGTGAAGAGTAAAGGATCCTGTTATAAATGGACATGTGCTGTGTGAAAAGCAAACAAATGGACATTTGAGTGTCTGCTGTAGGATCAGCAGTGTCGGCCCAACAGTAGGTTGGAAAGACTTCTTAGGTAGGTTCCAGTTGTGAGAAGGTAGCCGCCCACAGAGGCAAGGATTTATTTTGTTTTATTTTATTTTGGATGTTTTGCTGCATGCACTTGTTTGAAGAATAAACCTGTTGTTTGCAAGCACTTTTGGGCTATCTCTCTGTGAAAACGCACCCCCAAAGGGGTCATCCACGCCTACCACCGAGCTAATCCCTTACAATATATAATCTCTCATATGAAATCGGCATGTGTGTATCTGATTCTTTACGCTAAACTTTGTTGTTTTTACAATTACATTCATTTGTATACTCATTTGAATGTATCGTTTTTAATTTTTGTTTTACACATATTCTGTCAAGTTGTTTCATGTGTGTTTCTGGCATGTCCTCGGTGTTGGATCGCAGAGAAATCGGATGTTCAATATGCTTGATTATTTAATGATGTGCAGTTGTGCAGAGCTACAACAATCAATTTCCTGGTGACTACCTTTAAATATTGTCCGATTTCCGCTATCCCACACCGTGGTAATGAGTAAGCGGCCATTCGAGCCGTGAAACGCGTCTACCTTGGACATATTCTGTTCCTCACACTGTCTGTTTGTCCGGGATACTTTTGAAGAATAAAGACACTTTATTTGATTTCAATCATTTGAGTGCGGCTTCACATTTCTACTTGTATCTTCCTGGACGGCGGATCCAGCCAGCACCTTTTTGGACACACACCTGAGCGGCATTCCCAATTCCCTTCCCCCACACATGGATGATCTCCGCGATTCAGAGCCTGCCCGGTGAGTCCAGTTTCACTTCAATTTGATTATTTCTTCATACCTACGGATTGCATACGTGGACTATATACAGACAGTGTGTATTCCATACATGGAACAGATATGGAGGTACCCTCAACCAGTTGGACGCTTAGATTACTAAGCATAAATCCGCTTAGACAGGATGCCCAGGCAACATTGAAAAAGGCAAAAGATGACTCATCATCGTTGATAAAAACTACTTTTCGCAAACTGGAAAAACTTATGACTAAAGAAATCAAAGCCTACTGGGAGAAGACAACGTTAAATGAATATATCGATGTCGCTAGAATCCCAAGAGGTTTGCGAATCAAAAAATTCCCTACGTTCGATTTGTATAATGAAGAGCTAAAGTTAAAATGGACTGATACACTTTCCAAATGTTCCTTTGACCTTATGAGATTGATTGTGGAATCAAAAAGTTTGGAATTGGATAAACTACAAAAGGATATTTCCTCATTACAAATGGAACTTTCATCATTCAAGGATTCCTCTCTGTTTGTAGAGCTTGATCAGAACCTCAATGAAAAGATTGATAAATTAGAAATGGACATCATTAAAGGAAAACAAGACAAGTTACTCAGAGATGAGATCGACTATGATACTAAAAACGTTTACACCTGGAAGAAAACTAACCCATGGCACCGCCAATATTCTACCAAAAAAAGGGTTAGTTTTTCTGATCCCGACGTGGGAGGCACAGACACATTGATGGCCCCCACATCGGATACATCAATGGAATCAAGATCTGGAAATACATCCAATGTGTCGACGGCTTCAAAAAACGGTTCAACCAAACGCAACAGACATTTTACAAAGAAAAAAGGCAAAGGCACACAAGGAGGGGAGGAAGAAGACACCATCGGTCATGCAAATGGCAAATACCGCCTCAGACCTCATCGCAAATAGAAATGGGACTCCTCAGTGGTGATAGAGAAAATGCAAGTAATAATGTCATTAATTTATCTAAAAGAACTCTCACTTCTGATGATATCAGTTTATTGTCTAAGGGTTTAAATTTTTGTCCACATGTTCGTTTTGATCCTTTTCAAACTGTTTTACAAGTTAATAAGTTTGTTCGAAATTTAACCCTTAAAAGGAATTTTTTTCATGATGCTACCGACACGGGGGGTGATACAGATCTAATTCCATCTTCTCACGTAGATGGACCCCCACTCACCTTTCGAGAGAGATGTGCTGTGGTTGAATTAGAGGATTTAGCCTTTGAAAATGTTGGTCTGTCAGCAGAGCATAGAGACATAAGAGCTAAGAGTGTTTCTTTGACCACTTTTTCTGACTTCTATCCCATTCAATCTCGCTCACAAAATATGGATCTTTTCCAGAAACTAGTGGAGAGAGACATATTTAGTCTGGCCACCAATACACCATCCCTCATACCTAGGTCTTTAGACAACTTAACAATACAAGAAAGAGCTTCTCTTGAATCTTTAAGAAAAGATGATTCCATCATAATTAAGAATGCGGATAAAGGGGGCGCAATAGTGGTTCTTGATAATGAAGTCTATAAAAGTGAAGCCCTTAGACAACTTACAGATATAGATACGTATCTACCTTTAAAAAGTGATCCTACTAACAACTATAAAATAGAGCTTCAAGCACTAGTCAAAAAAGATTTATCCCTTGGGGCTTTCTCGTCGAAAGTAGCAGAAAAACTTGTCCCGGACCATCCAACCATCCCTATATTCCATCATCTCCCCAAGGTCCACAAGGGTGTGAACCCGGTCTTGGGGAGACCTATTGTTTCAGGAATAGGTTCTCTCTGCGAGAAACTTGGGGAATGGCTTGATGGCCAATTGCAGGATTTAGTGGTCGATCTTCCTAGTCACTTAAGAGATACTAAGCATCTTTTGAATGTTATGGATACGTTCACATGGTCACAGGAATATTCCTGGATCACGTGCGACGTATCCAGTTTATACTCTTCTATTCCCCATAATTTGGCTATCACTGCTATAGAGATGTTCCTTAAACAATATGCCCATATTCATGCTGATTTGCAGAATTATATTCTTGAGGTGTTGCAGTTTCTTTTATCGCACAATTTTTTCTTTTTTGATGGCATTTTCTACCTCCAAAGATGTGGGGCAGCGATGGGGGCCAAGTTTTCCCCCTCTCTCGCCAACCTTTATATGGGTTGGTGGGAGAGACCCCACATCTTTGGAGGTAGGAATCCATTTAGAGATCAGATCGCTCTGTACTATCGCTACATAGACGATCTGATCTTTATCTGTCATAGAGATGTTGATTTGGACAGCTTTCTATCATATTTAAATTGTAATTCACACAACCTGAAATTTACAGGTATAAAAAATATGGATAACATAGAATTTTTGGACGTAGCTTTGGGTCATGCTGACAATAAGGTGACGTCCAATCTATATAGAAAGCCCTTATCAGGCAATAGTTTATTGCATGCACGTTCCAGCCACCCAATACACACAATAAAGGGAATTCCGGTCGGCCAATTTCTTAGAGTGCGAAGAATTTGTAGTGACCTGTCAGAGTTCAAGACACAGGCATCCTCGCTTTGCCAACGTTTTTTGGAGCGAGGATATCCCAAATGGATGCTTGATAGGGCTTATTTTATTGCTCTGAATAAGAGCCGTTCTGAGCTCTTACTACCAGCATCCGGCGAAGATCGTTCACAAATTGCTAAATGTGTGGTATCTGCCAGTTCTCAGGACATTGAACCTGATGTTCTTCGCCAGACCAAAACACGTAAAAAATATAATTACAATATGTTTCAGTTTAATAAAAAAACTAGGTCCAAGAATCTTGACAAAAACAACCCTCTTATTACATTGTCCTTACCTTATAGTTTGGAATTCAGTAAAGTTAAAAATATCATTCACAGACATTTACCCACTTTATACACAGACGATATCTGTGCTGATATTCTTGAAAATGGGGTTAACATAGTGGCAAAGAGAGCGGCCACCTTAGGTAATACTTTATCACCAAGTTTATACACCTCAAAGAAATCCAATACCTCTAAAACATGGCTATTTTGCAAAGGAAATTTTAGGTGTGGTGTGACTGATTGTATCACCTGTTCCCATATAATCCCTAAAGATAAGATCATTTCTTCTTATGACAGTAAAGTGTATAATATCAGAGATTTTTTTAACTGCAATACCCAATATTTGATTTATTTAATTACATGCAAGGCATGTTCTATTCAATATGTAGGTAGAACTACTCGCAAGCTAAAAGATCGATTTCGGGAGCATCTTAGTGATATACGGACCTTCAAATCAACAAACATAGCAAAACATTTCAATAATAAACATGGTGGTGACATGTCCCTGGTTCAGGTCCAAGTCATCGACCATATTACCAGACCCATCAGAGGTGGAGATGTATTCCGTTTACTGTGTAAAAGAGAGGTTCAGTGGATTTTTAGGCTCCACACTCGGATGCCTCATGGCTTGAATTGGGAGTGGGATGTCACTCATTTCTATGAGTGACACCTCTCCCGATCAGCCAACATCCCCTGTGACTCCTTACAGGATATGCCATTTTTGTGGGGGTTTTTTATAATAATTTCTATTTATTTCCCATTCATCTTTCGGCCATTATACATAATATATCATGTTTGTTCATTCCATTTGCTTGGTGTTCTGTATATCCTTGCGGATTTTCTTTTTGGTTTGATTAATGTTTATGTGTTTTCATGTGATGGATTTTCTATACTACAGATGTATTGATATATTTGTATACTATTTTGTTTATTCTTGCATCCGTCTGTTATAGGAAAATTTACGAAGTATACATATACATTCATTATTGATGCTCCGACTTGTTAAATAAGGGTACCTGTTGCTTTTTCGTTTTTGGAGTCCGTCCCATTTGATAACATATAGCAATTTCTCTTTCTCTTTTGTTTTATTTACTTTGGTTTGATCATTATCCTTCCAATTGACCTCATTCTAGCCAGGAAACATTTTTCGGCTCTATATGGATTACTTGTAGTTTTTAATAACCATATTTATAATATGGGCAGGAAAAACAAGCACTAATTTCCAGGCTAATAATTTTGGTCATATATAAAGGTTTTTCCCTTATTCTATATTCTTTTTGGGACCTTATCCTAACGAATATGCACACATTGCGCATTTTGACTACACACATGCCGATATATGTTTTAAGGTGCATCAATATGTCCTAATTATGTTTAATAGTTGATGTCTATGTTTTGCTGTATTTCCATCAAACCTATGATGAGATTTATAGACATTTAGATCTGTATATATATAGTGATGTTCATGTGATACATTTATGCGCCCATTCATTTACATTATTATATACTTATATATACACTGATCACACACTTACATTTCTATTTGTCTATTCATTTATTCATTTATTTATTACATATCACTTCACACATATTATTGATACACTCTCTGTGTATCATTTTTTCTCTTCACTTCCTTTTCACTTCATACAATTATATGTATGTCTCCATTCCTTTTTTTCAATTTTTCATTTTTTCATCACTCATTTCTTTTGACATTCACATACACATATTCTTTTTATTATTTTTATTTTATTTCACTTTATTTAGGACATATATGTCACACATTTATACATACATAGATTACAACATATCACATATTCATGGACATATATGCATAAAAAAGTTTTTCATATCTTTGTATTGTGTATAGTTTATATCTTGCACCAGTGAGAGACCATATACCAATATAGGACACATGTATACATGAATATTTGAGATCCTATGTGGTTCTATTTATATTTAGATTATATATATATAATCTCTCATATGAAATCGGCATGTGTGTATCTGATTCTTTACGCTAAACTTTGTTGTTTTTACAATTACATTCATTTGTATACTCATTTGAATGTATCGTTTTTAATTTTTGTTTTACACATATTCTGTCAAGTTGTTTCATGTGTGTTTCTGGCATGTCCTCGGTGTTGGATCGCAGAGAAATCGGATGTTCAATATGCTTGATTATTTAATGATATGCAGTTGTGCAGAGCTACAACAATCAATTTCCTGGTGACTACCTTTAAATATTGTCCGATTTCCGCTATCCCACACCGTGGTAATGAGTAAGCGGCCATTCGAGCCGTGAAACGCATCTACCTTGGACATATTCTGTTCCTCACACTGTCTGTTTGTCCTGGATACTTTTGAAGAATAAAGACACTTTATTTGATTTCAATCATTTGAGTGCGGCTTCACATTTCTACTTGTCTCTCCTCGGAGCGGCAGCTCTATACTGCACAGGGGCCGTTTCACTCCTCACCCAGGCTTCCTCTGATCACCCCCTAGTGCACAAGCGGACATTGCATGTCTTCAAGCCGGAAAAAGAAGAACAGGACACCCCGGAGATCGCTCACCCATTATCTCCTCAGAAGCAAGGAGCAGCTTAACATGGAGAAAAATGGCGCCGGCCCCCCCCTCCCCCGGCAGGGGACACAGCACTCAAGTCTCTGACACTCCCAGACCGCATGAATCCTCATCTAACAGTGAGTACACTGCCCCCCTCACTAAATCAGGTCTGGACAGGAGTTTAGAGGCCATGTGTTCTAAATTGATCTCAAACTTCCAGGCAGAGCTTAATAAAACAACCTCCACACTTACACAAGAAATCTCTGCTCTGGGGGGGAGGACAGATAAGCTGGAAACTAAACATGACGAGCTCTGCTTGGCTTACAAAGAGCTTAGCAGAGATCACAAATCTTTACATGTAGCATTTTCACAACTGGAATCACACGTGGAAGACCTGGATAACCGCAATAGGCGCAATAATTTAAGATTGCGTTGTATTCCAGAGACATACACGGATTTAACACCCACGGTCACCAGGCTATTTAAATCTTCATTACCAGATTTTGATGAAGCTAAATTTGCCTGCGACAGAATCCACCGCGCTCTCAGACCTAAACCCCCTGTTGATAAGCCTCCCAGGGATATAGTTTTGTGCATGAATGATTTTATCACAAAAGAAGAAATCCTGAGAGCTGCGAGAAACACTCCCAATATCATGATAGACGGATTCAGACTACAAATCTACCCAGACATTTCTCAAGCCACATTGGAGAAAAGGCGGGGTTTGAAAGAGATTACCACCATCCTCCAGACAGTGCGCTTACGTTACAAATGGGGGTTCCCATTCAAATCAATTATTCCCCATAACGGTTCCTTTTACGTGGTCACTAACCTTCATGAAGGCAGGGAGATCCTCATCAAGTTGGGTCTGATGGACCCCACGGAAGCTCCGGCCCCTTCCCCAGCACCTCGGCCATCCCCGCTCTGGCAGACACCAGCATCCAGCAGAGGTCGCAGAAGAGTAAGAAATGAAGTGGGGTTTCAGTAATACACCCCCTTAAACTCCATGTTTTATTAGGCTGATTAACTCGATTGGATGTATCGGAAGGCAGTGTATTACTATATCTGCGGAAAACAGTTTTCTACTTAGTCGGATTTGACCTTTTTTCTCACCTTTAATTATCAGGAGACCTCAATACCTTCATTGATCCACACCTTCCATTGCCCCATTGATGCCTCCTTTTTCCAAATATAAAATTCACTCTTCTGAGAACTATCCCTCTCCTCATTACTAGAGGATAGAACTTCAATGGATATCTCATGTTCTGCAATTCTGTATTTCAATTACTATTTCTTAGGCAACAGCGACACCTACTGGCGGAACTAGATCACTGGTCTCTTACCTCCTTGGACAGGGGTCTTCAAACTATGGCCCTCCAGTTGTTCAGGAACTACAATTCCCATCATGCCCAGTCATGTCTGTGAATGTCAGAGTTTTGCAATGCCTTATGGGATGTGTAGTTCCGCAACAGCTTGAGGGCCGTAGGTTGAAGAACCCTGTCCTTGGATATCAATTCGTTTTTACCTGTGACCATCATTAACGCCATTTGAGATGAGAGGCTGGCGCCATCTTGTGTCTTGTGTCCTTATCTCTAAATTTATACCCCCTTCCATTGAGGTTCCTTATGGTGAAAATCAGACCGTTGCGAACGTTTATGCAAGGGTTTTACGTTTATTCTCCCCTTTAATTTTCTGAACTCACCATCTTTATCCTCAGCTATCAACAAGCAATAACATAGGAGTTTTCAAAGAAGATTGATTTAATACATCATCAAAGGATCTGATTCTAATTGAACTCCTACCCTCTCCGTGTCAAGAGCTTAATAACTGTTTAACTGTTCGTATATTAAGTCATCACTTTTTCCATCTTTATTACATTTTTTATCGCTGCCTTCTCTGTCCAGCGGTCCTGCGCTTGTACAAGCCGCACACACTCGGCCCGCTGGGGGCCGGGGGGGGGCCACGGAGGCATTGGGGATCCCCCTTCTGACCCTGACCCGAGGGTTGGCTCTCTCTGCTGGCCGTGCCGATCCCCAGGGGGGCTGTTTAAGAGGAGTATTTCCTCTAACAAGTTTTTTAATTTTGTTTCAGAGCCTTTTTGGCCAACTGAACCCTAGTTCAAATTTCAGGTTTATTATGTTTCATGCAACAGGCTACGTTCCAAGCCTGCTTAGTTGTATCTGTCATAAACCAGTTCATTTTGACTATGGTATTATCTTCGTGTTTTATCTCAGATCACATTATTGCATTAATTCTTCATCCCTAATATCTCAAAGAAGATTTGTTGGAATTCGGTATAAAGGTTGTGCTTTATTGCCCAGCTGTCCTTATGCTGACCTCACACCTCTAATGGCGTTTATCACTATGTTGCGAGACATAATTTTCAGTAGTGCTGAGCCCGGATCTACCCTTATAAATGACGATTAAATGCATTTCGCATAACGTCCAAGGTCTTAACTCCCCCAATAAAAGGGAAAAAGCCTTTCATCAATACAAACGTATGGATGCAAAAATCATTCTTCTACAAGAAACACATTTTGCGGAAAGCAATCACCCGAAATTTTTTCATAAGGCTTATTCTAAATATTATTACACTTTATTCTCCGTGAAAAGCAGAGGAGTGGCGATTTTTGTACATAACACTTTGCCATTGGAGGTCCTTGAGGTCTGTAGAGATAGCGAAAGTAGATATATCATCATTAAGGGCAAGATCCCAGGAAAAGAGATAACAATTGCGAGTGTATACGCCCCCTCAGACTCCTCCACCCAATTTTTTCTTCAGTTCTTTGAACAATTAGACAAATATCGTTCATCACACATGATTCTAGGAGGTGATTTTAATATGGTAGCACATCCTTCCCTAGATCGTAGTAATCCCTCTTCTTCATCAAAAACTTTCCCCAAAACTATTACTAAAAAGCTACAAGAATTTCAACTGACGGACACATGGTGTTGTCTGAATACGGGCTCTAGAGAATATACCTTTTACTCCCACCCCCACAACTCTTCAGCAAGAATCGATTATATATTCTCTTCCCAAGTTATTTTAGCAAGTTCGGTTTCAGCAGAAATTTATCCATGTGTCTGGTCTGACCACCACATGGTGATTTTTAACACCAAACATATAGGCTTCCCTCCTTCTTCCTATACTTGGAGATTAAATGATTCTATACTTTCAGATCCTCAGGTTGTACAAGAATTTACAGAGGCAATCACAGAATTTTACACACTTAATCTTCCTATTGATACCTCAAATGCTAATACATGGGTCACCCATAAGGCATATATTAGAGGCAAAAAAAAAATAAAGAAAGATCTGCAAAAATACAGGAACTTAACATAGACCTTCAAAGACCTTCAAAGACTCTACAAAAACCCTTCATGACCCTCTCATCAGGCAACAAATTAATGATAAAAGTTCAGAATTAAACAATATTCTGTCCGAAAATGCGGAGAAATCATTACGCTTTTCTAGATCCAAGTTCTTATTATATGGCAACTCTGCCTCCACTATGTTGGCAAGAAAACTCAACTTTTCAATTAAACCCCCACACATTTTTAAGTTGAACACCCCATCGGGCTTACCCTCTTCTCACCCTAAGGAGGTATTAGAAGTTTTTGAAAAATTCTACTCTAAGTTACTTTCCCATCAAACGACGGATACTTCACACGACACCTGGAATTGGTTTAATAACATTCAACTACCAAAAATTTCTCCCTCAGATTTGACTATACTTAATTCCCCTATCTCCGAGCAAGAAGTATCCAATACCATTCGAGATTTAAAAAACGCCTCGGCACCTGGACCGGATGGCTACACGGCAATTTATTACAAAAAATTCTCTTCAATACTTGCCCTGAGGCTTACGGCCCTATTTAATGATATATTTCAAGGTAAAAAATTTCCTGCAGAAATGTTATTGGCCAACATGACGCTCTTGCCTAAGCCCAATAAAGACCTCAAATCTGCAAAATTATAGGCCCATATCGATCATTAATAATGATTTAAAAATATTCAGTAAGATACTTGCCTCCAGATTATCCTCAATCATTCATAAACTGATATCTCATGCACAAACTGGTTTCATACCCAACCGCCTAATTACTGATAACATCAGAATAGCATGTAACATTATTCAAGATGCGGGAATATACAACAAAATGTTACTATTGCTTGGATTGGGTATCCATAAAGCATTTGACAGTGTGTCTTGGACATACCTTCGGAGACTTTTGCCTGCCTTTGGGTTTGAAAGTGAGTTCCTTAATGGTTTTTCAGCGTTATATCACAACCCTAAAACGAGAATAAAAATACCAGGCTGCAATTCCCCTTTCTTCCCTTTAGGCAGAGGCACGAGACAAGGTTGCCCCCTGTCCCCCCTCCTATTTGCCCTTGCTCTTGAACTCCTTTCCTTGGCGATTGAGAATCACCCTGAAATAATTGGCTATAAGAAAAGAAATGACAACTATAAATTAAGTCTCTACGCAGACGATGCCCTTCTATTCCTATCTGACCCCCTCACCTCGCTACCACCACTTCTACATACCCTAGACAAATTTGCATCCCTCTCAGGTCTAGGTATAAATGTTACTAAAACAGTCGTACTTCCTATCAATATCACGGAACCAGAACTCTCACGGCTCAAAACAATTTATCCCTTTTCTTGGTCCACAGATAAACTCCCTTACCTTGGTGTAAAATTAACTAAGGAATATAATAACCTTTTTGAAAACAACTTACCCCCCTTATTCGCAAACATACGGAATACCCTCAAAACCTGGTCTTCCTACCCATTATCATTTCTTGGAAGAATAACAGCAGTCAAGATGAATATTCTCCCCAAAGTAGTATATTTGTTCAGAGCCCTTCCCATCTCCATCACGAAGACATATATTTCCAAAATACAATCTTCCTTGAATAAATTCATATGGAATAACAAAAGGCCCAGATTTGCTCAAAACATATTATATCTTCCTCAACCCTCAGGGGGTATGGGTGCCCCTAACATTTGGTCCTACTACGTTAGTTGTAGATTGTCTCAGATAACACAATGGCACATTACCATAAATACTCCACCTTGGGTCAACTTTGAAGCAAATGCCATTAAACCCTACCAACTATCTAGTATTCTATGGCACAGAAATATCCCTATTAGAAATATTTCCACACGAAATAAAATTGTCTCAGATACCTTGAAGATTTGGGTTAAGATAGGGGGCTATAAGGATTTATCCTCTAACCCTCCGTTGGCTACTTCCTTTTTTGGGGACCCCAGACTTAGTGAAGCATTTCAGAATCCTGAGCATTTTTCTTGGTGGGACGCCGAAAACCTGCATAGGATGAAAGACCTCTTTGACGGAGGAACGTTCCTCTCCTTCATCAAACTGAGAGAAACGCGCAATATCCCTGAATCGGAATTATCTAATTATAATAAAATTAAAATACATTTTGAATCCCACTACCCTCTCCCCTCTCTTGATTCCCTGTGTCATTTTGAGCACCTCTGTTTGAACAATCCTAAAGGGAAGGGTACTATCTTGACTATTTACACTAATCTTATTACAAAAGATTCTTCACAAAAGCTCCATTATATGATCAAATGGGAAGCGGAGCTTCGGTCCACTTTCTCCTTAGCGGAGTGGTCCACAATGTTGCAGAATATTCGCAAATCTACCAAATCCTTAAATATTAGAGAAACGGCGTTGAAAGTCTTTACCCATTGGTATTACACTCCAGAACAACTCCATAAATTTTTTCCGGATACTCCACCAGGCTGTTTTAGGGGTTGTGGCGAAATAGGCACCCTGAAACATATTTTCTGGGATTGTGTTACAGTTACCATTTGCTGGTCCCAGATTTTCGCGGTGATTGAGAAATTGACAGACAAGAAAATCACTTTTCTGCCTCAACACTGCTTACTGTTCCACAGTATTCCAGAGATATCCCCTAACCTCACAAAGCTTATTCACACCATATGTGTTGCGATGTTGTGGACAGTGGAATATCACTGGAAGGACACTGATATCCCGTTTTCTCAGGTACTAAATAGAGTGGAAGAGATCAAATCTATGGAGAATCTACACCATACAATAACTAACTCTAAAACATCTTTTGATCTTAAATGGAACCCATGGTTTCTTTATAAGTGTTCCTTAATCACATAAGATTTATTTTTTACCTCCTTTATGATATTGTCCACATACAATCTACTTTACTATATACAAATCTACGTTACAAGGATATACTTGATAAATCTCTACAATAGTCTCCCCCCAAGATTTTGAGAACATTAACTGATATATTATCCCTTATAGTCTTACGTTAATCTGTGGATTACTTTAAAGTTCCTCTAGACTGGTACCATCTATAATAAGTCTTATGAAAATATGATGTTTTTCTGATACCTTTATTTTGTCTATTTGAATATAGTTATTTATAAAAATTAAAAAAAAAAAAGAATTGTAGCATAAGAAAATTATATTTCATTCATATATTATTATATTATGATGTGAATTCTAAGATTTTATACATTGTAAAATCCTTATGCTAACTTTTACTTCACTGTTGTTATATTTAAAACCTTTCAATAAACCAAAAAAAAAAAAAATAACCCAAATTAGTGGATATTATTTAGTCTGTGTGAAAGTTATAGAGTCTACAAGCTATGGTGCCAATCATTGAAAATTGATCACATCTAATCACACCTTATGTACCGACGGCCTATCTCATTTCTTGAAGCCCTGAAATGTCAGGAGAGTACAAATACTCCCCAAATGACTCCTTTTTGGAAAGAGGACATTCCAGAGTATTTAGTAAGAGGCACGATGAGTTTTTTGAAGTTGTAATTTTTTCTCACAATTCTTGGGAAAATTAAGAAATATATATATATATAATATCTTTTTTTTTTTTTTTTTTTTTACACAAAATTGTCATAATAACAAGTTATTTCTCACACACAGTATATGCATACTTGCAATTACACCCCGAAATACATATTTACAATACAATATCTACAATACAATATTTCTCCAACCTCCCTATCCCCTCCTCCCTCATCCATCCCTTTCTCCTCTCACTTCCCTTTTACCCCTCATCCTGGCTGCTGCACTTAATACGCTATGTTGTGTGTTAGTTAGGCTAGGTTCACACCTATGCGTTTTTGCATGCCACATTTGCACGGGCACGGCAGCCCATTTAAATGAATAGGCTCCCGTGCCTGTGTTTCTGCACGAAAAAAAAAAAAAAAAAAAGCACATGCACCTTTTCAAAAACGCGGCAACAGGCAAAATGCATTGTTTTTTACCATTCAATTTCCCTGCTTTCCCACACCAGCAGTGCAATTTTACATGTGTGGGGGTGCCATTCACAATTAATGGCAGCCCTGCGTGTTTCTGCAGAGAAGTGCGTTTACACTGCGGATGGTTTCGGGTGCAGCGATTCCCGCACCTGAAACCATGTGCAGAAGTGTGAGTCTATCCTTACTCCTGACCCCTGCACTCTGTACACTGTCATACGTTACTGATCAAAGTGCTTATTGTCTCAACAGTTGCTGCTTTTAATAAATAAAGTTCCTCTTTAACAACTTGAAGACCAGGCTTTTTCTGGCACTTTTTGTTTACAAGTTTAAATCAGTTTTTTATGCTAGAAAATTACTTATATCCTCCATACATTATACTTTTTTTTTTAGCAGAGGTCCTAGGGAATAAAATAGTGATGGTCGATCCTCTGTCTGGACAGTGCAGATTGGCCCTGTGCTGATCACAAGCACTCTCCCAAGAAAAAAATAACCTCTCTAGCAATACACACCAAACTGCAATTGCAGCCTGACTCCACTAACCCTGTGTTATCAGGAAATTATTAGGGGAACAGTGGAAGAAGGGGAGCATCAGTGAAGACAGGATCAAACAGCCTTTTTACACACTGTGCAGGATTAATCCCATAGGTTCCACAATGAGTATAACAAGCATGCTTTACTACATAAACAGACTGATTTTACTGTTGTGGGTTTAATAACACTTTTCCATAGGTTACCCATTTAGAGTTACAGCGGAGGTCTAGCGCTAGAAATATTGCTCTTGCTCCAATGTCCGTGGCAATCCTTTACATGTGTGGTGCGAATACCGTTTACATCTGTGCGCGCGACTTATATATGCGTTCGCTTCTGCGCGCGAGCACCGAGGAATGGGGGCACTTTACAGTTTTTTTAAATATTATTATTTATTTTGCGTTTTATCTTTACATTGTCCCTTTAATTTTTTTTAATCACTTTTATTCCTATTACAAGAAATGTAAACATCTCTTGTAATAAAAATAAGGATGACAGCTCCTCCTCATGGAGAGATCTGGGGTCAAAAGGACCCCAAATCTCTTCTTTACCTATGAAAGCAAAAGATCAATTTCTTTTTTTCCAGCCTGGACCGAAAAGTGACGTTATGACGTCTCTCCAGTACTCCAAGGCCATAGAGTCGATCGCCTATGGGAGCAGATGGCTGAACCCTCGGATCATTTCTCGGACGAACCGGCGGAATCGGTAAGCCCGAGAAAACAACGGCAAGCAGCAGGAGGGGGTGTTGTTTTCCCCCCGCTTGGGAAACTGTTCTAGCGGCTCATGAGCTGTACGGACCAGTTTCATGAGAAGGCCAGCTACCTGCAGCCATAATCCCCGTAAACCACTTGCAAACAGCAGCGTATATATACGTATTGGTAGACTCAGACAAAGTGATATCTTTTTGTGTGCAGAAAAGCACACTTAATTGGGTACAAGGACTGAGGCATAGGTGTGCAGGGTATATAGTAACAAGGCTCATTCCCCTTTAGGTCACACCTTCTGCTAAGTGTGACCCGGCCACTAAGCATGCCACGGAACTTGCTTTTCTGATCTATCCCAATTTTCCCCAAGTCTTTCATAATATTAGTTATGCTCACATTTTGTCACACTGTTTTGACTTTTTCATTGTAAGGCGAAGCAGATTACTTGTTGTAGGTATTGTTATGTTATTGTAATATATACCGTACATATTGTTTATATACTCTTAGGGCTGGTTCACACCTATGCATTTTTTAGTGCATTTTCAGTTTTGCAGAATCACACTACAGTCCATATACCATGATTGCCTATTGGTCATGTCAGGGTGGACTTGATTTCAATCAAGTCGATTTAAATCAGGATTTACGTATATATATATATATATAATATAAGAGAGAGAGAGATACAATTGTCTTACCTAAAGATAAGAGAAGTTCTCTTTGTCTTGCTGGCTCACACAGTCTTTATGGCTCTGGCATATAACATCCAGCAGCCATCTTGGCAATGTGCTCATTTTATAGCAGGCTCAGGCTGTGGCAATTAGCGGCCGTGTGTATATATACCTGCGCCAGTGCGCTGGCTAAATCCCGTGCTCAAAATGGCAAAAAGACGGATTTTGGAAAATGCTCTCCTGGTATTTATTGGTGCCCTGTTTGAGAAGGCCAGAGAACAGGAGGCAGCAGGTGGGGCAGCACCTGAGGGAGCAGATGGGGAAGCAGCTGCAGCAGCACCTCCAGTCCCTGTGCGCTTACTGCGCCAGCCACGAATTTTTGCTCCACGGCTATATTTGGACAAGCTGCGGTGTCATGTTACATGAAGCTGTTTTATTATAATGCACTGTTTCTTTAATGCTCAGATTAAGTTTGTCTCTTGTGCTACTCCGTAGCTCTCCTTGCTGGAGGTTTACCCCTCCCCTTTTTCATGTATCAGCCATTTTATGCTGTAAGACTCATGTGATAGAACATCTCCTGACCTGTATGGAAGAATCGTTCTTTTACCTGTTGTAACTGCACATTCTACGGATCATACGACGGATAAACATTGCCAGATCTTCTTACATGTGAGTTGTGACTGAGTAAACTATCTGGGATGGTGATTTGGTATGGATAATCTCACCAGGACACTGAGCTCCATGTGCTCCTGAAAACCACATTCATAGCCTTTGCAGCCGGTCCAGAATAGTAAAAGAACGATTCTTCCAGCAGCTTATACAGAGATTGCTGTGTCACAGGACAGATCTTAGTGAAGTGTAACTGTGTGTATTGCATCAGAAGTCTGCATACAACCCCAGCACAGCTTGTTACAGCTCCACACAGTATACAGACACTCTTCACTGCTACAGCCAAGCCTGTGTACTTCAGACCATCATGAGTGAAAAAGGCTCAGTTTGTGAGGAAACACCTCACCATGCTCCACAGGAAGAAAGCCAGGATGAGAACCCAGAGCTCAGCGCATTAACTAAACGCTCTGTGAAACCCACTTGGAAGGTTAAGAGAATCTATGAGAACAGAACTAGCAACCAGTTTGAAGCAGATTTGGGATAAAATCCTCACCCACATTGATTTGTTCTCATATCCCAGCCATGAGGTACTGCAACTAGAGGGCGCCATAAAGCATCTCTCTGCTTCATATGAACTGTACCAGACTACAAGCAATAAATATAAAGCTATTCTGCAAAGCATTAACACTGAGGAGTCCTTAGAGCAACTTAACAATGTCCAACTTCTTAATGTGGAAAGAGAAAGCTTTATCCAGCAAACTAAAGCAAAGTCAGAAGCAAAATTAATGCGGCCACAGGACACTGTATCTGTTGTAGGTATTGTTATGTTATTGTAATATATACCGATAACAGTTTTGGCTCTACAGTTTTCAGTACAAGCAGTGAAGACGACATGTTAGCTCCTTCGGTTGAAGACAAGGAATTCCTCAAAGTAATGGACAATGAGTTCTTTCAGGAAAATTCTAATAGTTGGGTAGCACCCCTACCCTTTCGCCTCCCGAGAAAGAAACTACCGAACAATCTACATCAAGCCATTAAAAGATTCTACTCCTTAAAGCGTACTTTAAGCAAGAAACCAGGGATGGAAAGACATTTTGTGGACTTTATCCAGAATATCTTTGATAGAGGTCATGCCAAACCCGCACCTCCCCTTAAAGAAGGAGAAGAATGCTGGTACCTCCCTTCCTTCGATGTGTATCACCCACGAAAACCAGACCAAATCAGAGTTGTCTTTGACTCCAGTGCCCAACATGAAGGCATCTCTCTTAACGACATGCTCCTCACAGGGCCCAACTTGAACAACAGCCTGATTGGAGTCTTAATTCGATTTAGACAAGAACCCGTAGCAGTGATGGCTGACATTCAACAAATGTTCCACTGCTTCATCATCAAGGAAGACAACAGGAACTACCTCAGGTTTCTATGGCACAAAGACAATGACATCAACAAAGAGGTAATTGAGTACCGAATAAGGGTGCATGTCTTTGGGAACAGTCCTTCCCCAGCTGTAGCAATCTATGGACTAAGAAAGACAGCCCAGCTCGGAGAAGCCGAGTATCGATCCGACGCTCGTCAATTCGTTGAAAGGAACTTTTATGTAGACGGGCTCAAATCCTTTCCTACTGCTAAAGAAGCACTTGATCTTCTCACCAGAACAAAGGAGATGCTATCTGTAGCAAACTTGAGACTTCACAAGATTATATCTAACAGCCAAGAGTTAATGAATGCATTTCACTCTGAGGACTATGCTGCCAGTGTGAAAGACCTTGACCTTGGGTCAGACACGCCCCTATGCAGAGAAGTCTAGGTCTGCTGTGGAACATCAAAGAAGACACATTCACCTTTCAAGTGTCTACATGTGACAAGCCTTTTACCAAGAGGGGAGTCTTGTCCATAGTGAACAGCATCTACGACCCACTGGGATTTATAGCCCCAGTCACCAACCAAGGTAAGATGCTTTTAAGACAGCTTACTACTGATAATATAGATTGGGATACTCCGTTACCTATTGAGAAACAACAAAGATGGGAGAAATGGAGAGGTTCTCTGAAGCCACTAGAACAGCTTCAAATCCCACGTTGCTATGCCCCAGTCTCCATTTCAGCTGCTAACCAAAGGGAAATCCATATTTTCTCAGACGCATCAGTTGAAGCTATTGCTGCAGTGGCCTATTTGAAGACCTCGGGGGTTAATGGAGACATACATTGCAATTTTGTTCTAGGCAAGGCAAAGCTAACACCAAAACCTGCACATACTATACCCAGACTTGAACTTTGTGCAGCCGTGCTAGCAGTGGAAATTGCTGAAGTCATAAAGAGGGAAATGGACATTAAAATTGATTCCATGTTACTGGACCACAAGTCTTCCCTATTGACTCATGAGACTTTGAGTACCTTTCTCTCGGAAGTATCCGCCATCATTAATGCAAGGCCTCTAGTACCAGTATCTTCCGATCCTGACTCTCCAGTGATTCTTACCCCAGCCACACTCCTTACTCAAAAGGTTGGGACTACTGTGATAACTTCTGCTGAGATCGACCCTAAGGATATCTATAGGCGTCAATGGAAACAGGTGCAACACCTAGCTAACGTGTTTTGGCACCGCTGGAGAAAGGAGTACCTACATATCTTTCAAAGCCGTTCCAAATGGCAAACACCCAAGCCCAACCTCAAAGTAGGCGACCTTGTTCTTCTGAAAGATAGAGAAGTCTGTCGCAATGAGTGGCCTATGGGTCTTGTAACAAGCGTGATGCCCAGCGATAATGGAAAAGTTCGGAAGGTTGAGATTAAGATAACCAAAGGAGTTTCCGCTCTAACTTTCTCACGACCAATCACAGAATTGGTACTTCTTCTCCCAAGTGAGTGACTTATGCAAGAGCACCAGGCTGTACCATGCTATGGCGGGGAGAATGCTACTAATAACTGCTTACTATGCCACTGTTGAAGTTCCACGGCTATTAACTGTAGACTGCAGAACTTTGCCATCTGTTATTGGACTTCATGTTTGGTTGTTCATTTACTGCATACCTTCTTGTAGGTATCTCATATTTGTGGTTTACACACCAGTATTATTTTCTAATGTCTTCTTCACTTACAGGTTCAAGTTGGACTTTTGACATTTGGACTTATCTTTATACATATTTAATAGGTTTTGAAATCTAAAGATTTCAGATGGGGAGTGTCATGTTACATGAAGCTGTTTTATTATAATGCACTGTTTCTTTAATGCTCAGATTAAGTTTGTCTCTTGTGCTACTCCGTAGCTCTCCTTGCTGGAGATTTACCCCTCCCCTTTTTCATGTATCAGCCATTTTATGCTGTAAGACTCGTGATAGAACATCTCCTGACCTGTATGGAAGAATCGTTCTTTTACCTGTTGTAACTGCACATTCTACGGATCATACGACGAATAAACATTACCAGATCTTCTTACATGTGAGTTGTGACTGAGTAAACTATCTGGGATGGTGATTTGGTATGGATAATCTTACCAGGACACTGAGCTCCATGTGCTCCTGAAAACCACATTCATAGCCTTTGCAGCCGGTCCAGAATATGCGGGATTCGGAGATCAGGAGGAAGTTCTGGCTAGAGCGTGAAGCAGTTCTACACTTCTACCAGCTCATAGAGGACAAAATTGCACCTGACACAAGGCGCTGCCATGCCGTGCCCGGCATGGTCAGGTTGCTGGTGACTTTGTACATATTATGGCGTGGCAGCTTCCAACCACTTCTGGAACTATAATGGGCATTAGCCAGGCCACAGTTTCAAGGATGTTCATGTTGGTGATTGATGCCATTCTGGAGATTGGGCCCCAATTTATCCACTGGCCACAGAATGAAAATGAGTGGAATGACGTGAAGGTGGGTTTCTATCAGCGTACTCAGATGCCCCAAATCCTAGGGGCAATAGATTGCACGCAAGTAGCCATCAGGCCACCAAGGAGCCACGAGATGGACTATCGCAACCTCAAGCATTACCACTCCCTGAACATCCAATTGGTGTGTGACGCAAGACAGCGCATAATGAGTGCCCACACAGGTTACCCAGGGTCGTGCCATGATTCCATGATTTTAGAAGAAAGTGAGCTATACCGGATGTTTGAAAGTGGCGAAATGCCCCAAGGGTGGCTTATTGGTAAAGTATTATTTTTGGGCAACAACATAAACTCTAAGGTTACATACAGACATGTTTTTTTACATTAGTGTTTAGAGAGGCATAGAAATATTAATAAGCAACATATGTGTACACCCTGCTTAAACCGAAGTAATGTATCCATTATGAGTTGGCAGGCTGGTTGCACACAACCAGATCCTCATCTGCGTGTATGCAACCAGCCTACCAGCTCACAACTGAAACATTTCAGAAGTTTTCTTAAAGTCAAATGAAGGTGGTTACCCAATCTGTAAATGCTGTCCTAACGCCACACAAGCAAAACACAAAAGTGATTCCAATGGTATTTTCATATCCACAAAGTCCTTGTCATAAGTGAGTCAATATTTGTTGGCTTAATATAGTGTAAGATATCTTCCAGAAGTAATGCCCATGCTAATCTAATTTGAAAAAAGGAGCCTGAAAAGTGTGACTTTAAATTGAAAGTCTAACCTTTTGGTCTTTTTTCCACTTAGATTAGGGATGGAGGCAATTAGACATATTTGATATGTGTCAGATGACTTTTTGCTATTATGCTAATATAAGCACACACCTAGACACACAGATGAGCAGGTTGTGGCCAAAAATTCATCATTGTCTCCCATTTTGATGACAGTCATCTAAAGTCACATGATATGAAGAACTAACGTATATCTTTTTTTCTTTTCAGGGGATGCTGGTTACCCGCAGCTGACATGGCTGATGGCTCCAATCAGGTACCCCCTGGGCCAACCACAACATAACTACAACAGGGCCTTGCGGAGAAGCCGGGGCATCATTGAGTTGACCATAGGTCTTCTCAAATCCCATTATCTCTGCTTGGCCCGGCCCGGGGGGAAATCCTGTACTCACCTACAAAGGCTTCCAGCATCATCCTGGCGTGCTGTGTGTTGCACAACATGTGCGTTGCCCGGGATGAATCCTGGGAGCTGACGGAGGAGAGGGAGCCAGAGGTCCGTCAGCTGGTGGCCCCCAGGCGGTGGAACACCGCTGCAGGAATGGCCACCCGGAATGGACTGATCGCTAGCCACTTTACATGTAAGTACTGTAACCGCTCGAGATACAGAATGTGTAGTAACTTGCTACTTTGAAGAGTTGACACTCACAGGGAGACAGATGGCAATTAACATCTGCCAATTACACTTTCCATTCTAGATAACGTGTAGTCAACATTCTAGGTAACGTGTAGTCAACATATATAGACTGATTTTACAGATGTGGGTTTAGTAACTCTTTAAGCTCTCTCTCAAAAAAAAAAAAAAAATAGAGCTGCGAGATAGGATTGTTTTGACAGAAGAGACCCAATTGGTGTGTTCTGTCATAACTGCTTCCCCCTGCCTGTCAGCGTAAATGTACAATCAGACGTACATGTGCAGCTCAGCACATATTTACTAACCTGCTCTGTGCTGTGATGATGTGACTCCCATGCACATACCAGTTAGGTGGTTAAAGAATCTGAACCCAGAAGTAGACTGGAAGAAGATGGAAGTGTACGTGAAAGCCAAGAGTGCTGACTCCACAGAGCTAGAAGAGATTGAGCTGAATAGTACCCTTGCTATAGGTGTACATATACCTTATGAAGCCTTACTGGAAAATTTCTAGGATGCTTCTAAGACAAGCCCAGTTTTTACTGTTTTTATCCACCATTAGAGGAGAGAACTCTCAAAAGCTAGGCTCAGAGCTACTATGTTGGGAAACAAAACAGATTTGTGGGTCTGAGTCGAAGAAAGAGCACCCCTGTGATTGTGAAGGTGAAGAGTAACACTAGACTTCCCCTAGCAATGTCCTTAGCAACATCCTGGGAGTTTTCCAGTAAGGCTTCATGAGATACGTAAATGGCCTACACCTATAGCAAGGGCTTTATTCATTAATGGTCACAGCTGCACAGCTTGTTTTTGTCTACTGACCTCCCTTATCTGCATAGGCAGTTTTTGGTAAAGGCATACCTCCCAACATTTTGAGATGGGAATGAGGGACACCTATTAGCAAATGTATGTAGGCATGGGACACACCCCCTGCCACGCCCCCTTAACCACTTGACCTCTGGAAGATTTACCCCCTCCATGACCAGGCCATTTTTTGCGATACGGCACTGCGTTACTTTAACAGACAATTGCACAGTCGTGCAACACTGTACCTAAACAAAATGTATGTAATTTTTTCCCAACAAATAGAGCTTGCTTTTGGTGGTATTTGATCACCTCTGCACTTTTTTTTTTTTTTTCTCGCTATAAACAAAAAAAGACCTATCTGCTATATATTTTTGGCAAAAAAAATCTGAATAAGCATATATTGATTGGTTTGCGCAAAAAGCATCTACAAATTATGAGATATTTTTACTTTTTTTTTTTACTAATAATGGCGACGATCAGTGACTTATAGCGGGACTGTGATATTGCGGCAGACATTCTGACACTAACTGATACTTTTTACACATTTTGGGGGGACCATTGACACTAATACAGTAATCAGTGCTAAAAATATGCACTGTTACTGTACTAATGACACTGGCTGGGAAGGGGTTAACATCAGGGGCGTTCATAGGGTTAACTGTGTGCCTAGCCAGTGTTTTACTACACTGTGGGTGGTGCTTTTACAAGGAGAAGTCATGGAATTTATTTCAGGGGTACAAATTCCATCTATTTTCTCTTGTCGAACAGCCTGCCTTGTTTACATAGACAGACCAAGCTTGTGCCTCTCTGCCTGATAATCAGCGGGTGCTGGTGGGTATCGAGTACCTGGTACCAGCTTATAGGCTCCTGCTGTGTATAATGAAAGCGGGAGCGAACCACCAGGTGGCACGCATGCACACCCCCTACCCAGAAGAGTCGGGTACATATAAAGTAAAACTGCTATGGGGTGGAACTTAGGTGGTTGAAGAATTATACAAAAAAAAATTATTAAACCCAGAAGTGTTTTTTTTTTTTTTTTTATCACCACTATTTCTTTATACTAGCTTTTGACATGTACAAATGCAGCAGTGTAGAAATTGGATGAACGGTTTAGCACTGGGAAACACTTTTTGAAAGATAAAAAGTGCATTTTTTATACAACTGTAAAGATCAGAGCAAAATGAGGGACAAATGAGGAGGAAAGAGGGACAGAGGGACATTGTTCTAAATCAAGGACAGCCCCTCGAAATCAGGGACAGTCTCTCAAAATCAGGAGCAGTCTCTCGAAATCAGGAACAGTCTCTCGAAATCAGGAACAGTCTCTCAAAACCAGGGACAGTCCTTCGAAATCAGGAACAGTCTCTCGAAATCAGGGACAGTCCTTCAAAATCAGGAACAGTCCTTCTAAATCAGGGACAGCCTCTTGAAATCAGGGACAGTTGGGAGCTATGGTAAAGGTGAACTAACAAGATCTTGGATCATTCTTTAGGTGCATAGGGAGGGCATTTTTGCTCTTGGTGGTAGTATTCTACATGGCCACTAGAGGGTTTCCGTAGTAATGGACTATGTATTTTAGTCCACATTTATTCTTCATTAGAATTTTGTTATGATTATAGAGATCACTAATTGTTATCCTACTCAAATTTCCTTTGAATGTCTATCTCAATAATTAAGACTGAAGGGGAACATTTTGGCAAATCTTTTATCTCTACATAGAGACATGGTCTGTCTTTTAAAACTGCTAGATGTGTGTCAGCTGTCTCTGTGAGGAATTCAATAAGATCCAAAATGAGGTTTGGCTTCCTTTGCTTCCTATATTAGAGGTGACAGCTCAGTGCAGCATCTGTGCCCCAGATGACGTCAGTTATGACGAAATGCATAGGGTGGAGCCTGCTGTAACGGAAGCATATATGAATCAATCCTGATTCATCTGAATTTTAAATTGTGCAAGCACTTTTTTAAAAGGTAACTCTACTTTTGTAATGAAAAAAATAACAAATAAAGAAAAAAATAATATAGCGTATCATATTGTAATTGAATGGTATGCAAAATGACCTTTCCGCTGTAATTTTCTGAAAATGCAATGCAATATGGCAACTTGGAGGTGTTCTGTACACATTGTACAGAATGCCCCCCAGAAACATAATTTCCTGCTTGTGTGATTGGCTCACTGATTTTCTCAGAATTCTGCACTAAGATACAAGTCAGGTTTCAGACATCATTTGCAACAAAAATGTCATTTTTGGTGACATACTCATACCAATAGGAACACGTCTATAAGGATACAGGCCCAGCAACTTTCCTCATTAGTGCCCTGCAGCTGCACAGCTGATTGATAATTATGAAACCACTCCCATTAGATTCACTCAGCACAGAGGAACTGACAGGGATTTCTTTTGAATAACAAAAAGGTAGGAACCTGCAACCTTTTGTTAGATTACCCAGAAGGGAATATTTTTTTCTCAACAAAAGTGGATTTACATTTTAACAAAGGACACGTGAGTGAAATGTTTCTGTTCTCGTTCCCGATCTAATGAGATTCATAGAGACCCTGCCCTAGATTATACTAAGAATCGCCTATGGTTTTACATGCCATTTTCCCCTCTATTCCTTCAAATTGCTTTAGAGGTTGTAATTCTGCAGGTTCCTTCACACACATCTTCTGGGAAAGTGGAAAGATAGCCAACATTTGGCATCAATTAGAAAAACTTGCTTCCACTATCTCCGATACTCCTATTACTCTTAATTTATCTAATTGTCTTCTATTCACTTCCATTACAAACCTATCCATCCCTCTTATGAGGCTAGTGCATACAATAAGTGTTGCTATACACTGGTTGATAGCAGTACACTGGAAATCCGTATAGTTTCCCTCTTCCCAACTCAAAACAAGAATTAATGCAATCAGCCTCATGGTAAAAATCTTTCACACTATTTACAACTCTACCCACTTCTATGACAATAAATGGGACCCCTGGTTTAAACATGCGGAAATTCTATTCAAACCAATTGAATTCAGATAATAACAATTTTGATAAGATGTTGATCCTTTGCTTTAAATTACTTTGAGTAAAGATGCCATTAGAAATATACAATATACTGTGACACCAACCACTAAATATTTCTTCTATTTTTATCTAAATGACAACTACAATGATTCTGTTATTAGACTATATATCCTATCTTTTGTACCCTGATAATAATCTGTTTGTAATACCATGCTTGTTGATATATAATGTTCTTTGTACCACCATTTTATTCCAAATAAAAAGTCTGTAAACAAAAAAAGAATCGCCTATGGTGAACAGAGGAGATTATCTTATTTTATGATAAATCCAACAAAAAGCCGCTAACTCGGTGCCTCTTCTTAAAAGATTCTTCATTGATGCACAACAGTAAATACAATGTCTATAGATTCTAACGTGTTTCGGCCTCAGCCTTCCTCATAGCTATGAGGAAGACTGAGGCCGAAACGCGTGTCTATGGACATTGTATTTGCTGTTGTGGATCAATAAAGGATCTTTTAAGAAGAAGCACCGAGTTGCCAGCTTTTTGTTGGATTTATCTACAGTGGACTGGTTGGCCTGAGCACCGACACTCTGTCTTCACATAATTTATATGGCGGTAGAGCTTGGGTGAGTCTTATATATATCTTATCTTATGCCTGATTGACCTATCTTTAGTGGATGTTCAGCTCCTTTTGGTAAGCCTTGCGTGCGGCCAATTGTTGAAGGGCTTCAGGTCCTAGCTACCAGGTCATAAGATATATGTGGCATGCGTGTTTTTATTGACTACACGGTTGGACTCTATCAATTTAGACTTCTGTGGAACTATTTTTATTTACATTTGCCACTTTTTGTTTTCTACTTTTTCAATGTTTGCATTCATGTGTGAGAGGTTGTCAACCCCTCTTTGGTTATTTATGAGATATTAGCACAACTTTCTTATTTTTTGTTTCTATATCACATGGTATGCTGCTGCTTTGTCATTTGTAAAGAATTTGTTTCCACAGAGCGCGGTATACGTTTTTTATTTCCATAAAGGTGAACTATACCTAGCAGTGCAGGGACCCTACTGCAGGAGGTTTTTGTTTTGTGCCTGGAGTTTTACTTTAAAAAAAAAACGAAAAAGAAAAAGTTTTTCTTAGAAATAGAAAATTGGCATGTTCGTATGTATTCACCCCCTTTCTTATGAAGCCCATAAAAAGCTCTGGTGCAACCCAATTACCTTCAGAAGTCTCATAATTAGTGAACTGATGTCCACCTGTGTGCAATCTAAGTGTCACATGATCTGTCATTACATATACACACCTTTTTTGGAAGGCCCCAGAGGCTGCAACACCTAAGCAAGAGGCACCACTAACCAACCACCAGACTTGTATAAAGTACTCGAAATTTCTACTTGAGTAAAAGTACAAGTGCTCGATCAAAAAGTGACTTGAGTAGAAGTGGAAGTGCTCACAGAAAAAGTTACTTAAGTAGAAGTACTAAAGTATTCAACATTTTTTTTACTTAAGTATTGCAAGTAGTTTTTTCAAAAAATTTGCTACTTAAGTACTAAAAGTAAAAAGTACCAGTAGTTTTGAAAAAAAAATTCTACTCAAGTACTGAAAGTAGAAGTACAAGTACTGTGTTATGTAGTTATTAAAGAAAGAAGTCAAAAGTTTGAACATCATATTGTTTTTTATTATTTCAAATGATTTATTCAAATGATTAACCTGTGTTTGTTAGTAGTTTCTTGATGCACTTTAAGCGCTGTAGCACCATTTATTTGTTTGTTTCATATTTTCTTTTTATTGGAAAGATTTGGTATAGCAGCTTTTATTATACACAGCCTTTATTTTCGTATGCGCTGATTTACAAATGACATTATACACATTTTTTTGAGCTTTATGCAACCTGCCATCTACTGTTCTGGCAGTGGTAATTTTTTTAAAAGTAACGAGTAACTATGCAGCACAAAAAAAAAATATCGGAGTAGAAGTATCGAAATCATCGAAAAAATGTAGTGAAGTAAAAGTAGAAGTAGGAGAAAAAAATTCTACTCTAGGAAAGTACAGATACTGCATTTCAGTACTTAAGTACAGTACTTAAGTAGTTCTACTTCGTTACTATACATCTCTGCCAACCACTGCCATGAAGACCAAGGAACCCTCCAAACAAATAAGGGACAATGTTGTTGAGAAGTACAAGTCAGGGTTAGGTTTTAAAAAAATATCCAAATCTTTGATCGATCCCCAGGAGCACCATCAAATCTATCATAACAAAATGGAAAGAACATGGCACAACAGCAAACCTGCCAAGAGACGGCCGCCCACCAAAACTCACGGACTGGGCAAGGAGGGCATTAATCAGAGAGGCAGCCCAGAGACCTAAGGTAACCCTGGAGGAGCTGCAGAGTTCCACAGCAGAGACTGGAGTATCTGTACATAGGAGGACAATAAGCCGTACGCTCCATAGAGTTGGGCTTTTTGGCAGAGTGCCCAGAAGAAAGCCATTACTTTCAGCAAAAAACAAAATGGCACGTTTTGAGTTTGGAAAAGGCATGTGGGAGACTCCCAAAATGTATGGAGGAAGGTGCTCGGGTCTGATGAGAGTAAAATTGAACTTTTCAGCCAACAAAGAAAACGCTATGTCTGGCGCAAACCCAACACATCACATCACCCAAAGAACACCATCCCCACAGTGAAACATGGTGGTAGCAGCATCATGCTGTGGAGATGTTTTTCAGCAGCCAGGACTGGGAAACTGGTCAGAGTTGAAGGAAAGATGGATGGTGCTAAATACAGGGATATACTTGAGCAAAACCTGTACAACCCCGTACGTGATTTGAGGCTAGGATGGAGGTTCACCTTCCAGCAGGACAATGACCCCAAACACACTGCTAAAGCAACACTTGAGCGGTTTAAGGGGAAACATGTAAATGTGTTGGAATGGCCTAGTCAAAGCCCAGACCTCAATCCAATAGAAAATCTGTGGTCAGACTTAGATTGCTGTTCACAAATACAACCCATCCAACTTGAAGGAGCTGGAGCAGTTTTGCAAGGAGGAATGGGCAAAAATCCCAGTGGTAAGATGTGGCAAGCTCATAGAGACTTATCCAAAGCGACTTGGAGCTGTGATTGCCGCAAAAGGTGGCTCTACAAAGTATTGACTTTAGGGGGGTAAATAGTTATGCACATTGACTTTTTCTGTTATTTTGTCCTATTTGTTGTTTGCTTCACAATAAAAAATAAAAAAAAACATCTTCAAAGTTGTGGGCATGTTCTGTAAATTAAATGATGCAAATCCTCAAACAATCCATGTTAATTTCAGGTTGTGAGACAACAAAACACGAAAAATGGCAAGGGGGTGAATACTTTTGCAAGGCACTGTGGGCCTCATGCACACAGGGTATTTGAAAAATAGAGCTGCAAAGCCAGTTCTGACGCCAGGAAAAAGCAGCTGTAAAAACGTGCTTTTAGAAGTGTTTTTTTATTGGTTTCAATGCACGTTTTAGCCACGTTTCGCAGTGTTAGCGTTTTGCAGCCTTTCTCTGCCCTCTTCTATTTTCCAACCTCAAATCCAACTACTACAGCTTAAAAACATCTGACGTGGCCTAATGCTGTATGTGGCGTTAAGCAGCCTTTAGCAGTGTCAGGCGTTTTTACAGCTTAACGCTACAGCTAAGGAACGCACTGGCCCTGGGTTTTTTTACAGCTTGAAAACGCCTATGCCACTTACAGCTCCTAAAAGCCTGTGTGTGCATGAGGCCATAGAATAACATGGAGGGGCATTTTTAACCACTTCCCCTTAGGTGGACATCATATGATGTCCTTGGCTTCGAGGGGGGATATCTGAATAATGGGTGTAGCTGCAGGCATCATTCAGATATAATTTTTTTCAGCTGGCGATTCCCTTCACCATAAGAACAATCATAGCGGCTATTCAGCCCGCTTGGTTGTTCTTACAGGCGGCATCCCCCCCATAGAGACTGTGAGGACCAGATGGTCCCCGGCAGTCTCTTAGACTCTCAGAGGCCCGGGGGTGACGTGATGACATCACGCCCGGCCTGGCAGTTTTCAATACTACACTGATCTCGGCTGAATAGCTGAGATCGTTTTTTTTTTTATTTCAGGCTTTCTAGCCAGTAGGAGAGATCTGAGGTCTTATTGGCCCCAGATCTCCCTATAAAGAGGACCTGTCATTCATTAATCCTATTAGAAGGGATGTTTACATTTCTTGTAATAGGATTAAAAGCGATCAAAAAATAAATAAAAAATTTAAGGGAATGTGTAAAAATAAAATAAATTTAAAAAAAATTTAAATTGCCCCTGTCCCTGCCTGCTTGTACGCAGAAGTGAACACATGCCTTCATTGCGGCCACATATGTAAACTGCGTTCAATCCAAACATGTGAGGTATCGCCGTGAATGTTAGAGCGAGAGCAATAATTCTAGCCCAGGACCTTCTGGTAGGCTGTAAAAAATTGTAAAACGTTGCCTATAGAGATTTTTACATACCAAAGTTTGGCATTATTCCACGTGTGTGCGCAATTTTAAAGCATGACATGTTAGGTATCTATTTACTCGGCGTAACATTATCTTTCACATTATACAAAAAAATTGGGCTAACTTTACTGTTTTTTTTTTTTTTTTTTAATTCCTAATTTTTTTTTTTTTTAAATGCGTTTGAAAAATTACTGCGCAAATGCCATGTGACATAAAAAATGCAATCACCGCCATTTTATTCCCGGGGTTCTCTGCTAAAAAAATATATATAATGTTTGGGGGTTTCGAGTCATTTTCTTGCAAATAAATGATGATTTTTACATGTAGGATCGGATTGCCAGAAATCGCCCGTAATGGAAGTGGTTAAGCTGAAAAAAAAAAAAATCTGACTGACCTAAAAGCAGCTGTAAAAATGCCCTGAGTGCATCAGGCCTCACTCTCTTTCCAATAAAAGAACGTTATCTCTTTCCAGTCTATCTTACAAAAATATAGAAATGATTTTGTAACTGATTGCAGTAAACGCTTTCAGATTTTCTGCTCCCCCCCTTCCAGAACCCAATAGGAAGACTTTGCTATTCCTGTGATACGGTGTACTGCCGATTTTTTTCAACTTGCCGAAAGTTTCAACCGGACGCGTCACTTCTGCCGCCAGTACGAGATTATCAATGGAGCTTGTCAATGCCCGTGCACAGTGGGGAACACTGTGCCGCAACTGCGCATGCACCGTTTGGATAATTCGGCAAGATTTTTCAACTCATCTGCGCATGCGCCGCTGCATATTGTTTGATGTTGGAGTTTTCGGTAATATGTTGAAGATGTTGCACCCGACATGTCTTTGCATATGATTAAAAAACACACACACACACACATACACACATATATATATATATATATATATATATATATATATATATATATATATTATCAAAGTGTCAGGCACTGGTATTTATTTATGTAGGTTTTTTCTTTTATCCGTCCCCCTAATCTGCATGCAGGGTGCCGGACGCATGGAGCTTAATGTTTTTTTTTTTTTTTTTTTTAAATCACCTGATTAGAGCCAGAGGCTCTAATAGGGTGATGCAAAGGGTGGTCACGGACCGCATAGCAGTGCACCCAGAGCCCGGCCATTGTGTGACAATAGCAAATGAAAATTCGCTATTGTCACAACCGATCCTCCTCCTGGCCAATCAGGAAGCCGGTATTAGCCGCATGGCAAACCCCATGCCATTGGCCGAGGAGGAGGCGGGAGCGGGAGGACCAGAGAAGACACGCCGCCAGAGTGAGAAGAAGCCACCCGCTGGGAGTCCGGGACTGGAGACAAGAGAAGCCATCGCCGCCGTGCTCCAGGGCTCCAGGTAAGTGCACTGCTCTCGGGGGGGGGCATACACACTGAACTCTGCATTGATGGGGGCACGGCACAATGTTCATTGCATTGAAGTGGGCACGCACGCTGATCTCTGCATTGGGGGCATGTATGCTGGTCACTGCATTGGGGGCATGTACACTGGTCACTGCATTGGGGGCATGTACACTGGTCACTGCATTGGGGGCATGTATGCTGGTCACTGCATTGGGGGCATGTACGCTGGTCACTGCATTGGGGGCATGTATGCTGGTCACTGCATTGAAGTGGGCACGCACGCTGATCTCTGCATTAGGGGCATGTATGCTGGTCACTGCATTGGGGGCATGTACACTGGTCACTGCATTTGGGGGGCATGTATGCTGGTCACTGCATTGGGGGCATGTATGCTGGTCACTACATTGGGGGCATGTACGCTGATCTCTGCATTGAAGGTGTATATAAATATATAAATATATATATCTATATTAATAAAAGCCATGTGTCTCTGCGTCCGCTTTCCCTGTGTCCGTGGAAATGCGCTACTGCGCATGTGCCGCACGGACAGCCATTGGGACGCAGAGCCTGGGGCTGGGTGGGCGTGTATATGAGCGGATCCCCGCCCACCTTTCAACATCCGCCTCAGTATTGGAAGGAAACGTACCTATGTGATGGAGAAGACCGCGGCTTCTGTCTGATGTCTGGGGATCTGGATAGAGCCGCTAGAGGCCATGACTGGCCACACACACAATCCGCACACTGACCGACCGAACTCACTGACAGCTCCGAGTCCGGGCAAAGAGCAGCAAGACTACAACTACAGAGAGCGGCCAGAGACAAATCATCTCCGCCTGAGGAAACCACCACCATCTACTGGCCAACTGTGAGTATTACAACTGGGAATTCACCTCACAGGGCTGAGGACAGAAATCACCTCATCATATATTGTGATATCCTACATACTATACACCCCAATATCATCACCTCATCATATACTATACACCCCAGTATCATCAGGATATCTGATGAGGTGATGATACTGGGGTGTATAGTATATGATGAGGTGATTATATTGGGGTGTATATTATATGCTGAGGTGATAATACTGGGGTGTATGTAGGATATCACAAGATGGCGGTGGTTTCCTCAGGCGGAGATGATTTGTCTCTGGCCGCTCTCCATAGTTGTAGTCTTGCTGCTCTTTGCCCGGACTCTGAGCTGTCAGTGAGTTTGGTCGGTCGGTGTGCGGATTGTGTGTGTGGCCGGTCATGGCCTCTAGCGGCTCTATCCAGATCCCCCGGCGCCTGCCTCTTCTCCTGACCCATGATGGGGTGCTCCTGCCCAGCTCCAGCATGCGGGTGAGTGTAGATTCTCCGGGGAAAAGGGATCTGGTCTGGAGCCGCCTGCTCAGAGGAACTTCCCTGAAGAGCACCATTATCGGGGTGACCCCCAACACCCGGGTCCCGGCCTCCGACACCGAAGAGCTCCCCATCCTACACAGGTCAGTGTGACTTACTTCTGGGGCCCCTGACATGGTGCCCACCCCCAGTCCCAACGGCTGTCCGTGGGGCACATGCGCAGTCCCACGGACACAGGGAAAGCAGACGCAGAGACACTTGCATATTAATATAGATCGATATCCTACATACACCCCAGTCGGGCAGCTGGCCGAAACTCTTGAAGCGGCGGGTGTGCGCGGGCACGCGGCGGGTACGCGCTCGCACGTGAGAGCCGCTCTGTCAGCTCTGCGCGTGTCTCTGTTGCTAGGGCAACAGGGACACTATGCGCAGAGCTGGCTACGTCATGCAGCTCTCGCGTTGTTAGAAAAAAAGAGATAAGCGAGAGCCGCTCCGTCAGCCATATGTTCTAGCGCCCGGTAATTTAACGGGCTTAATGTCTAGTATATATATATATATATTATCAAAGTGTCAGGCACTGGTATTTATTTATGTAGGTTTTTTCTTTTATCCGTCCATTTTTATAGATAGATATAAAAATAAATAAACGGGAGGATTAAAAAAAAAAAAGCTATATATATATATATATATATATATATATATATATATATATATATATATATATACACATATATACACACACACACACGCATATATATATATATATATATATATATATATATATATATATATATATATATATATATATATACCACATTTTCAACTGCCAGGCACTGGTATTTATTAGGTAATTTTGTTTAATTGAAATCCTTCCATTTAAATGAATAAATTAATATATAGCAGTAGCGTTAAACATGCCGCATATATATGTTTTTGTTTTTTGTTTTTTTACATTTTTTTTAACATTTAAGTGAATAAAAAAATATATAGCAGTAGTGTTAAACATGCCGCATAAATATAATATATATATATATATATATATATATATATATATATATATATATATATATATGTATGTGTTTTTTTTTTTTTTTTTAATCATATATATATATATATATATATATGTGGGGGCAAATAAGTAAAGAAATGAACTGCCAGGCAGTGGTATTTATTAGGTGATGTTTTTTTTTAATCATATGCAAAGACATGTCGGGTGCAACATCTTCAACATATTACCGAAAACTCCAACATCCAACAATATGCAGCGGCGAATGCGCAGTTGAGTTGAAAAATCTTGCTGAATAATCCAACCGGCGCATGCGCAGTTGCGGCACAGTGTTCCCCACTGTGCACGGGCATTGACAAGCTCCATTGATAATCTCGTACTCGCGGCGGAAGTGACGCGTCCGGTTGAAACTTTCGGCAAGTTGAAAAAAATCGGCAGTACACCAGCTTCAGCTGCCCACACCGGAGATGGCAGCGCTGGACAAGACATTTTCAAGGTAAGTATTTCATCCTGCAGGTAAGTTAAACAGGGGACAGTTCAGAGGCTATCGTTGCTTAAATGCACTAGCCCTGACTGTCCTGGGGGTATTTTTATCTCAAAAAGTATTTGCTCGGAACTCCGCTTTAAGGAGAGAAGATTTGTGCAGGCACAGCTGCTTATTGGTTGGTTCTGCCTCTAAATTGCTTTGGTAGAGATAATTTAAATAAAGCCACAAAAGAAAGGGATAGTGGTGGCTAGACATATGCTCACCAACATCCATACCAAACCAATAGTACCAATTTTGTCCAAAGGGACTTTTTAGGTAAGTACATTCCAAACGTAAATCATATAATCATATCACTTTATTTCTATGCAATCTAAAACACATGTTGTATGGCAGTGGATATATCATATCTGTACATATAAAGTAATATCTATACAATCTTGTGGAATATCCATAAATTCTGAAAGATGGGAATTCTATATCAGTTTGCTAGTGCTTGCATGTCTGCACCAGTCCCCTAATTTAGAGTCAAAACCAATGTGTTTCAATTATTCACATTCAACGCATTTTGAATATTCTTCTTCAGGGGTTATTAGTGTGCCATATCTACAATAAAACCATAAAATAATTAATATCATTGTATAATATAATATAATATAATATGACTAAGATGTATAGTCTATGACATTTCACTGGAACATGTTACACCTGAAGAACTGAAATATAGCAGCCCAAATATAGAAGCATAAAAACAAGACCTTTTGAACTAGGAGCAAGGTACAAATTACTAAAGGATAACTAGGAATTAAACTGAATACACAGGGGACCTGTAAGTTTATACAAAAATGGGAATATAAAAGTTCCATTGACATGTCATAGACTATACAATGAATTGAACTATTGTATGATTTTAATATAGATATGGCATAACCCAGAGGTGGGGGACTCGAGTCACATGACTTGACTTAAGTTAGACTTTAGTCACCAGTTTGAGGACTTGAGACTTGCTTGACTAAAATTAATAAGACTCGACTTGACTTTGACTTGGTATTCATGACTTGAGACTTGACTTTGACTTGAGACATATGACTCAAAATTATAAAACAAAAATTAACCGCGCTGAAGGAAGCAAATATGTGCAGCAGCAACTTCAAGTGTGACCACACCCTAATAAATAATTGTAAATCAAGTCGCGCTATAATATGATTAATGGAAATGTAAAGTCCATAAAGTCCAGCTAATAAATAGGGATATAATCCAGGACCAGATTCCCTTAAGGATGTAAGCTTACCAAATAGAGGTAAGATAAAGGCAGGCTCTCTAGGTAAATCTTGCCACCTTGACAGTAGATCCAGGCCCACGTGAACGATCAATGGTCGTTGGATCATGAAAGTAAAGTAAAAAACGCAATAGCGTAAAACCCAACAAACTACGAATTGAAGTGATCAAACACCACGGTGCTGCTTAAATGATGGGTTAGGTGTGGAATGAACCTCCACCAATGTGACTGCTCACTAATAGCAGTAAATATTACAAAGTAAAACCATGCAACAAGAAGAAGAAATTAAGTGATAGATACCCCTTACCAATGTGTGATAAGGGTTAACACCATAAACAAATATGTCGTATTCCGGCTGAAGTCGCCTCTTACCGGACAACAATGAATAAGTGACCAAAGTGAAAAAAAGGGCGATCTCGTGAAAATTACGTGCTGAACCACCACCAGCTGGATTCGCCTCTTACCATACAGGGATAAAAGGTTAGCCAAATGTGCAAATCACAATCCAGTGCACCACCCCCCGGAGCCAATACCAATACACACCGGTAGGGGTCGTCTCTTACCAACTGCAATAATATTCAAGCCTGTATGGTGCATCGAGTGTCCAGGGGCCCAACCCTTAAACTGGGGAGCAATTTCTCAGAGATTTCCAAAGATGTTGCGGGTAATCACCAACATAAGGAAAGAAAGGCTCCCATAGCGTAAAACCATATAAAACGTTTATTTAAATAAAAGCAGAGAAAAAACTTACAAAAGACCAGGAATGTTGGAGCAAGGTTAGCAGCCGATGGCCAGACGGCTCCGCTCGTCCGCAATCTCCGGTCGCAATCCGATGACGTCAGTACGCCGTGACCTAAATGACTCAAAATGACTTTACTTTTTTAAGGTTATTAAATATTTGCATTTTCTCAAGATGTGTTAAAAGTAAAATGAATGTGCCTGTTATGTTTCTGACACCAAAGTCACTTAAAACACCTTAGTGTGTTCTGATTTTTAGGACACTGGCTGTTTAACAATGGAAATACTTAACATGTTTTTAGTGACTGTGGTGTTGAAACATGACCGGACGAAGGATTTTGAGCTGTTTGGGCATTCAAAGTGTTTCTTTAACTACCTCCCACCCGGCCATAGTACATATACGGCCGGGCGGGAGTCTCGTCCTTCTGAATGGACGTTCCGGAACGTCCTTCAGAAGGAGAAAGATTGCGCCGCCGCGGGCACGCGCATCGGCGCGATCTCGATGTGCCTGTGTCCCTCGGACACAGAGCGACATCATTCGGCAGGAGGGCCCTGTGATTGGCCCTCCTGATCACATGACGGCTGTGTCCAATCACAGCCGTCATGTAATGTAAATAGAGCCGTTGTAACGGCTTCGATCTCTTCTCCTCCTGACAGATCCTGTCAGTGAGGAGAAGATCAGAGGATCGGTGCTGCTGCGGGGGTGATCAGTGAGTATTTCTAATTACTCACTGATCACAGGGGGGGTCTGTGCTGGTAATCAGAACATTGATTACCAGTGCAGCCCTGGGGGGGGGAGGGGTGCCACTAAGCCACCAGGGATGCCCACCCATGACCACCAGGGATGCCCACTATGGCCACCAGGGATGGCAATCAGGGCTCAGAGAGCCCCCCAGTGCCCTCCCTATCAGTGTTGCCCACCAATGGCATCTATCAGTGCTGCCCACCAGTGCCATTATTGCCATCTATCAGTGCCGCCCACCAGTGCCCATTATTGCCCACCAGTGCTGCCTATCAGTGCCCATCAGTGCCCCCCATCAGTGCCGATCAGTGCCACCCATCAGTGCCGATCAGTGCCGATCATTGCCACCCAACAGTGACCACTATCAGTGCCCATCAGTGCCGCCAATCAGTGCCCATCAGTGCTGCCTATCACTGCCCATCAGCGCTGCCTATCAGTGCCCACCAATGCTGCATATCAGTGCTATCTATCAGTGCCACATATCAGTGCCCATCAGTGCTGCATATCAGTGCTACCTATCAGTGCCCATCAGTGCTGCATATCAGTGCCACCCCATCAGTGCCACCCCATCAGTGTCTCCTCATCAGTGCCTGTCAGTGCGGCATCATCAGTGCTCATCAGTGCAGGAAAAAACATATCTATTTACAAAATTTTATAACCTAAACAAAAAAACTTTTTTTTTTTTTCAAACTTTTCAGTCTTTTTTTATTTGTGCGCCAAAAAAGAAAAAACCTGACGGTGATCAAATACCACCAAAAGAAAGCTCTATTTGTGGGGAAAAATTACACAAATTTGGTTTAGGTGCAGCGTTGCATGACCGCGCAATTGTCATTCAAATTGCAACAGCGCTAAAAGCTGAAAATTGGTCTGGGAAGGAAGGGGGTTTAAGTGCCCTGTATTGAGGTGGTTAATATGCCAAGAAAAAAAGCACTAAACAGTTTTGTTAATGTTGAAAATAAAACAAAACCTTTCCTGACCACTGACTTTTAACTGATTTAAAGGTAAAAATTGGGGTAGATCAGTATTTTGACTTGATTTGTGACTTGACCAAAATAAATGACTTGACTTGACTTGCTTGACTTCTATCGGGGACTTGACTTGCTTGACTTCTAGCAGGGACTCGACTTGACTTGCTTGACTTCTATCAGGGACTTGACTTGACTTGCTTGACTTCTATCAGGGACTTGACTTGACTTGCTTGACTTCTATCAGGGACTTGACTTGACTTGCTTGACTTCTAGCAGGGACTCGACTTGACTTGCTTGCTTTTCGCCACAGTAACTTGGGACTTGCTTGAGACTTGAAGGTTAAGACTTGAGACTTGCTTGTGAATTGCACATGTGTGACTTAAGCCCCGTACACACGTACTGAATGTCGGCCGAACGATCGGCCGTCTTTTGTCCGGTGCTGTCCTGTCGGCTGAAAAGTGCTAAAGACTGCACACGAATTTTGTCGGCCAACAACAGCCGACTGCAGAAGTGATATCATGTGATGGTTAACTTTCCGTGTGTTTTTTCTTCTCTGAGCATGCCCAGTCTTGCTAATCTGCTGTTTGTCGGCCGAATTCTGTACTGACTTGCAAACAATCGGCCGTTCTGGTGACGGCCAACAAAAACTTTATAGCCTGCACACCCGATTCTGTTCGGCCGAAAAGTCGCTGTCGGTTGTCGGAAGCATCATACTAGCAAGCCGACAATCAGCCGATCGTTCGGCGGCTGAATATTTACGGCCAACAATCGCTACGTGTGTACGGGGCTTTACTCCCATGTCTGGCATAACCTTAACCACCGAAGAAGAGTATTCAAATCACTTTGGGTGTGTCCCAGAATTGGGGGACTGGTGCAGACAAGTCAAGCACTAGGAAACTGATATCGATTTCCCGTCTTTTGGGATTTATGGGTATTTCTCAAGATTGCATAGGCATTATATGTATACAATATATGATGTATCAGCCACTATAAAATTGTATGTAATAACCGTGTTTTAGATTGTATATAAAGAAATATGGTTTTATGATTATGTTTGTAATGTGTTTATGATGGTAGTATATGTGGGCAAAGCCCAATGTAATGCGGTTAGAGCCCATTCATTTTTAATGGGCTCAAATCGCACCAAAGACATGCATGCAGTGATTTTGGAACTGCACTGCAACTGGATCGCATGGTCGCTTTGTGCCATGCCGTCTGGTGCAGGCAAACGCACTGTGTTTGCAATCTGTGTTTGGGGTGTCGTTATAATTGCACTGGTGCCCACTGCGGATCACAAGGGCAGTGCGATTTTAATGTGGGGCAGGAAATGTGCACAGATCGTGGCGTTTCCCACACTGTATTAATGTGAACCTAGTCTTAAAATGAAATGGTAAGATCCCTGCGCTGTCTGTGTTCAATGCATGTTTTTTGCCATCAACAATTTGGTAACAATAGAACAACCAATATTGTGCAATGTCATTGAAAACTTATGCAAAAAAAAAATGTAACCATAAAAAACAAATGAAAATTTTAACAAATAAATCAAATAAATAAAAACTCATAAGTCCATAAAGTGCTGTGCATCTTCTGTGCCGTAATTGTTTCTTTAGGTGCACAGCACTTTCATCACCTTGTTATATTTTTGCACAGATTGCACCAGAAACAATTACCGCTCTGAAGATTCACAGCAATTTATGGACTTATACGTTTTTATTTATTTGATTTAAATGTTGAAATTTTCATCTATTTTTTAGGTAAAAAAATGTTTTTTTGCATAACAGTCTTCAATGACATTGCACAATATTGGTTGTTCTATCGTTGCCAAATTGTTGGTGGCAAAAAACATACATTGAACACAGACAGTGCAGGATCTTACCATTTAATTACTTCTTGACCGGAAGGTTTTGCCCCCTTAAAGCGGTAGTATCATGCTTTTTTACACTTTTACCTACAGGTAAGCCTATAATAAGGCTTACCTGTAGGTACAATTAATATCTCCTAAACCGGCACGGTTTAGGAGATATATGCAGTGCATGCAGCCGCTCACGCGAGCGGCGCATGCACTCTGGAGGTCCGGGGGGACCTTCAGTTTTGCTTCCCGGGAGCTTGCCGGAAAATCACTCCCGCGCGCATGCGCGGGAGTGACGTCATCGCGGCTCCGGCCAATCACAGCGCCGGAGCCGCCGAACCCAGAAGCGACAGCGAGGGATCATGGCGGCGCCTGAGCGATGTCCGGGGGTCTGTGTCGGGGCTTCGTTCTAAGGTAAGTAATACATAATGGGCTAGTATGGGATGCATACTAGCTCATTATGCCTTTGTCTTGCAGGTTTTTTTTTTTTTTTTACATTTTGGGTTTACAACCGCTTTAACGACCAGGCCATTTTTTGCGATTTGGCACTGCGTTATTTTAACTGGCAATTGCGTGGTCATGCGACTCTGTACCCAAATAAAATTGATGCCCTTTTTTTGCCACAAATAGAGCTTTCTTTTGGTGGTATTTTATCACCTGTGCGATTTTTATTTTTTGCGCTATAAACAAAAAAAGGAGCAACAATTCTGAAAAAAAAAATATATATATATATATATATATATTTTTTTTTTCACTTTCTGCTATATACCATTTCCAAAAAAAAAAAAATGTAAAAATTTAATTTTTTCATCCTTTTGTTTGTATTCATCTACATATTTTTGGTAAAAAAAATTCCAATAAGTGTATTTTGATTGGTTTGCGCAAAAGTTATTGCGTCTACAAACTAGGGAAAAGATTTATGGAATTTTTATTTATTTATTTATTTTTTACTAGTAATGGCGGCGATCTGCGATTTTTAGCGGGACTGCGACATTGTGGCGGACAGATCGGACCCCTAACTGACATTTTTGACACCTTTGGGGGGACCAGTGACATTACTACAGTAATCAGTGCTAAAAATATGCACTGTTACTGTAATAATGACACTGCCAATGAAGGGGTTAACCCAGGGGTGATCAAAGGGTTAAGTGTGAGCCTAGGAGAGTGTTTTCTAACTGTATGGGGAGGTACTTCTGGAATCAACACAGAGACCTGTGATCCTAAATAGGAGGATCACAGGCGCTCTGTGTTCATTCCAGAGAGAACAACGGTCTGCTGTGTTTGGCGGTGAGCGATCGCGGGTGCCCGGGGGCAATCGCTGCCGCCAGTCCCGTTAATCAGCTTCCCCGCTTCCTAATGGGGGTGGGCGTGCGCCCCCAGGAGCGCTCCCACGGACCGCTGTATAGGTACCGTGGTTCGCGCAGCCGAGCCAGCCTACCGCAGTATATCTGCAGCGGGCGATCGGCAAGCGGGCAATTTATAAAGGAATCCACACCCTTTCACCTAGCAGCAGTCTGATTAGCAATCACTATATTACCACACCTTGGTGCGGGAACATTCACGTTATCTAGTCTTAAAACTGTCTGTTGCATAGTGGAAAACTTTCCTGTGGTCAGACCAATTCAAAGTTTGACATTCTTTTTGGCAACCACGGATGGCGCGTCCTCTGGAATGAAGAGGAGAGGACCCTTCTGACTTATTATCAGCACTCAGTTCAAAAGCCTACATCTCAGATGGTTTGGGGGTACAATAGTTAGTAGCACATCTGGAAAGGCACCATCAATGCTGAAAGACATGTACAGGTTTTAGAGCAGCATATGCTGCCATCCAGACAATGTCTTTTTTAGGAAAGTCCTTACATATTTCATATTAAATATGTTTTTTTGAGATTTCCAAATCATTGCATTTTGTTTTTATGTAGCTTTTACACAGTATCGCAACCTTTTTGGAATTGGGGTTGTATATACAGGGTCAACCATACTTGCCAAATAAAATCACATGCTGTTCTTTCTGCTTAGAAATGCTGCACAGCTGTTGTTCTTTACTGTTCCGCTAATCTGCAGGCTAGCTCAGATTGACTGAAAGCTTTATACGGTCTACTGTAGAGCGCAGTAGTAAGTAAAGGTGCTGTGTCTTACACCTTGACTTTCACTACAAACAACCCATTTAAATGCAACGGTATGAAATGTTTTAACACATACTAGAAGTGATAAGAATATCTTACTGACAATGTCCTGTGATGATGTTTTGTTGCCTGCCTACAGTGTGCCAAAAGCATCAACAAAGCTGCACTGAAATCTCCATGACAAAACAAAATAATAGCAGATAGAGCACAGTAGGTCTGTCCAAAATGTGAAAGTCATATTACTATTACAATATTACTATCAGCTCTGCAACAACTGAAAATATGCAATTAGTGAAAATACAATATACTGTTTCCTTGGTAAACATCTCTGACAAAGTCTACTGGTCTGCCTTCTGTCTTTCTACCGCTAGATGGCGAGCCTGTACTGATCCACGCTGTTCCTTTCGGGTGACTCCAGCAGAGGGCTCACTGCTCTCATTTCAAGTTCCAGCCAAACTGGGTCTGCTTTTAACATTTTCCTGGGAAGTGATCTGCAGTCATAAGATGCCATCCACTGTTGTGGCAGGTTTGACATTTTTATTGTCATCTGTGATGTACAAACAACCTCCCTAGGACACAAATGTTGGATGTATTTCAATTATGCCGGCTGGAAATTGGCAGACAATATTCCATTATAATCAGAAGGCAGCACAGGGATATACTTGTAAGATATCACATGAGAAGCTGCTGAAATCTTTATTGTCTGAATTAAAATAATCTCAAGAGCTTTATTTTCCCTTCTTCTGTACTTCTCCTCTGCAGCTCACACACACCTATAGGTTTCCTATTAAAAATGCTAGTTGCCTGGCTGCCCTGGAGTTCTGAATACGAACTCAGTGGCTGACTCGGGTCACAGCAAAGTCAGATCTCCAGGTCTGTTCTGCATGCTTTTTCCATGTCTGTGTCTCAAAGTATTGAAGCCAGAGAGAACCAGGCAGTTAGCATTTTCAGACGGGGGGTCAGCAATGCCAGCCTCTGCATTGCTGTCAGTACAGGAGAACATTGAAAATTCTGGAGTTTTCAGTAGGCAAGTGTGCTGTAAACTGCCCTTTCCTTCATGGTTGTTATCCAGGGGTTTGTAAACGTTTACTTTCTGGCAGCTTGTTTCTGGTTCTCACTATACCAGTCTTTCTTCATCAGGGTTTCAAAGACCCTAGGGTCCCTCAAGGACTAAACAAATTCTACCTCTCAGATAAGCTACTACTGACACCAGTAATCTTTTCAGGAAACTGTAAGAGAAGCAACCTTCCCACTGACCACCTATGTAAAGAGAATTCTTCTCACTGACCACCAGTGTACTGGAGCCATTACCTGCCACCAATGTAAGTAGAGTTCTTCTCATTGACCACCAGTGTACTGGACCCATTACTTACCACCAATGTAAGGAGAGGTCTTCTCCTTGACCACCAGAGTACTGGGGCCCTTCATTGACCATCAATGTAAAGAGACTTCTTCTCAATGGCCACCAGTCTACTGGAGCCATTACTCACCACCAATGTAAGGAGAGTTCTTCTCCTTGACCACCAGAGTACTGGGGCCCTTCATTGACCATCAATGTAAAGAGACTTCTTCTCAATGCCCACCAGTCTACTGGAGCCATTACTCACCACCAATGTAAGGAGAGTTCTTCTCATTGACCACCAGTGTACTGGAGTCATTACTCACCACCAATGTAAGGAGAGTTCTTCTCATTGACCACCAGAGTACTGGGGCCCCTCATTGACCATCAATGTAAAGAGACTTCTTCTCACTGACCACTAATGTACTGGAGCCATTACTCACCACCAATGTAAGGAGAGCTCTTCTCCCTGACCACCAAAGTACTGGGGTCCTTCATTGACCATCAATGTAAAGAGACTTCTTCTCAATGACCATCAGTGCACTGGAGCCCTTCACTGACTACCAATGCAAGGAGAGTTCTTCTCATTGACCACCAGAGTACTGGGGCCCTTCACTGACCATCAATTTAAGGACACTTTTTCTCAGTAACCACCAGTGTACTAGAGCTCTTCACTGACCACCAATGTAAGGAGAGTTCTTCTCACTGACTACCAGTTTGCTGGAGCCCTTCACTGACTACCAACGTAGGGAGAGTTCTTCTCATTGGCCATCAGTGTCCTGTGGCCCTTCACTGACACCCAGTGTAAGGAAAGTTCTTCATATAGACCACCAGTGTCCAGTGGACCTTCACTGACCACCAATGTAAGGAAAGTTATTTTCATTGACCAGCAGTATATTGGAGCCCTTTACTGACCACCAATGTACAGGTAGTTCATCTCTTTGACCACCAGTGTACTGGAGCCCTTCATTGACCACCAATGTAAGGAAACTTCTTCTCATTGGCCACCAGTGTCCTGTGGCCCATCACTGACCACCAAACTAAGGAGAGCTCTTCTCAATTACCAATAGTGTACTGGAACCCTTCACTGACCACCACTTTAAGGAGAGTTCTTCTCATTGATGTCAGGAGGCAATCACGATGATATACAGCCCGTCAGTTGCTAACCCCCCAATAGATAGTGAATTCACTCTCGTCCGGCCGGGAGTTATGACTACACATAGCACTCAAACTTAGTGCAGTCACAACTGATTTTATTGCACGTGTAGCTCATATTTAAGGCATGTTTAAGCGGGAAAAAAACTGCTTCAACTGGTTTACAATTCATCAGTCAAATTAACAATAGCACATCTCAGACAGGACAGTACATGAAAGGGCCTTTTGCTTTCGCCATGCATCTGTGTCAATATGAGGTGTTTTGTTGTAGTCAGACCGTCTGTGTTCAGCTTGTCTGTGTTAATGTAAGCAATTGTCAATTGTTTATGGGTGGCGTCAGCAATCTTTATGCAATATGTCTTGTAATGTAAATGCTAAGCCTTAACTCGTTAAGTGTCTGAATGAATGAATGGAAAAGTGTTGAACATGTCAATGTCTTTTCATCTATATGCAAAATACAGCTGTCTGCTGTCCAGGGTGTTATGAATGAGTGCTAGTCTGGCTCGGTAAATCTGTAATTGCAGGGGGCCACCTTCCATCGTAGAATGAGCCCTAACAAAATGTAATATGAAATATAATTTCTATAAGGCACGTTGATACACTCTTTCAACCCAACCTTTGATCCCAACTTTTATTCATAACGGTGGGATCACTTAGAGTCTCTGAATAGCACAAAACAGGTGACATTATATTCCAAGGTGTATGTAGACTGGTGACTTGGTTGTGTGCACATAGGGCTATAACTTCTTAGAATTCTATCAAATCAAAACAGACATGTTCAATGGGGAGGGCCATAGCTTGCAAGAATCCATGGCCTGAAAAATCCAAACTCCATATTATTGCAATAAAGTCACTACAAATAGACCATGGCAGCACATACCACCTGTTGACGATGGCATGTGATTTTTCAACATGTCCTAAGGCCTTTTCCAGGAAAGGGCAAAAAATAAACCTCCCGTTTAATGAGAGGAAAAAAATTCCCTTTCAACCCTCGTTTCAGAGCGGTCAGACCAAGTCCCTGGTGGCTATAACTTAAAAACAATGTCCTTTGTGTCCAATCGGCTTGACTTCGACTGTAAAGTGGAGACATGAATGTCTCGTGTCTCTCTCTTTTCCTGGGGTGAGCAAGGGCAAAATGAGGAGAGGTTCTGGGGGGGGGGGGTGAGCACATGTTGCAAGTAACCAAACAGTGGCTACTAGTGCTCAGCTTGCTGTAAACAGTACCACTGCTGCAAAAATGGGAAGTTTTCCAGGAGTAGGGGTGTCCGTTGGCATTGTACCAATGCGTCTGTCTGGATCCAACTGGAATTCCTCTGGTGCTTGTCACAATCTCCAATGATTCGGCTGGTGCTCGTCACAATCTCCGGTAAGTTGTCGTGGGGTCCAGGGGTGGGGCTTCCTTTAGTCGCGATGCGTGGATCCAAACCGGGGAGTCGTCTGTCAATACCGCTGTTCTGGTCACTGCTTGAACTGTTGCAGGGGATCCGTAGGGTCGGTCTAGCGACGTCAGCTTATGGAAGGGCCTTCACCAGGATTCTGTCTCCAGGCTTGAATGGGTGGGTTAGTGCACCTGTTGGCAAAGGAAACGAGAGCGAGATATCACCATAATCACTGTTTAATTTTTTCAATTAATTTATTCTGCCACATTTTCCTCTTGCAAAATCTCTAGATATGAGAATAAATGGACTCATGGGGTTGAGACGGGTCTGAAGTCATTCTGACTTTAGCAAGAATAGCAGGTAAGTACAGAGTCAAAAATACAAGTTTTACAAGAATGGCAGGAGTATTTTGCGCCACTGGGCTTCTGGTCTACAGGCCGGCAGCAAAAATAAATGCTAGTGAAACTACTCGCAGCACTGGGGTTTAGGGCCTACAGGAAGGCAGGTAACAGGAAGGATACTTAATGGCACTGTTTTGGGAGAACACAGCATGTCTACGCATGCAACAATGGTGAGGGCCCTTGGAGGGGTTGAACTGCCTTGTATTCCTCCAAAGGTGGAGATGGGTTAAATTGCAGTTCTCTGACTCACCCAAGCAGGCAGCTACCTAGAACTGAGAATCCCTTGCATGGCTAAGATACTGTGATCACTGAACAACAGGGAGTGAAATTCAAGCTGTCTTGTGTACATGGACACATAGAGACACACAAAACAGCTAGAAGTCAGTACTCATGCAAACATAAATCTATACGGGTTTGCACAATTGCTTGGTGACACCTGAACAGGAAATTGAAACCAAATAGCCTTGGAGACACAGGATCTGACTTCAAGGACCATTCATATGCAAAACCTGGGCAATGAGTCACCTTTAGGATGAAAAGAGATCAACTAATTGAATTCACCGCAGGAGGTTACCTTTAAAATTTTATCAAAGTAGTAACGCTGGCATAAATTCATTTTAATTCTTAGCATACTATCAACAAGCCGACCACTTCCATCCTATTTTTTTTTTTTTTTCCTCTAGGACCAATATACTTTAAAAAGACCAGAGATGCTTAATTATCTAAAGCATAGCACCTCATTAATACCACAGCTCATACATGTCAAATTAGAACACATCAAATATCTGACACCCAATAAATAAAAACTTTCTAACACCCATAAAAACAGTCTAATCAATCAGAAAAAAACAATTTGGAAACAATACTCCCATAAGGTTGGTTGTCGTTGAAGGCTGTGCTTGTTTGTTCTGAAAGTCTCAAATTACACTTATCTGAGGAATAAGCATCAAGAAAAGTTTAGTAACAAAACATTTTACTTTTCCTCCTAAAAATAAACCAACGGTTAGAGGAATTTAGCATACAGTAAGCATGTCAAACATTTTCCTTCCTAACAGTGCACTTCTCTAATACCAAAATTTGTTGACGTCAAATTAATTATTACCACGTTGATTTCTATATTTTTTGTTATGCAATGGTATACCATAAACTTAAAGAAAAAAATTATTATTGTTCCCCATGGTTGAAAAAAAATGAGCAGCTCAAAACATTAGTAATTTCTCATTTGAATACAAGAACTCATACGTCACCCATTCTTCACCCATTCGGAACATTCCTCAAAAACTGGTTTTCTCTAAACAAAGTAAAACTGATCGTTAATTTGTATGACAATACAACTCTTTACAATCCCTTTGTAGTTACCTGTGTCACAGACAGGAGAGGGGGGAGGGGGGGTTTGTTTGCTAAAAAAAAGCACTAGAAAATATATATATTTTTTTTTAAAGTCAGTGATAAAGAAAGAAAAGTTGGTGACTCAAAACCTTAATGATAAAAGTTCAAATTTGCTTACGATTTTTAAGGATAGAAATACAATTTTAGTCCTTAAGGTCACACTTTACACACCAAATATATATTTCCTTGCTTCTAAAAGCTGCCATGACCAGTATAGTACGGCAAAATCACATCACTTTAAAACATAAGTAATAAACACAAAACAAATTATTATGCAACCAATATTCATTTAGTGTTATGAAATGCTTTGCTGATACAGCACCTTTAGGAACAGTGTTAAAACGAACACAACATAACGATTCATGGATCTAAGGTTGCCCATACACGATACAATTTTCATACAATTTCCCAAACGTAAATTTCATCATTTTTTCGGGATTACCTTGAGAATTTCCCATTATCTAAGCTCAGAATACAAAGTAAGATCAGCTGAGTTTGAAGGTTTATATATATTTAATAGGGGTGGTGAAGTCAGTATTTAGACTTTATTGGAAAAACCTAGTTTTCCAATTTATGTGGTTTCCTGAGTCTTAATAATCAGATTTATACATATCCAACTCATGGTTTGCTGTTAACTATCCTTGGTGGCCAAGTTTTATACCTTCAGGCTCAGCTTAATATCACATACAATTTCCTCATACATCTATACAATGGCAGGCAATCTTATATAACGACTAAAATACACTTAAGTGTCTATACAAATATATACAAGGTTTTTAGGAGGGAGAATTCACTATCACACACAGTACTGCTTTGTAACCGGGTTCCAAACCCTGAGATATCAGACCCCATCTTATCTTTGGCGCTTCAGGCGCTGGAGTATCAGACTCCATCTTTGGGAATATCAGATTCCCGGGAGGTGCTAAAATTAGCATTTAACTGGGTACCGTTTATCTGCTCTGACAGTATAGGGCAGTAATAATAATAATAAAAAATATAATTACTTACCCCATATTGTTTTTTTGGCAAATCCAACTTTCTGACACCAAAACTGTTAGCTCAATTCTCGTCAGGAGGCAATCACGATGATATACAGCCCGTCAGTTGCTAACCCCCCAATAGATAGTGAATTCACTCTCGTCCGGCCGGGAGTTATGACGACACATAGCACTCAAACTTAGTGCAGTCACAACTGATTTTATTGCACGTGTAGCTCATATTTAAGGCATGTTTAAGCGGGAAAAAAACTGCTTCAACTGGTTTATAATTCATCAGTCAAATTAACAATAGCACATCTCAGACAGGACAGTACATGAAAGGGCCTTTTGCTTTCGCCATGCATCTGTGTCAATATGAGGTGTTTTGTTGTAGTCGGACCGTCTGTGTTCAGCTTGTCTGTGTTAATGTAAGCAATTGTCAATTGTTTATGGGTGGCGTCAGCAATCTTTATGCAACATGTCTTGTAATCTAAATGCTAAGCCTTAACTCGTTAAGTGTCTAAATGAATGAATGGAAAAGTGTTGAACATGTCAATGTCTTTTCATCTATATGCAAAATACAGCTGTCTGCTGTCCAGGGTGTTATGAATGAGTGCTAGTCTGGCTCGTTAAATCTGTAATTGCAGGGGGCCACCTTCCATTGTAGAATGAGCCCTAACAAAATGTAATATGAAATATAATTTCTGTAAGGCACATTGATACACTCTTTCAATTGACCACCAGTGTACTGGGGCCCTTCACTGACCACCAATGTAAGTAGAGTTCTTCTCATTTACCCCCAGTGTACTCCATAGGGACCAGGGACAACTGCCATGAGCTGAACAGCACAGGAATTAGCCTAATATTCGTTTTTTTTTTTGTTTTTTTTTTGGGGGGGTGCCCTATTCGCACAGAAAGAATGTCCAAGCACTTTCACTGGGCAGTTTTTTTTATATAAATACACCCCTTAGACATTGTAGAGCATATGCATGCATTTAATGTGAAAACATAACCCATAGAGGTCCATTTTGGCATCTGTTAAAAAAAAAAAAAGTATCTGCATATACTGTATATAAATAGTCGTTAAGAAGACTATACTATATTCTCAGTTCAGGGTAGATGAGATTTGAATTTAGTGGAGATAACGAGCATTACATTGTCTTCATATTGCGGATCATTACAGGATATAAATTGCTATATGTTGCCATGACCGAATTTAAACACTCGAAGAACAGTTATAAAAAAAAGTCCCAGAGGATAAAATTAACATACAGCTTGTGACCTGTACAATGGCAATAAACAAAACAATATGCAATAGGTGAAGAACAAACTACTGACAGCTTAATAAAACAAAGGAAAACCTACGAACAATGGTGAGCAAATCGAATAGAATCTACTCCACTGGAGAATTTGCTATTCTCATCTGCCTGGCATAAAAAGGAATTTGTAGAGAGGAAAAATTTCCAGAGCCAAACTGTCCCTCATTTGGAGGACCTGTCCCTTTTTTGGGATATCTTCTTATCCAGGCTCTGATAGGGATATTTTCTATTATCATTTTTGAAGTTTTGGACCAATATGACATAGATAAAGGACATGGTCACATAATGGAGTAGGGATTGTTGTTTGGTGGTATTTTCTTATTGCAGGAGGATTGGGAGAGAAGTTAAGGGATGTAGTGTAATAATACTCACCATCTATTTACATGGAGACATATGTGGGTACATTCAATTGCACATTCAGCAGTGGATTTGATCTTATGTGATCTGGTATATGAATGGCTAATACTTTGGGGCCTACTGATATAACATTTGTTGGATGCATGTCACAAGCATTCTTCAAGGCTGCACACATTTAACCCCTCATCAGTGCCGGGACAAGGTCATCTGGTGCCCAGGGCGAAGATGGCAAGACACAGAGACACACACACACACAGACACCACACACACAGACACACACAGAGACACACACACATAGAGACACCGACACACACAGAGACACAGACACACACACACACACACACAGACACACACACACACACTGACACCGACACACAGACACACACACAGACACACACACACAGACACACACACAAGACACACACAGAGACACAGAGACACACACACACTCACACAGACACACGCAGAGACACCGACACACACAGAGACACAGACACATACAGAGACACAGACACACACACAGAGACACAGACACACACACACACAGGGACACAGACACACACACGGACACAGACACACACACGGACACAGACACACACACGGACACACACACACACACCTAGAGATCCACAATGGCCCACACTCATCACTTTCTATCACCTTCATACATCACTGCTGCTACTACTACTGGGTTCTATAGACACAGAGACACAGACACACACACACACACACACAGACACACACACACACACACACACACACACTGACACCGACACACAGACACACACACAGACACACACACACAGACACACACACAAGACACACACAGAGACACAGACACACACACAGAGACACACACACACTCACACAGACACACGCAGAGACACCGACACACACAGAGACACAGACACATACAGAGACACAGACACACACACAGAGACACAGACACACACACACACAGGGACACAGACACACACACGGACACAGACACACACACGGACACAGACACACACCTAGAGATCCACAATGGCCCACACTCATCACTTTCTATCACCTTCATACATCACTGCTGCTACTACTACTGGGTTCTATAGAGGCAGGCTGTAGATCGGTGATCACTTCTCACCTTCATACATTGCTACATGCTATATACACAGCCAGACAGGAGATCGATAATAACTGCTCACCTCCATGCATTGTGTACATCATCGAGTGTTTCCACTTCCTGGTCCGCCCACCTCCTATCCGACCTGTAGAACAAGGGCTAGAAAAGAGTCACAGGGGCTGTGTGGGTGGGCCAGCCAGTAAGTGGGCGGGTCAGCCGGCAGATGGGCTGGGACAGAAGCAGTGGAAAATGCCTGGACTAGATATGGGCAGATATAATTATAAAGCCTTACAGGAGGTGGCCGGGACGCAGGCACAGAGGCAGACAGTGCATATATAAGAATACAGAATCCTTACAGATAGTGTGTGGGCGGCCAGCGGAGACAGAAGCCAAAAGTTAGTCCTGTCACTGAGATAGAAGAGATGACGCTCCCAACCCGCCCCCCTCAACACTGCGCCCAGGGCAGGTGCCCGCTCTGCCCCCCCCTTGTACCGGCTCTGTTCACTATATTTGGTCTCCCACAGTACACAGAACATGGAAATGCAATTATTTTAGTAAATAGAAACTGCTAAATATATTTTCTCATCAGCAGTATATACGTAGCAGTGTTGTGACTTCTATTAGTGTCTGGTTATAGCTTGTAGGAGGAGGACCCCTGACCCTCTGTCTGGACAGTGCTGATTGACCCTGTGCTGATTACATGCACCCTCCTAAGAAAAAAAATAAAAAACTCTCTAGCAATACACACCAAACTGAGCATGCGCAGCCTGTTTTTAAAGGCTCTGTACAGGATCTGGACCTGTTCTGGAGTCAGTGGAAGAAGAGGGGGATCTGTGCATACAGACTCAAAAAGCCTTTTTACATAATGCAGAGGATTAACCGAATGTATTCACAGCGCTTCACTTCTTTTACATTTTATGTTCCAGCTTAATATTCAAAGTGAATTAAATTGATTGTTTTCCTCCAAATTATACAAGCAATACCCTGTAATGACAATGTGAAAAAGGAAAAAATCACATGTACATAAGTAATCACAGCATTTGCCATGCCACTCAAAATTGAGCTAAGGTGCATCTTGTTTCCACTAATCATCTTTGAGATGTTTCTACAACTTGATTAAAGTCCACTTGTGGTAAATTCAGCTCATTAGAAATGATTTGGAAAGGCACACACCTGTCTATATAAGGTCCCACAGTTAACACACAAACCAAGCCATGAAGTCCATGGAATTGCCTGTAGACCTCTGAGACAGGATTGTATGGAGGCACAGATCTGGAGAAGGAAACAATTCTGCAGCGTTAAAGGTTCCAATGAGCACAGTGGCCTCCATCATTCGTAAATGGAAGAAGTTTGGAACCACTTGGATGGTCACTCTGACAGAGCTCCGGTGTTTCTCTGTGGAGAGAGGAGATTCTTCTAGAAGAAAATCCATCTCTGCAGCACTCCACCAATCAGGCCTGTATGGTAGAGTGGCCAGACAGAAGCCACTCCTTAGGCCCATGACAGCCCGCCTGGAGTTTGCCAAAAAGCACCTGAAGGGCTCTCAGACCATGAAAAACAAAATTCTCTGGTCTGATGAAACAAAGATTGAACTCTTTGGCCTGAATGACAAGTGTCTTGTCACTGGACTGGCCAAGTATGTCTCCAGACCTAAATCCTATTGAGCATCTGTGGGGCATCCTCAAACGGAAGGTGGAGGAGCGCAAGGTCTCTAACATCCACCAGCTCCATGATGTCATCATGGAGGAGTAGAAGAGGACTCCAGTGGCAACCTGTGAAGCTCTGGTGAACTCCATGCCCAAGAGGGAGGCAGTGCTGGAAAAAAATGGTGGCCACACAAAATATTGACACTTCGGGCCCATTTTGGACTTTTTCACTCAGGGGTGTACTCACTTTTGTTGCCAGCGGTTTAGACATTAATGGCTGTGTGTTGAGTTATTTTGAGGGGACAGCAAATTTACACTGTTATACAAGCTGTACACTCACTACTTTACATTGTAGCATAGTGTCGTTTCTTCAGTGTTTTCACATGAAAAGATATAATAAAATATTTTCAAAAAATGTGGAGGTTGTACTCACTTTTGTGGGATACTGTACAATTGCTACACAAGTCCTATTGTTATTGAATTTTATCTTTCCTTTATCATCTGCAGTGCTGTTATTTTCTCTAAATACAATGCAGTATGGCAACTACTGAACACCCCTCAGAAATGTTATTTCCTGCTTGTGTAATTAACATATTGATTTTCCCACAAGTCTGCACTAAGTTAGATTTTGGGCATCCCCTACCACATAAATTTCAAATCTAAAGGGATTCAGACCCTGCCAATTTCTTCTTTAAAACCCTGCATGTGCAGCAGCTGAATAATAATTAGTCACTCACATTTACTTTGTGCATGGACACAAACAAACGGCTATTTCTTCAGAATAACAAAATGCAGTAATCTGCAAAGTTTGTTAAATTTGCTGCAATATACATAAGATCACCCAGAGGGAAATGTTATTTTCTAAACTAAAGTGGAGGTACTCTTAACCCGGTTCCGGACCACCCACCGCATATATACTGTGGTAGGCTGGCCCTTGGCAGCGGGTACTCCGATGCACGGGGCAGGCAGCTCGGATTGCCATCTGACACCTGCGATCGATCCCCGCTGAGAGAGAGGAACGGTCAGCTGTTGTAAACACAGCTGACTGTACTTCTCTCTGAAATGATCCTTCTATATAGGATCACAGGTCTCTATGGTTATTACATAAGCCCCCACCCCCATACAGTTAGAATCACTCCCTTAGGCTCACATTTAACCCATTGATCACCCACAGTGTTAACCCCTTCCCTGCCAGTGTCATTATTACAGTAACAGTGCATATTTTTAGCACCGGTCCCCCCAAAAGTGTAAAAAATGTCAGTTAGGGGTCCGAACTGTCCGCCGCAATGTCGTAGTCCTGCAAAAAATTGCAGATCGCTGCCATTACTATTAAAAAAAACAATAAAAATGACATAAATCTTTCCCGTAGTTAGTAGACGTGATAACTTTTGCGCAAACCAATCAAAATACACTTATTGGGATTTTTTTTTACCAAAAATATGTAGCAGAAAAAAAATTGGCCTAAAATGTTAAAAAAATTTGATTTTTAAACTTTTTTTTATTTTGGGAATGTTATATAGCAGAATGTGAAATATATATATATATATATATATATATATATATATATATATATATATATATATATATATATTTAGAATTGTCTCTCTTTTTCTGTTTAAAGCGCAAAAAATAAAAATCGCAGAGGTGATTAAATACCACCAAAAGAAAGCTCTATTTGTGGGAAAAAAAGGACATCAATTTAACCACTTTACCACCGGAGGATTTTGCTGTCTTACGTCCAGGCCACTTTTTGCGATTCGGCACTGTGCGACTTTAACTGACAATTGCGCGGTCGTGTGACGCCGTACCCAAATGAAATTTACGTCCTTTTTTCCCCACAAACAGAGCTTTCTTTTGGTGGTATTTGATCACCTGTGCGATTTTCATTTTTTGTAAAATTAATTTAAAAATGCGACAATTTTGAAAAAATAACAATATTTTTCACATTTTTTTTGACATTGACAAAAAAATTCTCAATGAGCGTATTTTTAACCGCTTTATGACTGGAAGGTTTTACCCCATTCCTGACCAGGCCATATTTTGCGATTCGGCACTGCGTTATTTAATGGACAATTGCGAGGTCGTGCGATGCTGTACCCAAATTCAATTTATGTAATTTTTCCCCCCACAAATAGAGCTTTCTTTTGGTGGTATTTGATCACCTGTGTGATTTTTACTTTATGCGCTATAAACAAAAAAAGAGCGACAATTTTGAAAAAAAAAAAACAATATTTTTCAAATTTTTTTAATATGAATTCCCCCCCCCCCCCCAAAAAAAAAATGTAAAAATCAAATTTTTTTTATCATTTTAGGCCAATTTGTTTTCTGCTACATATTTTTGGTTAAAAAAATAGCAATAAGCGTATTTTGATTGGTTTGCGCAAAAGTTATTGCGTTTACTAACTAAGGGAAAGAATTCTGTCATTTTTGGTGTTTTTTTTAACGAGTAATGGCGGCGATCTGCGATTTTTTTTGCGGGACTGCGACATTGCGGCGGACAGATCGGACCCTTGACTGACATTTTTGACACTTTTGGGGGTACCAGTGACATTACTACAGTAATCAGTGCTATACATATGCACTGTTACTGTAAACATGACACTGGCAGGGAAGGGGTTAATTTTTATTGAAGAGGGAGGGGTTAATGTATGCCTGGTGCGTACTGACGTGTGTGGGGGGAGGTGACTGAGTGACACAGGGACAGATCGCAGGTTCAGCTATGCTGAACCCTGCAATCTGACCCTGCCTGTCACTTAGGAGATCCGCCTGCTTTGTTTACACACCGCCTCTCCTCCCCCGGCCCGACTCCCGCTGTAACGGAATACATGTCTGGTGACTTAGGTCTACGTCGCCAGATGATAACGAGCCACTTTGCCGCAGTACAGTCAACGTGACTGGTCGGCAAGTGGTTAATTTGGGTCGCAGGACCGCGCAATTGTCGGTTAAAGTAACGCAGTGCTGAATCGCAAAATATAGCCTGGTCATTATGGGGGGAAATCTTCTGGTCCAGACGTGGTTAAGGGTTATGCCCCATACACACGTGCAGATTATCTGCAGACTTTTGTCTGCAGACTTACCAAAACCATATAATATGAGGTCAAACCTAAACACTTTCAATTTGTATGCAATCCGGCAGGACCTTGCACTACATAGAAAAGGTAAGTCTGCAGACAAAAGTCTACAGATAATCTGCACGTGTGTACGGGGCATTAATTTAGAGGATAATGTTTATCTAAGGCCCTGTTCACACTGTTGTGCTGCACTAGCGCATGCACATTAGCACACTTAATGCCATGCACTCACCTGCAGTGTGTTAGGGCAGTCCATACATTTAAATGTCTAATGCTCCATGTACTATTTTTTGCTACATAGCACACTACAATGAGCAATAGTACATTACCATACATTGTGGTGAGCTGCAGAGCACCTGTTGGAAAGGTGCATTGGGGTGCCATTCAGATTGAATGGCATGGATTTGCTCTAAGTCGCATAAGGCAGCATTTACACTGCAGTGCAATGGTGTGAACAGAGACTAGAACCAAACACTTAGGCCTCGTATACACCATCATTCTCCTGTAACGCACACAAATTAATGCACAGTAGTGCGATGCCATTCATTCTGATGGCACCCCAATGCACGTTGTCATCTGATGCCCACTGCGACGCATGGTAACAGGCGCCTGTGTGCTGTTAAAAATGTTTACATATGAGATCATCTCTCATTGGACGGCTTGATCACATGGTGAATGGCCGCTGTGATTGGCCATTCACCACGATCTGTGATCGGCTGTGTCCAAGGGACACGGCCGACACAGATTCTCCCCGATGCGCGCTCGCGGGAGCGCGCGGGGGGCGTGTCACTGGGAGGCCGTTTAAAAACGGCCTCCTGAAAATTCGAGTCCGCGCTGCAGCCGTATATAGGCTGTAGCGCGGATGGCAGGAGGTTAACCAACTCAACAGTGTGAAAAGGCTCTAAACCAAACATGTTATTGCACATTGAAAAGCGTTATTACATTCTAATTTCTCCAATACTTTGCTAACTAGTGTGAGCAGACTATTGCATTATGGTGTGCACCCCAAAGCTCAAACACACATGCATATAGAGGGAGAGAGATAGACAAACACACACTCATAAAGGTAAGCAAACATTTTAAAATGTATTAAAATGGAAAAGGTGTCAGTGGGTTAGTGGATGGTGGCAGTGGGCAGTGTCTGTAGTTTTTTTTTTTTTAAGTATTTTTTATTTACAGTTCTTTAACCACTTAAGGACTGGAAGGTTTAACCCCCTTAATGACCAGGCCATTGTTTGCAATTCGGCACTGCGTTACTTTAACTGACAATTGTGCGGTCGTGCGACGCTGTACCCACATAAAATTGATTTCCTTTTTTTCCCACAAATAGAGCTTTTTTTTTGGTGGTATTTGATCACCTCTGCGTTTTTTTTTTTTTTGTGCTATAAAAAAAAAGCGTGACAAATCTGAAAAAAAAAAAAAAAACAATATTTTTTACTTTCTGCTATATAACATTCCTAATAAAATAAATAAAAAAATCGAATTTATTCATCAATTTAGGACAATTTGTATTCTGCTACATATTTTTGGTAAAAAAAATAATCATTTTTTTTACTAGTAAGGGTGGCGATCAGCGATTTTTAGCAGGACTGCGACATTGCGGTGGACAGATCGAACACCTAACTGATACTTTTGACACTTTTGAGGGGACCAGTGACATTATATTGCTAGAAATATGCACTGTTACTGTACTAAATACACTAGCAGGTAGGGGGTTAACACCAGGGACGATCAAAGGGTTAAATGTGTGCCTAGGGGGTGCTTCCTAACTGTGTGGGGGCTTTACTTACTGGATGAACACTGAGACCAGTGTTCCTAAATAGATGGAACACAGGATCCCTGTGTTCATCACTGACAGAACAGCGGTCTGCCGTGTTTACATTGGCAGACCGCCGTTCTGTCTCCATAGGGAGTGCCCCCACTATCTGCTGCACGAAACGATGTACAGGTACGTCGTTTCGCGTAACAGAGCCAAGCTGATACAGTATGACTACGGCGGCTGGTCAGCAAGTAGTTAAGAACCCCACTGGGGGGGGGGGGACTAGGTGAAACCCCTGAGACCCCTGATATCTCACTTTTGCAACAGAGACTGGGGCTGAGGACAGAGATTCCCCAGCCTTAACTGCACTGGACTGTGAAGGAATAGAAAAGCGGTGGGGGCTGCTGGTGAACTTGACAAAGGGCCACGCCTGAAACACGTTGTCAGGACAATGAGGGATGCCACTCTTCCTGTCTCCTCCCTTCTCATTTGCGCTTCACCATTAGGTTTCCCCCCCCCCCCCCCTTCATTACCATCTCCAGGGCTTGGAGTTGATCACGGCCGCCTGCACCGCTACATCGTCCTGGCCGATCGTGTCACACTGGCAGCACGCCAGAGGAGATCCATTCTGTAAGGGTTATCCATCCAGGTTTTCATAGTGCTTGTCCAGGGAGTCTGTGCATGGTTTTATCACTGTTCTACATCAGAGATGCATATACCATCCATGGAATTGTTCTTTAATAAACTTTTTACTGGTCGACTGTTTACACAGTGTCCACTGATATTGATTATATGGTTTCACAACATTACCCATCATCCAGTGGGTTCATTCAGCACTTTTTTGTGGTCATTGTTGTTGATATCATGACTGTATAATGGGGATGTTTTTTGTTTTAACATTCATAATTATTATTACTATAGCGAGTCACTCTCTGCGGAGACCATATATGGGTGTATATACTTTTTGCTAGGTACCCATTACTATTAGTACTATTATTACAGGGTACTTTTTGTGGGCTTAAGCTCTTAATATTAAGATCATTTATACCATAGTTGGCTCTCTCTAATGGGTCCCCACTGGGATATCCATTAAGCATTATGAAACAAATTCCCCCCTCTTGTTTTGATATCTTCATACTACGGACGTATACTAATATCCCGTACGAGCTGTACATATACATTGCCCATGGTTTCTTCCATTTTTGGATATATACACATGGGATACAATTACTTTTTTCCATGTTTTTGTTATACTTCCTTTTCTCTGTTTCATAGACTTTAAGTACATACATCCGGGCTGCCCGCCACGCCCTGACCTCCCATCTTGTCTTGCTGAATTCCAGCTATCCATCTGACCAGTTTGTTCTGGTCTACCCACCTGCAACTTCTTGTTTTTTGATTTATGATTACTGGCTGAGCAAATGAGAAGGATATCAATGTTTTTCTGCGTTTATTTGTCTTTGAGCTGACTACTCGGATTGTGCGATCCATTGAATGTAAGTTAATTTAACATGGTCCCAATATATTACGTGGTTCTGTCTTTATGAATATGTACAGTGCCTTGCAAAAGTATTCGGCCCCTTTGAACTTTGGGACCTTTTGCCACATTTCAGGCTTCAAACATAAAGATATAAAACTGTAATTTTTTTGTGAAGAATCAACAACAAGTGGGACACAATCATGAAGTGACACGAAATTTATTGGATATTTCAAACTTTGTTAACAAATAAAAAACTGAAAAATTGGGCATGCAAAATTATTCAGCCCCTTTACTTTCAGTGCAGCAAACTCTCTCCAGAAGTTCAGTGAGGATCTCTGAATGATCCAATGTTGACCTAAATGACTAATGATGATAAATAGAATCCACCTGTGTGTAATCAAGTCTCCGTATAAATGCACCTGCACTGTGATAGTCTCAGAGGTCCGTTTAAAGCGCAGAGAGCATCATGAAGAACAAGGAACACACCAGGCAGGTCTGAGATACTGTTGTGGAGAAGTTTAAAGCCGGATTTGGATACAAAAAGATTTCCCAAGCTTTAAACATCCCAAGGAGCACTGTGCAAGTGATAATATTGAAATGGAAGGAGTATCAGACCACTGCAAATCTACGAAGACCTGGCTGTCCCTCTAAACTTTCAGCTCATACAAGGAGAAGACTGATCAGAGATGCAGCCAAGAGGCCCATGATCACTCTGGATGAACTGCAGAGATCTACAGCTGAGGTGGGAGACTCTGTCCATAGGACAACAATCAGTCATATACTGCACAAATCTGGCCTTTATGGAAGAGTGGCAAGAAGAAAGCCATTTCTTAAAGATATCCATAAAAAGTTTGCCACAAGCCACCTGGGAGACACACCAAACATGTGGAAGAAGGTGCTCTGGTCAGATGAAACCAAAATCAAACTTTTTGTCAACAATGCAAAACTTTATGTTTGGCGTAAAAGCAACACAGCTCATCACCCTGAACACACCATCCCCACTGTCAAACATGGTGGTGGCAGCATCATGGTTTGGGCCTGCTTTTCTTCAGCAGGGACAGGGAAGATGGTTAAAATTGATGTGAAGATGGATGGAGCCAAATACAGGACCATTCTGGAAGAAAACCTGATGGACTCTGCAAAAGACCTGAGACTGGGACGGAGATTTGTCTTCCAACAAGACAATGATCCAAAACATAAAGCAAAATCTACAATGGAATGGATCACAAATAAACATATCCAGGTGTTAGAATGGCCAAGTCAAAGTCCAGACCTGAATCCAATCGAGAATCTGTGGAAAGAACTGAAAACTGCTGTTCACAAACGCTCTCCATCCAACCTCACTGAGCTCGAGTTGTTTTGCAAGGAGGAATGGGCAAACATTTCAGTCTCTCGATGTGCAAAACTGATAGAGACATACCCCAAGCGACATACAGCTGTAATCGCAGCAAAAGGTGGTGCTCCAAAGTATTAACTTATGGGGGCTGAATAATTTTGCATGCCCAATTTTTCAGTTTTTTATTTGTTAAAAAAGTTTGAAATATCCAATAAATTTCGTTCCACTTCATGATTGTGTCCCACTTGTTGTTGATTCTTCACAAAAAAATACAGTTTTATATCTTTATGTTTGAAGCCTGAAATGTGGCAAAAGGTTGAAAAGTTCAAGGGGGCCGAATACTTTTGCAAGGCACTGTATATATGTACAAATGTTTGTTTTTTTAATTACAGAGACACTGTACCCTATTCTTACCCTGTACCCCTGAAGAAATAGGAAACTCTGAAATGTTTCGGGTGATAACATTAGGGGGTTTGTCTCTGTTTTACAGTGTTTAACCATCATTACTACACCTTGTAGTTTTATCCATGTTTGTTCTATTGGTCTTGTACCTCTATACCTGTTTGTATGACAGCTCATCTATGTAATCATGTTTCTTTGATTTTTAATGTAATTGTAATAAAGTGATTTTGTATTTTTATACATACTCCATATTTTTGTTTTCTCTATTTGACCTTTGAGTCAATTTGACTTTCATTCCCTTTTCCATAAACAGTATCTCACAAAAGTGAGTACACCCCTCACATTTTTGTATATATTTTATTAGATCTTTTCATGTGAAAACACTGAGGAAATGACACTTTGCTACAAGCTTGTGTAAGAGTGTACATTTGCAGTCCCCCTCAAAATAACTCAACACACAGCCATTAATGTCTAAACCTCTGGCAACAAAAATTAGTACACCCCTAAGTGAAAATGTCCGAATTGGACCCAAAGTGTCAATATTTTGTGTGGCTACTAATATTTTTTAGCACTGCTTTATGCCCTCTTAGGAATGGAGTTCACAGAGCTTCACAGGTTGCCACTGGAGTCCTCCACTCCTACATGATGACATCACGTAGCTGGTGGATGTTAGAGACCTTGTGCTCCTCCACCTTCCGTTTGAGGATGCCCCACAGATGCTCAATAGGGTTTAGGTCTGGGGACATGCTTGGCCAGTCCATCACCTTTACCCTCAGCTTCTTTAGCAAGGCAGTGGTCATCTTGGAGGTGTGTTTGGGGTCATTATCATGTTGGAATACTCAGTCTCCGAAGGGAGGGGATTATGTTCTGCTTCAGTATGTCACAGTACATGTTGCCATTCATGATTCTCCCAATGAACTGTAGCTCCGCAGTACCGGCAGCACTCATGCAGCCCCAGACCATGACACTCCCACCACCATTCTTGACAGTGGGCAAGGTACACTTGTCTTTGTACTCCTCACCTGGTTGCCGCCACACACGCTTGACACCATCTGAACCAAATAAGTTTATTTTATCGGACCACAAGACATGGTTCCAGCAATCCAAGTCCTTAGTCTGCTTGTCTTCACCAAACTGTTTGCGGGCTTTCTTGTGCATCATCTTTATAAGAGGCTTCCTTCTGGGACGACAGCCATGCAGACCAGTTTGATGCAGTGTGCAGAGTATGATCTGAGCACTGACAGGCTGACCCCCCACCCCTTCAACCTCTGCAGCAATGCTGGCAGCACTCATACGTCTATTTGCCAAAGACAACCTCTGGATATGACGCTGAGCACATGCACTCAACTTCTTTGTTCGACCAATGGCTAGGCCTGTTCTGAGTAAAACCTGTCCTGTTAAACCGCTGTGTGGTCTTGGCTACCGTGCTGCAGCTCAGTTTCAGGGTCTTGCCAAACTTCTTATAGCCTAGGTCATCTTTATGTAGAGCAACAGTTCTTTTTTTCAGATCCTCAGAGAGTTCTTTGCCATGAGGTGCCATGTTAAACTTCCAGTGACCAGTAGAGAGAGTGAGAGCGATAACACCAAATTTAACACACCTGCTCCCCATTTACACCTAAGACCTTGTAACTAGAGTTGAGCGGACACCTGGATGTCCGTGTTCGGCGGGTTTTGCCGAACTTTACCCGGACACCGAACCCCATTGAAGTCAATGGGGACCCGAACTTTCAGGCACTAAAATGGCTCTAAAACACCAAAGGAAAGGGCTAGAGTGCTGCAAATGGCAGCAAAACGTAGTTAAGAGCATGGCAAGTGCTCTGCAAACAAATGTGGATAGGGAAATAACTTAAAACAACAAAAAAAAACATAAAAATAAAACAATGTTCTTCATCTCTGAAGGACGAGGCCCATATGGAGTAGGAGGGAGGTTGAGGTGGTGGTGGATGTGGTGGTGGATGTGGCGGTGTCATAGGCGTGCACACAGGGTGTGCCGGGTGTACCTGGGCACACCCTAATCACCTAGGGCACATTAGCATTATCGCTCTGTTTGCCAGTGAGGAGATGGGAAAGATCTCCCTTGGACCTGCTCTGCTCTATTTCACTTTGCCAGCAGGGAGAGTAATGTATCGGGGCCATGTACATGTAGGCAAACACATGCATGTGTATTTAAACTTTGGGGTGCACACCCTAATGCAATAGGCTGCGCACACCTATGGGCGGTGTAGGTGGAAGCGGCGGTGGAGGAGGACGAGGTAGCCAACACTGCTTTTTTTCAGAAATTTTAAATGAGGGTACACCCCAAAAGAGTGAGAAAGAGCAAAAATAGAACAATGGCTGGGTAAGGTCGGTATCCATCGCTATTCTGCACAAGGTACGGAAAAGTCCCGTGGGATCCATGACTGGTTCATTTTTATGAACGTGAGCTTGTCCACATTGTCTCTGGACAGGTGGCTGCGCTTGTCTGTGATAACGCCCCCAACCGTGCTAAATACCCGTTCAGATAATACACCGGCTGCAGGGCACGCCAGCACCTCCAAGGCGTAAAGGGCAAGCTCAGGCCATGTGCCCAATTTGGAGACCCAGAAGTTGAAGGGGGCAGACCCATCATTCACTACATGTAGGCGTGTGCACACATACTGCTCCACCATGTTGGTGAAATGCTGCCTCCTGCTAAGACGTTCCATATGAGCTGCTGGTGCTGCTGTTTGTTGTGGCGTGCTGACAAAGCTTTTCCACATTTCGGCCATGTTAACCCTGCCTTCTGAGGTGCTGACGGTGCCCTGGTTGCGTTGGCGACCTCTTCCTCCTCCTCCTCCTCTGCCTTGTGTTCCACTGTGGCCCCGCTGTCAGGTGGGAATGCCAGCAGCATCGCGTCTACCAGCGTGCGCTTGTACTCGCGCCTCTTGCGATCGCGCTCCAGTGAGTGAATTAAGGACGGTACGTTGTCCTTGTAACGGGGATCCAGCAGCGTGGCCACCCAGTAATCAGCACAAGTTAGAATGTGGGCAACTCGGCGATCGTTGTGGAGACACTGCAGCATGTAATCGCTCATGTGTGCCAGGCTGCCCAGAGGCAACGAAAGGCTGTCCTCTGTGGGAGGTGTATCGTCTGTGTCCTCTGTATCCCCCCAGCCACGCACCAGTGATGGCCATGAGATGGCCTGGGTGCCACCCTGCTGTGAACATGGTTCCATCTCCTCCTCCATCTCCTCCTCCTCATCCTCCTCATCCTCCAGAACTGTGCCCCTGCTGGACAATTGTGTCCCTGGCGTTTGTGTGTGCAGGAACCCACCCTCGGAGCCCCTTGTGAATGACTGCCCTGAAAGCCTTGGAAATGTTACCTCTTCATCCTCTCCTCCTCCTCATCCTGTGCCACATCCTCTTCCATCATCGCACGAATTGTTTTTTCAAGGAGGCATAGAAGTGGGATAGTTAAGCTGACAACGGCGTCATCGGCACTGGCCATGTTGGTGGAGTACTCAAAACAGCGCAACAAGGCACACAGGTCTCGCATGGAGGCCCAGTTATTGGTGGTGAAGTGGTGCTGTTCCGCAGAGCGACTCACGCGTGCGTGCTGCAGCTAAACTCCACTATGGCCTGCTGCTGCTCGCACAGTCTTTCCAGCATGTGCAAGGTGGAGTTCCACCTTGTGGGCACGTCACATATGAGGCGGTGAGCAGGAAGGCCCGAAGTTACGCTGCAGCGCTGACAGGCGAGCAGCAGCAGGGTGAGAACGGCCCGCACTTACTACAGCAGCTCTGACATATCGGGATAATTTTTAAGGAACCTCTGCACCACCAAATTCAGCACATGCGCCAGGCAAGGAATGTGCGTCAAACCGGCTAGGCCCAGAGCTGCTATGAGATTTCGCCCGTTATCGCACACCACCAGGCCGGGCTTGAGGCTCGCTGGCAGCAACCACTCATTTGTCTGCTGTTCCATGCTCCTCCACAACTCCTGCGCGGTGTGTGGTTTTTCCCCCAAACAGGCAAGTTTTAAAACTGCCTGCTGTCGTTTACCCCTGGCCGTGCTGAAGTTGTTGGTGAAGGTGTTACGCTGACCGGATGAGGAGGCGGTAGAGGATGAGGAAGCGGAGTAGGAGGAGTTAGGAACAGGAGGCAAACTGAAGCGCCCTGCAATCCTCGGTGGTGGAAGGACATGCGCCAAATTGCTATCCGCCTCAGGCCCATCCGCCACTGCATTTACCCAGTGTGCCGTTAGAGAGATATAACGCCCCTGACCGTGCTTACTGGTCCACGTATCGGTAGTTAGGTGGACCTTGCCACAGATGGCGTTGCGCAGTGCACACCTGATTTTTTCCCCCACTTGGTTGTGCAGGGAAGGGATGGCTTGCCTGGAAAAGTAGTGGCGGCTGGGCACGACGTACTGTGGGACAGCCACCGACATAAGGTTTTTAAAACTGTGCGTCTCCACCAGACGGAATGACAGCATTTCAAAGTCCAAGAATTTTGAAATGCTGGCATTCAGGGCCAGGGATCGCTGGTGGGTAGGGGGTACTTCCTCTTCCTCTCAAGTGTTTGGGAGATGGAAAGCTGAACGCTTCCACTGGACATTGTGGAGATGGTTGGTGACCCAGGTGGTGGTGTTGCTGACAGATCGTCTGTTTGCAGGGTGGGAGGTGCCGGTATCACTACAGATACACAAACACAAACTAGGCCCCGATTACAATTTTTTGTACCCTAAAGGCAGGATGAGGAAGAGGAGTAGGAGGAGTTGGGAACAAGAGGCAAACTGAAGCGCCCTGCAATCCTTGGCGGTAGAAGGAGATGCGCCAAACAAATTTAAAAAGGTGTATCTCACATGTACCGATACAGACTATCCTGCAATTTAATTTTCAACACTCAAACAGGGTGTATATTGAATAGCGGAATAGGACAAATTTTACAAAACGGTGTATCTCACACGTACAAACACAAACTAGGCCCCGATTACTATTTTTTGTACCCTAAAGGCAGGATGAGGAAGAGGAGTAGGAGGAGTTGGGAACAGGAGGCAAACTGTAGCGCCCTGCAATCCTCGGCGGTGGAAGGAGATGCGCCAAACAAATTTAAAAAGGTGTATCTCACATGTACCGATACAGACTATCCCGCAATTTAATTTTTTACACTCAAACAGGGTGTATATTGAATAGCGGAATAGGACAAATTTTACAAAACGGTGTATCTCACACGTACAAACACAAACTAGGCCCCGATTACTATTTTTTGTACCCTAAAGGCAGGATGAGGAGTAGGAGGAGTTCGGAACAGGCAGGAGGCAGACTGAAGCACCCTCAAATCGTCGGCAGTATGAGATGCGCCCCAAAAATTGGAAAGGTGTATCTCACACGTACCAACACAGACTATCCCGCAATTTAATTGTTTTTACCCAAAGGTGCAGATTAAATAGCGGAATAGAAAATATTATCAAAAAAAAGGTGTATGTATCTCACACGTACAGAACCAGACTAGGCCCCGATTACTATTTTTTGTACCCCCAAAGGCAGGATGAGAAGTAGGAGGAGTTCGGAACAGGCAGCACCCTCAAATCCTCGGCAGTATGAGATGCGCCCCAAAAATTGGAAAGGTGTATCTCACACGTACCAACACAGACTATCCCGCAATTTAATTGTTTTTACCCAAAGGTGTAGATTGAATAGCGGAATAGAAAATATGATATCAAAAGGTGTATGTATCTCACACGTACCGAAACAGACTATCCCGCAATTTAATTGTTTATACCCAAAGGTGTAGATTGAATAGCGGAATAGAAAATATGATATCAAAAGGTGTATGTATCTCACACGTACCAGCACAGACTATCCTGCAATTTAATTGTTTTTACCCAAAGGTGTAGATTAAATAGTGGAATAGAAAATATGATATCAAAAGGTGTATGTATCTCACACGTACCGACACAGACTATCCCGCAATTTAATTGTTTTTACCCAAAGGTGTAGATTAAATAGCGGAATAGAAAATATTATAAAAAAAAAAGGTGTATGTATCTCACACGTACAGAACCAGACTGGACCCCGATTACTATTTTTTGTACCCCCAAAGGCAGGATGAGGAGTAGGAGGAGTTCGGAACAGGCAGCACCCTCAAATCCTCGGCAGCATGAGATGCGCCCCAAAAATTGGAAAGGTGTATCTCACACGTACCGACACAGACTATCCCGCAATTTAATTTTTTATACCCAAAGGTGTAGATTGAATAGCGGAATAGAAAATATTATCAAAAAAAAGGTGTATGTATCTCACACGTCAGAGCCAGACTAGGCCCCGATTACTATTTTTTGTACCCCCAAAGGCAGGATGAGGAGTAGGAGGAGTTTGGAACAGGCAGCACCCTCAAATCCTCGGCAGTATGAGATGCGCCCCAAAAATTGGAAAGGTGTATCTCACACGTACCGACACAGACTATCCCGCAATTTAATTGTTTATACCAAAAGGTGTAGATTGAATAGCAGAATAGAAAATATGATATCAAAAGGTGTATGTATCTCACACGTAGAGACCCAGACTAGGCCCCGATTACTATTTTTTGTACCCCCAAAGGCAGGATGAGGAGTAGGAGGAGTTCGGAACAGGCAGCACCCTCAAATCCTCGGCAGTATGAGATGCGCCCCAAAAATTGGAAAGGTGTATCTCACACGTACCAACACAGACTATCCCGCAATTTAATTGTTTATACCCAAAGGTTTTGATTGAATAGCGGAATAGAAAATATGATATCGAAAGGTGTATGTATCTCACACGTAGAGACCTAGACTAGGCCCAAATTACTATTTTTTGTACCCCCAAAGGCAGGATGAGGAGTAGGAGGAGTTCAGAACAGGCAGCACCCTCAAATCCTCGGCAGTATGAGATGCGCCCCAAAAATTGGAAAGGTGTATCTCACACGTACCGACACAGACTATCCCGCAATTTAATTGTTTATACCAAAAGGTGTAGATTGAATAGCAGAATAGAAAATATGATATCAAAAGGTGTATGTATCTCACACGTAGAGACCCAGACTAGGCCCCGATTACTATTTTTTGTACCCCCAAAGGCAGGATGAGGAGTAGGAGGAGTTCGGAACAGGCAGCACCCTCAAATCCTCGGCAGTATGAGATGCGCCCCAAAAATTGGAAAGGTGTATCTCACACGTACCAACACAGACTATCCCGCAATTTAATTGTTTATACCCAAAGGTTTTGATTGAATAGCGGAATAGAAAATATGATATCGAAAGGTGTATGTATCTCACACGTAGAGACCTAGACTAGGCCCAAATTACTATTTTTTGTACCCCCAAAGGCAGGATGAGGAGTAGGAGGAGTTCAGAACAGGCAGCACCCTCAAATCCTCGGCAGTATGAGATGCACCCCAAAAATTGGAAAGGTGTATCTCACACGTACCGACACAGACTATCCCGCAATTTAATTGTTTATACCCAAAGGTTTTGATTGAATAGCAGAATAGAAAATATGATATCAAAAGGTGTATGTACCTCACACATAGAGACCCAGACTAGGCCCAAATTACTATTTTTTGTACCCCCAAAGGCAGGATGAGGAGTAGGAGGAGTTCGGAACAGGCAGCACCCTCAAATCCTCGGAAGTATGAGATGCGCCCCAAAAATTGGAAAGGTGTATCTCACACGTACCGACACAGACTATCCCGCAATTTAATTGTTTATACCCAAAGGTTTTGATTGAATAGCGGAATAGAAAATATGATATCAAAAGGTGTATGTATCTCACACGTAGAGACCCAGACTAGGCCCAAATTACTATTTTTTGTACCCCCAAAGGCAGGATGAGGAGTAGGAGGAGTTCGGAACAGGCAGCACCCTCAAATCCTTGGAAGTATGAGATGCACACCAAAAATTGGAAAGGCGTATCTCACATGTACCGACACAGACTATCCCGCAATTTAATTGTTTATACCCAAAGGTTTTGATTGAATAGCGGAATAGAAAATATGATTTTAAAAGGTGTATGTATCTCACACGTAGAGACCCAGACTAGGCCCAAATTACTATTTTTTGTACCCCCCAAAGGCAGGATGAGGAGTAGGAGGAGTTCGGAACAGGCAGCACCCTCAAATCCTCGGAAGTATGAGATGCACCCCAAAAATTGGAAAGGTGTATCTCACACGTACCGACACAGACTATCCCGCAATTTAATTGTTTATACCCAAAGGTTTTGATTGAATAGCAGAATAGAAAATATGATATCAAAAGGTGTATGTACCTCACACATAGAGACCCAGACTAGGCCCAAATTACTATTTTTTGTACCCCCAAAGGCAGGATGAGGAGTAGGAGGAGTTCGGAACAGGCAGCACCCTCAAATCCTTGGAAGTATGAGATGCACCCCAAAAATTGGAAAGGTGTATCTCACATGTACCGACACAGACTATCCCGCAATTTAATTGTTTATACCCAAAGGTTTTGATTGAATAGCGGAATAGAAAATATGATTTTAAAAGGTGTATGTATCTCACACGTAGAGACCCAGACTAGGCCCAAATTACTATTTTTTGTACCCCCAAAGGCAGGATGAGGAGTAGGAGGAGTTCGGAACAGGCAGCACCCTCAAATCCTCTGAAGTATGAGATGCACCCCAAAAATTGGAAAGGTGTATTTCACACGCACCGACACAGACTATCCCGCAATTTAATTGTTTATACCCAAAGGTTTTGATTGAATAGCGGAATAGAAAATATGATATCAAAAGGTGTATGTATCTCACACATAGAGACACAGACTAGGCCCAAATTACTATTTTTTGTACCCCCAAAGGCAGGATGAGGAGTAGGAAGAGTTCGGAACAGGCAGCACCCTCAAATCCTCAGAAGTATCAGATGCACCCCAAAAATTGGAAAGGTGTATCTCACACGTACCGACACAGACTATCCCGCAATTTAATTGTTTATACCCAAAGGTTTTGATTGAATAGCGGAATAGAAAATATGATATCAAAAGGTGTATGTATCTCACACATAGAGACCCAGACTAGGCCCAAATTACTATTTTTTGTACCCCCAAAGACAGGATGAGGAGTAGGAGGAGTTCGGAAAAGGCAGCACCCTCAAATCCTCGGAAGTATGAGATGCACCCCAAAAATTGGAAAGGTGTATCTCACACGTACCAACACAGACTATCCCGCAATTTAATTGTTTATACCCAAAGGTGTAGATTGAATAGCGGAATAGAAAATATTATAAAAAAAAAAGGTGTATGTATCTCACACGTCAGAGCCAGACTAGGCCCCGATTACTATTTTTTGTACCCCCAAAGGCAGGATGAGGAGTAGGAGGAGTTCAGAACAGGCAGCACCCTCAAATCCTCGGCAGTATGAGATGCGCCCCAAAAATTGGAAAGGTGTATCTCACACGTACTGACACAGACTATCCCGCAATTTAATTGTTTATACCAAAAGGTGTAGATTGAATAGCGGAATAGAAAATATGATATCAAAAGGTGTATGTATCTCACACGTAGAGACCCAGACTAGGCCCCGATTACTATTTTTTGTACCCCCAAAGGCAGGATGAGGATTAGGAGGAGTTCGGAACAGGCAGCACCCTCAAATCCTCGGCAGTATTAGATGCGCCCCAAAAATTGGAAAGGTGTATCTCACACGTACCAACACAGACTATCCCGCAATTTAATTGTTTATACCCAAAGGTTTTCATTGAATAGCGGAATAGAAAATATGATATCAAAAGGTGTATGTATCTCACATGTAGAGACCCAGACTAGGCCCAAATTACTATTTTTTGTACCCCCAAAGGCAGGAAGAGGAGTAGGAGGAGTTCGGAACAGGCAGCACCCTCAAATCCTCGGCAGTATGAGATGCGCCCCAAAAATTGGAAAGGTGTATCTCACACGTACCGACACAGACTATCCCGCAATTTAATTGTTATACCCAAAGGTTTTGATTGAATAGCGGAATAGAAAATATGATATCAAAAGGTGTATGTATCTCACACGTAGAGACCCAGACTAGGCCCAAATTACTATTTTTTGTACCCCCAAAGGCAGGATGAGGAGTTGGGAGGAGTTCAGAACAGGCAGCACCCTCAAATCCTCGGCAGTATGAGATGCACCCCAAAAATTGGAAAGGTGTATCTCCCACGTACCGACACAGACTATCCCGCAATTTAATTGTTTATACCCAACGGTTTTGATTGAATAGCAGAATAGAAGATATGATATCAAAAGGTGTATGTATCTCACACATAGAGACCCAGACTAGGCCCAAATTACTATTTTTTGTACCCCCAAAGGCAGGATGAGGAGTAGGAGGAGTTCGGAACAGGGAGCACCCTCAAATCCTCGGAAGTATGAGATGCGCCCCAAAAATTGGAAAGGTGTATCTCACACGTACCGACACAGACTATCCCGCAATTTAATTGTTTATACCCAAAGGTTTTGATTGAATAGCGGAATAGAAAATATGATTTTAAAAGGTGTATGTATCTCACACGTAGAGACCCAGACTAGGCCCAAACTACTATTTTTTGTACCCCCAAAGGCAGGATGAGGAGTAGGAGGAGTTCGGAACAGGCAGCACCCTCAAATCCTTGGAAGTATGAGATGCACCCCAAAAATTGGAAAGGTGTATTTCACACGCACCGACACAGACTATCCCGCAATTTAATTGTTTATACCCAAAGGTTTTGATTGAATAGCGGAATAGAAAATATGATATCAAAAGGTGTATGTATCTCACACATAGAGACCCAGACTAGGCCCAAATTACTATTTTTTGTACCCCCAAAGGCAGGATGAGGAGTAGGAAGAGTTCGGAACAGGCAGCACCCTCAAATCCTCAGAAGTATCAGATGCACCCCAAAAATTGGAAAGGTGTATCTCACACGTACCGACACAGACTATCCCGCAATTTAATTGTTTATACCCAAAGGTTTTGATTGAATAGCGGAATAAAAAATATGATATCAAAAGGTGTATGTATCTCACACGTAGAGACCCAGACTAGGCCCAAATTACTATTTTTTGTACCCCCCAAAGGCAGGATAAGGAGTAGGAGGAGTTCGGAACAGGCAGCACCCTCAAATCCTCGGCAGTATGAGATGCGCCCCAAAAATTGGAAAGGTGTATCTCACACGTACCGACACAGACTATCCCGCAATTTAATTGTTATACCCAAAGGTTTTGATTGAATAGCGGAATAGAAAATATGATATCAAAAGGTGTATGTATCTCACACGTAGAGACCCAGACTAGGCCCAAATTACTATTTTTTGTACCCCCAAAGGCAGGATGAGGAGTTGGGAGGAGTTCAGAACAGGCAGCACCCTCAAATCCTCGGCAGTATGAGATGCACCCCAAAAATTGGAAAGGTGTATCTCCCACGTACCGACACAGACTATCCCGCAATTTAATTGTTTATACCCAACGGTTTTGATTGAATAGCAGAATAGAAAATATGATATCAAAAGGTTTATGTATCTCACACATAGAGACCCAGACTAGGCCCAAATTACTATTTTTTGTACCCCCAAAGGCAGGATGAGGAGTAGGAGGAGTTCGGAACAGGGAGCACCCTCAAATCCTCGGAAGTATGAGATGCGCCCCAAAAATTGGAAAGGTGTATCTCACACGTACCGACACAGACTATCCCGCTATTTAATTGTTTATACCCAAAGGTTTTGATTGAATAGCGGAATAGAAAATATGATTTTAAAAGGTGTATGTATCTCACACGTAGAGACCCAGACTAGGCCCAAATTACTATTTTTTGTACCCCCAAAGGCAGGATGAGGAGTAGGAGGAGTTCGGAACAGGCAGCACCCTCAAATCCTCAGAAGTATGAGATGCACCCCAAAAATTGGAAAGGTGTATTTCACACGCACCGACACAGACTATCCCGCAATTTAATTGTTTATACCCAAAGGTTTTGATTGAATAGCGGAATAGAAAATATGATATCAAAAGGTGTATGTATCTCACACATAGAGACCCAGACTAGGCCCAAATTACTATTTTTTGTACCCCCAAAGGCAGGATGAGGAGTAGGAAGAGTTCGGAACAGGCAGCACCCTCAAATCCTCAGAAGTATCAGATGCACCCCAAAAATTGGAAAGGTGTATCTCACACGTACCGACACAGACTATCCCGCAATTTAATTGTTTATACCCAAAGGTTTTGATTGAATAGCGGAATAGAAAATATGATATCAAAAGGTGTATGTATCTCACACGTAGAGACCCAGACTAGGCCCAAATTACTATTTTTTGTACCCCCCAAAGGCAGGATAAGGAGTAGGAGGAGTTCGGAACAGGCAGCACCCTCAAATCCTCGGAAGTATGAGATGGACCCCAAAAATTGGAAAGGTGTATCTCACACGTACCGACACAGACTATCCCGCAATTTAATTGTTTATACCCAAAGGTTTTGATTGAATAGCGGAATAGAAAATATGATATCAAAAGGTGTATGTATCTCACACGTAGAGACCCAGACTAGGCCCAAATTACTATTTTTTGTACCCCCAAAGGCAGGATGAGGAGTAGGAGGAGTTCGGAACAGGCAGCACCCTCAAATCCTCGGAAGTATGAGATGCACCCCAAAAATTGGAAAGGTGTATCTCACACGTATCGACACAGACTATCCCGCAATTTAATTGTTTATACCCAAAGGTTTAGATTGAATAGCGGAATAGAAAATATGATATCAAAAGGTGTATGTATCCCACACGTAGAGACCCAGACTAGGCCCCGATTTCTATTTTTTGTACCCCCAAAGGCAGGATGAGGAGTAGGAGGAGTTCGGAACAGGCAGCACCCTCAAATCCTTAGCAGTATGAGATGCACCCCAAAAATTGGAAAGGTGTATCTCACACGTACCGACACAGACTATCCCGCAATTTAATTGTTTATACCCAAAGGTTTTGATTGAATAGCGGAATAGAAAATATGATATCAAAAGGTGTATGTATCTCACACGTAGAGACCCAGACTAGGCCCAAATTACTATTTTTTGTACCCCCAAAGGCAGGATGTGGAGTAGGAGGAGTTCGGAACAGGCAGCACCCTCAAATCCTCGGCAGTATGAGATGCACCCCAAAAATTGGAAAGGTGTATCTCACACGTACCGACACAGACTATCCCGCAATTTAATTGTTTATACCCAAAGGTTTTGATTGAATAGCGGAATAGAAAATATGATATCAAAAGGTGTATGTATCTCACACGTAGAGACCCAGACTAGGCCCAAATTACTATTTTTTGTACCCCCAAAGGCAGGATGAGGAGTAGGAGGAGTTCGGAACAGGCAGCACCCTCAAATCCTCGGCAGTATGAGATGCACCCCAAAAATTGGAAAGGTGTATCTCACACGTACCGACACAGACTATCCCGCAATTTAATTGTTTATACCCAAAGGTGTAGATTGAATAGCGGAATAGAAAATATGATATAAAATTGGTGATTTATCAATAGCACATGTGAACAGCAGTGTCTTATATCAGTCAGCTCTGCTGCAGGCTATGGAGGGAAAAAAAAATATTACCCTTTTAAGTTTGTAATTTTTAACTAGATTTGTACAGACTATGCCACAATTTATTTTTTTTAACCCAAGGGTGTATATTGAATAGTGGAATAGAAAAAAGTGTATAACTTTTGAAATCACTCAATAATAGCACATGTGTGAACACAGCAGTGTATTATCACAGCCAGCACAGCAGCACTGAAGGAAAAACGCTGCACACAACTGACTGATAAAAAATACTTTTTTCTCCCTCCTCCTCAGTGGGCAAAAAGATTGTGTTCACACTACCCCACACACAGCAAAATCGATGTGGACCAGCTCTGCTGCAGGCTATGGAGGGAAAAAAAAAATTCCCCTTTTAAGTTTGTAATTTTTAACTAGATTAGTACAGACTATGCCACAATTTAATTTTTTTAACCCAAGGGTGTATATTGAATAGTGGAATAGAAAAACGTGTATAACTTTTGAAATCACTCAGTAATAGCACATGTGTGAACACAGCAGTGTATTATCACAGCCAGCACAGCAGCACTGAAGGAAAAACGCTGCACACAACTGACTGATAAAAAATACTTTTTTCTCGCTCCTCCTCAGTGGACAAAAAGATTGTGTTCACACTACCCCACACACAGCAAAATCAATGTGGACCAGCTCTGCTGCAGGCTATGGAGGGAAAAAAAAAAATTCCCCTTTTAAGTTCGTAATTTTTAACTAGATTTTAACTGAATAGTGGAATAGAAAAAAGTGTATAACTTTTGAAATCACTCAATAATAGCACATGTGAACACAGCAGTGTATTATCACAGTCAGCACAGCAGCACTGAAAGAAAAACGCTGCACACAGTGACTGATAAAAAAGACTTTTCTCCCTCCTCCTCAGTGGGCAAAAAGATTGTGTTCACACCACCCCACACACAGCAAAATCGATGTGGACCACTGACACCTGCCTATCTCCAGACTCTCCCTAAAAGGATCGATAAGATCGGTCACTGCCGGCACTGCAAACCCCCCCCCCCCACACTGCAAAATCGATTGTAGTAGAACACTGACCCTAAATATCTCCAGCCTCTCCCTAAAAGGATTGATAAGATCGGTCACTGCCGGCACTGCAAACCCCCCCCCCCCCACACAGCAAAATCGATAGTAGAACACTGACCCTAAAAATCAGCAGCCTCGCCCTAAAATGCCTATATCTCGCCCTGCCTAAAACACTCCGACCTGTCCCTCAATTCTATTCGGACACAAATGATTTTTGCCTGTCTGTCCCTAATCAGCAGCCAGCACGTATGATGTGTGCTCTGTCCCTGAACTACAGCATAATGACGCAGCGGCACTCCGTCTTGAACTTATAAAGACTTGGTCACATGCTTCAGATCGCCAATCACAGCTACTAATACATTTGTAGGCATGGCTGGGATGGCTTAAGGCACACCAGTTAAACGCTTGTTGATTGGCTGTTGAAAGCCCGCCATGAAAAGCGCGCCAATACATACAAAACCCGGAAGTAAAATGACCAAACACGGATTTTTACCCTAACATACAGTAAAGTTTTCGGGTCCGTGTTCGGGTAACAAAAATCCAATTATTCGGTACGAACACGAATAATACAGTCCGTGTTCGCTCAACCCTACTTGTAACACTAACGAGTCACATGACACCGGGAAGAGAAAATGGCTAATTGGGCCCAATTTGGACATTTTCACTTAGCGGTGTACTCACTTTTGTTGCCAGCGGCTTAGACATTTATGGCTGTGTGTTGAGTTATTTTAAGGGGACAGCAAATTTACACTGTTATACAAGCTGTACACTCACTACTTTACATTGTAACAAAGTGGCATTTCTTCTGTGTTGTCACATGAAAAGATATAATAAAATATTTGCAAACATGTGAGGGGTGATACTGTATCTACCCTTGGTGACAGCCTATTGCACTGATGGGGGATGCACTGATTCATTTGGTCATTTCAGTGGAATATTGAGATTAGTATATGGACTTTGAGCTATATATGGACATTTTTTACCTTTTTATACTATTTACTCATTTTATTTTTTGTTGTTTCAATATTTTATTTACACACTATAAGCACTTGGTTTAAGCGCACTACAGTATTTATAACATTATTATAGTGTTTAACTGTTAAGTTGATAGTCTTTTCTTCCATCTCATTACTTGAATTTCCTCTCTGGCTAGGGATGAACTGCTTAGAAGACTCCTTACTGCACCCAGCCGCCATTTCTACCGTCTCACCTTTTGTCTGGTACCTGAGAGACAGGCAGAGGAACTGGGTTAGCGCCTGGGCTATTACGATCCCTTCATCCTGGAAATGCTGATCCCCTTCAGTCCACATCTATTCCATGAATACTCCCTAGGGGAAGATCCTCAGCTAGCAATGGTTGATTACAGGCATTCGGGAGTGGAAACACATGGGATAAACAGCAGAGATTCTGCTACAGGCAGGCCCTGAGGAAACTCCAAGTTCCTCTCAGGTTAATAGTTGTGTTATCGCCAATTTCTGGCATTGGTGGTTAATAAAACCCAAAAATGCTTTTCTGCCTCTCTTGTCCTTATATTTAGATGTTATGCAGTACAACCTGAACTGCCTATTGAACTTCAATTTGCAAAAAGCAAGGAAGGCTTCCTTTTTTTAGCAGAGATTATTGAATATTTTTTGCTGCCAGAATTTTGTGAAGTTACTTATTCATCATCTTCTCAACACATGCTAACTACTATAGACTCATTGGTTGAAGCAGCGCATTCTGGTTTCTGGATAGATACATCTAGTGCTGCTCATCCCACACATATTTTTTTGGGGCTGAAAAATAAGGCTTCTCCTAGGAATTCTTTCTATATTCTGGATCAAGCCAATCAGGCCTTATATATTGACTGGCCCAACTAAAACAGCTTATTCCCTCCTCCTGATAATTGTGATGCCTTTTACCCTATGGAAGTTAAGTTTAGGAAGAAATGTACTATTTCCCAGTCATTCTAAATAATCAATCTAATGTTTCCATTAATGGCATTCCCTCCTTTAAGGATTCAGTTGATGGGCTTTTGGAGACTTTTCTTAAGTCCTCCTTTGCATTGGCAGGTTCTTCCCTTCTATCAGCTATTGCCAACTTGTCAGTTGCACTGACCATTGCAAACTGGACTGAAGAAATCAATAGTGAACTTTCTTCAAATATAGATAATCTTTACATTGCTGCAAGATTACAACCCTTGCCCCAAATCTCCAGCATGTCCTTACTTTCTGTGTATACTGTATGTGCAGAATCTTAGAACCTAAAGCTTGGTTGGTAGACCACTTACTGAACAATCCTTTTTGCACAGGCCAATCAAATGTGAACTCCTCTTTAGGAATACTCTTGAGAAATACATTGAGCTGGCTACTGAGGAAAGGCCACTATCAATAATCATGTTTCCCTGTTAAATAGGCCTCCCCTACTGTATGGATGTGATCAGTCCACACAGGGCCGGTGCAAGGATTTTTGACACCCTAGGCGAAACCTAATTTTGCCGCCCCCTTGGCCCCTCCCCCTTGACACTGCCCCCATTGGCTCCATCTCCTTTGCCCTGCACATGTATACCCCACCTTTTTAATGACAGCTACCATTTTGAATACAACGCTTTGCTAGACCAGCTAATTTTAAAATAGTTTATTTTAATTGTAAACATTTTCTCATATGCAAAACATGCTATGCCCGGGCTCTGTGGTATGCCGGGCTCTGTGGTACGCCGGGCCATGTGGTATGCCGGGCTCTGTGGTATGCCGGGCTCTGTGGTATGCTGTGGATATCCCGGCAGGGCTGAGGGCGGCAGTGTCAAAGCTCAGCTGTCAAGACTGTGAGAATGGAGCCGCTATTTCCTCTGTAATACCGGCTCACAGGCGGAGTGATATCAAGTGCACTCTGCCTGTGAGAGGAGGAGTCATACAGGGGAAGCACACGGCTGCAGTAGAGAGCAGAGCCCTGTGCTTTCTCTGTATGGCTCCTTCTCCCACAGGCACTTGATATCACTCTGCCTGTGAGCGGAACCTAAATAGCGGCTCTGTTCTCAGTCCTGACAGCTAAGCTCGCCTCTGGCACTGCTGTCCTCAGCCCTGCCGGGATATCGCCCTGTGCTCGCGGGTGTCCGTGAGTGCAGGGCGAAATGCGGGAGACTCCCACAACTTGCAGGAGACTTGAGATGTCTGCAATACCTGGGAACACAGTAAATTTGCATAAATCATATTCATTCATTTGTTACTTTATTTGTGATCTGGCGCAGGGTGGAGATCGCTTGTGATTGTCACAAGTGTGTTTCCCTTGGTTTTGGAAATGTTCACTAAATAAACCTAAAGCTGGCCATGCACTGATCGAAATCCCCTGAGTGGGTGCTGAGTGAATAAAGAAATAGTTTAGATTTTTTTTTTATTCAGTGCTGGTTCACACTATTGCGATGACAGACATCGCATGTGATTCGGATCGCACTGCTCCTAAAATCGCATGCCATGTCTGTGCGGTGCGAATTCAGCCATACAGTTTGTATGGCTGAATTTGCATCTGAATCGCATTGAACTCACACAGGACCCTTTTTTGGTCCGCAGCAGAATTGGATTGCATGGTGGTTCACACCAGTGCAATCCAATTCATGTGTGAACTTTCAGATTGCACTGCGATATGCTATCTGAGCTGGGGGGGTGGGGGGGGGGTGTCGTTAACTTAGAATTGACACCCCCAGGGTATCGCATACGGCAGTGTGAACTGCCTGTGCTGCAGATGCAATGCGGGAACACGCAGTAGATTCGCAGTGTTCCCGCATTGCAATAGTGTGAACCGGCACTAAGTCTGCAGACTGCAGGCTGAACAAAAAAAAAATCTTTATGTACTATATGGCCAGCTTTACTAAAATTATAGCAGTCAGAAATAACCACCTTAACACCCCCCCCCCCCCCCCGGCCCCCGGATAACTTCTAATTCTAAATCAGGATCTTAAACCAGGAATTCTACATCAGGATCTTAAACCAGGATCTTTTAGGATAGCTTCTTAAACCAGGATATTGTATGTAGAAAACATATTTTAAATTATGATTCTATGAGTTGAGTCCTCCAGTCAGGCTCCAGCACACCTTCCAATCGTTTCTTGCTTTGGTTTCTCCTCCTCGGTTCAGTTGCTGTCTTGCTGCACTCACGTCACGCCTCCCTCCATCACAGCATAGACTCCACACTCCACGCTTCCTCTCTGCAGGTTCTCCCTCTGCAGACCCCCACGCTGGCTGCACTGACACGCCCAGTCCCTCTGATATGTGAAGTGATTTCACTCCACAGCTTAGCACAGGACAGGAGAAGAGGGCGGACCTACGGGAGCCGAGGCTGACTGTTCTATTTACATCTGGAGGGAGGAGGGGGGTGAGACTCCAGTGAGAGAAGTGACAGAGACAGACTGTCACAGACATCAGACTGAAAAAAATCAGCTCACAGGACTCGGTGACTTGCCGAGTTGCCGATCACTCACAGTCTGTCAGTGACTGATAGATTATACAGTACAGAGACCAGAGCGGCTCGCTGCTGCACAGGGGAGAGGGAGGGAGAGACTAAGAAGGGGAATTGAAACCAGCGGCCTGGCGCCCTAGGTGGCAGTGCGCTCTAGGCGGCTGCCTAACTTGCCTAGTGGTAGCGCCGGCCCTGAGTCCACATAATCTACTGCAGGTTCTTCATCTTGTGGCAGACCCTCCACCTCTAAGTCAAATAGACCTGCCTAAAAACCTTTTTCACATTTTAAGGTTCACCCCTTCCCCTGGAAAAAAAGGGGGGGGGCATCTATTAACAGTTACACCACCTTAGAGCAATGACTTACCAGACCTTTATTTTACTCTGTACTTCTGAGAGGTACACACAGTCTTTTTTTAATCTTTTTCTCATACATATTCTTACCGTGGTCATCACCTTCCCCCTTAGAAAATATTGCAAGGACTTTTCAAAATCTTGCACATAGACCCTTATTCACTCAACAATGCATGTCCCACCATGCTTCTAAAAACATCCTATTCTTATTAGTAGCCAGCCTCCTTGCTGGTATCCTGTAGACGTGTCACAAGGTCTACTACAGCTGTGTGACTTCTGTTTAGTCCCCTGTAAAGATTCCTCCTTAAACCCTGAACCTTCGTTCCCCAGGGTACCTTGGAGACCTTTTTTTCTTAAAAACACTGATGTTTTCACTTCTCCCTGTGGTTGATAGCCACACTCTTCTTGGGCTCCTCCCCTCACCTTATACTTCCCAAGATATCCCTGCACCATTAATATTGATTTACCTGAAGGTAGAGGCATAAAACCACTGGTTACATAGTTACATAGTTTGTGAGTTTGAAAAAAGACATCAGTCCATCCAGTTCAACCTATGAGGTGTGTGTGTTTGCTGTTAACTGTACATTGTAAACCCCTGTATGTTGTGGTCTTTAACGTGCCATTCTAATAGTTTTTTGAAACTATCAATGCTCCCTGCTGATACGACTGCTTGTGGAAGCGAATTCCACATCCTTACTGCTCTGACAGTGAAGAACCCCTTATGTATTTTAAGGTTAAACCGCCTTTCCTCTAGGTTTAGTGAGTGGCCACGTGTCTGTCTGTATTCCCTTTCTCTGAAAAGTTTGTTCCTTATGCTAGGGTCGCCAGTACAGTATTTGTACATTGATATCATATCCCCCCTCAAGCGTCTCTTCTCCAGAGAGAATAAGTTCAGTGCTTGTAGTCTTTCCTCATAGCTGATGTCCTCCATTCCCCTAATTATTTTTGTTGCCCTTCTCTGGACTCTCTCCAGTTCCAGCACATCCTTCCTGAGGACCGGTGCCCAGAACTGGACAGCATATTCCAGATGTGGCCGGACCAGAGTCTTGTAGAGTGGGAGAATAATCTCTTTATTTCTGGAGTGAATCCCCTTTTTTATACATGCCAATATTCTGTTGGCTTTGCTTTCAGTGGCTTGGCATTGCATGCCACTGCCAAGCCTGTTGTCCACTACGACCCCCAGATACTTTTCCATCTTAGATTCCCCCAGAGGTTTCCCTCCTAGTGAGTAGCTTGCTTTTATGTTTCTGACGCCCAAGTGAATTACTTTACATTTTTCAACATTAAACCTCATCTACCCTGTAGTTGCCCACCCCATTATTTTGTTCAGGTCCGCTTGTAAGGTTTCCATATCCTGCATAGAAGATATTGGCATGCTTAGTTTAGTATCATCCGCAAATACCGAGATTGTGCTAGATATCCCCTCCTCAAGATCATTTATGAATAAATTAAACAGGATTGGTCCCAGGACAGAACCTTGGGGGATCCCACTTTCCACACCCGCCCAATCCGAGTACTCCCCATTAATCACCACCCTCTGGACTCTCCCCTGGAGCCAGTTTTCTATCCAGATACTCACCCTATGGTCCATACCTACGTTCCTTAGTTTGTACAGTAAGCGTTTGTGGGGAACGGTGTCAAATGCCTTTGCAAAGTCCAGATACACCACATCCACAGGCTTACCTTTATCTAGGTGGCAGCTCACTTCATCGTAGAAGGTTAATAGATTGGTCTGGCAAGAAAGATTTTTCATGAATTCATGCTAATTACTACTAATAATACCGTTTTCATTACTAAAGTCTTGTATGTGGTCCCTTAACATCCCCTCCAAAATCTTGCAGACTACTGATGTTAGGCTGACCGGCCTATAGTTACCCGGGATATATCTCGGCATGATCTAAGAATCAACATCTGTGTCCTGTAATGTATTGCAAGATATAAAATGTAGAGGTGCATCAAAATTCCTAATTTTTTTTTCATTTATTCTTGGCACTGAAACCCATGCACTGGGATATAGCTGGAATCAGTTCTTATGACCTTAAAAACAACATACTACTGTTTAAAGGAGGATAGTCATACTAGCTCATTATATACAGTATGTGGGTATTTCTTTGTGCCTGTCAGTGATATGCAATATCTTACTGTTCTTTCTATCTCACTACTAGTCTACTAAAAGTCGGTCAAAGCTGGGCATACACAGAGAGAGCTTCCGCCAGTTCTTGAATAACCAGCCCAAATTTGAACAGTGAGTGTCTATTTCAGCACCCTCCTGCCCAACGTCCTTTGATCTGAAAATCAAGGGAGCTGCATGGGGAATTGTCAGCTGAATATAAACTGCATTTAATCAGATATAACAATTCTTAAGTTTCCAACATCCAAGGTTGTCAGCATACAAAAGCTGTCAGGAGAGAATGCCCCATCCACTCTGTTCAGCATGTATAGGGCCAAATGAGAGGAATCTTCCAGTATATGGCCTGCTTAACTAAAAACACACTCCCTGCATGTAAAACACCCACTGTGCTAATACAACTGCCCTATTGATTCAAGTGAAGTGTGAATTTTAAAGTGTATGTACACCCAAAGGCAAAAAGTTTTATATATTGCAGTTAACCGGTCTTCAGTTGTAACATATTTCCTGTCGTAGGGTGACCATGCTCACACATGGTACTTGCATGAGTATTTACTGTATAGAGTAGCACCCTAGGATAGGAAGTATGTTAAAACTACAAAACACCTCCCCTTCTCATCTCTTAACATAATGGGTAAGGGGGATTCTTTAGTTCAGAGGTAACCTGGGCAGGATTAATGCGAGTGCGTGACATAACAATGCAGAGGGCAGAGGTGTTTTCTGTCAGGATAGACCTGACTTGTAGGGGCTGATTAAATATGTGAAAAATTAAAGTAGAGTTCTTGGAGATAGAAATAACCATGTTTAACTGTTATTTGTATACACAGTGAACAGGGTGTTAGTTATAAAAAGTAAATGCAAATTATTACCCCACAGTGGCGGAGCTAGACTTTTAAAACAGGGGTGGCAAAGGGGTGGCAAGGTATTATTTTGGGGGGTCAATATACAACGTGGCAGGATAAAGATAGTTGGTCAGCCTGAATGTGTGTGGGCAGTCTATATAAAGGAGATGAGAATGGTGAAGATGGATGGTCAGGTTATGTAGAGGCAGGATGGAGGTGGATAGGCACACTACAGTATATAGGGGAAGGAAGGCAAGATGAAGTCAGGAAGACAGGGTTTGTAGGGGCAGGATGGAGGTGGATGGATATTCTATAAATGGGAGGTGGGCAGAAATGGAAAGGTTATGCGGAGGCAGAATATAGTTGGGTTCAGGCTATATAAGGGAAGTGGACAGGGTGAAAATGGGTGGCAATGTTGCGCAGAGACAGAAAGAAGATCAGTGAACAGGGTATGTGGGTGGGAAGTCTATATAGAATTGGATTGGCAGGCAGAATGAGGTGGAGGCAGGATGGACATAGGTAGGTAGTCTATATAGGGTAGGTGGTTAGGCAGGCAGTACAGGGTGTAGGCGGATGGATTTAGGGTTCTAGTATAGACCTGGGTAGGTAGGCAGTACAGGGTCAGGTTAGGATGGACTTGCGTAAGGAGGCAGTCATTCTGGGTGGATGAAGTATGGGGTGGAGGCAGGATAGAGTTGAGTTGGCAGGCAGTATAGAGTGGGGGCACTATGGAGATGGGTGAGAGTCTATATAGGGCAGTTGGATAGGCAGGCAGTACAGGTTTGGTGCAGGATGGATTTAGGCTGGCAGTAGAGAGCTGGGTAGGTAGGCAGTAGGTAGGGTCAGGGTAAGATGGAGTTTGGTTGGAGGCAGTATGAAGTGGCGGCAGGGTGGAGTTTAGTAGGCAGGCATTCCTAGTGAATGTAGTCGAGAAGGCAGGCAATAAGGATGGAGTTTGGTAGGCATGAATTATGGGGTTTTGGCAGGATGGAGCTGGGTGAGCAGTATATATGTATATATAGGGTAGCTGGAGTTGAGTGACAGTGACCAGTGGTGGGAAAAGGTCAACTAGTGCCCAGGGCGAAAATGCCCAAGAACCAGAGAAGCATATGCAGCGCTGAAATGTATGTGCTGGATACAGCATGTGCTGCAATGATTTGACCCTACCATATCCCCCAATGACCCCCTAAGTTGCAAAAGCAGCTATATGGAGGTATACATTCTAAGGCATAGCAGGTCTGACAGGCTTCCTCTTATGCATGTCTACACACCACACATTCTTATTCTTAGAGAGTAGTACGCAGGTCAGACCTGATATGCATTACACCGTGTAGCTAGTTCTGGGTACAGATTATAGTAAATATTGGATACACGGAAAAATCTTGATAAATTGTTTTGTATATGGGAGGTATACACATGCCAGGGTGAGATGGTTTGTATCATAGTATAGCATAAATAATCCCCTGTAGTGTTTGGTGGGCAGTATTACCTGCAGAATATGACCTAATTGGCCACCTGAAAACCATGTGCAATTTGTGTGCTTACAGCACAGGGGTGAAGACTTTTAGGCCTCTTTCACACTTGTGCAACTTAAGGATTTTATTTCGATTTTGATGTAATTTTGACTGGGCTTGAAGCTATGTCTATGTCTTTGGACCTCAAAACACATTAAAATTGGGCCAAAGTGGTGCAGGAACAACTTTGAAGTTGGTGGGACTTCAAGTCGCACAGATATGAACGGTACTCATTGGAAATAATGGAGAACGACTTGTCATGCAATTTTGCAATCCCAAATCGCAGGACAAGTCACACAAGTTTGAAAGGGGCCTTAGAGGTTCAGGCTGGGTTCACACTGGTGTTATGCGGGAAATCCTGCGATTCCTGTGTGGGTTTTCGCATTGCACCTAAATCGTTGGCGGTTCAATCTGACATCTGCGAACCGCTGCGGATGTCAATGTACAGTTAATGACACTCCCGGTGAGAAAAAGACCACAGTGTGAACTTTGAAATTGTGTAGGAATTGGATCGCATAGGTGTGAACATGCGATCAGATTCCAGTGTGGACCAAAAAAAGGGTCCTGCACTGTTTTGGTCTGAATGGGATATGAATTCAGTCAAACAAACTGTGTGGCAAAATTTGTATTGCACAGACATCGCATGTGATCTGCATAGCAATGCAGTGTGAATCACATGCAATGTCTGTCAACGCAATAGTGTGAACCCAGCCTAAAACAGGTGTGCCTCCTAAGTTACCTATAATAAGGCATATTACTCTTTACTTATGACACCCCTAGCCCTTAGCAGAGTTCTGTGAATTTGTGTGTGTTTGGGAAAAGGGGGGCTAGGTCTGATTAGTGAACTATAAGCCCTTTACTGCCAACCTCTCCCTGATAATGGTTAGTTGGTATTATGCTGACTTACTATCTTTATAACATTCTGACCTCAAACATGAATGTCAGGAAAGTCTGCTAAAATTCACATGTCCCAATCTGTATACCTCCACTGTTCCAATCGGAACAATGCGGTCAGCATCCCAACCAAGCAACTAGCATTTTCAGAAAAAAACAGCAATGACAGTCTCCCTGTTTCACATTAGGTTTCCTATAATTTGGTTATTGTTAACTTGAATTAGCAATAAAAGAGCATATTTTGTTGCGCTGAAGAAGCTCAACAAGCTAGTGTATTTTTTCCCTATCTCTATGTAACACATAACTGAGACACCCTGTTCCCCCCCCCCCCCTCTTTCTAAAATCCATGCTATCAGATATGAAGCAAGCTCTCCTCTGCTACAATCATCCACTTATCATCTGTAGGACTCTGAAGCTGTTTCCTCCCACCTTTTAGTACAGTAATAGAGGGCAGTGGCTCAGCTTGGGTCCTCCATGCTGCTAGTCACTTCTAGGGATGCTGCCAGTCGGTTCTCTGCAGCTCTGTCCCTCCATAGGACACACATGGCTGACTGTAGAGGTTAGCAGGAGGCTGGCATGTGGGGAGGGGGCGGGGGAACAGGGATGCACACACAACTTTTTTTTTTCATTCCAATGAAAAATGCTGGATTTCTCTGCCCTATGGAAACAACCTGCAGGACGCTCTGCCCTTACTCTGCAGTGCTCTGTACACAGAAGAAGGTGCTCTCCGTGGCTGTCCTCCTCTCTTCCGCCCACAGGATGCAATCAGGGGACGGGAGGAGAAAGCAGTGTCCTGCCTTGGGCAGAGCAGAGAACTCCGTAGCTGCTGGACAGTAGGGGGAGAGGAGGGAGCCAGAGCCGGCGGACAGACCAAGTTTGCGATCAGCGCTGCACAAAAAGCAAACAGATATTGTGTGTGGAATTTGGAATTGCAGATGCCCATGAGCAGGGTGGCAACAGGGGTGGCAAGAACTTTGTCTGGGGTGTCAATTGCCACCCCAGCTAGCCCTCTAGCTCCGCCACTGTTACCCCAGCAATCTGTCAGTCAAAAGTGATATTTTAGTTATAGGCAGAGTGTGCTGTTCATATACTTGTTTCTTTTATATCTTGTAAACTTCAACAGTGGGCTCTTCTTGGAATAAATCCTGACTCGATCCCAGTCCACCTGGCAGTTTTGGGTGTTTCCACCCACATTTTTCTTCCCTTCTTTATTTGGTGTATTTATAAACAAAAATGTAATGTGTGAATGCATCAGCATTCACATAGATATTACATAGTATTGCCGCAATGTGTATAATATGTTTGTTCCCTATAATTGGCAGCTCAGTCTAGGGACTATATTTTGGCATTTTCTTGAATGACCTTAATCAAAAATACAGCAAAAAGGGCACTAGAAGGAGCTGATAATTATAGGAATTAAACATGTTGCACACATGACGGTAAATATTTATGATGGCTGTGCGAAGGCACAGAATTTTTTTTTTCTTTTAAATGAATAGGCCCCCAAGCCCTTAGTGTTTAAGCACATTCCAGTGTAATCTCCATAATGTAAAATAAAAATCCAATAGGAAGAGCAGGACCCCTCATAGTATCCACAGCAGGAACTGGACTGCAGGTATTATTGAGTGAGAGTCCTCAAGAGAGAGATATAGCTGTTTGGTGGTTTAAATTCTTCATCATCTAACAGAACATTTAAATATTAGGTTTGAATTGATTCATTCTTAAATTTATCACCTGAAAAGTCAACACTAAAGGCACCTGAATCATACCCAGAATAAATTATTTTAAAATAAAGTGTTTTTCCCTTTTATTTCAAGTCATTGTAAAATATGAGTTAGTGTTAAAACAATCTAATTAAAAACAACTCCATCTGTGAAGGAAAGAGGTTTGCAGCAGCAATGTCCTTTGTTTTCTAGAACTCATAACTACATCTTCTTCAGTCCATGTCACACACACCGCATAGAAGATACTCCTTGTGCCAGAATCACAGGTATCTACATCCATTTTGTCCAGTCAGCTGGGTGTTAGATAAGCGGCCTATATAGTGTTTGCCATACCTCCCATCTCCAGTCATCAGTAGTGAACATCTTCCCAGCTAGGCCTCCTCCTTAAATCTTTCTAAAAAATCTTTCTGGTAGACTCCCCATGGTGCCCCCCTTTTGGAAGTCAGTTGGAAGGTCCAAAGAACGATCTTAAGGGAATTATAGAACAAACCTTCTTAGGGTGTAAAATGAACAAGAAAGTAATACAAAAAAATTAGAAAATGAAAGGCAGTGGACAGTCTGGAGTAAATTGCCCTGGCAGCACAGGAGGAGAAGAGGGTATAATAACAAGTAAGGGGAATCTGAATGGGTTGCTGCACCCAAGTCTCCTTGCCAGAAAGGTTAAGAGCAGAATGGCTCAGTCTTTATTTCCTTTGCATGTGTTAGTCACCATTGTAGGGTGGAGAGGAGTGAGGAGAGCAGGAGGAGTCATCTAGGATACAGGGTCTGTTCGACAATGTGTATCAGTCTCTTCTTGGGATGCACTGATGAAGGATGTTCGCATGCTAGGAGAGTACTGGTGGACCCAACGCCATAGAGTGTGGAATAAAAGAAGAAAAGCAATAGATTATATATAATTCAGTAAAAGTAGTCATAAAATGCAAATTAGCACAATCGCGTAAATACACATTCAAGTCACTAAGGGGTTTTTCACACCATGTCTGTTGGGGTGCGTTTTTCGGCCCACTCCACACCCCTGCACATCTTCAGTTTAAACGGGGTACATTCGTTTCTATGTGCCGTGTTGTACCATACATGTGTGATGGTGTGCAGAAAAACACAGCTCCACAGACATGGGAGGAACAAGCCCTAATCCGTTGAAAAGATTCATGTCTAGCCTGTCAATAAAATACTTTTGTTTGTGTTCTTGTTTCAAAGTAATATATCTGCCAAAATTGAATACTGAAGCCTCTTCTAAGGGTTTATGCACTTGGACAGTTATAGGCATTTTTTATACCTAGCATACATTTCCCAGTGCTTTCCCACACCTGGGGAGCCACAAGTACTTTGTACAGCCTGCGACACAAGTGAATGGGTGTACACATTGGCATTTACTCATGAATGTGCATCCAACATAATTCCTGAAGGAAGAAGTTTTGTGTTTGGGAATTTATTGGATGTGCATGTTCTGGAAAACACCAATGAAAGGAAGCACTGAATTTAAAGAAGTATTTAAATGTAATAATAACTTGCACCCGTCCAAATCTCTTGCATATATACAAAGTATTAGCAGCCAGGCAGGATCAGGGTCAAGTTTACGGGTTACAGGAACAGAGCACATGGGCATATACCTCTTAACTTATTTGGCAGGTAGTGCAAGGCATGTCCAGCTCCCTAGGCATGGAAAAGCACCAAAGATATCCGCTAGGCATAAATGCCCAAAACTGTCTGCATGAATCCTAAAACTACTATTCAAGTCTTAACTTTGCCTGCTGATATATCTGAACTGACACTGAACTGGTATTTTAACCCCTATCCCACCCAATATTTATATTGCAACATGATAATGGCAGAGCTTTAGATAGGAAAGATTACTGACCCTGTCACCAGGTCATAAATTGCAACAACACTTTCAAATTTTCTGTGCATCATCTTGGATGTATTGTCAGCAGACTCAAAGCTGTCACACTATTACATATACAGTATATATCTACAGACACTAAAAAGGTTAAAAAGACACTCAATGGCAGCCTTTTTAATACAGAGAAATACTTGAAATAGTTTTCATATCTCAGGGAACCCCTGCTTTATTATTACAACTACAGCTCACAGTAGAGACAGAATGGGGAGAAGATAGAAAGGAGCAAGTAGTCAGTAAAGCTGCTGCTCAAGGGGAGCTTGCCATGAACAATCCTCCACACCACTCACTGGAAACAGGTACTATCCCCACAAAGTGTCTTCCTTTTACAATTGAAGATGTCATTACAACAATAAAGCAGATGATTTTTTAAGAATGCAGCCATCCAAGTCTCCTGCATTCTCATGAACAGAGCCCCCTCACCCCAAATTATTTTTTTAAAACTTTGACTTGATAAACAAGCGATATCTTGATATACAAGTAGCGTCATGTCAAAGCTGAGTATAAAAGAGAAGAGAGGCACCTCTAAGTGTAGCAATAGGGTTACATTTAATGAAGGTTCAACATTTAGCAACTCACATGGTTGATGAATAAAACAGGCACATCTAAGTATGCAGGCATCCGGAGTAAAGATGTCCACATAGACCATCCTCTGCACCGCCATCATCATCATCTATTCTACACTGTGCTCCACGAGTTCTTCAAGCCTCTGTTTCAGATCACTCTACTGCAGGGTAGTCTTCCTGTTCAGGACTACAGACTGCCGGCGGTGCGGAGGGTGGTCTATGTGGACAGCTTTACCCCAGAAGCTTTCATTCTTAGATGTGCCTCTTTTAACCATAAACCATGTGAGTTGCTAAATGTTGAACCTTCATTAAATGTAACCATATTGCTACACTTAGAGTCACCTCTCTTCTCTTTTATACTCTGTAGCTCCTGCTGGATTTTGCCTCTAATTCCCTTGTGAAGGTTGCCATTTGTGGATGGACATTTTATGGTTGCTATAATCTATTTATATGGACTTTAAACTGAAGGTATTATGAATAAATGGTTGTGGAACAAATCATCTGAGTTTCCATTATTTCTTATGGGGAAATTTGCTTTGATATAAGAGTGCTTTGGATTACAAGCATGTTTCCAGAACAAATTATCCAGTGCTTTGGATTACAAGCATGTTTACAGGAATGTGTGCGTTGGTAAGAGTGTGTTGGAATATATTTTTAAGAGGTGTTCCAGCTGGGCAAAAGAAAAAATTAAAAGTCAGCAGTTACAAATACTGTAGCTGCTGACTTTTAATATATAGACACATACCTGTCCAGGGAGCCCACAATGTCAGCATCCCAGCCGATTTTCGGATTGGCTGCCGGATGCTGCCGCCACTATTCTTCTAAGGGAACTAAAGGCTTCACTGCTGGTTTCCTACTGCGCATGTGCAAAGAGCACTGCGCTTTCTAATTGGCTCGGCGGTGGGAGAATGAGGAGGGGGGCCGAATTTCCGAGGGCAGCCGCGCTGTCTCCCAGAAGTGGGGAAGGGTACCTGTCAAAAACAGGCACCCGTTCACTCCTGAAAGGTGCCAAATGTGTCACTGGAGGCAGATGAGCGGAAGTTCCACTTTTGGATGGAACTCTGCTTTAAGTTTTTGGCACGTTAGTGCATAAGTAACTGTAGCCCAGCACTATATTTTTAGAAGCCAGGAGATACAAGATGCAGAAGGGCGCTGCTGTTGGAGGAGATAAATGAGCACCTGTGAAAAGAAGGTTTAGCTTAGTGTAGAAGGCTAGAGAAGGGTCTGGCAGGGGTTCATACAATTCATGAAAGAATACTTTATTATGTATTTATGAATACTGGACTGCATTAATTATGTCTTAAATTTGATTGACAGGTCTGCAGGGTGACTGGTTTAAGGTTAGGACAAACAACCCAGATGGCTTAGAGGTTGGTCTTTGACAAGAGATATCTGCTGCCAAGCTTCTAGTGGTTTTTTATTACCAACTTGACCCCCAAACCTATTCTGACACTCTCACAGGAGTGTAAAAATATTTTTTTTTTTTTTTTTTTGCTAGAAAATAACATAAGATCCCCAAACATGATATATTTTTTTTAAAGAGAGGCCCTAGAGAATAAAATGGTGGGTGTTGCAATTTGTTATGACTTGTGATATTTGCGTAGCAGTTTTTCAAACTCATTTTTTTTTTAAATACACTTTAGTGAATAAGAAATACACAAAAACAAAATGCAATACCAAATGGTTTGGAAAATATAAAAGATTGTTACACCAAGTAAATAGATACCTAACATGTCATGCTTTAAAATTGTGCACGCTCATGGAACACCACCAAACTATGGTAAAATCTCCACTTTATAAGCCTTTACACAGCAGATCTGGTGCTATTATTATTGCTCTCACTATACCATTCACAGCAATACCTCAGATGTGTGGTGTGAACACCGTTTCACATGTGTGCACGTGCTATGTATGTGTTTGCCTTTTCACATGAGCACAGGTGGACAAAGATGCTTTAAATTTTTATTTTTTATTTTACTGTTTATTTTATTTCATATTTTTTATTTTTACACTGTCTCTTTTAAAAAAAATGTAGCAACTTTATTGCTAACACAACATCCCTTGTGATAGCATGGGCAGTGACAGGTACTCTTTACAGAGACATCTGGGGTCTAATGTTGGCCAGATGACTGCAGGTTTAACATGTAACATACCCCTGTGTTGGGAGAAGCTTCTATTTTTGAAGAATTTAAGTTGCCTACATAGTTAGTCAGGCTGAAAAAAAAAAAAAAACATGTATATCTAGTTTAAAAAATTAATAACTAGAGTAAATAAATAGAAAACCACTGTATACAGTATCCTATACCCACAGGTGATAAAGAGGTGGGGCAAAAAACCCTATAAAACGTGGTCTAATTTTCTCTGGCAGTATAAAAATAAATTCCTTCCTGATCCCTCAGAAGGCAGTTGGATTACCTATAGATGTTAATATACAGTTATGTTTTGTTCATTTAGAAATGCATTCAGCTTGCTTTTAAAAAGAGTACCCTCTTGTCATTTGTGATGACCTTAAAGTGAACAAGCACACTAAATTCACTTAATGAACTATCTATGTATTTACACATGGTGATCATATCCCCTTAATGACATCTAAAGAGAATAAAATCAGTTCAGCTAATCTTTCCTCATAGCTAAGCTCCTCCATACCTCCTATTAGTTTGGTTGCCTTTCTCTGCAATTTCTTCAGTTCTCCAAAAGCCTTTTTGTGAACTGGTGCCCAAAACTGAACTGTATATTCCAGATGAGGTCTTACTAATGATTTGTAAAGGGCAACATTTATGTCTCTCTCTCTGAAATCTTTGAATTCAAGAAAGTATTTTGCTAGGTTTGCAAACTTCAGCCTGGCATCTCATGCTATTATTATGTTTATGATCTACCAAAACCAGACCTCAATCAAGACCACTTCCTATCCTAGAGGAGCTGACTCCTTTTGTGGAAGGCACCTTCATGCACGCAGTGGACACCTCAGACACCTTCTATCTCTACCAGGTCACATACAAGAGAATTATATATATGCTTCACAATGGACAATTGATCGGAATTTGGCACCTACAACACCCAGATACCTTCTACTCTTCCCCAAACAAAACATACTCTTGCATTGACCTCTTCTTGATCCACAAAAGAACTATTACCCTCATATTGAGCACACTGACATTGGCAATATCATGTGGTCTGACCATGCTCTATCACTGTAGTTCATGCTTACATCTGTCAACACGGCTTAGCATGGCATTGGAGATCGATGAAAGCCTACTCCATCGTCTTCAAATCTTGGCAGACGAGGCTAGGGAAATAGACACATACTTCTCATAAGCGCAACTGGGGACAATGACCTCAGGATGGTATGGGAAGCCCACAAACTGTATATAGGGGGGGATCTTCAATAAACATAATTCTATAATAAAATGTGAAAGAGAAGCCAAAATCACCAAACTTCTCAACGACAGCCATGCTTTAGAACTGAAGCACAAAAAAAAAAACTAGATTGCATCGTGGAAACAGAACTCCTATCCCTGACACACCAAATCAACTCGTATAGGGCAAAAACAATCCTTACCCACTGCCACATTTCTGTGAGCATCTTAGAACCATGGCACTAAAAAACCTAACAACTTCTTTCTTATGTACCCTCAAATACTACATCCCAGGGCTCAAAGATAGGCCTTCCCCAGGGCAATGCAAATATTTCTGGTACCTTCTACTCTTTTCTTTACAACCTACAAAGTAAAAGCCCTGATTCCCCCCCTCAGATCTGGACAGGTTGAATTACCGCAATACATTTCATCCTTGAACCTAACCAAAAACTCAAATTTAATACTGCTCTACAATTTGATGCCTGTAACACACAGGAGGAACTTAAAGCAGATATGAATGTCTCTCGGCCAAGATGGCCTGAATATATGATTTTATAAAATGCTTTTACCAAAGCTGATACCACACTATATGAAAGCTTTCAGTTCCTTAACTCATCACTATAATTTCTTTCAAGAGTCACTGAGAGCTCACATTACAGTGATATCCATAGAAGGGAAAGATTTTTTCTTCTCCTGCAATAGTTACTGTCCCATTTCATTCCTAAACATTGACCTTAAACTCCTCACAAAATTATTGGCCAACTAGTTTCTTACTCATATTTTAAACATAATTATACTTGACCAAGTGGGTTTTAACCTCTCAAAATACTCAGTTTAATCCATGCGCCTAACATGCCAAAGAGGCCTTTGAGTAAATTGGCAATTCATGGAGGCAGTATTAAAAGATATTGGTCTCGGAGATAATATGATGAAATACTATAGATTTACTCTACACCGCCTAAACATGTTAAGGTTAATGGGAACCCTTATAATGTCCAATTGTACATGCTCATGATGCCAAAATCTTTCAACTTTCCTTTGTATTCTTCCTTGAGCCCTTTCTCTGTAAAGCTAGAACTAATCCAAATATTTAAGGCCTGAAAGTAGGGGATCAGCTCTACAAAATTTCTGTCTACATAGATGATCTCCTCTTTCCCTCACTCAGTCCTATGTATCCCTCTCCATTCGCATCACACTATAATCCTAACAAACAAATAACCTAAAAAGTTCCGTCAAGTTTAAATGGACCACTTTGGCAATCAAACATCTTAAAGTAACATTAAAGTTTCTCTTGTTTTTAAATAACATACTTACCTGCTCTTTGCAATGGTTTTACACAGAGCAGCCCCAATCCTCTTCTTCTCGGGTCCCCCACTGCTACTCCTCCCCTTTGACCAGTGCCCCAAATAGCAAGCTACTTGCTATGGGGCATTGATGTGTGCTTGCTCCAAAGCCTCACTCCATGCACTCTATGCATCTATAAGACATATAGAGCCATGGCTGGGCCCATCCCCTGCTCCCTCCTAATTGGCTCACTGGCTGTGATTGACAGCAGTGGGAGCCATTGGCTCCCACTTCTGTGTCTCAGCCAATAAGGATGAAGAGACCCGGGACAGCCAAGGCTCCTTTGAACATCCCTGGATCGAGAGGGGGCTCGGGTGAGTATTAGGGGGACTGTGGGGGGGGGGGCAGCACACAGAAGGTTTTTTACCTTCATGCATAGAATGCATGAAGGTTAAAACCCTTCACCCTCTTCAACCTCAGCCAATCTAGGAGATTTCTTCTTTCTGAACATTCATACTCTTCTCTGTAAAGCACAAAAAATGGAACTTGTGATTTGTTTTGTTTTTTGATTGGACATTGTGACAGCTTAAAAATGACCATCCTACCTAAAACTATTTATCTACTCTCAACCCAACCTGTGTACATTCCATCACCCTACCTTTGTTCTGTCAGCTCACTGTTTCCACCTTTTTATGGGATAATAATCATCCTGGGCTCAAAGCCCAACTCCTCAGCCTTCTAATGCATATAGGGAACAAGAGTTAACAACCGCATAGGCTGCAAGCCCAAAATAAGTCCATTAAAAAGTCCATTTAAAAGTCCTTTAAGGAGGGAATGTTATATGGAAGTATGGCGAAGATAAGAAGTCCAAGGACTTAGGGCTGCCATCAAAGAGAACAAACCAAAGTTGCAGTAGGCTGTAAAGGACAAACAAAGGGAGAGGCGCCTCTAAGTGTAGACTGTAAGTACTTTAATGCACAATAGAACAATATCAACTGACATGGAGTAGGTGTTGATGAGTATAAGAGGTGGAAGGACAGTCCTGATAATCCTCCGGTCAATGTATGGTAATCTGCTATCACGGCAGCGCCGTGCAAACTGCTCCTAACTGCAAACTAAATATCTATACACAAATGTTTTGCCTTTCATTTCTATTTAAACTGAATGGGTTGTTACCAAGATGATCATTTACAATCACTTTAAATGTTAGGGAGAGTTGCAGAGTTAAGGGTGATGTTCGGCCAAGGTAAAAGTCATTCTAAGGATCAGGGAGGGTAAAGTGTTTGTTACCCTAAACCCTAGGGGTTGAGTTCTGGGTTTTTTTTTAACTTTCCCACTTGTTCAGAACCAATAACCCTGTGCTGAGAACAATCTGGCAGAGATGTATAGTAACTAAGTAGAACTACTTAAGTACTGTACTTAAGTACCGAAATGCGGTATCTGTACTTTCCTAGAGTAGAATTTTTTTCTCCTACTTCTACTTTTACTTCACTACATTTTTTCGATGATTTCGATACTTCTACTCAAGTATTTTTTTTTTGTGCTGCATAGTTACTCGTTACTTTTAAAAAAATTACCACTGCCAGAACAGTAGATGGCAGGTTACATAAAGCTCAAAAAAATGTGTATAATGTCATTTGTAAATCAGCGCATACGAAAATAAAGGCTGTGTATAATAAAAGCTGCTATACCAAATCTTTCCAATAAAAAGAAAATATGAAACAAACAAATAAATTGTGCTACAGCGCTTAAAGTGCATCAAGAAACTACTAACAAACACAGGTTAATCATTTGAATAAATCATTTGAAATAATAAAAAACAATATGATGTTCAAACTTTTGACTTCTTTCTTTAATAACTAAATAACACAGTACTTGTACTTTTACTTTCAGTACTTAAGTAAAATTTTTTTTTCAAAACTACTGGTACTTTTTACTTTTAGTACTTAAGTAGCAAATTTTTTGAAAAAAATACTTGCAATACTTAAGTAAAAAAATTGTTGAATACTTTAGTACTTCTACTTAAGTAACTTTTTCTGCGAGCACTTCCACTTCTACTCAAGTCACTTTTTGATCGAGCACTTGTACTTTTACTCAAGTAGAAATTTCGAGTACTTTATACAAGTCTGCAATCTGGCACTAGTTTCCTGCTACTGAAAAACAAAGCTTCAGTTGTGACTGGAAATAGCCAACCTCAGGGGTTCCCTCCTTATCAGGATTTAGATGAGTGTTGAATGTTTATAATGTTTGAGCTTTGTATTAGTATTAGCATATAGTATTATTATCTGGTTACTCTGGTAGTCTCTTGTGCTAATATCCGGGCTATGTTGTAAAGCCAGGTATTAAATACCTTTACATGAGTCTGGAAGCATATTACATACTGTATGCATACATTGCATCTGTTCACCTACATCATTGCCACCAAGTCCCATGAAATATTTGATATACTTGGGTCACCTGAATCCTGTGTTACATTATCTTTTACAACAATTTCTGCATACAGTTCATTTGATGGGCTTTTGTGTGGTGTTCTTTATTTGACCTTGTTGATGCATCTCATTTCACTAGCTCCCATCTGTCACATTCCTGGCTTTGTAGCTTTCAGCTCTGTTGCACTTATTCTCTGTTGTCTGATACAGTGCTGCTAGACTCTATACTCAACCTGTGTGAAATATGGACTTTCCAGATTATCCAAAAAAAATAAAAAATAAAAATGAACACTTATTTTAGTGCTTTTTGAAGAAAACATAGGATCAAATTATTCAAATTAGGTAATTGTATACTCACCCTATGGTGACAACAGCTGTATAAAATGATCCTCCTGTTTTACACTTTTATCAGGCATTCTTACAAGAACATGATCCAACAAGCTGAAAAATTTCCTTATGATTTAACTACCACCATGAGCCTCAAGGGGGTATTAATATTGCCCCTGGGTGGATGTAGTAAGCCTAATTACTGCAAGGAAAGCTCAAAATCAGAAACTCCACCCTAAGCCGACCATTCCAGAGTGGGGCAGGGATAGTTACCTAGTTATATAGTGGGTAAGGTTTAATGAAGATACTGGTTCCACCTGAGTTTGTGGTTATATCACTACTACTTTCAATGTCCCTGTAAATTGTGTTCGCCAGTGTTAATTTTGACATTGAATTTTGATTTAGTCTTAGTTATATTCTTTTGACCAAAATGCCATTTTAGTTTTAGTTCCATTTTAGTCGACTAAAATCTCCAGTACATTTTAGTTAAATAAAATAATTTTAGTCAACTAAAATCTAATGTGTTTAAATTGTAATGCATTATTTAAGCATTTCTATAGACTTTCCAAACTCATAATATACTCCTAGAGTAAAAAAAAAATCTAATATGTTAATATTTATGGTATTAATGTTTGAACAAACTCACAGATACAGATTTAACCACTCTGGACTGTGGTCTGAGGAGGCCTGCAATGCTGTAGAGTGCTCTGGACGGTGGTCTGAGGAGGCCTGTAATGCTGTAGAGTGCTCTGGACAGTGGTCTGAGGAGGCCTGTAATGCTGTAGAGTGCTCTGGACGGTGGTTTGAGGAGGCCTGTAATGCTGTAGAGTGCTCTGGACAGTGGTCTGAGGAGGCCTGTAATGCTGTAGAGTGCTCTGGACGGTGGTCTGAGGAGGCCTGTAATGCTGTAGAGTGCTCTGGACAGTGGTCTGAGGAGGCCTGTAATGCTGTAGAGTGCTCTGGACAATGGTCTGAGGAGGCCTGTAATGCTGTAGAGTGCTCTGGATGGTGGTCTGAGGAGGCCCGTAATGCTGTAGAGTGCTCTGGACAGTGGTCTGAGGAGGCCTGTAATGCTGTGGAGTGCTCTGGACGGTGGTCTGAGGAGGCCTGTAATGCTGTAGAGTGCTCTGGATGGTGGTCTGAGGAGGCCTGTAATGCTACAGAGTGCTGAATGGTGAATTCACTTCTCAAGGATGGCCTGTAATGCACAGTGCTCTGGATGCCACCATGCCGGTGGTCACTGGTCAGATCAGACCTGTAATTCTGCACAGTGCTAGATGGTGGTCTCAGGTTTAAGGGATTGCCTGTAATGCACAGTGCTACTCTGGTCTCTGGCAGTCATCATGGATGGTGCACACAGTCGCTTCAACTCGCTTGCTTGCTGGGAGCGGAAGCAGGCAAAGCTCAGTTAAAACCCAAAGTTAGTAAACGTCCCTGCCTCACATTTTCATTCCGTTTTCATTTGTTAACAAAAACAAATTTGATTTTCGTCATAGTTTTCGTCACTGTAAAAATGTCATGGACGAAAATTGATGAAAACGTTTTCATTGATGAAATTAACACTGGTGTTCACTAATACATTGATTGAGGGATTTATTCCTTACCAGATATTCATTGTGCTCTGAGACCCCAGCAATACAATTATACCACAGTCTCTAGAACAGCCAACCAAACAGTGGCCTCGATATTCTCCACATATTCCTAGAAAGTATTTCTGAATCTTGTGTCTTTTCATAGATTCCATAAAATTATCCATATTGACCTGATATGATGACCCTGCTCCATGCAAAATAGAGAAATACATTTCTAATACTACTGGTAGCAGCTTGGCAGGTTTATGGACCCAGAGTGGGTAAACTGTAAATACGCTATACAGTTCCCCCAATAAAAATGCATACACTGTACAAGAAAAGCATCAATGAAGATCTGACCACAAGCTATTGGCAGGCAGGTGGGAATCTCTATACACGTAGAAATGTGTAACTGGTAGAAGCATAATGGGTTGGTGGCTGTGTGAAGACCCTTTCAGATGTGCCACCGTAAACCATGTCCCTTGTTAGCTATGTAGAAATCTGATGCTGAATGTTGGCAGTTTTATAGTAAATGAGTCAATGGAGAAAGTGCTATTTTGTGCATTTTCTGGAGTTTTGCATGTAACATACTGTATCTGCTTATTTTATAGATACAACAATCTTTGAGTTTCCTTTCAGTACATTAGTAGCTATGGCTGTTTATAGCTACCTTAGAGTTTCCTTTCAGTACATCAGTAGCTATGGCTGTTTAATGCTAGAATCCCAGCTACTCACCGAAGGGGGTGGGGACTGCCTGTCAATCAATGGGACATTTTCATATCGAGGATTGCCACTGAACAAACCGCTTTGATTCCTATAGGTAACATAAAGGGAGGAACACAAAAACTCACAAAAAGAACAAGAAATAATAACGACTGTATATATTACAGCATCTTGTAGCATTATTTCCTATAGCTTTGGTATATGATCATTTTCTGATTCTAAATATTACCGTCAAATAACACTTTTAGATTACTATTTTGTATATTTAATTTTTCTATTTAACAAGCTGAAAGCAATATCAAAAGAATTTGAGTATTTATTTCCTAAAAAGTGGGTCAGTTCTAAATCATGAAAATACTGTAGTTCTGTTAGCACAGATAAGTTCAGTCCTTCAGATGGCCATGTTACCAATGCCAAGGCATTGAGTATCTGATCTCTGTCAATGGGAAGAATTCTTATTTAGGCATAGCCAGGGCTTTTTTTCTCAGAGGAACTCTGTTCCGCCACCTCTGGCGCTAGTCACTTGCTTGCTGCTCACTACTGTCACTTGTCACAACTGTTTTAAAGATAAAGTAGGGGTTTCCAGGCTGATTGGGAGAAGGAAGACCAGAGGACCAACACAATAAAAATTTAATTTTTATTGTGTTGGTCCTCTGGTCTTCCTTCTCCCAATCAGCCTGGAAACCCCTACTTTATCTTTAAAACAGTTGTGATTATATTTTTGGGGCATGAGCCTACTTACACGATAATTTCTCTTACTGTCACTTGTAAATACAGATGTGCTGCTTCTGTATTTAAAAGTGACATTGCTCTACTCCCCGTGGCTGCTCAAAACCCTCCATGCTCTACACATCTCTATATAAGAGGAAGAAGGGAATCTACAGAGCCACTGTTAGTCTCACAGAACTGCCACCTGAAGCCCACCAGCAGCCTACACTGTCCAATCTCCTGCTGTAAGTTGTAGCTGCTCTCTGCACTCTGTATGTAGCACACCCCTCAGCCCTGCACTCTGCATGTAGTGCACCCATCAACCCTGCACTCTGCATGTAGCACACCCCTCAACTCTGCATGTAGTGCACCCCTCAACCCTGCACTCTGCAAATAGCGCACTCTTCAACCCTGCACTCTGCATGTAGTTCACCCTCAACCTTGCACTCTGCAAATTGTGCACTCTTCATCCCTGCACTCTTTACACTATATTACCAAAAGTATTGGGACACCTGCCTTTACTCGCACATGAACTTTAATGGCATCCCAGTCTTAGTCCGTAGGGTTCAATATTGAGTTGGCCCTCCCTTTGCAGCTATAACAGATTCAACTCTTCTGGGAAGACTGTCCACAAGGTTTAGGAGTTTGTCCATGGGAATGTTTGACCATTCTTCCAGAAGCGCATTTGTGAGGTCAGGCACTAATGTTGGTCGAGAAGGCCTGTTCTATCGGGTTGAGGTCAGTGTGCAGGCCATTCAAATTCCTTTACCCCAAACTCACTCATCCATGCCTTGAGTTTGCATTGGTGCACAGTCATGTTGGAACAGGAAGGAGCCATCCCCAAACTGTTCCCACAAAGTTGGAGGCATGAAATGGGATGCCATTGAAGTTCATGTGCGTGTAAAGGCAGGCGTCTCAGTACTTTTGGTAATTTAGTGTATGTAGCACACTCTTCAACCCTGCACTCTGGATACCTAAACTTAGTCTGTATGAAGTGCACTCCTGAACTCTGAACTGTTTGAGGAGCGTACTCCTGAACACCAAGTATGTAACAATGCCCCACTGTTTTGCCACACCCACAATTTGATGCAGAGGATCGGCCGTGCCCAGCCAACCCCATGCCCAAAACACCCCCCCCCCATGCCCCACACGGTGGGGGGGAGGTTGAGTTCCTGCACCTGCAGCTTTTCTCTGAGAAAAGACACCATGGACATAGCTTATAACTGGCTAGACTTTCCTGAACATCAACCCCGTAGCTCCCCTTGGCAGAGACCATGTGAACAATGATGTGGCACTGGTCATGTGGGAGAGTCCAAATCACTGTTGTGTAAGCAACATGTTAATTACTATTTGTTCAGGCTTAGTTGATAATTGGCTAGCATCCCCTGAACTATTCATAAAGATTATCTTCATGTTCAAGTGTAGATTTGAGAACAGATTAACTGGAAAAAAAAGATTTGGTAAAAAATGTACTTCTTTAGCATAGCATCTCAGGTACCAGACTCTGTAGAGGATTGTATTTATTAGGGAGGTTAGCACTTCAGTACTAGTAGCTGTTAACCGAAATGTATTAGCACAATTGTCACAATTCATTTATGGGCCTATCGATTTGCTGGTACTGTATCTTTGTTATTACAAATCATATGTTTTTTTTTTTTTTTTTTGTGAACAATGTAATTAGTCATATTGTCTTGTAAATGTTATATTAATTCATGTATTTTATGAGGAAAAATTAAGCTTGCTACTGTAAATAAACAATACAAACTTAATTCTAATAAATAAATGAATACTCTAAATGTATGTCCTTGTACATTGCAGGGTTTAAATCTGTGAATTTTTTTACACAAAAAAAAAAAATTCCAATGGGAAGGTTTCTGTGCGGGTGACCCAAAGTGAACTAAGCAGCTGGCAGGTGAGTGCTGCAAATCATCCAGGCCTAAAATATTAATTATGAATGGAACTGTATTTTAATTATAAATTGGATTTTTGGAGATGAGCTATTTGCTTTTGATGATGATTAAAAAAAACATACATGGTTATTTTAATAACTAAAATTGCACGAAATATGATTCCTGACCACTGTGATACTTTCACAAATAATAAATAGCCTTAAAGCTCTGAGAATGATTTAGCTGTGTTGAGCATGCTATATACAGGGCCACATTTGTCTTTTAAGACTTACTGTTTGCACATTAGGCGTGAGCAAAAATAGCCAATTTTCTTTCCAAAAATGTTGTTGAAATTTTGTTAAATAGAGTTTTTTTTTTATTTATTTATGTATTTAATTTATGTATTTATTTTTAAAAAAAACAAGAAAACAGTCCAGATAGTGACTTAAATGACTGCACAATTGTTTGTTTTTCCCTTTGATTAGCGTGATGTTGTAGGAAATAATATTACAAAAAAGCGATCAAAAATAAGTAAAACATTTTATGCCAATTTCTTTGTTTGTTCACACCTTATTGGTCTTAGTTAAAGTCTTTTAGACAATACAGAAAATCAGCAACTTTTGCACTTTTATGACTGCAAGCATATTTGTGTTACTGTCTTTTCATGTCCACATTTTCCATCTAGAAGTCTCTTTATTAGGTTGTATTTATATAGGAGGCTATTGTTGTTAAAGTTACATTGATGTAAATCTTTTTAAATGGACTTCTTTATCATTGAGCTAGAATGCATTCAATTTACATTTTTTTATTTTATCTAATTGAGCCCTGCATGGCAAATTTAGAAGACACTTTTGGAATAATCTCAGCGAATGTGAAATTGCTAATTTTATTGCAACGTCATGTTTGATTAAATGTCGTACTTTTACCTATTGTAAACAATATTATAAACCAGACAAATAAATGAGAAATGGAAAAGTGAATTATTGCCCATAGCGGGCAATCCGATTCTAGATCGTTATAGGGGATTTTTTGTTCCCCAATCATCTGTTTTTAGAAGCCCCAACCATTTACTCTGGGTCTAATGCTGCTCAGAACTTCATGGGCTTAGGCAGCACTAGTCATAGTTGCACAAGATATAGTTGTATCATGCTGGAGAAGCCTGAGCTTCTGTGAGCTGATTGGTGGCAGTATAAGTTCCATTACTTTCTATAGACAGAATTGCTCATTAAATGTCTGTTTACATATCTATATTCCTTTCTCTGCTTTTTTTTTTAAATAATTCGACTCAATATTATTATTATAATAAGTATATGTATAAAGCCCCCATGTGGCTGCCGGCCTATGTATGCGGCTACTCACATGTACTGTGAGACGGGGGCGTTGGAAATAGGCGGGGCCGAGACCCGCAGGCTGTTGTGGCTGCCGCAGCTACTGCTGTAACTATAGAAACTGGGCAGGTGAGGTCTGCCTGCTGTGCGGAGCATCTCTCTACGTGCCTGAGGGTTAAATGGGTCATCCTCGTCCATGTCATCATAGTCCAGGTCCCTGCAACATAGTGCAAACAAACAATAAAATACTTTACCATAGATTATTAACTTATATTAAAACATTGGCAATAGACAAAAGAAAAAAACACACAAAATAGGAAAATAGGATGGTTACCATGGGTGACTTCACTTTAAAGCAGATCTAAACCTGCTCACTGAAATCTCAAATAAACTTTGAAAGTCAATAAATTAAAAAAATATTTTCCATATTTTTATATCTGAAATGCTCAATACAATAATACAAGGTGGTCCTGTCATGAAGGTTCTTGTTCAGGCACTCCTTTTTATGGAGTGAAAATGTCTCTCAAATTCTCTCCTGTGTTGTCACACTTATTCACAATGGAAACTACAAGTGGCTGTACTGATGCATATTCTGCTTTTGTTACCATTAAAAGGTCCACCCTGAGTAGTAATTACTTGTACTACATAGAAAGGGAGTGACTGCATAGAACCTGGAGAAAATTAACAGAGTTGAGATTTAAAAGAAGGAAAAAAAAAATAAAAACAGAATTTTATTTTAAATAAATGACAAAAGTTTATGGTTGAAATCTACTTTAAACAACCTAATTTATCTGTTTTTTAACCTGCTACTCTACATGAACATATAGGAGGACTTTATCTAAGCTTCCAGGAAGTTTGACCTCCTGGTAAGATCTCCTGCACACGGGACACCTAAAAATGCAATGTTTGTAGGTATTCAGGCATTTTCTTTACTGATCTAAATTAAGCCCATTATTTTAATGGGCCTATACACACAAGCAGGTAAACTTTCACTGTGTATAGATCTTCTCTCCTAAGCCATTTTTCAAAAAATATTGTTTATATATTTACGTTTCTTTTGCTATTTTACTGTAGTTTTGTTTACATAAGCAAACATTTATTTCAATAATAAAGTGGGTCAATGACTAAGTCAATATCTTAATTCTATGAAATACTGTTGCACAAGGTTTTAGTGTGAAACCAATATACAGCGCTACCATAATTGAGATTTACCAAAATAACAAATATGCGCTTTTTTTTTTTTAATTTTCAAAATGCAAGAACAAAGAATAATACAATGGAGTACAATGAAAGAAACACAACATGGAATGTGTCAACTGATAATCAATAATAGTGTTCGTCAAGTAGGTCAAATCAGTTACAGAACAGAAAAGCGTACTGCTATTAGTAACAAGAGAGGTAGGGTAAATACTTGGGTAGAGATAAATTGGGAAATGGAGGAAGAAGGGGGGAGGGGAAGGAGCGAAAAGGGGGAGAAGAGAGGATGAGTGGGGGAAGTAGGGGCGGATACCTTTACCTAAAAGGAAATAGAAACAAGAACAGGCATGAGTCTTATGTATAACTAGTTTGCACATCCAGATCAATTAGACAAGTTTCCATTTGGCAAGGCAATTACCTAGAGGTCTATGGAGTCGACCTCAATATGTAGAAGGGGGTAGTTGTATAGGGGCACGACCTAACTATGAAAGTTCCAGAATCGTGATTGGAAGTTTTCAATGAGGAGGTTCTATTAGGAAGGCGTCATCAGGTTTGTGTGAGGATAGACGTTGTATGGAAGGGACCGATGGGGGATGGAGGAGGTGAGGGAGTCGGTGAAACCATAAGCTCAGTCGTGGCATACGAGTTTTGTCCCATCCAGAATGGCTGGATCTTTGGAAGAGGGAATTTGGCAAGGTAGAAGTCCCATTTGGATGAGAACTCGCGGGTGGGTCTGGATGAAAAATGAGCGTCAATAAGATCTCTGCTTAAAAGTTTTGTTAATTTCGATTGGACATCCTGAAGTGTAGGTGGAGAAGTCTAAATCCATTTATTAAGGATTGCCCTTCTGGCTAGCATAAAGAATGTGGAGATCCAGGCCCTGTGGGCAGTGAGGAGAGACAATTGGGCTTTGTCTAGCCCTAAGGCCAGGACGTCCAGGTATCCAAACAACAATATTAGCGGGTTTCCAGTGGGAAGCATGCCTGTGACTGTAGATGTGAATGTGTCAATCTTGTGCCAGTACTTGGAAATTGCTGGGCAGAGCCATAGTCTGTGAGGCAACGAAGGTCTGTGGGTTTGGCACCAGGAGCATTTTTGTGGAGTATTTGAAGTTGCAGACTTCGAGAATGGGGCATATCCCGGTAAACAATTTTTAGCTGTTGTTCTTGCCAAAATTCATTGGAGACATAGGAGCGAGTTGTATTATAGCCCTGAAGAATGCGCTGTTGTAGCATGTCGAAGTGGAAGTCTTTGTCCCATGGTGAGGGAAGGGAAGGGTCCTTCCGCAATGGCTGATAAGAGCTCAGGGGTTTATAGATGACAGATATGCTTGGTTTGCTAAGTTCCATGAAGGTATCAATCAGAGAGGGGCGGAAGCGCTTAGTTTTGTCTTGACAGAGGTGTGTTGCGAAGTTTATCGCTTGTTGTAGGTGGAGGAAGTGTTCAAATATGCGCTTTGAGTGTTCTACATGCACACCTCAGACTGAAAGCCATATTCCCATAAAAACTAATATATATAGTGATAAAGGTCAAAAACTGGTATAAACAGCTATTGATAGGGTTCATTTTTTCTGTGTGAGAAAAATCTTCAATAAAGTGATGCATATAGTTATGCAATCTGTCCTAATGTAGAACAGTAACCTCCAGCACAATATATCTCCAATGACCATGTCCATATGCACATCCAATGTACTTTGTATTTAAATTGCTGTGCCCCTCTTTCAATTTTATGATCACACACCCTTGCCCCCCCCCCCCGTTGAAACAAAACTCACCAAAAGGTTAATGCCCTTAAGCTAATAAGCGGGTTTGGTGCACTTGATTTAGGCCGGGTTCACACTGCTCTGACAGTTACAATCCGACTTTGCCCTGTGACTTCATGTCCAACTTCCATGAAACTTCAATAAATAAATGGGATCTGACTTTGATCTGAACATACCAGGCCCTTTGAGTCTGGTATTAATCTTAAGGGAAAACTCCACGCCAAATAAAAAAAAAAAAAAAAACAGAGTAGAGTCCCCCCATGAACATACCAGGCCCAAGGGGCGGATAACTACACCCCATGGCTATGTAAGAACTGGCAGACATCGGAGATGACACAACAGCGGGAGCCAGTGTCGGAGGATCACCGGGTCGGCTGCCGAGAAGACAGCAGTGGCAAAGAAGATAGCAGCGGAGGGAGAAGACCGGAGGAAGAACACATCACCTGAGGGAGAAGACAGCAGTGGAGGGAGAAGACCAGCAGAAGATCTCATCGGTGGCGGAACTGGAGAAAGAAGACACATTGGATCTACGATGGGGGACATTCTTCATTTCTAATAAAGGACTTCTCTAAAACCGTCTCTTATTTCTATTTACACTACACTGTTTTTTTGGGGTCAATGGGTAGGGGCACAGTGTACCTCATACTCATTCACATATGGGGTGCTGGGATCTGGGGCCCCTTTATTAAAAGGGACTTCCAGATTCCAATAAGCCCCCTGCGCACAGACCCCCACACCCACCACCCAGGGTTGTCGGGAAGAGGCCCTTTTCCCCACCAACAAGGTGCTTTGGGGTGGGGGGCGCAGAGCTCTCCTACCCCCAAAGCACCAACCTCCCATGTTAAGGGCATGTGGCCTGGTATGGTCCAGGTCGGGGGGGCTCACTTGTCCCCCCCTTTCCTGACCTGACCGGCTGCATGCTCAGGTAAGGGTCTGGTATAGACTTTGGGGGGCCCCATTTATTTATTTATTTTTTTGACATGGGGTATACCCTTAAAAATCCATAGCAGATCACAGGGTCTTGCGGGGGGGGGGGATTCGGGGCACACCGTTTTTATAAAATGTTGCCATGGGGTTCCTCTTCAGGATCCTTAGAGCACAAGATGCATGTTAAGATGAGGACCTGACTTGGATGCGACTTCCATTCAAATCAATGGGCTTAAATCCTGCCTAAGTCGGACCAAAGTAGTGCAGGAACCTTTTTCAAAGTCAGACCAGTTAATATGGCTCACATAGGGAACCATTCATTTTGACATGTCATGCGACTTGTGCTCTCGAAGTCGGAGCGTATGTCTGACCAGTGTGAACCGACCCTTATAGCAAAAATACAGTTCTTCATCTCATTCATTTCAAGATACTCATTAAATGATACATAGGGCAGAATACAGAGGATACGTTGTGTAAAACTATTTACTATATAAAAACAATTGCACTCAACACACATACATTCGTTTTTGCCCACCCCAGCACTCGAGACGACTAATATTATCATGCAATGGTGCCCCTCATCTACAGTACTTCCTACTTGGGCTTGCACTCCACTAGTGTGAATGACATTGAGGGCTTGATTTACTAAAACTGGAGAATGCAAAATCACATGCAGTTCTGCATAGAAACCAGTTAGCTTCCAGGTTTTTTTTTTTTTCTTTTTTTTAAGTTGAAGTTAGAAGCTGATTAGCTACTATGCACAGATGCACTAGGTTTAGCATTTTACAGTTTTAGTAAATCAACTCCTGAGTGTCCAGGTCCTACCTAATTTATTTCGTCTTCCAAGACATAATTAGGAGCACTTTAAGTTTGCACATATCAGTTATTTTAGTAAGTTACACTTAGGGTAACACTGTATAATGGTTTCACACAGGATTAGAATATCAAAAGATTTTGTTTACAGCTGCTGAAAATAGTTTGTTAAAAGGCAGCACAGATAATAAAAGAATCCACAAGCATTTAGTGCCAGATTTAAAAAGGTAACTATGGCAGTGTTGAGGTTTATTGGTGTTCCCTAGTGTTTGGTATTAGATTAGGGGGTTAAGGGTGACAGTTCGCATTTGTTGTGTATTAATAAAAAAGTGAAAGGTTACAGTGTTACTAAACCCACAACAGTAAAATCAGTCTGTATATGCAGTAAAGCATGCTTGTTATAGTCACTGTGGCACCTAAGGAGTTAATCCTCCTCATTGTATAAAAAGGCTGTTCGATCTTGTCTCCTCTGATCATCTTTTTTTCTTGGGAGAGTGCATGTGATCAGCACAGGGCCAATAAGCACCGTCCAGACAGAGGGTCAGGGATCCTGCATCCTCATAGGACAATCAGGGGAGAATAAAAAATCTTCCTACAAGCTTTAACTAGACACTGATAGAAGTCACAAGACTGCTATATACTGATGATGAGATTGTATTTGGCAGTTTATATTTACTAAAATAATTGCATTTTCATGATATGTGTACTGTGGGAGACCAGATAGAGTGAATGCAGGGTCCTGGGTTTAGTAACACAATAAAGCTTATCTAAACCAAAAACAAAATGTTTTATATACTGGAGTTGATCAGTTCTTAGATGTGGGGGCTATTAGTTTCCTTTTTTTGCACTTTTTTTTCTCCTTTATTTTTCTCCTGGTAATTCTGATAATTACACACTTACTCTATAACTCTCCTGATTTGTAATACAATCCCCTCCCCTTCCTTTCAACACCAGTACATAAAGGGGCATTGCTTTGTAGTTGACAGAAATTAGTTACGAAAGTGGATAACATTGTTCGAGATTTAGGTTCAGCCAACAGGATGTTACAAGGACACATCATTTCTGACAGGGTCAACGGGTATATTTTGGACACCTTGAAAATGTACTGAGCCTTAAAAAAGACATCTAAGGATTTGTAAGCTGGAATACATTACATTTTTAGATATACTATGAACAGTGCAAAATCTGGTGCTGTTGTGCATAGTGGCCAATCAATTTCTAACTTCTAACTTTGGCTTGTTCCGTTATACTTTGCAACAAAACCTGGAAGCTGATTGGTTTCTATGCAAGACTGCGCAAGATTTTGCATTCTCCAGTTGTAGTAAATCAACCCCTATATGTTTTAGAGTAAAGTTTTAATGGTTACGGTTAGTGGTAGAGTTAGGGTATGGGTCGGGGCTAAGATTTCGAGTTAAAGGTCAATTTTAAGGGATAGGTTAAAGGTTAAGGTTCAGGTTACACATTTATTTATAGGGTTAGGCTAAGATGGTAAGTAAAGAATAGCTTGCTGAAGTCAGGTTCATTTTTAGAGATAGGTTGGATGTCTGTGAAATTTTAAGCCACAGTAAACTTTTAGCCTACAGAAGGGTTACAGTGCCAAGCCCAGTAGTTAACAGCACAGATGCTAGAAAATGAATGAGTAGGTTAAAGCCCAATTAAATTCATAAAAATAGATATGCAGTTGGTTTTAACATCCACATTTTAATATTTTACCTCTGCTTTCCAGCAGTTATAAAGGGAATCTAATTATAACTGTGCAGTTCAATGGGCACCAGATCACTCTGATAATCAGACCCACTGCTACCAGTAATAGACCTGGTCAGACAATTATCTTTCTCTGCAATTCAAGTATGATAGGAAGATTTTACTCAGGGGTGTGGCTGGTACACAGTTCTGCTGCCACAGAGCACTGCAGAGTGAGGGCTGGAACTAGCAAGGAAATAGTATTTTAAGGCATTTCCTAGCAAAATCAATCAAAAATCATAAAATGGTACAGGGCTATAAAGAGATAAGAGCGCAAGACTTCAACTGAGCTTCAAATAAATATATTTGTGTCTTCTTTTACACATTTCTCTATTACAGCATTTTAACAGACCGGTTCTGATTTTCCTACCAAAAGTTTTTATTTTGCTTCTAGTACTCCTGCAGTATTTCCTGTTTCTACCATACAATTTATGCAAGTGTATGTTTGCCCATCATCCAAAGGAGAACCAGTAACCTAGTAAAGATACACATGGAAATAAAACTGTGCAGTTGTTTAATGTCTGACCTTCAACTGCCTCATAATACTCAACATATGCTTAAAAGTACATTTCCAATCAGCCTTTAATCTAATAATCCAGGTCTGCATTAATAAAGTAATCTGCAAGATGAGTGCATGCACTCTGAATTATTAGATAAAGGATTTCTTGTAAAGTGGAAATGGGATTCTTTGTAAAAAGGCTATAATGGGGATTTAATAAAACAAATCAAAAACACCAGCAAACATAAATGTATGAAACAAATTTACACAAGTAACGCACACATTATCACCCAAATAATTTTAAGAATTGAAGGAAACTTTCCTCACTGTGGATATCGGCATACCTACTCACTGTGATACAAAATATGTACCAAGGACACACTTCAGAATATTGCTGTGCTGTTTTATGCCAGGAAAATGATCTTATTCAAATTAAAAGATTTCACAGCACCAAACCTAAGTTTCTACATTGATCTGGTAACAAGGTTCTACCCAAATACGATCAAGCCTACGTTAGCCAAACATGTCCTGAAAAATGTGATAAAGTGTGCAGCCATGGATATGTCTATTTAAATAATTGTAACTATCGTGTGTGAATTTGTGTGTTTAACTTTGTTATTTTTTGGACCTGTTCAACAAGTCATGATGTCTTGTACTGTATGTATTCCTAATGAATCCTGTAATAGATAAATAAAACACCTTAGAAAACCTGAATGTATGGCAATTGTAATGAGTAAGGTGCACAAGGAGATCTACATGACTGATGTAACTCACCTGTTCTGGAAACGTTTCCATGCACGAGGCAGGCTGCATATGGCAGCTGTGAAGGAGAGAGCCGACAGAAAAGAAAACAGAAGCAGAAACAGGACTCCTTCCATTCCATCATAGCAAAGCCCTTTCAGAGCATCCACATAGTCCTGTAAAAGAGAAAAAATACTTTAGATATTTATTGCATTCATTTTAAAGGATTTATTTTTCCTTTTGTGATTGGGCCACTCCCCTCTTAAGTTTTTATAGCTAACCTAATACATAGAAGACACAAACCATGTATAAAAAAAAATACTGGGGGAAATTAAAACCTTGAATCCTATTTAGTGTTTTGTAGTTTTGTAAAAAGGTTTATTTTTAACTTTAAGTGTCTTTTTGTGAAGATTTCCAACTCTGGGAAAGCTCAAAGGTAACCTTTGTAGAACGGCTGTCCACTTCCAACTCTTGCCACCTTAAACTTTCCAACATTTCCAAAATTCACCCCTTCTTAACAATCAACATCAGAAAGCTACAAATTCTCACCTTAACTATTTCAACTCACATCTCATTGGCCTACTTTTACACAGGCTATCCCCTCCTTCATTCTAACATGAACATTGCTGCAACCCCTGCACCTCGCCATTCAGTAGCTGTAGCCCCCCTCTGCTAGTACCTCCGTTGGCTTCTGTTTGCCCAAATTGTTAAATTCAAAATACTAATAACATAAAAAGCCATCCACAATTGTGCCCCCAGCTACATCACCAACCTCATCTCAAAATTTTACACAAACTGTTCACTCCTCTCAGGACTTCTTGCTTCCTAGCTCCCTCGTCATACCCTCCCACGCTCACCTCAAGATTCTCTTTTATCCTCTGGAATTCCCTACCCTAAAGTGTCCAACTTTTGTCTACTCTCTTCCCCTTTAGACACCCCTTGAAGACTCATCTCTTCAGGGAAGCCTATCCCACCTTCAGCTAAAAATCTGTACTTCTATTTTCTCCATCAGCTTATCCCTTAGGGTGGCCATATACGGTTCGAATCTTGGCCGGTTCAGAAGGAACCAGCTGAGATTCAACCGCTAATGGGCAGACTGAATGTACCATGTTGATCAATCAATTCCCTTGCGATTTTTGCAAGCGGCTACTATAGCCGCTAGCGATAATCACTGTCTTCTGGCTTCCCCCACCCGCCCCACCACCGGGAGCAGACGATGGCTTGGCAGGAGGAATTCTCCTGTCAGCACTGCCTGTGTTGATGGGGAAATCATGTGAATTTCTTTCCTGCAACCCGTGGTTGCAGGAAAGAAATTTGCACCATGGACTTACAGTTAATATCTTTTGTATCACTTGCCATTCCTTTCTTAGCTCTCCTGAGCAGAACTCACCTAGTCCTCTTGTTTTGAAATTAATTGTAACAATATGGTATCTTTTAAGTTTTTAAAACACTTCACAAACTGTTGGTGCTATATAAAGCCTATGCAATAATAATAATATTATTCAGGTTATTTTCCAAAAAATGTTTGACATGCACTTTCTGTGGTGAACATTGTTCATGTTCAACACGCACAGCAAGCAGGAACCCTGCCATACACAATAAAGATCAATAAGATAAAAAAAAAATCAGCTACTTAGGTCTAAACATTGAAATGGCATGTGCATACATACACGCATGCAGGGCAACAATCCAATCATACCTTCATAAGTTATCCTTGATCTTGTTTATTTTATTTAGTAAATCAGCATTATTGAGTTAAGGGAATTCTACTTAAAGACAGCAATAAAAGCCCGATTGTGTTTTGTTTTTTTTTTTTGTTTTTTATTTATCCTCCAACCGATCCAAAGCTAAAAGAAAAGTTTTGGCTGGATTTCCACTTTCACCTATATCAAAGATCAAGATTTTACGTACCTTATGAAGGCCTCTGCAATTCAGCAAAGCAACCAAATGATGAAAATTTCCCTCTGTTGTATTCAGCATGGCTTGGACCACTAATAAGTTTTTCTGTTTGGGAAAAGAAAGTAAAAGCAAAATCATACTTATCTTAATGTCTAAATTCTAAATAAGATGCTTAGCACAAGGCAAAACAAATCAGAACTACTAACACGAAATTCTTTTAACACAGCCTTAGGCCTCATGAACACTGGATGATTTTTCAGCAGGTCCTAGGGGCGTCGGACATTTTTTTTTCTGCCTCTAATCACCCCTGCATGTTGTCCAATGTGTGCATGCGTACACAGGCTTTTAGAGGTGTTTAGAGGCAGGAAAAAACCCCACTGCCAGTGCATTCAGGAGCAGAAGAGTTTTAGCGCTTGAGTGTTAATTTATTTCAATGGCGAGAACAAAAATGATTATTCTGGCCAATGAAATGCATTATTGCCCAAACACTTAGTGCAGTTAAACGCGACTAAAGGCCTTACACACTTTTAAAAAAATTTTCTGCCAAAATGCCCCTGCCAGAAGGAAAGACGTCTGGGAGAGATAAAAAACGTCCAATGTGCGTGAGGCCTAATACTTAACAATGATGTTGGAAAGCACAAAACCTTGCAATGCATACTCAAAGTCATTTGAAGGACAATATTAGATTTTCCAAATGTACATCTTCTGAGGCACGTTAAGGCAGAGTTTTTATGCCAGTCCCTCTGGAGAAGTAAGCAACTAATGCTGTGTGTGGCTCGGGGTCTATAAGGCAGGGCGACTGCATAAATGGTCAACCGAGTTGCAAGGATGAAGGAAAAGCTGCATTTAATTAGTTATATAGATCAGTACTATTATACAAAACAATACTGTGTCTCTACGAGGGGGAATTTTACCCTAAAGAATGTTAATATCATGGGTGGGAATTAGGTATAACTGTTAGTAACTGTAATTTTACTCGCTAGGGAAACTACAAAAGTGTTGGGTCAAATTCTTTATCCTGACAAAGGCATCACAAAAAATTACAACCAGAAAGAGGCAAACCATCAAACAAAATAGGTTAGTAAAGCAGGTCAGGAAATAAAAAGAAGCTGTATAAGAGAAGTTTGAAAAGGCTGCAAGACTTTGGGAAGTCTCTTTCTTTTCTTGACTTTTTTGCATATGAAGACATATTTCCATGAAGACTTTAGTAGAAAAATTATATTTGTTTGGTCAATTTTAGTATTTAAATTCTTACACTAATATTTTTTTAATAATTTTTTTCATTACAAGAATAAACGTTGGTTTTATCAATGAGCACTTAAAATGTATTTTGCAAGAGCACGTTGATGTTTTCTAGTTGGAAACCCAATACTGCCTTTTCATTTGCTGACTGCCTGTAACTGAAATTCTGTATCGGTACGTATAAGCATATAGTATAAGAGAGGTGCACCTTTTACAACAGGAGATTTGTGTCTTAATAAATAGAATTATTTTTTTAGAGGTAATACACAACAGGGGCAAAGCCCCATCATTCTTTCTTACCAACAAGATGACTTTAACGACATGCCACTCTATAATGCTTCAAATCAACCCCTTTACCTCCTAAAACAAGGCTAGTGCAGATCTTCCAATACCAATTCTGTACTGGGAGTGAAGTAAACTTTGGTATCCACCAAAACCATAATCATCATCTAACTGGGACAATATATGCAGAAGCTTGTCCATAAACCAGCCTACAATCAAGAAACAGAACCTCTGTCTCCAACTACAATGGATAACATAGGACCAGCTTAATTGGAAAAAAAAATCAAAATCTTGAAAGGACCCCTAACACCTCCTCCTGTGTTCACATACTGGTAACATTAGGCAATCACTCCAACCCAGTCTATATACTGTACTATTTTGGAAACTGTTGCATTCCTAGGCCAAATCTCTACTACCTAGTATTCTTGCCACTTGATTGTAGGAGTATGGGCACTTCTAGGCCACAATAGGCTAAGAAATACATGCTTTACACTGGAAAGAAGCCATCGTTCCATTCCAACAAATTCTTGCAAGAATTGAAGAGATCAAAATAATGGAAAACATTCACCACTCAATCCATAACACCAAAAGTCTTTTTGCTTTAAAATGGGATCCATGATTTATTTATAAAACTCTATCCAATGCATAGAACACTGTAACATCGTTACTATTAAATGTACCCTAAATCTTTACTTTCTATTTTTTTTGTCGATCATTCTAACAAAACAAAAGGCTATCAATAATAATAATAATATTAATAATAGTAATACTTGATATAGTTATATAACACAATAACAGCTTATTATGTATGATGACACTATATTGTTTCCATATAGTTATTCATTTTTATTTCTTATGTGTGTCAATGTTATGCATATATACATTTTGTAAAATTGTTATATCATATGTTCTATGTGAATTGAAAAACCTTTTTCAATAAAAAAAGTTTGTAATAAAAAGAAATACACTGCACTGACACATTAAAGCGGACCTTCAGTAATTTTTTCATCTTTCCATCTATTAAATCCTTTTCCCTTGTTGTTTTAACTTTGGATAGTGAAACATTTTTATGCTAGTAAATATGTTATACAGCCCACTTCCGCTTTCTTGTCTGGTAATTAGCCTAGGCTTATGACATCATACACAGCTCTCTTTCCCATTAGAGTTTGCCAGCAAGGGAGGAGAGAGGAGTCATAGAAGAGTTGCAGAGCTGGAGGGGGCTGGATGAGGGCAGAGAAAACAGGAGACTGCAGAGATTCATGTGTTTTCATTAGGAGAGGAGAAATGTGCAGGCAAGCAGTGGTGCGAGTGTGTGTGCCTCTGTGTGTTTGTGTAAATCCAGGAATCGAACAGGCAGCAACTTCAGCTGCCCACAGTTAAAATGGCTGCAACCAGACATTTTATTACAATTTATATGAGCAGACTGCAGTTCCTCTTTAACCACTTAAGCCCCGGAAGATTTTACCCCCATTCCGACCAGGGGGTATTTTGCGATTCGGCACTGCGTGAATTTAACGCACAATTGCGCGGTCGTGCGACGCTGTACCTAAACGAATTTGACGTCCTTTTTTTCCCACAAACAGAGCTTTCTTTTGGTGGTATTTGATCACCTGTGCGATTTTTTGATCACGCGCTATAAACAAAAAAAGAGCGTCAATTTTGCAAAAATAGCAATATTTTTCACATTTTTTTATATGAAATTCCCCCCAAAAAAAATGTAAAAATCAAAATTTTTAAAAATTTTCGGCCAATTTATTTTATGCTACCTATGTTTGGTAAAAAAAATCGCAAAAAGCGTATTTTGATTGGTTTGCGCAAAAGTTATCGCGTTTACTAACAAAGGGAAAGATTTTTGTCATTTTTGTTGTTTTTTTTTTTAACGCGTAATGGCGGCGATCTGCGATTTTTTTTGCGGTACTGCGACATTGCGGCGGACAGATCGGACCCTTGACTGACATTTTTGACACTTTTGGGGTTACCAGTGACATTTCTACAGTAATCAGTGCTATACATATGCACTGTTACTGTAAAAATACACTGGTAGTGAAGGGGTTAACTTTATTTGGAAGGGAGGGGCTGTGTGTGTCCCTAGGGGCGTGGTTTCTACTGTGATTGGCTGTGGCTCTAGCTGTAAGGACACTGATCAACGGATCTACATACCAGATCCGTTTTATCAGTGTGTTTGCAGCGAGGAGAATGACAGGCAGTTTGTTTACACAGGCTGCCTGACATTCTCCCTCTCCCCCGACGATCGCCGAGTGACCGGCGGACATCGGGTCCGCTGGTCACACGCGCGGGGGGGTCCGTGACCACGCGGGAGCGGGAGCGCGCCCCGGGGGGCGCGCGCTCGCTCCCTAGACCCTCACAAGCAAACAACGTAGCCCTACGTTAGTTTGCCTGTGAGGGGCTGACCGCCGACGTAGATAGTCGTGCGGCGGTCGGCAAGTGGTTAAGCTTAAACACAGTGGTCAGTGTTTCTCAACTCTGGTCCTCAGGGCACACTAACAGGCCAGATTTTAAGTATTACGGTGGAGAGATGCAGATAAGAATACTGCAATCAGTGAGCAGCAAATTATATCACCTGTGATGTATTTCTGTTTTCTTGCAAACCTAGCCTGTTAGTGTGCCCTGAGGACCGGAGTTGAGAAACACTTGTCTAGATAGTGGTGGTGTAGGGGGGGACAAGTGATCATACATACATTTTTTGTTCAATACATTTTTATTGAAAAAAAATGCAAAGTTACAAAACGTTCTTCATAACAGGTCAAGAACAAAGTAGTAAAAATAAATAAATAAAACAATTGCAGCAGTTCTGACACATGTCATAAGTGCACATAACAGAAGAGGTGGGATGCATAGCATAAGACAGCATCAGGTACGTATGTGAAACGCATCAGATATGAGTGAGTAGCATTCCGCACCGAAAGAGAAGTATGAGAAGCATCAGATTCAAGTATCCTCGCCGAAAGGCGAGCACCTTGAGGGTGGAGATGAGAAAGGGGGTGAGAATAGAAGGAAGATGGTTAGATGTTGAAGGTGCCAGGGAAGAGGGGAGGGGGGGGGACTGGCCCAAATGGCTGATTTTGGTACAAAGCACAAAACAAGATACAACAGAGTAGATCATCTGACAATCAAGACATTAATGCAGCATAAGTGGAGGAGTGCTTAAAGGAGATCCAACAGGCCCATATCTTGAATGCTCTCTCGGATTGGTTTCTGTATTCCAAAGTCATGTCATCCATGTGATATAGGTGGTCAACCGTCTGAAGTCTGAAGGTATGGGGGGAATAATCTGACTCTTCCAATATCTAGGGATTAAGGATTTAGCAGCATTTAGGAGATGGGGGGTGATGGAGCTGCAATATTGGCCTGTTGGTTTCTCCGTACAATGAAACAATACTTCCCAGGGGTCTCCCTTAACAGGGTAACCCTGGATATCCTCAATAAGGTTCAAAATCTTAACCCAGTATGGCTTGATAAATTGACAGGACCACCAGATGTGAACGTATATGGCATGCTCTCCACACCCCCTCCAGCAGAGATTGGGGCACTCAGGATAGATCTTTTGCAGTTTAGCTGGAGTGTAGTGCCATCTCATTATCAATTTGTAGTTAGCTTTCGCTAGTTTGGAAGCTGTGGAGGAGGTAAGAGCTAGCTGTAGTATTTCAGATATTTGGATTTCAGTGAGTTGTGCTTCCAAGTCTCTTTCCCACAACCGAATGAAAGGGGGAGAGGGGAGCGGCCTGACAAGGTGAAAGCATTTATAAAGCAAGAAGATGAGGTGTTGGGGATGCTGGTCCAAGTGCATAAGTTCCTCAAAAGGTGTAAATAACTATAGTAAGTGAAGTGGGTAGGTATAGGTTTTCACAAATTGATTCAGTTGTGCATACCTCCATCTGTCCATGAAAGTGTGATTGCCATGAGGCAAGAGTTTATCCTTCCGGGGAGGAGACATGGTAGAGCTTCGGGGATGAAATTGACAGCCAATTGTGAAAGGAGGAGTCTTGGTGTCCGGAGGGAAATATGAGTTGCCAAGTATGGGCATAGAAGGAGAGTTATATTTCCATCCAAACTGCGGTGCAGATGGTCCCAGATATGTAAAGTGGATTTGGTTAGGGGCGAGACCTTATTTAACAATGAGCGGTGTTTTGGGGGAACCCAGATCTGTGTGAAGAGGTCAACGCCACTAAGTGCACACTCCAGTTGATCACATGACTTGGATGAAGGGTAATGTTTCCAGGATATAATTCTACCCAGAAATACCGCATAGTAATATCTTTTGAAATCAGGGAACGCAAGACCACCCAAGTTTTTGGGCCTGGTGAGAGTCTCAAGAGCAATCCTAGGGTGTCTGCAGGACCAAACATATCTCAAAGTTAAGGATTTAAGCGTGGTGAAAAAACCAGGGAGGACATTGAACAGTATTATTTGAAAAAGGAAGAGCACCCTGGGCAAAAATGTTCATTTTAAGAACATTAATTCTACCTAACCAGGAAGTGGCAAGATGGGTCCATTTATTCAGATCCTGTCTAATAGAGTTGAGCAAAGGGAGGTAGTTGTAGTGGAAGAGTTTGAAAGGGTCTGCAGTCGGTTGTATTCCCAAGTATTTCAGAGATTTTGGTTGCCATGTAAAGGGGAAAAGAGGGCGAATGGTGTTAGCCGTGTGTGGGGGGACAGTCAAGTTCAAGATCTCAGACTTAGAAAGATTAATTTTAAAATTGGAGATCTTACCGTAGGTCTCAAAAGCTGATACAAGATTAGGAAGTGTAATAAGGGGTTGCTGGACGTAAAAAAGAATGTCGTCTGCGTAGGCTGCGTACTTGTGTTTGACGTTTCCAACACGGATTCCATGGATGTTAGGTTTGGAGCATACGTGGGCCAGGAAGGGTTCCAAGGAAAGGGCAAAAAGGAGAGGAGAGAGAGGACAGCCGTGACGAGTTCCATTATATAGAGTGAATGAGTCGCTCAGAGTGCCATTGATACGCAACTGGGCGGTAGGAGCTTCATAGAGGGCAGCTATCATGCTCAGCATGTTGGGTCCCAACCCCAAATGGGCAAGCATCGACATAAGGAACCCCCAGTCCACTCTGTCAAATGCTTTTTCAGCATCAGTAGACAGTAAGAGAGCTGACCAGGGGAACCTACGGACATGAGAAATTAGAGAAATAGTGCGACCCGCATTCTCCCTCACCTCCCTGCCCGGGATAAATCCTGTTTGATCGCCTGAGACCCACTGAGGAAGCAGGGGGAGTAGGTGGGAAGTTAACACTTTAGCATATAGTTTTGCGTCTATGTTAAGGAGAGAAACGGGTCTATAGCTTCCACATAGACTCGGATCTTTTCCCGGTTTGGGGAGCACCGTTATGTGAGCATGAATAGTCTCTGGTCTGAGTTTACCTGACGAGGACAGGATGTTGGCATAGTTGGCGAGATGAGGGAGAAGTATGTCCTGATACATGTGATAATATGCAGCCGTTAGGACTTTCCGGACCCAGAGCCCTACCTGAGGCCATGGAATGCAGGACTGTACGGAGTTCGCTTGAAGTGATCCGCTGTTCAAGGGGTTGTAACAGAGAAGCGAGAACCTTGGGGAGGTTAGCGTCATTCAAATACTGCCTAAATAACAAGTCTTTTTCCATAAGGTCTGTTACAGATTGTTGGACATGATACAACGTTTGATAAAAATCACGAAAAGTGGCAGCGATGGCTTTAGTCTCATAAACCAAGGTGTTTCGATTGGTTTTTATCTTGGGTATAAAGGAGGCTGTTTTTTGCTGGCGTAGGGATCTAGCCAAAAGTTTACCGGTTTTGTCTCCCAATTCATAAAATTTCTGTCAGATTTTAAAGAAATTCGTTTTTCTGCTCAATATGATACAAGGATTTCAGTTCTTCGCGTTTTTGAGTTAAAAAGTGAAAGATCTCTGGAGATAGTGAAGCCTTATGTCTACGTTCTAAATCTCGTATCTATGAAATTAGGGTCTTCTGCTGAAGAATACGTTCTCTTTTTTCCCTAGAGCCAAGTTCTATAAGAGCACCCCGTACAGTGGCCTTATGGGCCTCCCACATCACAGACGGTGAGGAGGGATCAAGTGCGTTTTCCTCAAAGTATGATGTCAGGACTTTGTCAATAAGGGTCCTGTCCACCGAGTTCAGCAGCAAAGCATCATTTAGCTTCCAGTTAGACTGTTTTGTTGGTAATGTAGGGATATGGAGGTTCAAACTAATGGGGGCATGGTCAGAGAGAGAGAAAGAGTCAATAGCGGAGCAGGAGACAAGGTGTAGATGATGGTGATCGATGAAAAAATAGTCAAGTCTGGAGTACAATCATACATACATTAAACACATTTACCAGCAGTAAGTTATGCAAACCAGTAGTATGCATAACTATTTTTCAAGACAGAAATAAATCATGTTTATTACTTTATTTGCCTGAATGCCTAAGTATTTGAGCACCAAAGTGTTTGTGGGAACTGTTAAATGTGTTTGACAAGATATTCCAGTAACTCCATACTTTTTTGCCCATTACTAAACTAAAAGATGTTCTTGCATTAATGCTTCATAATGTAAAATAAACAAATAATTAATGAATCCAAGTGTAGGGGGGTTATACTGTTTTTATGGTTTGAGGAAAGAGATGGAGAAACAAACTACTGCACACAAACTTTTATCTTGGTTTATGTAATATTTTCCTTGTATAACTACAGTATCAGCTGTGGCTGGAGTTGAATTTTGCTAGTATAGAAAGTAAACATCATGTACTTACTTCTGCTGTTGGAAATTGCGGTATTGCTTCTCTTTCCAAACCATGAAGCTGAGGATGAATGTTGGACAGAGATCTCTGTGACATGGTCAATTTCTGTGTAAAAAGAATTAGATTTACCGATCTATGTACATACACAACAAAACTATAGATTCATAATTTTCTGTAGTAAAAATTGCTGCAGTAAGCTTTTATTTAATATAAAACGCCATGCATTAATGCAAGTACCTGTTCATTAAAAAAGATATGCAATGTATTATTGGAGGATAAGTACCTGAATTACCTGAATTTGGCTTATTATCATCCTCTACTGTAATGCTCTTTGCAGCAGATCTGGGGATGTGGAGCTAGCAGTAATACTTAATTGCAGTAGAGAAATGTCAGGTCATCAATTTGGCTCTGTTGTCTGGTGGGCTGTGTAAATATTGAAATTGGATGGACAGAACTACAAATCCTTTGCCCTAATGAAGGGGCAAGACTTATGTATGTACAGTTTTTGCCTAATTTAACAATGGATTAAACTTGTATCTAGATAGATTTTACCATCACTATGTGAAACTTTAACTCGAGATTAATTGTATCTATTGCAGTGGAATGACAGTCAGCCTACTTGCAGTATCAAAAAAGATTAGTGGTAGCTTGCATATTTCTATCAGCACAGGTGAACTAGACCTAACGTAAAATAATAATATAATAATATTATACTCAAATACAGACACCTTGAGGTTATTTAAAATAATTCCTGTGCCCCTGTGGCGCCCACTTGGATTCCATGCCTGGCATCATCCTCTGCCAAAATTGAAATTAAGCCCCATCATTTCAGGACATTAACCCCACTCATTGTCAACTCACAGTCAAATGCAAGAGCCTCTACTGCTCAATGGAACAAAGTTTAAACTTATGTAAAAATCAAAATCCCATTTACATCTTAAGGTCCAAGGAATTTTCACAGGGTCACAAGAGTTGACACAGGTACTTGAAGGGACCAAAAGGGCCCTGTACAGCTGGGCCCTAAACTCTAAAAACCTTTATAACAAAACATTTTCAATTTTATATTTAGTAGACCGAAAAAGAGCAAATTATAGAAGTTTGTTGTTTCTTTCACCAATGATGCGTATTTTGATGTTTCAAATTGTTTAACAATCATTTAAGGTAATTTAGCAGTACCTGCCGAAAGGGGTTTGTAACTTCCTGGTTACACGTAATGTAATACTCTAGAATATCTAGGATAAAAAAAAAAAATGTAAGTACTTGGATTAGCAATAAGTCTGACAGCAGCATCACTGATCATAATGCATACATTTGACATAATCATACAAATAAAACTAAAGCGTTCAGTATGTAAGAGCAACATTATTTTTATTTTCTTTTTCTTTCTTATTACTTATGGTCACGTGGTTACACATGTTTAAAATGAGAAATCCCTTCACACTCATTTTCTATCAGGTTAGGAAGAAAAGGAAAATCTCTCCTGCAGGACACAGACAGAATAATTAGTGGTTTTACTTCCTACTCTATTCTTCTATACTACTAAATCTTTTGGAATGATTTATAGGGGAGATAACATACATAGGTACTAAAGCCAATAAATGTTTACTACAAGTTGGGAAATCATTGGCCATTAAAGTAAATGTATAGCCAAAATGTAAACATTTTTTTACATTTTGAATAGAGAAGGGAATGAATAAAGTCTACATGCAACCCTAATAAAAAAAAAAGTAGAAAAATCAGCACAGGGGACGAAACTTGCAATTAGTAGGATGTGTCCCTTGCTCTGATGGCTCTTCTTTTAATTGAAATTTTTCTCCATCCATGCCCGACCATCCCGCCACTGTAATCTTCTGGTGCAGCATTGGTTAACAAAACTAAGGGGCTGTCACAGGCTCTCTTCTAGAGAGATCGACTTTGCTCACCCTCTCCACCCATCTCATCCATTCATAGAAGCTGTACTAGAGCTTCTGTGAATGAAGTATGATCTATGAATGAAGCAAGTGGACATAGCAATCATCCATCCTGTTTCATTCACATAAGCTGTAGCATGGCTTCTATGAATGTGACAGGTGGGTGGAAAGGGGATGGAAAGGGGGTGCAAAGTCAATCTTCTTGATGAAAATGTTGAATTTCCCATTACTTTCTGTCTCATTAATAGAGGGTCACAGGGACATAGACATCAATAAAAATCCATTCTGCACCATTCCTGTACACCCAACGATGGAGTACTTAACTTTTGGTTACACTGTGTTATAGCTAAATTACAATCAATAACCAGCACACTAACTATGTACCTCAAAAATTTATTGAGGTTAAAATATGGTAGTAAAAAGATAAATAAAAGTACAGCGCCAATCATTAATATAGGACAATTCACTGGAAGGTAAGAGTCCAAATATTAAAACGGATGATAATCCTCAATAAAACAGATGTGAGAGTCCAGCCACCAAAGATGGAGTCAGTAAATGGAAGACATCATCACCCTGTGCAACAGATTAGGTGTCAGCTTAAAAGGTTAAAATATGAAAACAAAAATTTATTGATGTTAAAATACAAGAATGGGCACAAGAAATAAAAAGAAATTACGCAATATTGCACACATTTTGGGGCCACATGGAACCCCTTTCTCATGAAGATAGCACAGATACAGATATCACTCACCTTCATATGAGAAAGGGGTCTGCTGTGGCCCTGGAATGTGGTGGATGCTATATGAATTCTTATAGATGTAGCACCCTACAGGTAGGTGCTAGATAAATGCATAGTGGGCCTTGCCTGCCTAACAGCAGGGCCACTATTTTTTTTTTTTGGTCAGGGTGTCATGGCTCTCAGGTGTGTCTGCTGAGGAGGGAGTCTCCCCACTGGCTCTGTGTGAGGTTTCTCATAGGGCAGTGGAGGAAACCCAGTCAGGGACACATTCAGGCTTGTAACTACTGCAGGAGGCAGATTCTGCAGAAGAGGATTCTGGGAGTGGGTATAAGTTTGAGGGAAGTGCATGACTCAGCGTCTTTGGCGGAAAGCAGAGTCCCAGGAGGGAGACTACGGCTGTCTCTCCTCCTGTCAGAGGAAGTGGATGTCTCTGGGTGCTGCCTGAGAATCCAGAGGGTGCTGAGTTGAGCTGAAGAGGATCCGATGTGCCGAGAACCAGCGGAGAGAGAGAGGGGTCCAGTGCCAGGAAAGTCTATTAAGGTCGTGAGTACTGTGGATTGCCCCTGGGGGTCTACTTAGTGTCAGAGGGGTCCACTCCGGGGAGAAGGTTCTGGGATCCAAGAGTCAGCTAGCTGTAAAGGGGGTGCCCGGTCAGAGGACCCTGAAGTGTTAGAGGGAGTACCTAGGTTGAGGACCCTGAAAGTGTTAAAGGGGGCGCCTGCAGTTTGGGCCTTGAAGAGTCAGTGTACAGTGTGGAGTGTACAGGTTGAGAGTTGCAGCAGCACAGGAATTTACAAAGAGCTACCTCAAGCTAGTACAGGGCTGGAGGGAACTGTTCAATGATTTTTGAGCAAAGCAGTGTCAGAAGTCAAGTATTCTATGGTCCTGGATCTTCTGAATTCAAGTCGAGGTTCCAGCACAGTTTTCAGTGATACAGTATATTCAAGCGTCAGGAAGCGTTGGCTAGCGTCAGCTGTTCTCAAGACAGCGCTAACAGGCATTGTTCTAGAAGAGTCCCAAAATTGTACCTAGTTGAGCCAGAGGAGTATCCCACTCATTCCCTTCTCCTATCCCCTAAATACAATAAAACAAACAAACTAAAGATGCCGGAATGGTTATTGTCTCAGTTCTCACACCAGGGTTCACAGCTCAAATGTGCTGAGAGTGTTCCCGGTAACAATGGCAGACCCAAATTAGGCTCAAGGCCTAGAAAGCCTGCTACATAATGTTGTGACCTTTTTGTATTTTTACCTTTATAACTTTTTAAGCTTCATGGGCAGTGTACTGGCTTTTTCTTTAATTGAGCAATAAAAATGACAGAGGGTCATAAGCTCTAAAGCTCTAACTCTAAATTGAAATAAGGAATTTTGGGCTATACGTACACTTTGAAGCCAGACTGAACATAATTAGGAAACTGTACTTTTATTCTGATTGCTTGATCTTCGATGGGGTGGTGGCAGCATTAGCTCTTAGTGGTTAATGTTTTAATAAATGTAATAAATAGTTATACTGATTGCAGTTACCATAGTAATGAGTATGACTACCTTTTAAAGTGGGTCTGTTGTAGCCACATGGACAATTGTATGTTTTTCTCTAAATTGATTTGCTTAATTTGTGCCAGCTGACTCCTGATTATATTGTGGAACTGAGCAACCTTCTCTGGGGTTTGACATATGTGAACAAATTACACATGAGCAGCTACAATTGTCCTTACAGTATCTGGATTATTGTTGCTGATTACTGTAGGTTTGTATGCAGATTTTCCAACATTACCAAGTGGATTTTCTGGCTCACATTTGAACATGCTTAGATCTACTTACAGTTAATCTAAACAATATCTTTATTTTTCCAAAATAATTCCATTAGCATCTACTACTTAACGGATCTGTAATCTATTTTATTCAATTGTTCCTTACTGTATTTTTTTGCCTCCTTGTAACATCCTTCGTTAACTCCTGAACCTATCCTTGGTAAGGGCATTTCCGGTGCATGACTTCAAGTACGTGTGGCTCCAGTCCTGGGACTAGTGTCACAGCCACTGAAGGAGTCCTATACAAGATCAGCATGCATACCTTTTGGATTCGCCCACAGCACTTGCCACCCTGGCTTCCTGCACCTTAACCACCACTGCCAACTGCCAACATATACCAAGGAACTCAAGCTATGGACAGTGAGCAATTTAGCTTGGAAAGGCACTTGGTTCCGATTGTCTTTATATTATGGAGTTTTAATTGCAAAATGGCACCTGTGTGCAGGAGTGGTGCAGTTACCTGCTGGCATTTATGGATTACACAGTATTTTGGGAAAAATATATATATATATATATTTTTTTTTTAAAAGAAAGAATCTTTTGGATTTTAAAAACGTGAACGGGTCCTTGGAACTGCCTTTACTGTTTTAATTATATACAGTGGGCCTAAAATTAGGACAGACATTGCTTTTGTTTTATCCAGCTATATTTACTTAGTGCAAATTATAACATCTACAGTAAGTGAAAAATATAATACCAACACATCAGAAAAAAATCTGAATCTCTGAGCTGGAAAAACAGAACTGCTTAAGTTCAGTTAAATTTGGTGGTGACCATTTGTGGACTGCAGTCTTCAAGTCATTCCACAAATTTTCCAATACAGTTTAAGTCTGAGCTCTGACTAGGACATTCACCTTTTTTCTCTTTCAACTACTGTGTGGTCATTTTTGTTGTGTGCTTTGGGTCATTGTCATGTTGGAAGGTAAACCTTCTTCCCATTGACAACTTTCTGGCAAAGGGCAGCAGACTTTCCTCAAGAATTTGATGATATTTTGCCCCATCCTTTTCTCCCTCTCTCCTGACTAGTGCTTCTGTCCCTGCTGCAGAGAAACACACCATACCAGGATATTACCACTTCCATGCTTTACTGTAGGACTGGTGTTAGTTGGATGGTGAACTATATTGGAATTCCACCAGACATATCTTTTAGTGTTAAGGCCAAATAATTCAATTTTAATCTCATCTTTTCCCTGTGGCCTCAGAATCATCAAGGTGTGTTTTGGCAAAGCTCAGTCATGACTGCACATGGCCTTTCTTGAGGAATGGCTTTTCTCTTGCAACCCTCCCAAACAAGCCACATTTATGGACAATTTGTGATATTGTTGTCACATGCACAGAATGACTACTCTTTGTCATAAATTCTTGCAACTGCTTCAAAGTTGCTGTAGGCCTCTTGGTAGCCTCTCTGACCAGTTTCTTTCTGGCTCTTTCATTCAGTTTGGAACATTGTACTAATCCAGATAAGGTCTGTGTTGTACCAAATACCGTCCACTTCTTAATAATATATTTTAATGTGCTTCTAGTCATTAATAAAACCTTTGAATTGTTTTTGTATCCATCTCCTAACTAGTGCCTTTCCACTACCAGGGACTGAAATGCTCCAGGAAAGCTCTTTCAATGATAAGCTAATCAAAATTACCACAGCTAATCACATTTGAAAGTCAAATAGCTTTGTGTGCCATTGAGAAGGTGATTAGGTACACCTGAATGAGTAAAGGACCCTTTTTCCAACTCAGTTATTTGTTTTTTATTTTTATTTTTTAAGTTTCTGCCATTTTGGTGTTATATCTTTCACTTGGATGTTATAAGTTGCAGCTGTAATAAACAAAAACTGTGTCTGTCTTCATCTCAGGCTGCAAAGCAACAAAATGTGATTATTTTAAAGGGGGTGAAATTTTTCTATACCCACTGTATTGGATGATATAGGTGGCTTCTGGATTAGTGAACTGGACTATGGTTATGCACTGCTCTGTGCACACTACATATCCCATAGTTTATAGTCCCTAGTCCATATCAAAGTGAACAACTGAGGGTGGCTATGCTCTTTCTTACAGTGGGACCATAAAGAAGGAACATAGGCACCCTCTAACAAGAAGTAAGAAAACAGCAGCAAATAAATAAATAAATAAAACAATTGAGATTAGGAGGAGGCTGAGAGCAACAGAAGGTACTTATTTGGGTTAAGAATATATACACACATACATGTATACCTAAAAAGAATATATTGTATATGTGTATATTTATTTATATATACAGTATATATATATATATATATATATATATATATATATATATAGATAGATATATATATTTATATATATATACAGTGGCGGCTGGTGCTCAAAATTTTTTTTGGGGGGGGGGCGCAAAAAGAAAAATGTAATAGATATTGCTTCGCGGCAAAAAACGCGGTAAAAAAATTGCGTGACTTTGAGGTCATGGTACAGGCATGGCACAGGTGATGGTACAGGCGTGGCACATGTGATGGTACAGGTGATGGTACAGGCATGGCACAGGCATGGCACAGGTGATGGTATAGGCATGGCACAGGCATGGCACAGGTGATGGTATAGGCATGGCACAGGAGATGGTATAGGCATGGCACAGGTGATGGTATAGGCATGGCACAGGCATGGCACAGGTGATGGTATAGGCATGGCACAGGCATGGCACAGGTGATGGTATAGGCATGGCACAGGTGATGGTATAGGCATGGCACAGGCATGGCACAGGTGATGGTATAAGCATGGCACAGGTGATGGTACAGGCATGGCACAGGTGATGGTATAGGCATGGCACAGGTGATGGTACAGGCAGGGCACAGGTGATGGTATAGGCATGGCACAGGTGATGGTATAGGCATGGCACAGGTGATGGTATAGGCATGGTACAGGCATGGCACAGGTGATGGTATAGGCATAGCACAGGTGATGGTATAGGCATGGCACAGGTGATGGTACAGGCATGGCACAGGTGATGGTATAGGCATGGCACAGGCATGGCACAGGTGATGGTATAGGCATGGCAAAGGTGATGGTATAGGCATGGCACAGGTGATGGTATAGGCATGGTGCAGGCATGGCACAGGTGATGGTATAGGCATGGCACAGGTGATGGTATAGGCATGACACAGGCATGGCACAGGTGATGGTATAGGCATGGCACAGGTGATGGTACAGGCATGGCACAGGCATGGCACAGGTGATGGTACAGGCATGGCACAGGTGATGGTATAGGCATGGCACAGGTGATGGTATAGGCATGGCACAGGCATGGCACAGGTGATGGTATAGGCATGGCACAGGTGATGGTATAGGCATGGCACAGGTGATGGTATAGGCATGGTACAGGCATGGCACAGGTGATGGTATAGGCATGGCACAGGTGATGGTATAGGCATTGCACAGGTGATGGTACAGGCATGGCACAGGCATGGCACAAGTGATGGTATAGGCATGGCACAGGGGATGGTATAGGCATGGCACAGGTGATGGTATAGGCATGGCACAGGTGAGGTCACAGGTCGGCTTCAATCACTTACCTGCTTTCCTCCTGGGCTGCCTGCGAGACGTCCACGGCGCTGCTCCTCTCCTCGAGTCCTCTTCTTCTGACGGCGGCGGGATTCCGGGAACCGTCCACGGTGCTGCTCGTCTCGTCCTCTTCAGTCTTCTTTGACGGCGGCGGGCTCTCTGGGTCTTCCGATCGGTCCGGCGGGAAGGAGATCAGGCGGTGATGGTGCGTGGCTGACGCACGCACCGGCACCGCCCCCATTGCGCTGTCAGCGGGGTCAGCAATCGGATGTCCTGGATGATGATTGGTCCAGGCTGGAGACTGGACCAATCAAAGCCAGGATATTACGAAAGTGGGGGTGTCCTAGCGCTATGACCTGCGCCCAGGTTACGCCCCAGAAGGCAGCCAATCGGCGCCACTGCTGGGTTGTAAACCCCACCCCGCCATAGCCACCACATAGGCCGGCGAACGCAATTTTTTTTAAACTTTATTGTTCTTTTTGTAATCTTTTTTTTTTCTTTACTTTTTTTAGGGGGGGCGGTGCCCTGGCGCCCCCTATGCACAGGCCGCCACTGTATATATAACGACATAGTTAACAATGGTGCGAGCTTCCTCCCCCCCCCCCCACCAAACAAAAATAATTTAAGCAACACAGATTTACTATACATTTTCAACCTCGGGTAGCGGTCCTAGGAAATCAATCCATACTCTCCATATTTTTCAAATCCTATTATATCACCCTGCCTCTTATAAAATATTTTTTCCCCTCACTATTTTATTATTTATTCTTCTCTGCCATTCCTCTAGTGAGAGAGGTTTCGATTTTATCCAATTTGACGTAATTCCCTTTCTAGCTTGATATAAACATCTCATCACTGCAATCCGTTTGGGTCTTGGCCTCACATCCCATCCCAGATTTTCCAGTATACATTGCAACGAGTCCATCTGCAAGTTTAAGTACCCCTTCCCAGTATCTATGCACCTTGTGGCACCTCCATAACATATGAATCAAACCTCCGATTGCAACTGTACATCTAGGGCAGACCCATTGCGACTCTACATCTAACGCATCGTCTGGCCGTCACCCAAATTGAAACAATCTTTTAGGTGTGTAGAATGCTCTATGGATAATATAAAGCTGTGTAAGTCTTTGAGCTGCTGATAAGGACAATAAGTCTGTCGAGGAGACCATATCTTGCCACTGAGCTTCTGTTATTGTACCCACATCCTCTTCCCATTTACCCCTACTAGCAAACTGAGAATCATTTTCCAATACTTTTAAGTGGATATTATTATACAGTTTTGATATCATCCCCTTCAATGAAGTAGACTCAACCACCATTTTTAACAAGGGAACTCCCACCCATTCCAACTTACTTCCTTTAAATTGTTTAGTCAATGCGTGTCTTAATTGTAGTTATCGGTAAAAATGACTATTTGATAACCCAAATTCTTCTTTCAAAACCTGAAATGTTTTCAATTCTTCCGCTTGATATAGATGTGACAATCTTGCTATACCCCTCCATTTCCAATTATTAAAATACTCTAGCCCCATAAGCTCTGTAAGTTTTTTATTATCCCATATGGGAGTATAGTCTGTATAGTCGGCATATTGAAATAATGCTCTTGTTATATTCCAAATCGTTATCATTTATTTTACTAAGGGACATTGGTCCTGACTCCCAATGAATTGGCCTCTAAAGCTTCAATTAAAGAGGTATGTGGGGTACAGGCCAACATCGCTTGTGAACTATAACTAGTAGCGCTGCCAAAAAATAGCTCCAAGGGTGTGGAACTGCCATGCCCCCCGTCCCTTGGCAGCTACAACAGAAGGTACGTCTTTGGGTTAAGAATATATACACACATACATGCATACCTAGATAGAATATATTGTATATGTATATATTTATATATACAAATATATACAGTATATAAATACACAAAATTTTGTGTTACTTTATTTATCTATCTCTGTAAGTATATTTTTGTCAGAAGAGTAAAGGTTTCCTAAATTTATAATATAACATCTTTTTAATAAAAAATATTTCCTACCTGGACTGATGTTTGTGATCACCTGAGTCTGATTCATCATATACTCATCTGGATCCGAACAGAAATCACTTAATCCCTGCAGAGATTATATAACAATATACAATTAAAAATTAAAAAGAAACTATAGGCAACATGTCAGATTACTTAGTAAACTGCTACCATCATCCAAGAAATACTATAAATGTGTAAAGACAGAAAGCCTACTTAATGAACCTCTATCAGAATGCTCATGCCTATGGCATACTTATACAGGATCAAGTATAGGATCATTCAGAAAAAAACAGCAGACATAAAACTTGGCAAGCCAGTTGAAAGCCAGCTGAAAAAAAATAAAATAAATGTCAGGAAAAAAACTAAAGCCAATCAGCAAGTATGTAATGTTCCAATAGATTTTAAAGTGCACTACAACAATTTAACTTAGAGTCCCCAGACTTTAAAACAAAGCAGAAAACCATCCCTGCAGCAATACAATAATGGTAATCTTTTTCATTATCTAATCTAATTCTAGCACTTAAATCAGGGACTGGCAGAATTTTGATCCATGTATGGGCATTCTGATTGTACCCAAGTGGATCCATTGATCGACTTGGGTACAACCAGCCTTTCTGATTTTTCTTCATGTGATTACTGTCAGTGGCTAAGACCTCTAATAGTAATCATTGTATTCTGCCTACCCTGGCGGCTCCCCGCACCCCCCTGCTGGCATAATATAATATCGCTGCAGGAGGCATTCTCCCATCTACACTGAATGTGTTGATAGGGGAATCAAATGATTTTCATTCCCCCGTGGTGGAGGGAAAGAGAATTAGATAATCTATGGGTTGCTTAACTGGACAGTAAGGGCCAGGGCTGCCACCAGTCATTCCTTTTAGGTGCCTAAATAGGTAGATTCAGCAATTACTGGTTAATATAGCAATGCATATTTTTTAGAATTATTTGTAGAAAGCCTCTTTTAATCATGCATTTTTTTAAAAATGTGTACTTTTTATTCCTAGAAGAAGAAGCAAGCGCGTGATTTAACCTACTCGCATCCAACCGAATCCAATATTTTTACATGTTCCACCCATGGGTCTTGTTTGCAAAGTTATGCAAATATTTTCTCTGATTGTTATGATAGCATGCAAAGCAAAGTGAGCGAGAAAATAGAGTTCATTAGGCCATCTCTGCCTCCATCGTAATGTGATCTTTGCATGACGGTGAAAATTTCATCCTGCTGTGTTCCCAGTAGACTGAGCAGATGAACACATTTCACTTTTCATTGAATGACCCCCCCACCCCCCTCTCTTATTCTACCATTCCCATAATAGTAATGAACTTGAACTTCAGACCCACAGGGAGTTAAATGTGGCTTGGGGAGGAGGAAAAGGTGTCGGTGAACTGGGCAACGTGATTCAGGTTCAGTACAATTGCATTAATACCTCATTTTGGAGGCTAATTAAAACTGACAGATGCGACAGAGGGTGAGGGGTGGGAGAAACCACTGACCCAGCACATAAAATAGACCAATTAAATTATCTCGCTTCATGGAGCTTGATGGGCATGCAAGCAGGACAAAGAATAGAGCAAAGGCGGGAGGACCCTCCAGCAGAGAGCAAATGAAAGACACAGCACAGTTGTTGACAACTGATTCAAAAAAAAATTGAGGATTAGATCTATATTTCCATTTTGGGAAAACTGCAGGAGGCTGTCTGCAAAAGGAAACTTTCCAGAATTCTGGAAGTGCAAATTGCCAATGAGATATTGCAAGGCTCAGACATGTGTGAGGTCTTCTGGTGTGAACCTTTAAAGGGCCAACACATATGAGGAATATCAAACTCCAGAGATTGTATCAAACAAAAACTTTATACTTTGGAAAAATAATAACAAATGTGAACCTTGCAGATTCCCTGTCTTCTTTGTTTTCTAAGTACTGTGCACACCCTCCACTGTAACTCACTCTGTAAGCTACAAAGTACTCTACCTCTGAGCTTCGGTACACCTTTCTGATTAAAGAAGCATTCCAGGTAAAGGTATATTTTTACATTGTTACGTTGGTACAGCTTTGGACCAAAGTATCTATTTACATTCCATACTTGGCCGATCTCCCTGGAAGCTGGAAATCATTAAAATAGACATGACTACTCCAGTGATCTACACTTGCTTCTGGGTTCCCACTTAGCAGCTGCTCTGCATGAATGCAAAGCATTCTCTGATTGGATGAGGTGGAGAGGCAGGGAGATGACATAATGCACTCCACCTTGTCCAATCAGAGAAAGCATTGTCTGAGTGGCACCTGTGCCAATGGAAGATCTTCTATGTTCACAATGCATCAGGCCAACCGCTCAACACAGGACAAAAAAGCAACTGGAGATCACAGAAGTAGTGGTGTCTACTTCAGTGATTTCCAAGAGCATTGGACATGTATGGTATATACATAGTTACATTGGTACAAGCTGGACCAATGTAACTGTAAAAATATACCATGTCTGGAATTCATCTTTAAATTACCTGCAGTTATAGAATGCAAAGTGGATTTGAATAACTTTTCTTTTATTTATGTTAGGCATCAAAACTGTAATTATTGAATCACGTAAAAAGGAAATATTACATAAGAATATTTTGAATTCTCATTTTTAATCAGCAAGTAGGCTCGTGTTAACATGCATACCTGTTTAGCCTTATTTTCACTACTGAAAGAAAACTGTTGCTTACAGATCTCAGTAACTCAAACTCAAATGTTGACATATCTAAGTATTTCAGGCATATCAGTGACTCACACCCTCTCTCTTCCTCTCTCCTGCTGTGTACAGGGAGCTCCTTCAGAAGTTTTTATCAGAGAGAGAGAGAGAGAAGGGTAATGGGGGTTGGTGCTCTCTCTATAGAAAAAAATAACACGTTTCTAAAATATTTGTGGATGCACCCTGAAAAAAAAAGATTATTTGCTATATTGTTTACTATCCCTCTCTAGTGTATTTTTAAAGTACCTATAAATCTTTTTTATTATACAGTTTTTTCCCCATTAACTGGCTGGTGCGCATTTTTAAAAAAGTCAACAACAGTGATAAATTAGATGCATTCTATTTGTGCTATCATCGCCTGAGGAAGGAGCACGCATGCTCCGAACGCGAGCACCCCCCTGCCACTATTGGATGTAAGCCTGGATACTGAACGCTGCCAGAAACACAGGAAGTGTCGGACTCCACCGGCACACCCAGGACCACGGCCACCACAGTGTACTTCCCTAACATCCCTGCAGTGTTGCAGATGAACCATCACCATTTGCTGATCAACTATTTCCTCTGTGTGAGTTACTACATTGTTTTTATGTAATAAATAACCTTTTAATCTACACTGAGGTGGCCCTGCTTTTCTTCTCCTACCCCTATTTGTGCTATCATACTATTGATTTCAAATGTTTGTTCTTATATTGTACTTTTTACAGCATTTTGTTAATATTATGATCTTTGACTTTCATGTCCCAACTGGCAGTTCCTTATGAATATGTCCGAGTTATGTTGCCTTCTAGAGTTGACAAAGGAGGTAGAACCTTCAGAATGCATTGTCTACTAACTCTCGCGTTCTACATCTCTTAAGTGTTTCCCTTACATAGTTACATAGTAGGTGAGGTTGAATAAAGACAATAGTCCATCCAGTTCAACCTGTGTAGGTGTGTGTGGCCGTAATCATCTCACATACCCCTGAATGTTCTGATCCTTGAGATGTACGTCTAAGAGTCTTTTGAAAGCCACCATACTTCCCGCAGAAACCACCTCTTGTGGTAGAGAATTTCACAATCTTGTAGCCCTAACAGTAAAGAACCCCCCACGTTGCCTGAGGTTAAAACGCTTCTCCTCTAATCGCATTGTTTGCCCTCGAGTCCTCATGCAATCCCTTCGACTGAATAGCTGTTTTTCTATGCCGAGATCACCATTGAGATATTTATAAATTGCTATCATGTCCCCTCTCAGGCGTCTCTTCTCCAGGGAGAATAAATCAAGCGATTGCAAACGCTCTTCATAATTAAGGTCCTCCAATCCCCTAATTAGTTTAGTTGCCCTTCTCTGGACTCTCTCCAGCTCCAACACATCCCTCCTGAGGACTGGCGACCAGAACTGGACAGAATACTCCAGATGTGGTCAGACCAGAGTTTTATAAAGTGGAAGGATTATAGTCTTATCTCTGGAATACATCCCTTTCTTTATGCATGCTAATATTCTGCTGGCTTTGGCAGCTGCCGCTTGACATTGCATGCTATTGCCTAGTCTATCATCAACCAAGACTCCCAGATCCTTCTCCATTTTTGATTCCCCCAAGGGATCCCCTCCTAACGTGTATTGTGCTTTTATGTTTTTAGTCCCCAAGTGCAAAACCTTACACTTCTCCACATTAAACCTCATTTGCCATGTCGTTGCCCACTCTGTTATTTTGTCCAGGTCATTCTGTAGGATATCTGCTTCATGCTGTGCAGTTATTGCCCTGCCCAATTTTGTGTCATCTGCAAAAACTGATATCGAACTACTGACCCCGTCCTTAACTACCCTTAAATTCTGAGCCATGAGCACGTTGCCAGACACAAATATAATTTGTTGTAAGCAGTACTTCTGGTTGGAATACCAAATAATTTTAGTAGGCACTTAATAGGAGCATGTTGTACAGTAAATCCAAAGTAGCCTGTATTCCAGGAATATTGAGTTAGAAATTTCAGCTCCCACCTTTTACTCCTCCTTCCTTCCAATAGCAAAACAAAATGATAATTCTTGGTAAATTAATTGGCTATAGCCAACAAAATGGATGCCCCATGGTATGAAGGTGATAATGTTTTCTGCAACTGCTGTCTTTTTCTCAGTGCACTTTCTTTCAGTAGTATTGGAACACTGTGTCTCAAAATTGTAGTTTTCAGTGCTAAAAGCTGTCTTTCCACACCTGGATGTCGCTAACAAAAAGACTCTAAGCTTTGTGGAGGAGAAGACATGAGTGTTAAGTACAGTGTAGTGGGTAACATATGTGGGTAAAAAATTGTGACTGACTGTTATGCTGACTTATTGTTTTCAGTGAAATCTGGATCTCTGACAAGGATCAACTATACAATTGGGAAATGTCAGTTCAAAGTCCGTGCTCCTTATCTGCAAACCTGTTCTGGGTCAGTGGGATAGAGTAATAAAGCTAAAGTGTCAGAATACCAGGCGGGCAAGAAGCCCAGCTACTTGCAGAAGGAGGCCACTAAAGTCTTTGTTTCTTTCATGGAAGGTTGCCTTTAACTGAGAGGGGTTGATTTACTAAAGGTAAACAGATTGTTCACTTTGCAAGGAAAGCTGCACTTTTCAGGGGAATTTGCCCTAGCACTTAGTAAATATGATACTTTATGTAGCACCCTCCTAGACAGGTGAGGTGAGGAGAGGTGCATCATGGGATTGGTGATAAAAACAGAGGGCACATAAGCAGAGTGTCTTTTGGTGGGAGCAAAGTCCCAGGAGGAGGTGGACAGCTGAACTCATCCTGCGGGTGTGAGGAAGATGGAAGGCCTAGTGAACCAGGAGTGTGGAGCTGAGCTGCAGAGGATCCAGAGTGTTGATAAGTGGAGCTGCTTGCAGAGTCATCTTGGGAAAAACAGTACTGTGAGTACCAGGAGATCTGCATAGGGGTCTGCTTAAGAGAGGGGACAACTCCAGAGAAGTCAGGGGATCAAGGAGCTAGCTCACACAAGGAGTGTATCAGTAAAGGGGGTGCTGTGTAGTTGACCCTGAAGATTAGGAACAAAAGGGGTGCCAGGAAGGGCCCTGAAGTTGTTCAGGAGTACAGTTCAGTTGCCTCAGAGTACAGATTACCTCAGGGAATTTATTCAGTTCTGCATCACAGTCCGTGACAATTTGAAACAGCGGCCTAGCCGTGACTAGCGTCCCTCAGCGTTACCCAGCGCTATTCAACATTTTCCAGTTGTCCCCGCATATTGTGTATAGTGTATAAAGTTGGAGTATCCCACTTTTCCCTTTCCCATCCAAATTCCAAATAAAACATAAAAACCAAAGCTACTGGACTGTTTACTGACTGAGCCATAATCACTTGGAAAATGCCTAATTGTCATGCTGTTGCTAATGGTAACCCAGGGGAACCCGTAACCAGCACCTCCCATGGGAGTAGTGCTACATTTACTTTATAAAGAATACCCAATCCCCCTGCAAGGAAAAGAAAAAAAAACAGCACTTTTGATTGCACATGATTGGATGATGGACGCATAAACAGCCTATTTGCCTTTAGTAAATCAACCTCAGTAAATTAGCCATTTGATAAGAAGAGGAAATCAAGTAGGAAAACACTCAAACTGTAGATGAATCAAGAATTAACTATTCTGAGATGGGCATGCAACAACACTTTACAAATGACAATTCTTGTTTAGAATAACCTTTTTCTACCTAAAAATACATTTTGGTTGTTGTAAAATATCACTTTTTTGGTATTATATTGGATAGTTTACATTTACTGATAAACCCAGTATTAGCAGCTTTGTGAACACACAGCCTATGTTTAGTCACAGTTTCAACCCATGCCCTGTGCTTTTCTATCATCTTCTGTAAAGACCCCAAGGTATATGATGCAGGAAATGGCAAGTCACATCCTCTCTTTCTTTTCAGCTGCCATCCTAATGCTTAAAATACCAGAGTTCAGGGTAAGCCTTCCTTTCAGCCTGCCACCCCAGACAAGGTTTTCACCCTGTGAGTCAGAGTTATAGAAAAATATTACTCTGAAAAAATATTTTTTGACAAGGCCAGTATGTACATATAAAACCTGTTTTTACTGCTAAAGTCACAAACAGAATTGCAGATTAAAAAAACAAAATATTTCCCAATATTGGGTGGTATAAAAGGCGCCACACTATATTACTATTTACAATCACACAACACCTAAGCACTTTGGGTTTTAAGGCAATAATAGGTGATATTATATATATACCGGTATATATACAGGTATATATATAATGTAAAAATAAAATTATGTGTATACAATTGTATTTTTTTTATACTCTGTGCCTTATAAACCCTAGTGCTTAGGTGCTGTGTGATTTCCTAATGGTTTAACATTCAGATATGTAAACTTACCACAGCAGTGGCCATCTCAAGTCCCATAGATCCCCAGCTGAGTAACAACACAAAAAAGCTCACCACAGTCATTCTGGAAAAACAGACAGAAAATACAGAAAGTCAACAACGCAGCTTTAATTCCACAGTAAGTAATTGCAATAAAATAAATGCACTCACAATTCTGTAATACCAGCTTTCTACATGCAATAATAACTAAATCCGTGATTAAAGCCGAACTACAGCCTCTGTCAGGTCATTGTTAACTAAAGATATTTATATTTACCTGTATATTCCATACCTTAGAATACAGTACAGGAGACAGGCTGAGAGTCCCTGGGTTATAGGCTCATCCCTTCAGGTGATTGAACACTGGCAAAGCTTTTGAGGACACGCCACCCAGAGTGCTGTCCGTTTAACCTTCACCACTCTGTGAGTCCTTGGTTTTGTAGCAAGCAACGCAATCTAACCAAGTAATAGAAGTGAGGGAGTCCTGTTTCCTGTACTGTGCTCCAACATATATATTTATACAAGTAAGTCAAAATTACTCTTATTTTACTTGTGCAATACAGGGAACAGGCTTAGTCAGTCTTTGAAGCAGAAAACATTGGTCATGTGCTGAAAGTTTTGCTGGAGAATGACATCCGTGATGCTGTCACCTACACCAAGCACGCCAAGAGGAAGACCGTCACTGGCATGGATGTCACCTATGCCTTCAAACGCCAGGAGCACACTCTCTATGGATTCAGAGGCTAAAGCTTGATACCCATCTACCCACTTCATCTACCTATGACTTCCCCAAGCAATAAATGAGAGGGATGGGCAAAAACTAGTCAAACAGGACTGTGGCAGCAGGTCCAACAACAGCCATGGGTCAACAGACCCAACAGCAAGAACATTGTGGACAAATCTGCATGAGCAGAACATTGGATGTTCATCTGATAAAACCTTAAAAAATATGAACACATTATTAGGTGGTCTAGCTGGGCTAGAGAGACCTGGTGCCAGGAAACACCCACTGATCTGGTGGAGTGGGTGCAAAAAAACACAGGAATTTTGTCCATTAGCGTGTAAGCTTTAGAGATCCAGCAAGCAATGGTTGATTTGGAAGCAGGGTGTCCCCTGCAAGGTCCTGGGAGCAGGACAAGTCCATCTTTCTGATAGAAACTGCTGCTTTAAGGTAGACTCTAATGGCTCTGGCTACATCCTGGCAACGAAGAGCAATTTATTTGGGGTGCTTTGGAGCAGGGCACATAGATGGAAGAACTATACCCTCATTTAGGTTGAAGTCTGATATCACCTTGGGAAGGAGGGATGCCTTAGATGTAGAACTAACTACCTTGTCATTATGAAGGATCAGGATGGGCTCCTTGTAAAAGAAAGGCACCAACTCTGAGACACAACTGACAGTTGTGATTGTAGCCAAGAAGGCCACCTTGGGGGGAAAAGTCATCTAAGGGATATGCCTGATGGGTTTAAAGGGTGGTTTCTTTGGTGCAAAGAAAACCAAGCTGAGGTCCCAAGGAAATGCAGGGTGTTGTAAGGGAGGCCTGATCCAAGAAAAACCTTGTATAAAGATTTGACCAGGGAGAGTGAAGCCAGTGTTTTATGAAAGAGAATGGACAAGGCCAAAATCTGTTCTTTTAGGTATTTTAAGCCTAAATTCTGGTCAAATCCAGATTGAAGGAAGGCCAGAATGTATGGCACAAAGGCTTATCTGGGATTGACATGCCTTTTTTCACACAAGGCAAAGAGGGATTTCCAGGTATGATAATAGTTCTTTATGGAAGTGGCTTTTCCAGCTTTCTGCAAAGTAGGAACTGCGGGTCTTGCCTGATGGCAAGAGGCTAGGGATCATCTCTTGGAAGTCTAAGAATGTCTGGATTAGCTCAGCTATTTATTCACTTTAAGGTCATCACAGAAGAAAAGGGGGCATTCTTTACGTCTGGAGAAAGGAAATGTAATCTTCAAATACAAAAAGGCTTCTTCACAGTAAGAATAGACTCCCTCAAGAGGTGGTTCTGTCCAGCTCAGTAGATTGCTTTAAAAAATGCCTGGATTCTTTCCTAAATGCACATAATCTAACTGGATACTAATAGTTATAAATAAAGTTCATCCAGGGAATATTCGATTACCTTTTAGGGGAGCAGGAAGGATTTTTTTTCCCCTGCCGAGCAAATTGGATCATGCTTTTGTGGCTTTTTTCCCCTTCCTTTGGATCAACTGTGGGTATAGGATTGTGTATATAGGATTGTAAATTTCTTTTTTTTTTTCCTTTTATTGGTTGAACTGAGAGGAGCGTTTTTTTTTTTTTCAACCAGACTAACTATGCGACTATGTAACTATAGTTCTGTATACTCAGTTCTTGTGGGCCAGCTAGGTGCAATGAAAATTGCTGGCTTCTTCCCTTTTTTGCTCTTATATGTGGAGCAGACAAGGTAGAATACACACTGGATGCAAGGCATTGATTATCCTTACTTGAGACAAGAGGATTATAAAGGCATCTAATGCCAGTGCTAGAGGATTTTTGGACCTGGCCACAAACAGAGGTAGTTTGCTGTTAAATCTGGGGGCCAGGATGTCCACATCCAAGGCTTCATATTTCCTAGTGCTCCCTTAGTTGTTTGATGTAGACCCCAGGGTGGCATTGTCTGTTAGCACTCTGATAGGGATTACAAGGTAGGCCCAGTGTTGCAGAGCCATTTTGATTGCTTTGAGATCCAAGATGTTGGTAGATAACTTGGCTTCAACTGATGACCATGTTCCCTGTACTGTGAGGGACTGCAACAATCCTCTCCAGCCTGAAAGAATGGCATATGTTGTTATCACTTTCCAGTAATAAGGCAGGAAGAACTTGCCTATTGTTATGGTTGCACTGAAGATTCACCAAGCTAGAGAGTTCCTTGCCTGGCTGGATAGGAGCACAGGTAAGTTGAAAGAAAGAGCATGCTTGTTGCTGACAAGATGTTATGCTGGAGAGGCCTTGCATGAAATAAGGTAAATGGAACTGCTTCCAAGGAGGCTACCATGAGGCCTAGAACTGTGATGGAGAATCTCACTGAGGGGTTTGTCTCTGACCTCAATTCCTAAACATGAGTTCTGAGAGAGATCATTTTCTTCTCTGGTAGGAAAACATTCTCTTAGGATGTATCCAAGATCAGACCCAAGTATTCTAGGTGAAGAGAAGGCTTGAGAGAAGATATTTTGGAAGTTATTTACTCAAACCAATGCCTGGTGCATCTGAATAGTCATGTGGATGCTAGCAGATAGCTGCAGGGGAAATGAGTCCTTCAGATGAAGACAGTTCATATAGCCTGTGATCTGGATGTTCTGAATTTCTAGAAGTGCAAGAAGAGGTACTAAGACTTTTGTGAATGCTCTGGAAGCAGAGGATAGGCCAAAAGGCAGTGCACTGTCAACAAGAACTGTCTTAGCCTGCAAAGCACAGAAAAAACTGATGAGCGTCTTAAACTTTCTATCAGTAGAATCTTTGAATGAAGGAACACCTTTAATTGGTACAGTGAAATGTTTAAGACTAAAATGACAGGATCAGCTACCAGGACATACCACTATTTGGGATACTCTTTCCATTGGATAGAGCTCAGAAATACATTGGGAGGAGGGAGCATCTTCTCCCAAATTGCACAATCATAAATTGTCCATTCTATTTTTTCATAAACTGGATTTTTTTTAGATTTCGCAGGCCTCTTTGTACCCAAAGGGACATGGCAAGACAGAGGAAAATCGGCTGTGGCAATGTCGAGGCTTTTATGCAGAGGTTTGCATGTCCACCACTGCAAGCATGTTGCGTGAAGCTCCTGCTTCAGGTAAAAAAGAGTCTGGGGGAGAGAAATCTTCCACAATCTTCTCTAAAACTGCCTCTAGGTCTTCTTTATACCCTTCCATGTCCACCTCTTCAAGGCCGGGCATATCAGGATCTCATGTAGAGATGGTAGGGCTGGATAAGAACCCTGGCATTTTGGAGCCCTGGACAGTGATGGCTGTATTTAAGCCATTAGTTGTTCAAGAAATTGAAGCATCCTCACTAGACAATTTTATAAAGGTATCACTGGTGGTAGGAGTACTCATTTACCCCAGAACAAAAAGCATAAGCCTCAAACTGACAAATCTTCTCCCATACTTTAAGTCAAAAAAGAGTTCCACAAAGATTAGCAGACCTCTATTCTGCCGTTACAGACATTTTGAACCAAGTATCTATTGCAATTGTGCCAATGCAGGAAAGGTTTCAAAGGCATTAACCCCATCTTGGATCTGAAGGCCTTAAATGTCTTGTGACCGGAGGCCAGGAAAAATTGTAATTAAGTTGCTGGGCTGGGTCTAGGCTCCATAAAACTTCTAGTCTGATTAGGGATAACTCTCCACCTTGGAATCCAATACTTTGTGCATGTCAGACTGGGAAGCTCTTTTTTTTTTTTTTGCTGATGGTTAGGTGCCAGGGGAGCAGTATGTTGCCACAGGGCAGTTAGTCAGGGCCTGTTGTGTTACGGTAGTAATCATCCAAAGTAGCCAAATATTATTTTCTGGTTTTGCTGTTAAAATGCCTTTTCATCTGTACATAGACTGCACGTATGGGTTTCACCAAGACCTGCTATTTGCTGTGCCTATTAATTGTGCTGTAGATTCTTTCATGGAGTCACACACACCCTGCTGCTGTCGTCATTCAGGTCCAAAAGTCAAACATAGAATTTACCAGTTTCAGGGGCTGTCAAACCAGCTGCTAACAAGAACCTATGCTTGTAATTATTCTGAATAAAAACCCATTAAGGCACAATTCGCACAGGCGCTTTGCCACATTGGGAAAGCTAGCAGCAAAAATCTACGGATTCCTGCTGCAAGGACTGAAAGCTCCATGCAGATAGCCTATGGTGATAAAATATGTTTTTTTATTTAAAAAAAAAAACAATGTTTGATCCTTTAGAATCACTTTAGAGTAGAACTAAAGGCAAAACTTTTTTTCATTTTGGATAAAAAGCCTCGCACACATGATCAGATTATCGAACAATCTTGGGTCCGATTTTTGTTGCATGCTAGTCTCATATCGAAAGTGAAGAGGTTACTTTCATATGAAAATTCCCATACGACAGAATTCAACTTCAAAAGTGATGTCATGTGTTGAATTGTTTTGTATGTGTTCTTTCATTTCTGAGCATGCCTAGTCTTGCTCTTACGATTTTTTTTCGGACTAAGACTGTACTAATTAAACAAAAATCGGACATTGTGTTGGCGTACGATAAAAATTTTATAGCCTGCACATCCAGATTTTATCGTCCAAAAATTCGTAATCGGCTGTCGAAGCACTATACTAACAATCCGAAGATCGGCAGATCGTTCGTCGGACGAAATTTTACTACCAATTTTCGTATCGTGTGTACGGGCCTTAAGGGAGGGTTCTAACCCCCGTTGGGTTTTTTGCTATCTGTATTCTACAGGGGAGATTTCTCTTCACCTCCTGTCCCACAGCCAAAACAGGAAGTGAGAGGAAATCCCTTCAAAAGTGAGGGAATCCTGGGTTGTCACCAGGGTCACAAAACTAGTGTTCCCATTGGAAGATTTTCCCTCAATTACTGTTCAGGTGACAAGAGTGGGCCTATGGCCAGGAGAATGACACAATATGGCGGAGGGTCCCATCAACAACAGATGGGTAGCTGTCCTATTCAGGAAGAATCAGGGTGGGGTGGGGTCTTGCTCAATTTGGCACCAAAACCTATCCAATCCAATGACTATGCAGAAAAAAATTGTACAAATTTGGCAGAAAACCAACTGTGAAAACATTAGGTGTGGCACCTTGACAGTGCAGAAACACTGGAATAGGGCAGTAAAGGCAGCATGAGATTGTAATGCAGTGGTGGCAACAGATGGTTATGCTGTCAGGTCAGCAGCAGTAGAAGAAACTGGTAATGGTGTCAGGATGTGATAATGGTAGCAGGCCTGCAGTGGTGGCAAGAGATGGTAGTGCTATCATAATTTTTTGGGGCCATTTTCAAAGAAAAAAAAGTATTTGTGAGCATCATCTGCAAGGATTTGGAACTCACTGTCTAATATTTAGGTGCCTTAACTCACTGGTTAATCTTTAAATAGGTAAGCCGATCAACTATGCTTGAGGACTGGTTGATTTTTTTTTTTTTTTTAAACTTCTGATGTACTAAATGCAGCAAAAAAAAAACAAGAAAACCTCTGACGTTGAAGCCTGTCCTTGGCACTACTATGCGTGGCTCCATGCTGACTCTAGTTCCTTCATGATGTGTCATGAGGAAAGCCTTTTAAACCATTTGTAAGACTTACATCCATATGATCAACTTAATAGCAACAGAAGTTGTTACTGACACACACAAGTAGTCCTAAAAAGGACTGTTGAGTCTATTCACTGTAAATACAACCAAGAAGCGACACACACCACAATTAGGGGCAAGCCAATGGTTCGGACCGAACATTGGCTATTCAGGCATTCAGACCAATGCCCAATCTTTTGCCTGTTTGGCCCAATATTCAGCGGGAGTCAAGCATCTTCTATAGAAGCTTATTTCTTAAGGGGGGGGGGGATCCCAGATTCCAATAAGCCCGGGGGGGATCCCAGATTCCAATAAGCCCCCTGTTTCAGACCCCAAAAACCACTGGCTGTAGGGTATTCCAGCTGCTCAACTGGTCATGCTCAATGGCCCATTCATAACACCCAAAATTTTAGGAGGTTGTCCATTCTAAGGGTGTCCACATCCACCTTAAACCCCATATAATCAGAGATCATATTGTTTAGGTGCTGCCAACATTGGCTATTCAGGCATTCAGACGAATGCCCAATCTTTTGCCTGTTTGGCCCAATATTCAGCGGGAGTCAAGAATCTTCTATAGAAGCTTATTTCTTAAGGGGGGGGGGATCCCAGATTCCAATAAGCCCCCTGTTTCAGACACCAAACACTACTGGCTGTAGGGTATTCCAGCTGCTCAACTGGTCATGCAATGTACAGAGATCACCCAGAGGAGAATGTTTTTTTTCTCAAGAAAAGTGGAGTTACGCTTTAAAAGAAAATCTGCTATACGCTATTACTGTACCAGTAACCTATTCACATTTATAGGAATGATTATGTGATCTTTGCTTAGGGGGACTGATAATCGGACAGAACCAGACAATTAGCGGGAGCTCCCAGACATCACATGGCTGAAGAGGAGGTATTTGCAACCCTTAGTTCAGGTTTAAGCTAAGAAGGTATTACCAATCCTTGGGCATCTAGTCAGTTGACTGACTGCTTTGGAAGCATAAAACATCAGCAAGTATTGGAAGTTTAAGATGTTTTGGTGTTGGTCTGCTTTAAAGCTGAACACCAGACATACACCTGAATAGATATATAAAATGTATATATGAGAGCTGTTTTACTTGCCAAAGGATTTCTATTTTTTTTCCATCCAGCCCTGAATTTTACACATCTCTGCCACACAGCACAGCCCTGTCTCTGCTGCAGTTTCAGTTTCGCTTATAGTTCTCTTTCCAACCCAAGCCCTGAGAATGGACAGTGAGAGGCAGCACACTGATGAGCTCATTTTTTGTCACTCTGTTCTCTCCTCCTATCAGCTTATTGAAGTACTGCATCTCCCTCCCCTTTCGCAGCTCCGCTGTACAGTTTGTACTGCAGATTGCAAGAGGCTGATATCTTGCAAAATTCAGGAACTTAAGATGCTTGCATTTACAGTAAATATAATAAGTATAATGTAATGATGTAATAATGAATATAGGAAAAAAAGAAGAAAAAACTGTGCTAATGAAATAAAGTGACCAAATAGTATATCAATTATCTAAGCAGCAATTCTCCTGTGAGATATATACACAGTCCATAACAATAAAAAGCCTTTTTAGAGTCACGCTGAATATGAGATTATCTATTTAAAACAAACCACAAGTAATCATGAAAATTTAAATATCCAAGATAGTGAACTAGATTTCAAGATGAGAGTATTCTTGTCAATACATCGGCATCGCCACTAGAGATGTCGCAAACCTAAAATTTGCCATTCGCGAACGGCGAACGTGAACCTCCGCAAAAGTTCGCAAACGGGCGAACTGGGCGAACCACCATAGACTTCAATAGGCAGGCGAATTTTAAAACCCACAGGGACTCTTTCTGGCCACAATAGTGATGGAAAAGTTGTTTCAAGGGGACTAACACCTGGACTGTGGCATGCCGGAGGGGGATCCATGGCAAAACTCCCATGGAAAATTACGTAGTTGACGCAGAGTCGGGTTTTAATACATAAAGGGCATAAATCACCTAACATTCCTCAATTGTTTGGAATAACGTGCTTTAAAACATCCAGTGTGTGTATACGATCAGGTATGATGTTGTATCAATCAGGTAGTGTAAGGGTTACGCCCACTTCACAGTGACAGACCAAACTCTGACAGACCAAACTCCCCGTTTAACGCACCGCAAAGAACCGCAAACAGTCCATTTGCAGTGGGTACAGTACAGTCTGTGGACCTGACACTCACTGGCAGGCAACTATAAAAAAAATTTTTTTTTTAAATTTGCAAGGTGCTGTGCCACCGTATATGAGTGGTGGGCACTGCAGTGGGCACAGTACACTCTGTGGACCTGACACTCACTGGCAGGCCAGGCAACTGCAATTATAAAAAATATATTTTTTTTAATTTGCAAGGTGCTGTGCCACCGTATATATGAGTGGTGGGCACTGCAGTGGACACAGTACACTCTGTGGACCTGACACTCACTGGCAAGCTAGGCAACTGCAATTATAAAAAATATATATTTTTTTAATTTGCAAGGTGCTGTGCCACCGTATAAATCAGTGGTGGGCACTGCAGTGGGCACAGTACACTCTGTGGACCTGACACTCACTGGCAGCCGTCAGGCAACTGCAATTATGACAGGAAAAAAAAAATATTTTTTAAACTGCAAGGTACTGTGCCACCCAATATGAGTGAGTACAGTCTGTGGTGGGTCTGTGGCCTCTCACACACGGCAGGCAGGCAACTGCACAATAGATATATATATATATATATATATATATATATATATATATATATATATAAAAAATGACTGAAATACCAGCCCTAAAAAGGGCTTTTTGGGGTGCTGTCAGGATGCTGTCCTTACAGCAGGAGAGGACCGAGAACACTATCTAACAACTGTCCCTATTAACAGCAGCAGCAGCAGCACTCTCCCTGCTCTCACTAACACACTGCTTCAGAATGATCTAAGATGGATGCTGCCCTTGCTTTTTTATAGGAGGTGGGAGGGTGTGGGAGGGAGGGTATGCTGATTGGCTGGAATGTGTCTGCTGACTGTGAGGGAACACTATCTAACAACTGTCCCTATTAACAGCAGCAGCAGCACTCTCCCTGCTCTCACTAACACACTGCTTCAGAATGATCTAAGATGGATGCTGCCCTTGCTTTTTTATAGGAGGTGGGAGGGTGTGGGAGGGAGGGTATGCTGATTGACTGGAATGTGTCTGCTGACTGTGAGGTACAGGGTCAAAGTTTGCCTCAATGATGAAGTATAGGGGGAGGACCGAACATCGCATATGTTCGCCCGCAGCGGCGGACACGAACAAGCGATGTCCGCCGGGAACTGTTTGCCGGCGAATAGTTCGGGACATCTCTAATCGCCACCATCCACCACCTGGAATGTGTGATCACTTGAAGCACCATCAATACAGATAAAGGGCTTGCTTACCAGCTCACAAAAACCTCCTGTTAAGGAAGGTCAGTGACACTTGTGGCTACACACCCAGCCAGGGCCTTTTGGTGCCATCTGAGGATCCTCTGACAGCATGGAAGTAAACCATCCAGTGTTTTTGTAAGACATCCCCAAAGCTCCACATTGTGTAAAATCTTTAAAACCTTGTTAGAGAAGCTCAAAATTGCACCTACATCAAGAATAGTAAAAAATCGCCTTTAATATCAATGTCGCCGGCCAGTGATACAGCAGAAAACTTTCCTTCTGGGACTTAAGGAATGCAATGAAGTCGGCACGTTGCTCCGCCCTACACATTTCGTCATATGGTGACATTGTCCAGGGCTTAGAGGACGTGCTGTGTCATCGCTTTAAAAACATTACAACTTAACCAAGCCTTAATCTGAGTCTCAGGCGGCCAATCAAAACATTAATATAGGACCAGACCTCGAACCCTGTTCAAAATCTGATCGTATAGTGGATGAAACTAAGCAATAAAAGATGCTGGAAATAAATCTAAACCACTACCTTCCAAAAGTGTCCCAGGAATGGTAATAGTGAGCACCACCACAGCACCCAGGTATCATTAAAATATGCACCAAAGCTGACCTCATCAACAGGAAGTGTCATAAATAGTCAGGAGTCACACCACCATATTAGATTACAGTGGCCTCTAATATTGAGAGATCCACATAAAAAGTTTTAATAAGCATTATCAGCAGACTTCACAACAATAGTTGCGGAACTGTCTAAAATGTTTTTAAAGCTATATTCAACTGCAGGAAGTGTCACAATTATTTCAATGGGGTCACCTCACTGCAATCGAAGTGGCATCTAGTGGATAAAAATCATACAACACCAAATGGATTCCTCTGTTAGGAGATCATTATTACTAAAAAAACTATTATTAAACTAGAAATGAAATGGAAAACATTTAATAAACAAAATATAAGATAAATAGCCTAAATTATTATACTGTTCACTGTTAGTTGGTAAATAAAGAGGTGCATAGTAATGAGGCCAGGACCTCATTCCATGTCATTTAATGTCTCAGTGTTAAAACCAACCTAAGAAATTGCCAGCGACACCAAAAAAACTGGTGGCCAGCCTCAAGAAATATAAAATATAAATCAAAATAAAAAGAGTAAAAATAAATTAGAGATATATCAATTAAGCTGCAGGACTTGCTTGGTCCTGCCCACATAATGGAGCCCACAAGGGCATTGTAACAGGTACACCACCCCAGTGGTAGAACATGTAAGGTTTTTTCTCCTTTTCTTACAACTGATTGATGGTACACAGTTGACATTTTCTGCACTGTTAATGTCCTGCAAGATTTTGAAAAAAATACAGATATTTTGATGGTGGATTATAGACATTTGGAGAAATTCTATCCCTTAGGGATGGAGCTATCCTAAAGACTTGATCTTCCTCCCTAAGGGATAGAATTGCTCCGAATGTCTATAATCCGCTATTAAAAAATCTGTGTTTTTTTCAAAATCTTATGCGATAATACCAGTGCAGAAAAAAGTGTGTATTATCAATGGTTGTAAGAATAGGAGAACGAATGGCTTTACTTCCATGAGCACCTCTCGTGCTTTTAGAATTGAGCCATTCATTACATGTTCTACCACTGAGGTGGTGTACCTGTTACAAAGCCCTTGTGGGCTCCAATATGTGGCCAAAACAAAGCGAGCCCTGCAGGTTAGACTCAAAGAGCATATTAATAATATCAGAAAGAGTTTGAAGAACCATTCTGTGTCGAAACATTACGAAATGGTATATAATAGGGACCCTTTAAATACTATTTTTCTGGGCATTGACAGGTACAGCCCCCGAGAGAGAGGTCTCTGGTTAGAGACATTTCTAAACTTGAAATGCAATTGATACATAAGGTGAAATCATTCAACCCCTATGGCTTAAATGTAGATGTTGATGTTAATGCATTAATAGATAATTCTTAAATGTAATGTCCTTATACCCACCGGTATGATGTATTGTTTTCTGTATATTTTAGATATTGTAACCTCTGTCTGAGTCTCAGTCAGTTCACTTAGGGGAGGGCAGAGGGGAGCTTATTGAGGATAGCCTAATTCAAGTCAGGGAGTCCAATATGCTTAGATGATATATTTGTAATTTATTTTTACTCTTTTTGCCATTTTTTTTTTGATTTATAGTTTATGTTTCTTGAGGCTGGTCACCAGTTTATTTGGTGGTGGTTTTTTAGGTTGGTTTGAACACTGAGACAATAAATGACATGGCCTCATTGCTATGCATCTCTTTCTTTACCAACTTACAGTGAAGAGTATATTAATTTAGGCTATTTAGCTTATATTTTGTTTGTTTATTTTTTTCTTTTCATTTTTAGTTGTGATAATGATCTCTTAAAAGAGGAATCCATTTAGTGTTGTATGATTTTTTTCCACTAGATGTCACTCTAGTCGAATGCAGTGATGTGACCCCATTGAAATAATTGTGATGCTTTCTGTAGTTAAATATAGCTTTTAAAACATTTTAAACAGCTCTGCAACTATTGTTGTAGAGTCTGCTGATAATGCTTGTTAAAACCTTTTATGTGGATCTCTGAACATTAGAGGCCACTCTAGTCTAATATCGTGGTGTGTCTCCTGCTGACTATTTATGAAACTTCCTGTTGCTGAGTTCACCTTTGGTGTATATTTGAATGATTTGTGGGTGCTGTGGTGGTGCTTGCTATTACCATTCCCGAGACACTGTTGGAAGGGAGTGGTTTCGATTTTTTCCAGCATCTTTTATTGTTTAGTGTCATCTACAATACGATCAGATTTTGAACAGGGTTTGAGGTCTGGTCCTGTATTTATGTTTTAATTGGCTGCCTGAGATTTAGATTGAGGCTTGGGTAACTTGTAATGTATTGAAAGCGATGATGCAGCACGCCGCCCCTGCCTCAAAGTACATCACCCTGTGACGAAACATGTAGGATGGAGCGACGTGCTTGCCTTTATGTGTTCCTCAAGTCCAAGAAGGATGGTTTTCTGCTGTATAACCGGCCGGCGAGATTGATGTTAAAGGCGATTTTTTACTATTCTTGATTTAAGTGCAATTTTGAGCTTCTCTTATAAAGTTTTAAAGATTTTACACTATGTGAAGCTTTTTGGGGATGACTTATGAAAACACTATCTGGACAAATTACTTCCAGGCTGGGAGAGGATCCTCAGACAGCACCAAAAGGCCCTGGCTGGGTGTGTAGCAACAAGTGTCACTGACCTTCCGTAATAGGTTTGTGTGAGCTGGAGAGCAAGCACGTTATCTGTATTGGCGGTGGTGATACTTCAAGTGATCACACATTCCAGGTGGCGGATGGTGGCGCTGCCGATGTATTGACAAGAATACTCTCATCTTGAAAATTATTTGCACTTTTCAATTTTCAATATCAATTGTGGTTTGTTTTAAATAAATAATAATGAATATAGAGCTGCAATAATTTCTGTCTTTTATATCTGTCAATAAATCAGTTTTAGGACTTGTTTACCCTGTGTGGGTTGGCTGACATTTTTCTATACTGGATAAATGTCAATCACTGCAAGTTGAAACTGTTAGTGTGATTTGCGGTGCAGTGCGGACAAATGCAGCATGTCTGTGATTTTCTGAAGCACATTGGATGGCACTGCATGTCACCTCACCACATTGAGGGAAATTGCTATTGCATTGAGAATGGACTTTCCCGGCACCACAACATGACAAAAATGTCGTAACAACCACATTGGTTGGTGTGCATTGTCGCAGGGAGGTTGCTGCATTACTCTATAATTTATATAGGTACGTTTAGTAGCGGTACTGGTTGCACAATGCAATGGGGGGGGGGGGGGCATTTTTCCTACGACATGTATATTATCATGTCCGGACGACTTTGTAGCTTAAAGGGGGTGGTAAAAACTCAGCTCAACTGCCCATTTTTACTGTCCCCTGACCACTAGTGTACAACTTGCTGCCTGTTATAGAAAAAGTGTGAAGACAGAAATATGTAACTGATACTGGTGACCTCTCTTTTAGTTAATACAAGGTTTTTGGCTGCTAAAGCCAAACTTAGGAAACAGTGACCATAGGTCAATAAGTTTCAGTATTAATTACAGTAATAGGAAGCACAAGGGTAATATTAAGACCCTGAATTTCAAAAGAGCCAATTTCCCAAAACTGCTGCTAGAAAATATCAATTGGGATAGAACCCTGGGAACAAAGAACACGGAGGAAAAATGGGAGTGCTTCAAGAGCATACTTAACAAGGGGATTGGCCAGTGCATTCCAAAGGGAAATATATTTAAAAGAGCAAAGCTAAACCCTGGGTGGCTAAACTCCAACATAAAAATGCATATTAGTGCTAAAGAAAAGGCCTTCAAAAAATACAAGGCTGAGGGGTCATTGGCAGCATTTAAGCATTACAAAGAGTGTAATAAGAAAAGTAAAGATGAAATCAGGGTGGCTAAAATAGATCACGAGAGACATATAGCGGAGGAGAGTAAAAAGAACCCCAAGAAGTTTTTTAAGTATATAAACAGTAAGAAAGCGAGGCCAGAACACATTGGTCCCATAAAAGATGACAAAGGAAATATGGCCACTGAGGACAGAGAAAAGGCGGAAGTGTTAAATAATTTCTTCTCTTCAGTCTTCACAAAAGAATCGGGGGGCTACACGAACCTAGCTTGTAAGACCAAACTAAACAATACACCTCAGGAAATAACGCCATGGCTAACAGAAGATAGACTTAAAACTAAACTAGAGAAACTTAACATAAATAAATCACCTGGACCGGATGGCTTGCACCCGAGGGTTCTTAAAGAGCTCAGCCAGGTGATTGCCAGACCATTATTCTTGATCTTTAAGGACAGTTTACAGACATGTATGGTGCCAGCTGATTGGAAAAAAGCCAACGTGGTACCAATATTTAAAAAGGGACCGAGATGTATCCCGGGTAACTATAGGCCGGTCAGCCTAACATCTGTAGTCTGCAAGATTTTGGAGGGGATGTTAAGGGACCACATACAAGACTTTAGTAATGAAAACTGTATTATTAGTAGTAATCAGCATGGATTCATGAAAAATCGTTCTTGCCAAACCAATCTATTAACCTTCTACGATGAAGTGAGCTGCCACCTAGATAAAGGGAAGCCTGTGGATGTGGTGTATCTGGACTTTGCAAAGGCCTTTGACACCGTTCCCCACAAACGCTTACTGTACAAACTAAGGATGGTAGGTATGGACCATAGGGTGAGTACCTGGATAGAGAACTGGCTCCAGGGGAGAGTCCAGAGGGTGGTGATTAATGGGGAGTACTCAGATTGGGCGGGTGTGGAAAGTGGGGTCCCCCAGGGTTCTGTCCTGGGACCAATCCTGTTTAATTTATTCATAAATGATCTAGAGGAGGGGATATCTAGTACAATCTCAGTATTTGCGGATGATACTAAACTAAGCATGCCAATATCTTCTATGCAGGATGTGGAAACCTTACAAGCGGACCTGAACAAAATAACGGGGTGGGCAACTACATGGCAGATGAGGTTTAATGTTGAAAAATGTAAAGTAATGCACTTGGGGGCCAGAAACCAGAAAGCAAGCTACTCACTAGGGGGGGAACCTCTGGGTGAGTCTAGGATGGAAAAGGACTTGGGGGTACTGGTAGACAACAGGCTTGGCAGTGGCATGCAATGCCAAGCTGCTGCAAGCAAAGCCAACAGAATACTGGGATGTATAAAAAAGGGGATTCACTCCAGAAATAAAGAGATTATTCTCCCGCTCTACAAGACTCTGGTCCGGCCACATTTGGAGTATGCTGTCCAGTTCTGGGCACCGGTCCTCAGGAAGGATGTGCTGGAATTGGAAAGAGTCCAGAGAAGGGCAACAAAAATTATTAGGGGAATGGAGGACATCAGCTATGAGGAAAGACTACAAGCACTGAACTTATTCTCTCTGGAGAAGAGACGATTGAGGGGGGGATATGATATCAATGTACAAATACTGTACTGGCGACCCTAGCATAAGGAACAAACTATTCAGAGAGAGGAGATACAATAAGACACGTGGCCATTCACTAAAACTAGAGGAAAGGTGGTTTAACCTTAAAATGCGTAAGGGGTTCTTCACTGTAAGAGCGGTAAGGATGTGGAATTCTCTTCCACAAGCAGTCGTATCAGCTGGGAGCATTGATAGTTTCAAAAAACTATTAGATGGGCACCTTGGAGACCACAACATACAGGGGTATACAATGTACGGTTAAAAGCAAACACACACACATCATAGGTTGAACTGGATGGACTGATGTCTTTTTTCAACCTCACTAACTATGTTACTATGTTAAATCCGATTCAATGGTTTTAGAACATTCTAAGTGGCTCTTGCAACCTAGGACAAGCCTCCAGGCAAGCATGTAGATCATGTTAGGCAACCAGGAATCTTGCATTCTATGAGGTTAACAATGACAACCTTTTTATTACTCTGCACATTTCTATTAGTGTGTCCTGCATGCCCACTGAACTGTATAAACATCACAGGTACAGTACAGGCACAAAGTACTTCTAGCAGCCTTTTTTTTTTTTTCAAATCTGCTGGCACGCAAGGAGTTAAGTGTCTGCCCACCTCCTGGATCTCTCTCTTCTTTTTTACAATTGAGTGTTTTGCTGAGCAACCCTTCACAGCAGCTGTCACATCTTTTTTAGCTGAACTGCCCACTCTTCATATCCCCTTGCCCAAACACAGAATGCATTTGTAGTCTATGAACTCCTTTATAAAATCTAAAAAGCTATCGTGAATGGGCAGGGAAGAGGAGGGATGGGACACATGATTGTTGAGTAGGAGAGCCACATCTCTCCTTTTGGAGTGCCAGAGTATAGTGAAAGCTATACAGTCAGTGCTCGGCAAACCAATTGATTGTAAACAAAAGAAAGAGAGAGCTTCAGGAGGTGGCATGCACCTCCTTGCACATAACTCCTTGTATACCAGCAGATTTTAAATGCTTTTTTTTTAAAGAATATCTAAGGTCAAAATGTCAATATTATATTACTTTTTCTACACGTGGTGTAGAAGAAGGTGGGGGTCAGTACAGGAATCACTGCTACTTTATTAGATCCACCTTCCTAGTACAAGGTTGGACCTCCCTTTTGCTTCAGAACTGCCTTAATTCTTCATGGCATAGACTCAACAAGGTGTTGTAACATTCCTCAGAGATTTTGGTCCATATTGACATGATAGCATCACGCGGTTGCTGCAGATTTGTCGGCTGCACATTCATGATGCAAATTTCCCATTCCACCACATCCCAAAGGTGCTCTTTTGGATTGAGACAGAGGCGTAACTAGGACCTTCAGGGCCCCGGTGCAAGAAACCATGAAGGGCCCCCAGGAACCCTAGCCTTCAAGCCTGGGGCTCTTCCCACTGATCCTGGGGCCCTTTACTCTCATCGCGGGGCCCTTTATTACGGTCCCGCAGCTGGACCCTTTCACAAGTTCTGCAGTGGTCCCCCCCTTCCTGCCATCTTGGGGCCTCCCCACGCTGGTGGAATGCCAGGGCCCGGTTGCAAGTGTGACCTTTGCAATCCTGTAAGTTCACCCACTGGTGTCAGTAGTTTTTATTTTTTGGTATTTTAATTGTATTATTTTCTATAATTTTATTTTATTTTTTTACAATGTCACTGACTATGACTCTGTCCATTCAGAAAAGGAAGGAGCTGGTAAATTACACATTTACCGCCCCTTCCTGGTTCTCTATTGTGACACATCCCCTGCAGCAGCCGGCAGGAGAGGGCAGGGAGCACAGTGGGGGAGGGGGGGGCAGGGGAGCACACAGGGGCCCAGAGACAGCAGAACAAAAGTGAACTGCATAGGAGGAGTGGCGGGGGCAGCATACAGAGGAACCAATCTCCTCCATTTTCCTCCTGCAGCTACAGGAGGAAAAAGGAGGACAGTGATTTCTCTACATGCTGCCCCCGCCTCCCCTCCGATCCAGGTGTACAGGGGAGCCGCACAGGCCCCCTGGAGCATGGGACCCGGTTGCAACTGCAACCACTGCAAACCCCTGTAGTTACGCCCCTGGATTGAGATCTGGTGATTGTGGAGTACAGAAAAATCATTGTCATTTTCAAGAAACCAGTGGTGAGATGATTTGAGCTTTGTGTCATGGTGCAGTATTCTGCTGAAATCAATGGTTCAGGCTGGTATCAACGGTTCAGGCTGGAATCAATGATTCAGGCAGTGTACTCGTCAGAAGATGGGTACACAACATGAAATCATGGACCCCATCCTGCCTTGTATCAATGGTTCAGGCTGGTGGTGATAGTGTAATGGTGTGGGGGATATTTTATTACCACCCATCAGAAGATGGGTACACTGTAGTCATAAAGGGATGGTCAGCAACAATACTCAGGTAGGCCGTGGTGTTTAAACAATGCTCAATTGGTACTAAGGGGCCCAAAGTGTGCCAAGAAAATATCCCCCACACCATTACACTACCAGCCTGAACCATTGATACAAGGCAGGATGGATCCATGATTTCATGTTGTTTATGCTAAATTCTGACCCTACCTATAGTCCTTAGAAAATGGAAGTAAACAGCAGAGGAGAAGCTGTAGAGCATGCAGAGAATCCAGAAAGTTGTGGAAAGGGATGACCAGCAGACAGTCAGAACTCACAACATGAAATTCGATTTTTCAAGGTTTTATTGGCTTGTCAAAAATAACTATTGTCTGTATACCTATCACAATGCTGATGTTATAAAATGAAAGTGTATTCTGTGATCATAGATTTCCTTTATGAACTTCCATATATTGGACTGTAGAAAGATTTTCATACGTGTTTCTGAGAAGAACTGCATAATTACAGACTCTGGATTTACGTTTTCCTTGTTACCTGCAATTGTAAAATTGTACACAGCAGGGTAGCTTAGTCTCAAGCTTAGTCAGGGTGAAAAGACAGGCTCTGTACCTTTTAAATTATTTCCATTCTAATCGTTTTCATTTGATTGAAGTATACCAATAATACTTTTGTTAAATTCTTTAGCAAATTTTTTTTTTGTATCTTTTCGTGCTTTGGTCACCAGCTAAGTACTATGAGAGAATACAATTTGGAACAGATTAACCAACAAATAATTGTGTTCCCTGCAGAATAACACACAAAACACCACACTGTTTTTATCAGTTGCCTTGATTGCTGTATACAAACTTAACACAAGAGGGAGTACTCACACAATTACAAGCCACTTGATCTGCTTGGCCAGGCCGAGTAAGGTGAAAAGACAGATAATCAGATCCAAGAGCAGCAGTAGAATATAAGCCAACCACCTGCAGATACAAAGGAGGCAAAAGCAAAGCTGAAATCTATCTGAGAACATGGCATAGACACCGTCACATGCCTGAAATGTATTTCATTGTAATGTGGTCTTTATCTGTTGCACAATAGCATATATATCTAGCTCTTACGCATTCCTTTCTGTTTTTTTTTATTTTTTTTTATATTGTATGTTTAAAATAAATCATTGCACTGTTTCTCTTGTTACAATAAATATATTACCAATGATATAATTAATGAACATCTCAGTCACTGATTTATTCAGCTTGTACTATGTACAAGCAGGGCTGGTTTCAAAATTCCTGCCCATCTAGGACATCTATTTGAAGTCATCCCCTTCTAACCCTCTAAAATGGCTAATTTTAGTATCACACTAACATAGGTGTGCGCAGCCTATTGCATTAGGGTGTGCACCCCAAAGCTCCAACACATATGCCTTTCTTTGCAGCCTCAGCTGCACTGAATAGTGAATAATTGGGAAGTGCTGTATGCTGAACAGCTTCCTGTTCATTCACAAATGGAAGCATAGTAAACACAGTTTACTATGCTACAGATATGATTGAACACAGTCGATTTTTTTCCCAGCATCTTTTATTATTTAGTCCCATCTACTATACGATCGAATTTTGAACAGGGTTTGAGGTCCGGTCCTGTATTGATGTTTTGATTGGCCGTCTGAGACTCATATTGAGGCTTGGTTAACTTATAATGTATTTAAAGCAAAGACGCAGCACGCCGCCCCTGCCCCGGACTATGTCACCATATGACGAAACGTGTAGGGTGGACCGACGTGCTCACATCATCATGTTCCTCAAGTCCTGGAAGGACAGTTCTCTGCTGTATCGCCGGCCAGCGAGATTGATTTTAAAGGCGATTTTATACTATTCTTGATGAAAGTACAATTTTGAGCTTCTCTAATAAAGTTTTAACAGTTTACTATGCTTCAGCTATGATTGAACACAGTGAGTGTGTCAGGATCTGTGTCATTACATGGGTCACCTGCTGGTGGCACTGTTGTTCCTGGAACTGAGGGGCGCAGTTCCAGGGCCCACCAGCGGGTGTCTCCCAGCAGCTGGACTGTTCTTTTAATTAAGCTGCACCTGAGGAGGACTGCTGAGGGAATATAAGCCCGCCCTTCACTGAGGCTCAGTGCTTCAGTATTTTCTCTGCTAGCCGTGTCCCTGTCTGAACCTGTATCCTGAAACCTGTATCCTGAAACCTGTATCCTGATCCTGAGTCCTGTTCCCTGCATCCTGCTTCCTGTACCTGGCTCCCTGCTTTCCTTGTCTCCTGTCCCTGTCCTGTCCTGCTATTGTTTGCTTCATCCCTTTGTATATAGTTTGTTAGGTTCTATTGGGGTTTTGTACTGTTATCATTTATATTTTGTTTACTTGTTTATGGTCACTGGTGTTGGTATTGGAGTGTGTCATTTTGCTTAATAAACTTATTTACATCTTATCCATCTGGGTCCTGATTCCTTGGTGCAGCCAACTGATCTGATCACCCTTGCTGGATGCCTGCATGTGGTATCCCTGACAGAATACTGAAGCCACTAACGATCAGATCGGTTGCACCTGGGAATTAGGAATTTTCTGGTTGTTGCAAGATGCAGTCAGAGGAGGTCTTTTATTTTTCTTTGCTTGTAACAGAAGACAGGGAATATTGTCGCCAAATTTTGAAAACTTACACTAGCGAGCAGTTGTTGGAATGCATCCGTCTGGCCCACTCGTTTGTTGACAAAGGCAGAGTTTTGTTCAAAGAGATTCAGCCACTTATTCAGCTCTGTGCAGAGTTGGCTTTATCTAATACCCCTAAGGGTGGTGATGATTATTCTCCTCCTTTTAGTGTCTCTCAGGTGGTATCTCTTGTGTGGCTCTTGGAAGATGATAAACCCTATTTTATTGAACATTATTCAGTGTATTCTCCAGAGGCCCTGTTGGATTGCATGAATGCTGTATATTCTCTAATCAGACAAGGGGGTTGTAAATTGAGTTTTGTTCAGGCCTTATTGCAAACCTGGTCAGATCTTTCCAATTTAGCATCAGCTAACTCACACCAATCCACTTCTGCCTCTGGACACCAGTTTTCTCAAAGTTTATCCTCTCCGTTACCCGTAGCAACCACAGCTGCAGTTAGGTATGGTTTGCTTTCCACTGCTTGTTCATATCCTGGCTTAACGAGTTGCACTTTTCCTGCATTTAACTCTGTGAAAACTTCCTCTACTACTCTGTTGCCTCTAGCAACCTCTCAGAAATTCTCCTCTGTAACTGTCTCTCCTTTTCCACCATCTCCCAATACTGCCATTTCGCTTCCATCTACTTCACAATCTATTCATAGCCCTGCAACCACTAGCAAGATTTCTGTATCTAAACCTAAAAAGAAAAGGAGATTTTTCCCAACACATACAATTATACCTGTTACCCAGCCTGCTGATCCAGTGCCCGCTGATCTGGTGCCTCCTACTGAGCCTGTTGATCCAGTGCCCACTGATCCGGTGCCTCCTACTGAGCCTGCTGATCCAGTGCCCGCTGTTCTAATGCCTGTTGTTCCAGTGCCTGCTGATCCAGTGCCCACTGATCCGGTGCCTCCTACTGAGCCTGCTGATCCAGTGCCCACTGTTCTGATGCCTGCTGTTCCAGTGCCCGCTGATCTGGTGCCTCCTACTGAGCCCGCTGATCCAGTACCTGCTGTTCCGGTGCCCGCTGATCCGGTGCCTCCTACTGAGCCTGCTGATCCAGTGCCCACTGATCCGTTGCCTTCTACTGAGCCTGCTGATCCAGTGCCTGCTGTTCTGATGCCTGTTGTTCCAGTGCCCACTGATCCAGTGCCCACTGATCTGGTGCCTCCTACTGAGCCTGCTGATCCAGTGCCCACTGTTCTGATGCCTGCTGTTACAGTGCCCGCTGATCTGGTGCCTCCTACTGAGCCTGCTGATCCAGTGCCTGCTGTTCTGATGCCTTCTGATCCAGTGCCCGCTGATCTGGTGCCTCTTACTGAGCCTGTTGATCCAGTGCCTGCTGTTCTGATGCCTGCTGATCCAGTGCCCGCTGATCTGGTGCCTCTTACTGAGCCTGTTGATCCAGTGCCCACTGATCCGGTGCCTCCTACTGAGCCTGCTGATCCAGTGCCCGCTGTTCTGATGCCTGTTGTTCCAGTGCCTGCTGATCCAGTGCCCACTGATCCGGTGCCTCCTACTGAGCCTGCTGATCCAGTGCCCACTGTTCTGATGCCTGCTGTTCCAGTGCCCGCTGATCTGGTGCCTCCTACTGAGCCCGCTGATCCAGTGCCTGCTGTTCCGGTGCCCGCTGATCCAGTGCCTCCTACTGAGCCTGCTGACCCAGTGCCCACTGATCCGGTACCTTCTACTGAGCCTGCTGATCCAGTTCCCGCTGTTCTGACGCCTGTTGTTCCAGTGCCCACTGATCCGGTGCCTCCTACTGAGCCTGCTGATCCAGTGCCCACTGTTCTGATGCCTGCTGTTACAGTGCCCGCTTGTCTGGTGCCTCCGACTGAGCCTGCTGATCCAGTGCCTGCTGTTCTGATGCCTGCTGATCCAGTGCCCGCTGATCTGGTGCCTCTTAATGAGCCTGTTGATCCAGTGCCCACTGATCCGGTGCCTCCTACTGAGCCTGCTGATCCAGTGCTCGCTGTTCTGATGCCTGTTGTTCCAGTGCCCGCTGATCCAGTGCCCACTGATCCGGTGCCTCCTACTGAGCCTGCTGATCCAGTGCCCACTGTTCTGATGCCTGCTGTTCCAGTGCCCGCTGATCTGGTGCCTCCTACTGAGCCCGCTGATCCAGTGCCTTCTATTCCGGTGCCCTCTGATCCAGTGCCTCCTACTGAGCCTGCTGATCCAGTGCCCTTTGATCTGGTGCCTTCTACTGAGCCTGCTGATCCAGTGCCCGCTGTTCTGAAGCCTGTTGTTCCAGTTCCCACTGATCCGGTGCCTCCTACTGAGCCTGCTGATCCAGTGCCTGCTGTTACATTGCCCGCTGATCTGGTGCCTTCTACTGAGCCTGCTGATCCAGTGCCCACTGATCCGGTGCCTCCTACTGAGCCTGCTGATCCAGTGCCTGCTGTTCTAATGCCTGCTGGTCCAGTGCCTGCTGATCCGGTGCCTCCTACTGAGCCTGCTGATCCAGTGCCCGCTGTTCTGGTGCCCGCTGTTCTGGTGACCACTACCCAGTCTGCTGACCCAGTGCTTGCTGTTCCAGTGCCCGCTGACCCAGTGCCTGCTGTTCCGGTGCCTGCTGATCCGGTGTCTCTTACTCAGCCCGCTGATCCGGTGCCAGCTGATCCCGTGCCCGCTGTTCTGGTGACCACTACTGTGCCTGCTGATCCTGTGCCTGCTGATCATGTGTCTGCTGATCCTGTGCCTGCTGATCCTTTGCCTGCTGACCCAGTGCTTGCTGTTCCAGTGCCCGCTGACCCAGTGCTTGCTGTTCCGGTGCCTGCTGACCCAGTGTTTGCTGATCCAGTGCCTGCTGAGCCACGGTCTGCCGCCCTGTTTGATGTGCCACTGTCTGTTGCCCAGCCTGGTGTGCCACTGCCGGATATCCTGCATGCCGCTGGCGCTCCCCTGCTTGATGTCCAGCTTGCCTTCAGTCCCAGTGTTGGGACATGTGTTGCAATGAGGGCAGGTGTATCCCTAATGTTACGCCTCTTCAGGAACTTGACCTGTGGGGTGCCAAGACGGCTTCCAGACCCTGGTGGTGGGGCGCATGATCAATTGCTGGACTCTGGTGGCACGCCTTCCGGCAAGTTAAAGGACTTTGGCCTAGAGAGTGCTAGAAGACCCGCAGACATGGAGGGGAGACCTTTTTGGACTTTTGGGGTAGAAGCACAATGGAGCGTCCGGAGGCCGCTCCTTAAAGGGGGGGAACTGTCAGGATCTGTGTCATTACATGGGTCACCTGCTGGTGGCACTGTTGTTCCTGGAACTGAGGGGCGCAGTTCCAGGGCCCACCAGCGGGTGTCTCCCAGCAGCTGGACTGTTCTTTTAATTAAGCTGCACCTGAGGAGGACTGCTGAGGGAATATAAGCCCGCCCTTCACTGAGGCTCAGTGCTTCAGTATTTTCTCTGCTAGCCGTGTCCCTGTCTGAACCTGTATCCTGAAACCTGTATCCTGAAACCTGTATCCTGATCCTGAGTCCTGTTCCCTGCATCCTGCTTCCTGTACCTGGCTCCCTGCTTTCCTTGTCTCCTGTCCCTGTCCTGTCCTGCTATTGTTTGCTTCATCCCTTTGTATATAGTTTGTTAGGTTCTATTGGGGTTTTGTACTGTTATCATTTATATTTTGTTTACTTGTTTATGGTCACTGGTGTTGGTATTGGAGTGTGTCATTTTGCTTAATAAACTTATTTACATCTTATCCATCTGGGTCCTGATTCCTTGGTGCAGCCAACTGATCTGATCACCCTTGCTGGATGCCTGCATGTGGTATCCCTGACAGAGTGTATTCACTGTGTTCATTTAGAAAAGGAAGGGGCTGGGAAATTACATATTGATTAGCCCCTTCCCCCACTCTTCATCTTCAAACACCCTATGAAGCACTGCGGTAGGGAGGGTCTGGGCAGTAGGGGGAATCAGCACTGCACACCTGGCACCCCCTTTGCGCACACCTATGCACACTAATAAGATCAGACACCATAGCTACTAGATATGAACATGACGGAAAAATTTGTTTCTTTTCATTTTTTTTTTTTTTTTTTATGCATTTGTTAAAGTGTTACTAGACTCTTGTGCCTGCATTCACTATAGCTGGTCCTTCACAGTGCACAGACTGTGGAAATGCAATTATTTTAGTAGTAAGTATAAACTGCTAAATACCTTTTTTCATCAGCAGTCTTGTGACTTCTATGAGTGTCTGCTTAAAGCTTGTAGTAGGAGTTTTTATTCTCCCATGATTGTTCTATAAAGATGCAGGACCCCTGACCCTCTGTTTGGACAGTGCTGATTGGCCCTGTGCTGATCACCTGCACATTCTCAAAAAAAAAAAAAAGTCTCTACTAATATACACCTAACTGAGCATTTGCAGCATGTCCCCTAGCTCTGTAAATATCAGGTTATTTTTTGGAGACAGTAGAAGAAGGAGATTATCAGAGAAGACAGGATCGACCAGCCTTTTTACACAATTCAGAGGATTAACCCCTTAGCTTCCACAAGGAGTATAACAAGCATGCTTTACTTCATATACAGACTGTTGGTGGGTTTAGTAGCACTTTAAGTAAATATTTTTCTTTGGCTGTATTTGTTATGGTAAAATACTTTGTTTTAGAAATTTGTTTTGTATATTCGGATAATTTTCATAAATTCGTTGTTACGAATCGATTCGCATTTTCCGAAGTTATATTGGAAGATTTGCTATATTCGCTTTAATGTGTTCATTCGTTATTTTTCGGAAGACCACTTATGCACTCTAAGTCATCCCTGCCAAACCCAACCCACACAGAGAAATGGAATGAGCCGATTGGACGATAGTGACTGAAATCACATGCATCCGAACGAATTTCAGATTAATAAGTTATGTTATGGTTCAGGGATTTTGATGGATCCACTGCCATCCAACCCAAACACAATGTTTATGGCATTTTAAAGATTATCAGTAAAGTGGATGCAGTTTTTGAGTGCGCCACCCTTTGGATACTATTGTATTTTTATTACATTTTTTGTTTCTGGGTTTAGATACACTTAATTTTAACTGCTTAATTTAAAGCCCAATTCCAGCCATGTGTTTGTTATGGATAAAGTGGGGAAGGATAGCAACCTCTGGTTCCTCTTCCTGAAATATCTCCCCACCTCCTGTTTCATCAGACAACCCAGACCTGGACAAGAAGAGAGAGAATGTCTGCCCAACAGGGATACAGAAAACAGTAAAATCCTGATGTAGCACTGTCCCCGTAAGCGCTTGCTATATGATGACTTGTTAGGCCTCCTCTGATTGCCAGCACACAGTCACTTAGGGTACAGTTCACACATTCCTCCTTACTCCCAATGGTTCGTTGCTCAATAAACAGTCCAGGGGTATTGGTTTTTAGTATTTATTGTGGAACTTGGATGGGGGAAGGAAATAGTGGGATACTCCAACTGGAACTGTGTAAATTAGATAAGGACAACTCTCGTTTGGCCTTTGCATCCCCTTTACTGACACCCATCCACTGACTCTTCTAGCTGCAGGGGTGCCCCCCCCTCAGGTCAGGCCCATTGACACATATCTGTACTCACTGTACTGCAGAATCAGATCCTTCAGTGTCTCCCCTCTCAGTCAGCTCCACAGGACCTCCGGGTTCAGTTCCTCTCTAACTCTCTAGGCCCTAGTTCGACTGCCTGAGGCCGCATGGCACCTCTACAGAGAAACGGGCAGCTGCCCCCCTCCCTCCGGGACTCCGCTATCCAGCTGAAAGACCCTGAGCACATGTGCTCCTGGCTTTTATACAGTATCCCAGCATGCCCAATGCACTTTCCTCTGCCAAATCACCAGGGCTGTATTAAACACCTGTGCACCCATTTGCCAGGTTTTCTCCCACTGTCCAATATGCCTCCCTATTGGACCAGTGAAAAACACTCTGCAGACAGAACGAGTTGCACCTGGGCACATTGAACAGACCCCACTAGCAGATCCTGCTCTCTGGTAGGCAGAGAACAATATAGATTTACCTGCAATCCCTCTGGTAAGCAGACAGGATTCAAAAACTTTACCCTCTCATTAGCACCTACCTAGGAGGGTGCTACACTGAAATAGGTTCTAAATATTCTTCTTTGTACTAGGAAATACATTTATTTCTGTTTGTGTCTTTGTTAAAGGGCTGACAACGGTTCTAACCCTTCCACACTGAATCCAAAACTAAGAAAAAATATTTTTGGCTGGAATTGGGCCTTAACTCATAAACATATCTTCACGCTGGAATTGGGCCTTAACTCATAAACATATCTTCATGCTATCTTTTACTCTTAACAATAATCCTTAAAAGAAGGTGGGCAACGTTTACAGCCTGCTTTCCTTAGAAAGCAGCCACAGTCTGTCTAGAAAAACCCGTCCCCTGCCAGCATGTTGCAGAGACTATGAATAATGATCTCTCTGAAAAGGTCTGACATTCCCCTAGTGACTCAGAGGTAAAGCTCCCCAATAAACTGGGACAGTAAGCTTTGCTAATTGCAGGAATATTGGTCTGACTCAGCAGGGGGCCATGTCTGAACTCTACAGAGAGACCACTGCTTCCACAAAGAGAGCAAGGGTCCTTTTCTGCAGCATGCTGGAAGGCAGGGGCGTAACTACAGGGGTTGCAGGGGTTGCAATCGCTACCGGGCCCCATGCTCCAGGGGGCCCGGTAGCAAACCAGTGGGTGAACTTCCAGTATCGCAAAGGTCACACTTGCGACCGGACCCTGGCATTGCACCACTGTGGGGAGGCCCCAAGATTGCAGGAAGGGGGCCCACAAGATTGCAGGAAGGGGGCCCACTGCAGAACTTGTGAAAGAATCCTGCTATTGGACCGTAATAAAAGGCCATGCAACGAGTGTAAAGAGCCCCAGGATTAGTGGGAAGAGCCCTGGGCTTGAAGGTAAGGGCCCCGGCCAGGGGTCTGGGGGGCCCTTCATGGTTTTTTGCATCAGGGCCCTGAAGGTTCTAGTTATGCCTCTGCTGGAAGGAAACAGTCTTTCACCATAGGCTGTGGCTTTTTTTTTTTTTTTAGGAAAGCAAACTGTATGACTGTAGACCTTTTGTTTTGTTGCACATGGAATGTATTTAGCAAATTTAAACAGAAAATTCAATTTGGCCTTGATCCCTACAGAATCTTTATCATATTCTTATAGCAATTTTTATTTTAACATAACCAGCAGAAAGTAGCAGCACGGTATTTAATTTTTGATTTAATTACAAAAGTTTGCTTATCCCTTTTCATGGAGATAAGGAATGATACTGTATGTCTAGGTCAGATGTACAACTTGACCTAAATTGGTTGAATTGCTCTACATAGAAAAATTTGGAAAAATAAATCTCACCTATAATCCTCAATGAAATTAATTTGCTCTGCCACCATGTTTAGATTTAGCTCCACTTCCTTCCAGAAAGACAGCTCTGCCAAATTCTGAGCCACTGATTCCACTTCCCTCCTGGTGTTCCGAACAATGACTAGGAAATCTGTGCGCTTCGAAAAGATCTCCTCCAGCTGAGTCAGGTCACTCTTCACTACAGAGCTAAGAAGCTGCACTGTGTCTGAGATCTGTGGGAACAAAAATTGACATTGAAAGACAAAGCACCACTCGTATTGTGGAAAAATGAATACTCATCTCATGAACCAAAGGGAAACTCATCTATTGCATTTATCCAGTTATAACTGAAAATTACATTACGGCGATTTTTGAAGATTTTCACTTTGCATTGTACCATATTTTAATGATTATATTTCAAGCGTGGATATGCATGTTTCTACCAGACAGCATATGGGGGACCAAAAACAGCTTGATAAAAGCAAGTGGTACTGTTCATTTTGAGCATTGCCTCTGACAATCTGTCTGTTTATAACCCAGCAGGAGGCAAAGCAAGCATTTGTGATGGAGGGAGGCGCTTTTTTTTATCTCACAGGAGATTTTCCAACTGGCAAATCTCCCTAAAATCAAATCTGCAACTGTCAGCCTCAGTTGACTAATGCTTTGGGTCCTGGTTCATGTTAGGATAGGATGATAGTCCACAGAATGAATCAATCTGTATATCTCTGAATATCTCGGGACTTGGAACATTAAAGGAAAGTTCACTTTTAAAAAAAAACAAAAAAAAAATAAAAATAAAATAAATGCAAAATTTTTTCAGGAAAATAAAATGTGCATTTATAATTTTTTTCTTGCAAATCTTTGCATTTGCGATCAATGAATTGTGGGTGCAATGTCAGGCTCCTGCAGACACTTCTTCCAGCTTTCATATTTAACCACTTGTCGACTGCCCGCTGCAGGTATACTGCCGCTACAGCGGTTCGCAGGACGCTAGGCAGCGGGGATGCCGATCTACGGGGACGGTTGCCACGATTGCCGCTGGGAGAGGAGGATGGTCTACTATTGTAAACACAGCTGGCCGCTCTTCTCTCTGAAACGATCACAGAGCCCCTAGGATCCTCCTATATAGGATCGCAGGTCTCTTTGTTCATTTCACAAGTCCCTCACCCATACAGGTAGAAAACATTCCCCTAGGCTCACACTTAACCCTTTGAATGATCACCACTGGGTTAACCCCTTCCCTGACAGTGTCATTACTACAGTAATAGTGCATATTTTTAGCACTGATTACTGTAGTAATGTCACTGGCCCCCCCAAAAGTGTCAAAAATGTCAGTTAGGGGTCCGATCTGTCCGCCGCAATGTCGCAGTCCCACTAAAAATCACAGATCACCGCAATTACTAGTAAAAAAAAATGACATAAATCTTTCCCCTAGTTTGTAGACGCGACAACTTTTGGGCAAACCAATCAAAATACGCTTAAAGGCAAGATCTGAAAACAATAACATTTTTGCATCAACAAATACCGGTGAACTGGACATAGTTGCATCCATTACAAATCATAAATGAGGAGTCAACATGTTGATCCATTTAAAACAGACAGGAACTGCACAGTAATTACATTAGAAAACTGGTCATGGGATGTGCATTAGTAATTATTGGTTTGTATACAACTTAAACGATGTGTAGTTAGAGTATGCCTTAGGTCATTTGAAATATACTGGATCCCTATATTGGGGGGGGAGGGAGGCATTATGGGGACGGGGGAGGAAGAAGAATATGGGATATGTCAGAGGAAGGCAATTGGGTAAGGTCTGGGTAAGGTCTGGTAAGTGGTGTGTCTGGACCCTAGAATTGGTGGGTAATGTAAGGGTATTCTAAGGGTAAACATGGTAGGGTCAGAGCTGAATAAGAGAGAGGGGAGAAAGGAAAAAAAAAAGGGGAGGAGGGGAAAGATACTGAATTAGAAAAGGGGAGGTGGGGAAGTCCCATTTTCTTTTCTATGTTCAATTCCAACTTCCCTTAACCTTATCCCCTGTTCCCATGGGTCAAGTTCTCATTGGCTGTTACAATTGTGATGGTTTATTATCCTGGAGAATTCTTAATTTAGCAAAATGTAGCCAACAGGCCCAGGTTTTACAGAATTTATCGGGGGGGGGGGGTCTCTCTAGTCTAAGGAACTAGGTTCTCCATTTCTGCAATTTTCTTAAAGCATAACTCCACTTTTGTTGAGAAGAAAACATTCCCCTGTGGGTGATCTATGTACATTGCAAGGATTATACCATACTTTGTTGTAGATTCCTACCTTTTGGTATTCTGAAGAAATCATTGTTTGTTCCTCTGTGGCTCTGTGCTGAGTGGGTCAAATGGGAGTGGTTTCATAATTATCTGTCAGCTGTGGCAGCTGCAGGACTCTAATGAGGAAATCTGCTGGGCCTGCATACCCTTAGATGTGTAGATTGGGAGTATCTCACCAAAAATGACATTTTTGTTGCAGGGGATGCCAGAAATCTGACTTGTATCTTAGGCAGACTTCTGGGAAAATTGATGAGCCAATCACACAAGCAGGAAATTAGGTTTCTGGGGTGTGGTCAGTACACATTCTGTGTACAGAGCACCTCCAGGTAGCCATATTGCATTGCATTTTCAGAACATTACAACAGCTGCAGATTGAAAGGGAAAGGTCATTTTTAATAACATTCAATTACAATATGATTTGTGTCGCAATTGTATACGCTATATTGTTTGTTCTTTATTTGCTGATTTTTTTCCCCACGAATGTGGAGTTACTCTTTAATACGCTGTAACCACTGCACTGTTGAGGGAGGGGTTTTGTCTTTCCAGTGTATGGGAATGCATAGTTTAGCCGCGCTAATTAAGTGAAGAACAAGAGATCTTTTATACGCCGACTGTTGTAGGGATGTGGGGTGTAGGAGATATTGTGCAGCAGTGTAGTTTGGAGAAAAGGTTGTGATGTTCGATCTGAGGTGATGAACCTCTTTCCAAAAGGGTTGTATGAGAGGGCAGTCCCACCAGATGTGAAGTAATGAGCCGGGTTCTGTGTTGCTCCTCCCACATAAGGGTGAGACAGTGGGGTAAAATCTGTGCAGTTTGTCTGGGGTTCTGTATCATCTCGAATACGTTTTTGAACCCACTTTCTTGTGCTGAGATATTCATCGACTGATATTCTTTGACCTTTTATGTAGAGGGGTAGAGATATGTTCCCACTCCTCTGCCGAGAGGTCTAAAGAAAGGTCCCTTTCCAATTGTTGACTGGCTTTGTTCAGTTTAGGGTCGCAGTCGGAGAGCAGGAGTGTGTATAAATCAGAGATCAGATATCTTTGGGGTTCGGATCTAGTGCATAATGCTTCAAAGGGAGTGTGGTCTCTGCACCATAAGGAGAGGGGTTTAGAGCTGGTCAGGAAATGTCTGATTTGTAAATATGTGTAGACGGGGAAGGTTCTGCCTCAGAATCTGGAGGATAAATTGCCATGTGTCAAAATTGTTGATTTTCGGCCCGGATAGAACTCTCTCGATCTAGGTCATGTAGGGCATTATCCAAAAGCCCAGGAGGGAATTCCAGGTTTAAATTAATTGGGATTAGAGGGCCTGGGGAGGAAAAGATATTTGATTTCCTACATGCTGCTTGGAAAATCTGCAGTGTAGGACCTGTTAGGGGGTGGTTGGTGTTATCCTGAGGAATTAGGTTTGGCCTGATCCGTGGTAGATGTTTTATCGAAATTTGTGAAAATGAATCCTCAAGCCTCACCCATGCTTTGTTGCGAGTATGAACATGCCAGTCTATCACTCTGGCTAGATGGCAAGCCCAATAATATTTATGTACATCCGGGTGGCCAATACCCCCTTTAATTTTGGGGGTCGAAAGTTTGTCCCAGCTCAGTTGCGGATGTTTGGCTTGCCATATGAAGTTTGTGCATATTTGTTTATATGAGGTGAAAAAAGTTGGTTGGATTTTGATTGGTAGAGTTTGCAGGGGATAGAGAATTCTTGGAAGGATATTCATCTTGATAATGGCCGCTCTCCCAAACCATGAGAAGGGCCCCATTTACCATTTCTATAGGTCTTGTTGGATGACTTTAATAAGTGGGGGAAAGTTTCTGATGTACAGGTCAGTTAATTTTAAGAGAGCTGAACTTCCAGGTAAGTTATAGCGTGTGGGTCCCAGCCAAAGGGAAATATATTCTGGCATTGTGTTAATATGGCATGAGGAAGGGAGACATTCAACACCCAAGATTTGGAAAAAAGTAATTTGTAAGTTCGATAGAGTTTTGAATATGGAGAAATCCTGCAGTAAATTAGAAATAGTGTTAATGTGGTCGGTAAGGAACATAAGGATGTCATCTGCATAAGACGCTAATTTGTATGTATGACCTCTAATTTTTACACATTTTTTAATATCAGGGTTAGCTCTTAATCTACGAAGCAGGGGCTCTACTGTAAGAACAAAGATAAGGGGAGAAAGCGGACAACCCTGGTGTGTACCATTCGACATGGAGAAGGAACCCGACAGGTGGCTGTTTACTTGGACTTTAGCTGTGGGCGCAGAGTACAGTACAAGATTGAAACGTAGCATGCAATTTTGAATTCCTAGTGCTTTGAGGGCTTCTGTTATGTAGTCTCAGGCCACTCTGTTGAACGCCTTCTCTGCGTCAAGGGAAGCCAGGTTGACAGGATGAGGATAATCAATGGTGTATGCTAAAAGCTTTTAGGGTGTTGTCTCTTTCCTCTCGACCAGGGATGAAGCCAACTTGGTCTAAGGAGACTATTTTGGTAAGCAAGGGAAGTAAAAGATTGGCAAGTACTTTTGCGTAGATTTTCACATCAACAATGTGAAGCAAAATTGGTCTGTAGTTAGAGAAAATAAAGGGGTCTTGGTATTACTGTTATGTGTGCCTCTAGTAGGTCCCTGCCTGGCAAGGACGGTGAAGAGAGTGAGTTGAACGTGTTTAAAAAGTGAGAGAGTAATGTTTCTGAAAAGGTTTTGTAAAAGCCAATTGTTAGGATATCCGGATCTGGGCTTTTTCCTGGCTTAAGTTGTTTTAGTACTTTGGTGGTTTCCTTGAGAGAGATTGGGTGTTCCAGGTCAGAAGCTTCTGAGGGTTTCAAAGGTTTGGGACTGTATTGTCGTAGGAAATTGGTAATCATCTCGCTTCTTTCGCTGTTATCCGTGGGCATGGACGTGGGGGATAGGTTGTATAATTTAGAGTAATAATGGACGAATTGTTCAGCTATACCTTCTGCATAAGCGATCTTACGTCCCATGGGGTCTGATATCAAGTGTATTGTTGACGCAGCCTTTTTGGCTTGAAGGGCTCTGGGTAGTAATTTTCCAGATTTATTTCCAAATTCGTAAAATACCTTTTGCGTCAGCATATATTTGCGCTTGACTGTCTTCCCTAGTTCCTCCATTAATTCATTCCTGGGTTGTGTTTGATTTTGAAAAGTTTGAGTGGCAGGGGATTGTATATCGGCTTTCTCAATGGAATTATTGCATGCTGCTAGCTCATCAATGCAGGCCTGTTTGTCTTTTCTGCTTTTAGAGGCTATGGAGATAAATTCCCCTCTAATAACACATTTGTGTGCGGCCCATTTTGTAAAGGGTGACGTTTCTGGGGATACTGTAAGTTATCCTGAAAGTATTGTTTCAGGCATGTGTTGATCTCCACCAGGGTGGAAGGATCAGTTATGAGAGAGTTGTCAAGGCTCCATATCGAGGATCACGCAACCTTCTCTGAAAAAGTGAGACCCATGGATACACGGTTATGATCCGAAAAGGAGTAATTTTGAGTAATAAAGAAGTAATCTATCCTAGAATATCTATTATGTGGTGGCGAGAAGAAGGTATAATCTTTGGCATTACGATGTAAGGTATGCCATGCGTCATGTAGGAGTAGATTGCAAAGTTACTTTTGATAGCTCTGTAGGGCTCTATGAGGCAACGAGTAGGACCCTGAGGAAGTGCTCTGCATAGTTGTAGGGGCCAGGTTAAACTCCCTTCCCAAAATCAGGATTCCAGATTGGAAAGACGTAAGGAGGTGCAATGTGGTGTGGAAAAAGTGAACTTGGATATTATTAGGTGCATATACTGTATGTTTGCTAGAGTGATAGGTCTATCGAACAGAACCCCTTTGAGGAATAAGTAGTGTCCATTTTCATCCCTGAGAGTGTCATTAATCTGGATGGGACAATTTTTAGACATGAGAATAGAAACTCCCTTAGATCTGACGACAGAGTTGGAGGCATGGAAAACCATGGGGTAATAGGCGTTATGAAGTTTAGGGATGGTTTAGATCTGAAATCTGTTTCTTAGAGGAAAATCACGTCTGCCTTTTTTCTGCGTAAAGATAAAAGGAGCTTGCGATTTTCCATCTGCATACAGCCAATGCATTGTATATTGTTCTTTTATATTTTATGCACTTTCTTGGAGGACTGCCTAGTATGTAAGTGCTCCAGCCTTATATATAACTCTGTTGCCTGATATTTTGTACATTGTTATATGTTATTCTACATTTGTGTTTTGTATGGATTACTTGCTCGCCTGTTTATTATATGTACAGGTTGAGTCAATAAGGAGTCTGTAGGATTGATATTCCTCCTGAGGAAGACTTCTCAAAAAGTTGAAACGTGTAGGGGTCTGCATCCTGAACCAATAAATCTCCATTGTGCCATAAGCGCTGTGTGTGTGGATATCTTCCAAACGTGAATACATTTTTTTTTAAAAAGTGTTATGTATTTATTGTCCTTGGATTTTTGATGATTTGTATTATCATTAGACATTGTTTCTGTTTATTTATTGATGTGTTTAATAAAAATATATCTTTTTAGATAATTAGATTGCATTTATATACGTTTATCTTTATATTCCTTTCGGGCATCACATCATCCCTTTCCCCGCATTTTTGTCAAATCCTGTTCCAGGATTTGTGCATGTATTCTAGGAGCTTGGAGTGTTTTCCAGGTGCATTAGGCCCTCTCACGATCAGCGAATAGAGTTTGACCCGTGGGGATGAAACATTGGAGTTATCATTAGCCATTGTGATTTCTACATCGTCCAATGATTATGTGAGGATATGTCCAGTGATATGTTGCAAAAAAAAAAAAGGGGGGGGGAAAGATTAAGGAGGTGAGAGGTGCTTAACTCCCCTATATGTGATTCCGACAACAGGGGTAGCCTGCCCACCTGTCCTAGTATATGTTGTAAGTGGAGGGGGGGGGGGGCTTTTCAGTTTGTAAAAATCATGCATTAGTTATAAGGGGCTCAAGCTGCATGATCTTACAATCTATGGTTAGGATTTGCATTAAGAGTTGTGCAAGATAGAGGTCAGTATATTCAAAAATGTTTGCTTGTGGCATTGTAGAGAGTGCTAACCCTATTTAATGTATGACAGGGTCCTCCCGTGAGAAATTATGGAGAATCCCTGTATCTCGTTCTTGACAAGGGGACAGGAATTAGGGCTAGAAATACCTTGTGCGATAAGAGTGTATGTGTACTCCATTAGCACTAGATGGGTCAAACTGTGTGAGCAAAGATATGAAGGGGGGGGGGGAGGAGGAGGATTCCCTCATTGCTGGGGTAGAGGTGGGCTATTAGGGGAGAATTAGCTATAGCATGTGTAGGTTCGTAATTTCCCTAGGTCAGAACAGTAGTAATGAGAATGCATTCCTGTCCCAATAGGTGTGAGATGCCTTGTAACATCGGAGGGGTTCAAAGCTAGGAATATACATACTTAGACTGGAGGGTCTCCATCTCCCATGTGTCTTTTTCCAATGTGTCAATGTGCTTATCTGAAACTTGGTGCATGCTTATCCCCTTGCTGTACATGAGGGGAAAGTGTCTACAAACAGGCAATACTCTAATTTGTGTTATAGCCTATAGTTTGGTATTGGGAAAATATCATCAATATCTCAATCATTAGGGTAAAGAAGGTGTCTTGCGGGAGTCCGCCAAGGTTGTGGGGAGAGAAACATTTAGGCCCCTTTTATAGTTGCATGGGTTAGGCTGAGGGTGTGTGGACAAGCAGTTTTGGCAACTACTGTATGTTCCCTAAAAAGGGGAACCCACATAGAATACAATAGGAATCAAATCTTATGAGGAACCCCGCAAAACACCTTTACAATTGTTAATGTTAGTACTCAATACATAACATAAGGACACCATTTTAGATCTGAAGGGATCGAACTGATTTTGTTGTAGACAATCTGTGCCTATAGCTGGGATTTAAACCCCTGAGTATATCGTGGGTAGGCATCCTTAGAGATAAATTTGTTCGCCAGTGGAGGTTTGCTTCCAGGTTGTCATCTGGTACTCCAGCAGTTAAGGGGAGCTTCTCGGTATGAGTTCTCAAGGGTGGATGAAGAATCTGAGAGCTATTGCAGATGCAATTCAAAAGCGAGAGGGGGGTTTCATGAAGTAAGATGGTTCGAGCTATTCGGGGAATGGCTGATATAAGTGAAGGAGGGAAATAAATTCTTTAGGTCACAGAGCAGACCATCTGAGCAAGAGGATTGAAGATGTAGCAGTGGGAATGGAAGGAGCTGTCTGTTCTGTCAACATGACAGAAGAGTCTGCAGATGGTCAATTCAGACAGGTCCACGGGAATAGGAACAAGAACAACTAAAAACTTTAGGTATTTAACTGAAACATATAGAACAGATCAATGTCCTTCAGTTGTCTCGGTGTGCCCTTCGGTGTTGAAGGGATTTTGTGGGGCTTGCCCCATGTTGTGAGCCCGGGTGAGAAGCTGGTGGTCTAGCTTCAGAGGGGGGATGCTGGCAGCGGTACCTCAAATCTTGAGCTTCCATGGGTTCTTCTCGGCATGTATCTCTTCTTTCTGAGGTGTGTCGGAATTCCGCATACCAATTGGGCACTGCAATCAGCGGTATGCCCAAGATTTCACAAAATGGTTGCAGATCTTCTGGCACATGCAAGTTTTTGGCTCTTTACCAAGATCGGGGTCGCACTGTGTCCTAGGAACACGGTGCAGCCACGATCACCGCTCTGCGCACCCCTGCAGATGCGCGAGAGTGGCCGTCATATGACGTCGTCCCAGAACGAGAGCCGCACCGCTCCACCGTCATTTGATGGTAGGCGAGCAGCAAATGGTTAAATTTTGCTGTGGGGTCACACAGTTGGTTGAAGTCAGATTATTTATTACACAGAAGCACTGCAACAATTATACAATTATGGTTAATAGAATTTATATCGGTCTTTCTGTATGCTGCTCTCATAATTGCTCTTTGATTACCTTTTGCATCTGCATTTTTATTTAATACTAGCGCAGATCTATTTTATATTTTATTTTTAGCAAATTGAAGGAGACAAGGCAGCTTTTGTCTTGGAATAAAACTGATGTGTATTATTTCAGAGACAAAAGACACAAATATTGTACATTCACTGGAGAGTATGGGAGCAGCTTGATTAGGCTGCAATCGAAGAGGGAGAGTCAGGGCAGTTTTATCATGTAATAAAAATGATAGTCTATTATTTCAGAGACAATAGCCACAAATATTGTACATTCTCTGGAGAGAGTATATAATGCCTGGTACACACATTCCTTTTTTTTTTTTTGCATTCACCCCAGCGGTCTGAACGAAAGCAAACTGGGAAGTCAATGTACTAACTAAGCAATGTTAGTGCAGTGATCTCTCTCACTGTGCCCCCCCTCCAGAACACACTAATCAGCACTTGCAACCATTGGCTGCGAGTGCTGATCTGACGCTGGTTTTCCAGCATGTCCCTTCGACAAAAGCTAGTCCTCTGCAAAGAACTACCATGTCATTACATGGCTTTACTTTCCGTAGCATTTAGGATCTTCCCACCGTCGGAGGAAGAAGAGGTTGAAGAGGACCTGTAACATAACTGGATGCTACCAAAGACATCTTGAAAAAGAGTTAAGTATTTTTTTAAAAGGGGCCAGGGGGGAGGGAGGAGCCTGCTAATGGAGCTGATCCCGACGGCCTGCTGAGTCTCTGAGCCACCGCCCAGAGAGATGTGAGGGAATGCTCTCTCACCTAGCCTCGATGCCTGCCTAGCCGGATCCCGCTACCCCCCCTCCCCGCTACCCGGAGGCCCCGACCCGGTCCTGGTTGCCGACCCTCCCTGAGACTTGGAGGAGGGAGGACGAGCACCCTGGGTCCCTCCTGGAGACTGGAATCGGCTGTGTATTGGAGAGGTGGCCCCCGAGCGCAGGGGCTGCTGAGACGCTGGGAGAGCCGGCGTCTAGGATCAGGAGAGAAGGTCTGATTGGAGTGAACACCGCCGAGGGATCCAGCTTGGAGAGACCCAGCAACATTGGACATCGTAATCATCCCCACCATACCACTCGCCACAGATTAGCCGAAGGGGACTGGTGAGAGGGGAAACCCCCCAGAATTTTCATATGAACGATATCAAAACAGTCTTTCTTAAAAATTCTATCATCATTTTGAAGTGTATAACTTAAGAGCTAATGTGACTGTGATGGAAAAGTGGTGTGGGACCTTGCTTGCTTGAGTGCGAGGGAAACCCCCAGAGAGGTTGTACGTTTATTTCTCAACATCAGATCTTCTTGAAAAGCACTGTCTTATTATCATCTATAAGTATGCAGCTTAATAGAACAGAGGGACTAATCTGAAAAAAGTGCGGGACTATGCTTATTTAAGCGAGAGGGGAAATCCCCTAGAATCCCCCTGCGTTGGATCATAAAATCAGCCTTCCTTGAAGCACTGTTAAATTATCACCCAGGAGTATATAGCTTAAGAGTCAATGAGACTGTTGAGAAAAAATGTGCGGGACTCTGTTTACCAAAGTATGAGGGGAAACCCCTATAGAATTGCACTACATTTGATCTCATTCCTAGCCCTTCGTGAAAGTATCAGTATATTTTCATCTATGAGTTTATAGTTTGATGAGTCAGAGGGATGGTTCTGAAAATTGTGCGGGACGCTGCTTACTTATGGTAGAGGGGAAACCCCCCAGGATTTTATTTCACATGATCTCAATATCAGCCCTCCTTGAAAGTACTGCTGAATTATCTTTCATGAGTGTATAGCTTAAGAACTGTCGGGACTGTTTGGAAAAAATGTGTGGGACTCTGCTTACTTATATAACTTAAGAGCTAATGTGACTGTGATGGAAAAGTGGTGTGGGACCCTGCTTGCTTGAGTGCGAGGGAAACCCCCCAGAGAGGTTGTACGTTTATTTCTCAACATCAGCTCTTCTTAAAAAGCACTGTCTTATTATCATCTATGAGTATGCAGCTTAATAGAACAGAGGGACTAATCTGAAGAAAGTGCGGGACTATGCTTACTTAAGCGAGAGGGGAAATCCCCTAGAACCCTCCTGCGTTGGATCCTAAAATCAGCCTTTCTTGAAGCACTGCTAAATTATCACCCAGGAGTATATAGCTTAAGAGTTAACGAGACTGTTGAGAAAAAATGTGCGGGAATCTGTTTACCAAAGTATGAGGGGAAACCCCTATAGAGTTGCACTACACTTGATCTCATTTCCAGCCCTTCGTGAAAGCATCTGTATATTTTCATTTATGAGTTTACAGTTTAATGAGTCAGAGGGATGGTTCTGAAAATTGTGCGGGACACTGCTTACTTATGGTAGAGGGGAAACCCCTCAGGACTTTATTGCACAGGATTTCAATATCAGCCCTCCTTGGAAGTACTGCTAGATTATCTTTCATGAGTGTATAGCTTAAGAATTGTCGGGACGGTTTGGAAAAAATGTGTGGGACTCTGCTTACTTAGGGAGGGGGGAAACCCCCCAGAATCCTCCTTTATTGAATATAATATACTGGCCCTCTCTGAAAGCAAAGACATATTGTTATCTATGAGTATAAGGTCTAAGAGAAAGTGGGTTTGTGTTGAAAAGGTTCGGGACTCTGCCTGTTTGAATGAGAGGGGAAACCCCCCAGAATCCTTATATGACCAATTTCAAATACCAGCTTTCTTAGAAAGCACTGCTACAGTACTTATTTACAAGTGTATGCTTAAGAGCTAGTTGAACGGTTCTGGAAAAAGTGCGGGACTCTACTCACTTGGGTGAGGGCGGAAACCCCCCAGATCTTATTTACGCGCATTGAGAAATGTGCGGGAATCTGAGTACTTAAGTGAGAGGGGAAACCACCAAAATTTTCATACGTTTGACTTCAACAACAGCTTCCCCTGGTAGCACAGCTATATTATCATGCGTGAGTGTATAGCTTAAGAACTAGTGAGACTGTCGTGCAAAAAGTGTGGGACCTCTCTTACTTGAATCACTGAATAAATGTATATGATATTTAGTTTATACTGAAAATAGAGACATAAGAGGAAGCTATACTGAGGGCTTATTCCCCAGAGCCGAATCCACAATGAGAGGTAAACCGGCAAAGGAAGTGACAGGGAAGCCTCCAAAAACTACAGCAAGCCCAGGAACAATTAAAAAATACATGACACCTGAGGGAAAAGGTCAAAACACACAGCCAGAGGATCAACCGGTTGTTAGACCCAAACAGAATACAGAGGGAACCAAGAAAACTAAGAATCAAAAGCATATAGGAGTAAGTGGAGAAGAAAGCCTACAAGTGTCAAGAGAAAGCAGTATAACAATAGAGGATGGAGACATGAATAGAGAAGATGAATTCAATGAAAAAGATTATCCACCATCAAAATCAGAAATGCGGGAAATGTTTGCCAGCCTTGAAAGATCCATCAAAGCCGAGATGGCTACATTACACGTCGACTTTGGAAAAGAACTAAAAAATCTAAAAGAACAAATGAGAAAAATGAAAATGGAGCAGAGAAATATGCTATACAAAATCGAAGAACAAGAGAATAGAAATCGAAGAAAAAATCTGAGAATAAGAGGATTACCAGAGAAAGGGCCAACAGAAAATTTAGAAGAAACCCTGGAGAAGTTATTTAACCCTCTGCTGGGAAAGGCGACCACAGATAAAATTGAGTTTGAGAGAATTCATAGGTTGCGTAAACCAACCAATCTACCAAAAGAGAAAACAAGAGATGTGATTGTAAGATTCCATAAATACGAGACAAGGGCCCAGATCTGGGGGAAAATGAGAAGTAGACCGGAATTAAAATATGATGGGGAGGACATTCAGATTTTCCCAGACCTGGCAAAAGGGCTGGCGGGAGAAGGGGAGGAGGGGAGGAGGAGCAAGTAAGAATAAAAAACGGGTGGCCCTATGGAGATCAGCGGGCCGTCACCATTAGACCCTACTGTAGGGAAGATGGGAGGGAACGGTGACCACTAGCAGAGCTCGACCTCGGCCACAAGTCGATTGGAAGGGGAGGAAGGAGAATCGACAACCCTGATGGAGGGACCGGGAATAGTTGGGGGAGGGGAGGGTAGGGGTGGGAAGAGGAAAGGGGAAGAAAGAGGGAAAAAGAAGTCAATAGATCAAAACGTCTCCTATAAGAAAATACAAGAATTAAGAGAACTCACAAGACAAGAAAAATCAGAGGGATTAACGCCATCTCTTAGGGATCCCTGGTGTTGGTTGAACAGTTTTTATGGCCACTTTAGAGTTGAAGAGATGATAGAGAAAGACAGTAATGAAGATTAAGAAACAATGGTTATAGTTAACATATTATCTTACAATGTCCGAGGTTTAAACTCTCCAGAAAAAAGGAAAAAAATTTTAAAAGAAATTAGTTATTTGAAAGCAGATTTGACATTCGACCTGAGTACCTGAGTATCTGTGAGTACCTGAGTATCTGTGAGTATCTGTGAGTACCTGAGTATCTGTGAGTATCTGTGAGTACCTGAGTACCTGAGTATCTGGGAGTACCTGTGAGTACCCGAGTATCTGGGAGTACCTGTGAGTACCTGAGTATCTGGGAGTACCTGTGAGTACCTGAGTATCTGGGAGTATCTGTGAGTACCTGAGTATCTGTGAGTACCTGAGTATCTGTGAGTACCTGTGAGTACCTGAGTATCTGTGAGTACCTGAGTATCTGGGAGTACCTGTTACTACCTGAGCGTTGTGCGTCTGACCGGGCTGTGCGACTCGGGGTTGTGCGTCTGACCGGGCTGTGCGACTCGGGGTTGTGCGTCTGACCGGGCTGTGCGATCGGGGTTGTGCGTCTGACCGGGCTGTGCGACTCAGTGTTGTGCGTCTGACCGGGCTGTGAGACTCAGTGTTGTGCGTCTGACCGGGCTGTGCGACTCGGTGTTGTGCGTCTGACCGGGCTGTGCGACTTAGTGTTGTGCGTCTGACCGGGCTGTGCGACTCAGCATTGTGCGTCTGACCGAGCTGTGCGACTCAGCGTGGTGCGTCTGACCGGGCTGTGCGACTCAGTGTTGTGCGTCTGACCGGGCTGTGCGACTTGGTGTTGTGCGTCTGACCAGGCTGTGCGACTCAGCGTTGTGCGTCTGACCGGGCTGTGCGACTCAGCGTTGTGCATCTGACTGGGCTGTGCGACTCGGTGTTGTGCATCTGACCGGGCTGTGCGACTCGGTGTTGTGCGTCTGACCGGGCTGTGCGACTTAGTGTTGTGCGTCTGACCGGGCTGTGCGACTTAGTGTTGTGCGTCTGACTGGGCTGTGCGACTTAGTGTTGTGCGTCTGACCGGGCTGTGCGACTTAGTGTTGTGCGTCTGACCGGGCTGTGCGACTTAGTGTTGTGCGTCTGACTGGGCTGTGCGACTTAGTGTTGTGCGTCTGACCGGGCTGTGCGACTGAGGGTTGTGCGTCTGACCGGGCGGTGCGACTCAGTGTTGTGCGTCTGACCTGGCTGTGAGATTGTGAGTGTTGTGCAACTGAGTGTCAAGTGAGTGGAGCGGAATACCAGAGGGTGAGAAGGTAGCGTTAGGAAGCCAGGAAATAGCCACATAGGATAGGCTTAAATTACTGAATCCCCATTAGATTAGATAGTAGGTACAATGCCCGGCGGGTGTGGAGATGCGACTCGGTGTACATCTTGTGATATGTATGCGTTCCTCGGTCATGTGATCGAAGGCGAATACAAATGTGCAAAATGTGAGCACGTTGCTTCCCTGGAAGCTCAGGTCCTGAATCTAGGGAAGCAGCTGGCAACACTGAGACGAATGTCCATGCCGGAGGAGAGCCAGGATTGTACCAATCAGGTGCAGGCAGGGGTCTGCACAGAGGTGGGCGGAGTATCGGAGGTGCAGGCATCAGAGCAGAGTAGAGGGGTGACAGTTAGGAGGGGTAGAAGGGAACAAGGCAAGGAGGCTGATCCTGGGCTGGAGCACCCCAATAGATACGCCCCGTTGTGTGATGTTGGGGAAACCAGTCAGGGACCAGCATTGCTGGAGCAGAGCGACGCCCCTAGCTGCCAGGGGAAGAACTCCTCCAGTGAGGCTGGGAGAAAGGGAAAGGAAAGACAGGTGCTGGTGGTAGGGGACTCAATTATTAGAAGGGCAGACAGTGTAATCTGTGACCAAGACCGTGTGCGCCGAACAGTCTGTTGTTTGCCGGGCGCTCGGGTTCGGCACATAGCGGATCGGGTGGACAGATTATTGGGTGGGGCTGGGGAAGACCCAGCTGTCATGGTACACGTGGGTACCAATGACATAGGCAGAGGAAGACGGAGAGTCCTAAACGATTTCAGGGACTTAGGCGCTAAGTTGAGGACTAGGACCTCCAAGGTAATATTTTCCGAAATACTACCTGTACCTCGAGCCACACCAGAGAGGCAGCGGGAGATTAGGGAAGTTAACGAGTGGCTGAGGAGCTGGTGTAGTAAGGAGGGTTTCGGGTTCTTGGAGAACTGGGCCGACTTCTCAGTCGGTCACCGGCTCTTTGGTAGGGACGGATTGCACCTAAATGGGGTGGGTGCAGCCGTACTGGGTGCGAGGATGGCCGAAAAGTTAGAGGGGCTTTTAAACTAGGGAATGGGGGGGAGGGTACAGATGTAGAATTACCCAGTGGAAAGCAAGTTTCAGAGGGCAGAAATGGGGGCATTAGCGATAGGGTGTGCGGAGCTCCTATACCCAGGGTGGGTACGGGGAAAAATCAAGAGAGCAGCCTAAAAACATCAAAAGAGGATAAATATAACCGATCAAAATTACGAGGTTTGTATACCAATGCCAGAAGCCTGGCCAACAAGATGGGAGAGCTGGAGCTGCTGATATTTGAGGAGGACTTAGATTTTGTGGGGATAACTGAGACTTGGTTTGACAGCTCTCATGACTGGATGGCGTCCATTCAGGGGTATTCCCTTTATCGCAGAGATAGAGAAAGTAAAAAAGGGGGAGGGGTATGTTTGTATATTAAGAACAGTATACAGGTAAATATGAGGGATGATATTAATAATGGAGCTATGGACGAGGCAGAATCCCTATGGGTAGAGCTTCAAAGGGAAGGCACGGCGGGGAAGGTAATATTGGGCGTATGCTATAGGCCCCCCAACCAGAGGGAGGAGGGTGAGGCGGACCTCATGTTACAGATAGGATTGGCAGCAAGGATGGGAAATGTCATTATAATGGGGGACTTTAATTATCCAGATATAGACTGGGCAGAAGGAACCGCACACTCAGCCAAGGCTCGGCAGTTCCTAAATGTTTTGCAGGACAATTTCATGGGTCAGATGGTGAATGCACCGACAAGAAGCAATGCGGTACTTGACCTACTGATTACCAACAATACAGACCTGATCACGGATATAGAAATACGGGACAACTTAGGGAACAGTGACCATAGGTCAATTGGTTTCAGTATTAATTACAGTAATAGGAAACACAAGGGTAATATAAGGACGCTGAATTTCACAAGAGCCAATTTCCCTAAACTGCGCTCGCTGCTAGAAAATATCAAATGGGATAGAACCCTGGGAACAAAGAACACGGAGGAAAAATGGGAGTGCTTCAAGAGCATACTTAACAAGGGAGTGGGCCAGTGCATTCCACAGGGAAATAAATTTAAAAGAGCAAAACTAAACCCTGGGTGGCTAAACTCCAACATTAAAATGTATATTAGAGCTAAAGAAAAGGCCTTCAAAAAATACAAGACTGAGGGGTCATTGGCAGCATTTAAGCACTACAAAGAGTGTAATAAGAAATGTAAAGATGAAATCAGGGCGGCTAAAATAGAACACGAGAGACATATAGCGGAGGAGAGCAAAAAGAACCCCAAGAAGTTCTTTAAGTATATAAACAGTAAGAAAGCCAGGCCAGAGCACATTGGCCCCATAAAAGATGATAAAGGAAAAATGGCCACTGAGGACAGAGAAAAGGCGGAAGTGTTAAATAATTTCTTTTCTTCAGTCTTCACAAAGGAATCGGGGGGCTACACGAAACCCGCTTGTAAGGCCGAACTAAATAATACACCTCAGGAAGTGCCGCCATGGCTAACAGAGGATAGACTTAGAGCTAAACTAGAGAAACTTAACATAAATAAATCCCCGGGACCGGATGGCTTGCACCCGAGGGTTCTTAATGAGCTCAGCCAGGTGATTGCCAGACCATTATTCTTGATCTTTAAGGATAGTTTACAGACGGGTATGGTGCCAGCTGATTGGAAAAAAGCCAACGTGGTACCAATATTTAAAAAGGGGCCGAGATATATCCCGGGTAACTATAGGCCGGTCAGCCTAACATCAGTAGTCTGCAAAATTTTGGAGGGGATGATAAGGGACCACATACAAGACTTTAGTAATGAAAATGGTATTATAAGTAGAAATCAGCATGGATTCATGAAAAATCGTTCGTGCCAAACCAATCTGTTAACCTTCTACGATGAAGTGAGCTGCCACCTAGATAAAGGTAAGCCTGTGGATGTGGTGTATCTGGACTTCGCAAAGGCCTTTGACACCGTTCCTCACAAACGCTTACTGTACAAACTAAGGAAGGTAGGTATGGATCATAAGGTGAGTACCTGGATAGAGACCTGGCTCCAGGGGAGAGTCCAGAGGGTGGTGATTAATGGGGAGTACTCGGATTGGGCGGGTGTGGAAAGTGGGGTCCCCCAGGGTTCTGTCCTGGGACCAATCCTGTTTAATTTATTCATAAATGATCTAGAGGAGGGGATATCTAGTACAATCTCAGTATTTGCAGATGATACTAAATTAGGCATGCCAATATCTTCTATGCAGGATGTGGAAATCTTGCAAGCAGACCTGAACAAAATAACGGGGTGGGCAACCACATGGCAGATGAGGTTTAATGTAGAAAAATGTAAAGTAATGCACTTGGGTGCCAGAAACCAGAAAGCAAGCTATTCACTAGGGGGTGAACCTCTGGGTGAGTCTAGGATGGAAAAGGACTTGGGGGTACTGGTAGACAACAGGCTTGGCAGTGGCATGCAATGCCAAGCCGCCGCAAGCAAAGCCAACAGAATACTGGGATGTATAAAAAGGGGGATTCACTCCAGAAATAAAGAGATTATTCTCCCGCTCTACAAGACTCTGGTCCGGCCACATCTGGAGTATGCTGTCCAGTTCTGGGCACCGGTCCGCAGGAAGGATGTGCTGGAACTGGAGAAAGTCCAGAGGAGGGCAACAAAAATAATTAGGGGAATGGAGGACATCGGCTATGAGGAAAGACTACAAGCACTGAACCTATTCTCTCTGGAGAAGAGACGATTGAGGGGGGATATGATATCACTGTACAAATACTGTACTGGCGACCCTAGCATAAGGAACAAACTATTCAGAGAAAGGAAATACAATAAGACACGTGGCCACTCACTAAAACTTGAGGAAAGGCGGTTTAACCTTAAAGTGCGTAAGGGGTTCTTCACTATAAGAGCGGTAAGGATGTGGAATTCTCTTCCACAAGCAGTCGTATCAGCGGGGAGCATAGATAGTTTCAAAAAACTATTAGATGTACACCTTAAAGACCACAACATACAGGGGTACACAATGTACGGTTAAAAGCAAACACACACGCATCATGGGTTGAACTGGATGGACTTGTGTCTTTTTTCAACCTCACTAACTATGTAACTATGTAACTATGTAATTCTTACAGGAGACTCATTTATCTCATGCATCTAATATCAGATTGTATTCTAAGAGCCATCCTACCTGGTATTACGCGGACTCACCCGGGAGGAAGTCCAAGGGAGTAGCCATTGGCATTTCTAGGGGCCTTGGATTTGTTCTAGAGTCGAGAAAGGTAGACCCAGAGGGAAGATACCTCTTTTTAAGAGGAAAAATAGGAGATGAAGATTTGACCCTAGTAAATATATATAGTCCTAATGAGAGACAAGTAGACTTCCTAGGTAAAGTACTGGGAAAATTAATGGAGTTTAAAAAAGGAGGAGTCATACTGGCAGGGGACCTCAATCTCTGCCTTGACCCTAAAGTAGATACCACATCAAAAACCCTATGGATAAATAAAGTACAGGCAAAGAAAATAAAGGAAAAATTATTTACAAATCAACTGGCAGATATTTGGAGAATTCTCCATCCGAAAGATAGAGATTATACATGTTACTCAAGTGTACATGGAACATACTCAAGATTGGATTATATACTAATCGAACATAGGTGGATCGAAAGGGTAAGCGAGGTAGAGATTGGGGTCAAGACTTGGTCGGACCATACCCCCATTATGGTAAAAGGATAGGATGCTTGGAAAATAAATGAGGAGATTTTTGGAGATAAAAAGTGGGAAAAAGAAATAGTGAAAGAGTTGGAATTCTATTTTCAAATAAACGATACAAAAGATGCACCAAAAGACATAGTATGGGAAGCTCATAAGGCTTATATGAGGGGCATATTTATCTCAAAGGGGACCCAAAGGAAAAAAGAAAGAATAAAAGATAAGATTAGGCTAATGACAGAAGTACATCAATTAGAGCAAAAACATAAAAATACACAAGATATATTAATAAATAATTTACTTGAGGTGAAGAGAGAAGAATTGAAAGATCTGCTAGAACAGGAAATAAAGCAGGAAATGAAAAGATGCATAAAAGAAAAATACATTGAAAGTAATAAGGTTGGGAAAAACCTAGCAAAAATCCTGAAAAAGAAGAAAGGAAAAAATTTTGTAGATAAATTTAAAAATAAAAATGGGGAAATAATTCAAACAACGACAGGAATAGCCAAAGAATTCCAAAACTACTATGCTAATCTTTATGCAGTAAAGAAAGGTGAGATACAGGGGAATGAAACAGAAAGGAGGGAGAAAATCAAAAAATACCTTGTAGACGCAGGACTGACAAAGATAGATGAGGAAAAGTTAACATTCTTAGAAAGACCAATCTCAGAACAAGAAATAGAGAGAGCCATTAAAGAAACGAGCCTAGGTAAAAGCCCAGGACCGGATGGGTTTACCATAGGATATTATAAAAAATTTAAGGACATTTTAATCCCAAGATTTAAAGAATATATAAACGGAATAGGGACTCAGTATGAGATGAGTAGAGAGGCCCTGTCAGCATCAATCACAGTTATACGGAAAGAGGGAAAAGACCCGTTATTATGTTCTAGTTTTAGACCCATCTCCCTACTTAATGTTGATACTAAATTATTCACAAAAATTTTGGCCACTAGAATGAAGAACCTAATGGGGGAGTGGATACACAATGTTTAAGTAGGATTCATCCCAGGGAGACAGGGACGGGACAATGGGATAAAAACTATACTGTTGATAGACCATATGGTAAAAAGCAGAGCTCCCAGTCTACTCCTGTCAATAGATGCGGAAAAAGCATTTGACAGGGTAGACTGGGAGTTCATGATAAACACCCTAGTGGAGTTGGGAATAAAACCTAGAATGTTGGCCTGGATCAAAACTTTGTATAATCAACCAACTGCAAAGGTAAAGGTCAATGGAACTTTGTCAGACTCGTTTAAAATGCTCAATGGAACAAGACAAGGATGTCCCTTGTCTCCGATGTTATTTGTCTTATCTTTGGAATCACTACTGGCAACTATTAGAAATAGTGTGGACATCGGGGGCATAAAGGTGGGACAAGTGGAGCATAAGGTATCTGCCTTTGCACATGATATCCTGCTTTACATAAGTAATCCGAGGATCACTTTGCCCAACATAATTAAAAAAATGAAACAATATGGAGAACTATCCAATTTAAAAATTAATCAAAAAAAATCAGAAATATTAAATATTAATATCCCTAAACAAGAAGAGGAGATGTTAAAAAAAGAATTTCAGTTCAACTGGAGAAAAGATGAGATTAAATATTTAGGGATAAAATTAACCCCAACTCCAGAAAAACTCTACAAAACAAATTTTCTAGAACTTCTGAATGAAGTAAGATCAGAATTAAATAGATTATCCCCGAGAATCTTTTCCTGGATAGGGAGAATAAATACGATAAAAATGATAATCCTGCCCAAAATTATATATAAATTCCAGATGATTCCGATTTCATTACCTCAAGTATTTTTTAAAACACTTAAAAGATTAATATCCCGCTTTATTTGGAAATACAAAAAGCCAAGGGTAAAGTACACTACACTATGTAAAGGTAAGGGACAAGGGGGACTAGCCCTACCCGACTTTAAAAATTATTATTTTGCAGCAATACTCACAAGGGTGATAGAATGGACAAAAAAAAATAATGATAGAAATTGGGTGGTAATAGAAAGCACGATGAGTGGTACACACCTAGCAAAAGTTATATGGATACCTGAGAGGTTTAGAAATTTGGACACTAACACGCATATAATCACAAGACATGCTATTAAGGTTTGGGATAATATACATAAAAAAGAAAATTGGAAACACAATTCACCACTGATCCCGTTACAGGGCACAAAATTTTTTGCACCAGGGGAAGAGAAGGAATTAGGTAAATGGATAGAAGAAGGAGAAGCACAATTAGGGGATATAGTAGAGAAGGGGAAAATTATAACCTTGGCGGAGCTGAAACAAAGGAAAGAAAACTGGAAGATAAATGAGTGGAGGTATATCCAACTAAAGCACTTCACATTGTCACTACCGCAGCCATTGAGAGATATAAACGACCTCCGCCCTTTTGAGCAATTATGTCTTAAGGATAAGATAATAAATAATATTTCGAATGTGTATAAAATACTGTTAACAATGACAAAAGAGAGAGGAATATCATTAAAAGAAAAATGGGAAAGAGACCTCGGCCCGTGTAGTAACAACAAACAGTGGGATAAGAGCCTTCAATTAGTACATAAATCTGCGATAGACACCAACACGGAGGAGATGAACTATAAATTGATCACAAGGTGGTACAACACTCCTGATAAGATGGGAAGAATTCAGGTGGAGAGTTCAAGACTTTGCTGGAGGGGATGTCAGATGGTAGGGACTATAGCCCATATATGGTGGGAGTGCCCAAAAATTAAAGTATTCTGGAGTGAAGTTATAGAATTAATAAGTAAAATTACTAAAATAGATATTCCCTTGGATCCTTGGAAATGCATGTTTCATGGAACCCATATGTCAGTGAAGCAATATAAAAAAACATTACTCCCTCACTTATTAAACTCAGCTAAGAGCTTGATTCCCTTTAATTGGCAAAAAGAAGAGGCCCCCTCCAGGAAAGATTGGCTGTTAAAAGTAGAGAAAATAAGAAAGTTGGAGCAGCTGAGGACCTGGGAGGAGGAGGAACAGGGGAATGAAGAGGAGATTTGGAATGAGTGGCAAGAGTTTAAGGACACAAGGGAATACAGAGAAATAATAGGAGTCGAATGATAAGAGACGGGGGGGGGGGGGGGGGAGGGATAAGGAAGGGAGGGGGGAAAAAAAAAAAAGGGATAAAAGGTAATATGTGTAAAATGTATATGAAAAAATTCTCCAGCGATTGGAGTGTTGTAAATAATTTTTTACCTGGAAAATTGAATAAAGAAATAAAAAAAAAAAAGGGGCCAGGGGTGGTGTATTGGGGAGGAGGGAACAAAGGAGTGTTGGGATTTAAGCATTACCATTTTCAATATTGAAATCTGTAAAGTCTGCGGTATGCTCTGCATACTGTATAACAGGGAAGTAGGTAACACAACCTGACTCCCTGGAGTAGTTTTGCAAATGAGTTTTCCCCTTAACAGCTGAAATATTTTCCTATAGTGATATATTTTGCTCATAACTGTAAAAAAAAAAAAAAAAACACTGCCAATCTATAGTGTTGGTGACAGCAAGAAACTAGTGTCAGTAGTACAGAGTACAACCTCAACATCCCCCTGCAAATAGCCAGGACTAGTGATAGCAGAGCATTTCTTTTGCCAGGGGCTCCAGATACACAATAAACTAACAGAGTTTTCTGCATGAATGGTTTACTGTTTTAATGCATAGTGACAGGAAGCCCCTTAGGAAAATGGAGGACGCAGGAGCTGTGCAGCAGAGGAGGCTACTTGCAGCATTTGTTTTAGGGGGTAAAGGCCCCGGGTTTGACAAGTTCGTGGACAAAATACAGAATGTTAATGTAACAATCAAGTGGTGGCTGAAAGCAGAATCACTGGATTAAAGAGCTATAGATAGTACACATCTGGAGGAACATATTGGGATTACCAAAAATGCTCTACAGAAGCACTAAATCTGTTGTGTATTGCAAGCATTGTGGAACTTGTTTGTGATTTACTAGGAATCCTTGGTAATCTGTCAGTTCAAAAAGGTTTATATATTTTCCTATTGATGACTTTATAATATGTGGTAAGGCTTGTATTTGTAAAGGTTTTTTTATTTTTTTTTATTTCTTCTATTTATTGTTTGTATTTCTATATCTAAATTGGGCAGTCACATGACATTACATGGTATGTTTCCTGCTCAGTAGTGATGTAGGCTCAGTGTTGAGGAGGCTGTCAGTGGTCCTCAGGGGTGCCTCCTAGTTAAGGAGGGGGGGGGTGGTCTTGCCTTGGCCGATGCTGGAAGGATTCTGCTATAACAGTGGAGGCAGTCTTCCTGCAGGCATGGGAGCAAAAGAGGACAGAGTCAGTAGTGCAACACTGTTGGGGACTAACAAAGGGGTGAGACTGCCACAGGTAGCCAGTGTGGCTTGAATACAGCGTGTGCTTAAGTCTTCAGTCCTTTTCCTGAGAGATCTTCTGAAAGTCAGCCGGGTGGGCTGCCAAAGAGTCACTCAGATGGCCTGGTGTAGAGAGGCAGTCAGGAGGGCTGGTATGAGTGTTAGCCAGGAGGGCTAGTGAAAGGGGCAGGGGCAGTGTCTGAAGAAGTGGTGCTGGAATCAGTGGCCACAGAGGAGAAGTTGCATGCTGTTTCACTTTATCGGAGCTACACTTAAAGGTGCTGCATGTTCCTGCACACTTAAAGGTGCTGCATGTTCCTGCACACTTAAAGGTGCTGCATGTTCCTGCACACTTAAAGGTGCTGCATGTTCCTGCCTGTAATGGGCTGTTGCTAAATCTGATGTGGGACCTGTCAGATCATTTCAAGAATGATTCAGTTGGAGCAAGCAGGCGTTTGTACTGCAGAAAAGATGAGAAAAGACTGTATATAGAAAGTTTTCTCTGAAGTTGTTGAAGTCAAGTGGACATCCCAGAACCTCCCATCCCTATCCAAGTTATTAACCCTCTAATAAAAAAACCAAAGCCACGGAATGTTCTCTGACTCTGCTTGTGAAGATTTGGTGTGCCTGGCTGTGCAGAAGTGGGGGATCCTTTTCATCTGCAACTCCTACAGGGTAGTCCTACACTAGTGTCAGGAGTACATCAACCTCCCCCCTGCAAATAGCCATGACTAGTGATAGCAGAACTTTTCATTTTGATTGTAGTTTTTCTTTTCCCTGAGCTTTTACGAGTCCTCATGTGGCATGTGGTTTACCCTGTGTATCCATCAAGCTTCGGTTATGCTGTTCTTGCCCATGAATGGATGTAATCCATCTACATACCAAGCGCTTATAGACCTCCTATAAACAAAGGGTCTACAGATATATGTAATTTATTTATATACAGTATAAGATATTAAGAACACTATTACTGTGAAATACTTTTAAACACTGTTTTTTTTTTTTTTTTTCTTTTTGGTGAACACTGGTAGAACCAGTGAAGTTTAGATATCACATTTTACAGAAGGATATTTAGTTTGTAGATTTGTTCACTTTTAATATTTGTGCAATTTTTTAAATGTTATACAGCCTATTAGGGCTAAAGTTTTAGCCCCGTACATGTATTTTTTGCACATTGAAGTCATGTAAAACACATGGCATATATTCTCAGAAATTGTTTTTCAATTTAATTATGTTTATTGCAGGATATTTTGATATGTTATCTGTGATTCTCATATTGGCGATTAAAACAAAGTTTATGTTGGAAGTGCTGCACTTAGTTTTATGTTATACTCCTGGCTGCTGCACCCTGTGTACTGTTCTGTACACAATGTACCACTGATCGCTGCACTGTGTATGCTGCACTGCTCTTTGCATACTTGGATCACTGCACTCTTTGATGTTTATTGCATACCCCTGACCCCATATATTGTGCTCTACTTTACATACAACTGGTCACTGTACTTTATAGGTATTACTGTTTGTTACCATCTCTCTGAAGACTTACACAGATCTACGATCTGTTCTGCCTGTTAGTAGGCTCTCACCTCTGGTGATATAGTAGATCCCCTGTCCACAAGGACAGAAAATGATTGATCTCTTTCTGATGGGATAGAGACAGCAACACATCGTTTTAAAATACAGTGAGAATGTGTTAGAATATTTTTTGAGGTTTCTGTCCTAGTAACACCTATTGTATACCCTCTGTTTTTTGTGCTAGGATCAATAGGACAGGAAATGGCCTGTTCTTTACAGGATTTGAATTTATTCAATGTTGTCCTTTGAATCACGTTTATTTTTTAAAATATGTTTGCATTGGTATATGTCCCTCATGCCAGTGTCCATACCCTTCTTTAAACAATAGCTTGCCCATTAGGCCTTGAAAATGATTTTGCCTCTCATAGTCTTCAGAAGTGGTGCGGCAATTCGCAGACTTCCCTTTAGGTTCACCGAACCTGGTTTAAACCAAACCAACACTCATCCCCTTTCCCCACATCTTCAGGCATGAAAAAGTGAACTTTACTGAACCTGATACATTTATGTTTTGACTCTATAGTCTAAGGCTCCTTTCACACGGCCGCTCCGTGTGAAAGGTCCGCTGCGGGACTTTTTTTTTTTTTTTTTTCCACGGAGCGGATGACATTTCTGTCATCCGCTCCGTGTGCCCGCATATCATCCCATCCGTTTGCGGATGATATGCGGACATAATGTATGTCTATGGCACTGCGGATGTCAGCGGATGACACCGCTGACATCCGATTTTCCTTCCTTTCCGTTTTTTACACGGAAGGAAAAATAGGGTTCTGTTCCGTTCGTAAAAACGGAACAGAACTGACAGGAGGAAAATCGGGTGTCAGCGGATGGTATTCCGCTGACACCCGCAGTGCCATTCACTTACATTATGTCCGCAAATCATCCGCAAACGGATTGGATGATTTGCGGACACACGGAGCGGCCGTGTGAAAGGACCCTTAAACTTAACAAAACTTGATGTTTAGAAAAAAAAAATGTTCAGCTTTCAATAGTTTACATATATTCATATTTTTTTCAATCAAGCTTTTCCTAAACTCAAACTTCTTCACAAGTAGTGTGAAGTAGGTTTGCTTGTTGCTGTTCATGATTACTTTCCAACTACCTCAGTTAAGACCTTAACAAGAGTAGCAATTAATTAAAAAGAGTGTAAATCACTTGCAGGAACAGAGCTACCTTTGGATCTTTGATGTGAAAGAATTAAGGGATCAAAATAAATCCTGCTTTGAAGTAATTCCTGGCCCTTAAGTATGAAAGTTCTGCCAAAGTTTGGCTGGGATTATTTAAACTGCAGTCTAAAGAGGCCCTTACCCAATACAGAAGAAGGTAAGACCACCTAAGATACTGTATCTCTCAAAAGTGAGTACACCCCTCACATTTTTGTAAATATTTTATTATATCTTTTCATGTGACAACAATGAAGGAATGACACTTTGCTACAATGTAAAGTAGTTAGTGTACAGCTTGTTTACCAGTGTAAATTTGCTGTCCCTCAAAATAAATCAACGCACAGCCATTAATGTCTAAACCGCTGGCAACAAAAGTGAGTACACCCCTAAGTGACAAATTGGGCCCAATTAGCCATTTTCCCTCCCCGGTGTCATGTGACTTGTTAGTGTTACAAGATCTCAGGTGTGAATGGGGAGCAGGTGTGTTAAATTTGGTGTTATCGCTCTCACTCTCTCATACTGGTCACTGGAAGTTCAACATGGCACCTCATTGCAAAGAACTCTCTGAGGATATGAAAAAAAGAATTGTTGCTCTACATATAGATGGCCTAGGTTATAAGAAGATTGCCAAGACCCTGAACTGAGCTGCAGCACGGGGCCAAGACCATACAGCGGTTTAACAGGACAGATACCACTCAGAACAGGCCTCGCCATGGTCAACCAAAGGAGTTGAGTGCACATGCTGAGTGTCATATACAGAGGTTGTCTGTGGGAAACAGACGTATGAGTGCTGCCAGCTTTGCTGCAGAGGTTGAAAGGGTGGGGGTTTAGCCTGTCAGTGCTCAGAACATACGCCGCACACTGCATCAAATTGGTCATCATGGCCATCATACCTCTTCTAAAGATGATGCACAAGAAAGCCCGCAAACAGTTTGACTAAATACTAAGACTAAGGACATGGATTACTGGAACCATGTTCTGTGATCTGATGAGACCAAGATAAACTTATTTGGTTCAGATGGTGTCAAGCGTGTGTGGCTACAACCAGGTAAGGAGTACAAATGCAAGTGTGTCTTGCCTACAGTCAGGTATGGTGGTGGGAGTGTCATGGTCTGGGGCTGCATGAGTGCTGCCAGCACTGGGGAGCTACAGTTCATTAAGGGAACCATGAATGCCAACATGTACTGTGAAGCAGAGCATGATCCCTTCCCTTCGGGAGACTGGGCCACAGGGCAGTATTCCAACATGATAACGAACCAAACACACCTCCAAGGCGACCACTGCCTTGCTAAAGAAGCTGAGGGTAAAGGTGATGGACTGGCCAAGCATCTATTGCTTGAGCATCTGTGGGGCATCCTCAAATGGAAGGTAGAGGAGCCCAAGGTCTCTAACATCCACCAGCTCCGTGATGTCATCATGGAGGAGTGGAAGAGGATTCCAGTGGCAACCTGTAAAGCTCTGGTGAACTCCATGTCCAAGAGGGTTAAGGCAGTGCTGGAAAATAATGGTAGCCACACAAAATATTAACACTTTGGGCCCAATTTGGACATTTTAAATTAGGGGTGTACTCACTTTTGTTGCCAGCGGTTTAGACATTAATGTCTGTGTGTTGAGTTATTTTGAGGGGACAGCAAATTTACACTGTTATAAAAGCTTTACACTCACTACTTTACATTGTAACAAAGTGTAATTTCTTCAGTGTTGTCACATGAAAAGATATAATAAAATATTTACAAAAATGTGAGGGGTGTACTCACTTTTGTGAGATACTGTATTTATTTTACCCTACAAGCCAAAATGTGTATCCATCAGTAGTTATTGATCTTCCAAAAGTTAATAAGAGGCAATGGTTTGTCTTTTTCAGAATTAGAAAAGATTAATAGCTACTTAGCATTTTCCTTTTCCAACAGAGCAGCTGCTGGAGCGTAAAATATAATATTTACCCAGTCATCTCAATACAAGCTTGGAAAAATCGCTGGCTTTACAGCTATTTCTGTTCCAGCTAGTGGAGTCTGCTCCATGCCATGAATTTGTGATTTAGCTGTAACACAATGGCAGGTACCCAGCTGCCACTTGTTTGCCCAGAAGGCCATTGATGCTCTTCACCAGCATTTGGAAGATAATGTCTTTGTGACACTGGGTCACACAGTTAAACATGACCACAGAGGATGTTCTATATCCTTCATTGCCCACCGCATAAATTTGCTGTCAGAAGGATGCAAAATGGGGCACTCCATTGGAGCTGGTGATGCTGCCCTGTGTCAAGCAACTTGGTGATGGTAACAGCTCAGTCAGCCACCTCTACCTCCTCCTCCTTAATGGTTAGGGATACATTCCACCCCTCCAAAACACTAGGAGTTGTATGTGGGTGGGGGTGAAATGGTTGAGGACAACATTGTCCTTAGCGACATTGAGAACAGTTTTTTCTGCCTCTGGAAATTAGTGGCAGATGAGCTGATTCCAGCTGCAGTGTCTGCAAAAGGACCATCAAAGAAATGGGCCATTACTGGTTGGCATTTCTTCTAAATCCACATTACTAGGGGAAAATGCCAGAGCTCATCCTGCCATCACAGCGGGAGCTAAAAATGTGCCATCTGCAAAAAGTTCTGCCTTCTAATGCCTTTTCTAGAGAGTCAAGAATCCTGTTTCATAGCCAATGTCCCTCGTATACTGCTGGATGTAAAAGGAGGAGCAGTGGTAATGGTGGTGGCTGTCTAAGTGAGGCTTAGATTTCACTTAATGAGGCTGGCAACAGTCACAGGCAGATCAATGATTATATAGGGTCAAGGGTGGATGTGGACATCCTTTCAATGGACGACCCACTTGACTACTGCTTGCCCAGTGTGCAATTGAGCTTCTGGGTTGCCCTGTGGTCAGTCTGCTTTCAGGACAACCATTTAGTGCCGCTATTAGTTTTGTGGCAGAAAAAGGCCTCCACTTCTCCCTAGACACAGTTGATTGACTCACCTTTTTTAAAAATGAACCAATCCTGGATCAGCAATAAGTACCTAGCCCCAAAAAAACATTACTGTATCATTCAGCATTACCATTTGTTACCATAGCTGTTGGTCTGCCCCCATTACCAACTACTGCCACCATTACCATCTATTGCCAGGACCAGGATCTAATGACTGCAGATAAAATCAAGGGGGAAATCCTGCGCTAAATAACAAATAGAGATGACAAACTGATCGTATATAATGACATGAACAGGCTAGCAGCTAGAACACTGGACTTATAGAAATCCCACTCAAATATATATCAAAATAGTGCAGCGCTAGGAACATTGAAATAAATCATACATAAAAAGGCTAAAAACTGTAGTATGGTTAATCACTCAACCAAACCCAAGTGTACATAGAAACATGAGTCCATTATATTAAAAAAGACAATCAACTTGCAAGGATGGTAGAGAGTCCAATGCAGAGTAGAAATCCCAAGGTGCGGAGAGCAGAGTTGGAAAGACACCCAAATGTGTAAATAAGGTGGCTGCTTACCGCAACTAGTGGGCCTCCAAATTAATGGATAAGCCACTTAGGCGTGAAGTGTTAGCCCTAATGGGATGGACTTTCTCCTCCACTTCAGTGGACCAGGATCAATTCCGTGTGTTCCTATACCCCGCTCAGTCACAAGGCAGATATGACTCCAATATGTATGGCAGTATGCAAGGAATGAAGGAAATCATAGCGTAATCCCGTAATACAATTAAATTGGTTTTATTAAAGTTCTACTTACATTATGGCAGACATGTATGTGCAGACAATATACAATAGCGGCGTCCCGCTAGGATAAAACACGAGCCGGCGTCTTGGGGGCGTGACAGGCGCGATGTCCGGAACCTCCCGACCGGTTTCGTCAGAGTGACGTCGTCAGGGGCGTGGTTACCGGACATCGCGGTCACGCCTGGTAAATACCCCATATGCTCATCACTTCCGGATAATCCTCCAATTAAAGAAGAAGAAGGGCGGAAGTGACGCATCCGCTGTTTGGCCGTTGAGGGCGGAAATGATTAATATGTGAAAACGATCTAGATGTTCACAAGGGACAGGGTTGGAACACTCTGTCCTCTTTCGTTCTAACATTAATATAATAGAATATTAAATGAGCCACTATGTTAATTATACAAACAGCGGCCCAAAAACAAAAACAAGCAGTATAGAAAAAACGGCAATATAGAGAGAATAGCCACCAATTGTGCATAGCGCCATCTTGTGGCCAAAAATTATATTGCGGCCAAAAAAAGATCCCTAATTGAGATAAAAAAGAGGAACGAAGGCCAAAAAGTGGATTGCAACACCTTTCCCTTTAACAGATGACCTCTTACTCATAGCCTTACATGTATCATAATACTCATAACAATAAAAAGTGAAAAAGGCCATTAATTAAAAATACATTTAACAGATAGTGATATATGGCTAAAAATACATATAAAACCAGAAAATATCAAAATAAAGCTTGAAAAATAGTGCAATTCCTAGAACTGCAAAAATTAAGATAAATGGGACTTGATGACATATCTATCCATTTCCCGCATCAACCTCATTAGCTGTTATTGATGAAACAGTTAATGTCCCATTCGACGTTAAGGCCAAAGGGGACATAGGATTTTAAAATGTAAATCCATCGTGTTTCAGCACGGGATAATTCCCTTTTGGCATTAGCTCCTCGCCAATTTGGAGCAAATTGATCAAATGCCACAAACAGCGTGTTGCGGGGGTCTTTATGTCGACAGGAGTCGAAATGTTTCGACACACTGTGGCCAGGAAAACCTTTGCGGATATTGGCCACATGTTCTCCCATGCGTATTTGCATGGTCCGCAGAGTTCGTCCAATGTACTGCTTCCCACATTTACATTGGAGTAGATAAACTACATTTTGTGTTGAACAAGTGATGAAGGAATTAATCGGGTATTCTCTCCCAGTGACCTGAGACCTAATTTTCTCTATCCTCCTACCCTTGAACACATTTAGAGCACAGATATTGCATCTCTTGCAGGGATAGAACCCTTTAAGTTCTGGGAAAAACCTGGGTTTCTGTGGTTTCTCGATAACATTATGGGCCACCTGGTGTCTTAGCGATGGGGCACCTCTAAAAATAACATTAGGCCGGTCTGGGAGGACTGGACCCAGTACTCTGTCATTTTTAATGACGGACCAATGTTTTTGCATAATTTTTTTGACCTCATAATGTTGGGTACTGAACGAGGTGACAAAACAGTTTTTAAACGGTTGATTGTCATTGGTTCTTGTGCGAGGGGCTAATAGATTCGACCTATCCATATCAGCCACCTCCCTGATGGTCTTATCTAAGGAGTCATTAAGGACGTCACATGGAAGGAAGGTATGATCGTGGCCACGGCTGACGTCATGTCCCTGTACACGATCATCCCACATCAATTGGGATATGAGGCGGTACAATATTATCTGAATACCCTCAGTGGGTTAGATAAAGAGCAGATTGAGTTCATCTTGGAGATTTTGAGTTTTGCAATGACACACAATTTTTTTTGGTTTAATGACACCTATTTTTTACAGTGCCGCGGTGTGGCTATGGGGGCAAAATTTGCCCCCAGCCTGGCCAATTTATTTATGGCCAGGTGGGAGGAGGATGTCGTCTATAAGGACCGACCACCCCAGCTGGTGCTGTGGAGGAGGTACATAGACGACATCCTCCTCCTATGGGATGGTGATCAGTGTTCCCTTGATCTATTCATGTCTACACTAAATGAGAACGACAGAGGTATAAAACTGGATTGTACCAGTAGCACTACCAATATCAGTTTCTTGGACTTGAGTTTGTCTGTGGAAGAGGACAGGTTGGTTACTTCCACCTTCTTTAAACAGACCGACCGAAACAGCTTTATCCCAGTGGATAGCTGTCACCATAAATCGTGGTTACAAGCCGTCCCCAAAGGACAATTTATGAGGCTACGGCGTAATTGTACCCACCTTGACAGCTTCCTTTCACAAGCCTCACAGCTCAAAAGCAAGTTTTTGGATAGGGGATATCATGCCGACTCCTTAGATAAGACCATCAGGGAGGTGGCTGATATGGATAGGTCGAATCTATTAGCCCCTCGCACAAGAACCAATGACAATCAACCGTTTAAAAACTGTTTTGTCACCTCGTTCAGTACCCAACATTATGAGGTCAAAAAAATTATGCAAAAACATTGGTCCGTCATTAAAAATGACAGAGTACTGGGTCCAGTCCTCCCAGACCGGCCTAATGTTATTTTTAGAGGTGCCCCATCGCTAAGACACCAGGTGGCCCATAATGTTATCGAGAAACCACAGAAACCCAGGTTTTTCCCAGAACTTAAAGGGTTCTATCCCTGCAAGAGATGCAATATCTGTGCTCTAAATGTGTTCAAGGGTAGGAGGATAGAGAAAATTAGGTCTCAGGTCACTGGGAGAGAATACCCGATTAATTCCTTCATCACTTGTTCAACACAAAATGTAGTTTATCTACTCCAATGTAAATGTGGGAAGCAGTACATTGGACGAACTCTGCGGACCATGCAAATACGCATGGGAGAACATGTGGCCAATATCCGCAAAGGTTTTCCTGGCCACAGTGTGTCGAAACATTTCGACTCCTGTCGACATAAAGACCCCCGCAACACGCTGTTTGTGGCATTTGATCAATTTGCTCCAAATTGGCGAGGAGCTAATGCCAAAAGGGAATTATCCCGTGCTGAAACACGATGGATTTACATTTTAAAATCCTATGTCCCCTTTGGCCTTAACGTCGAATGGGACATTAACTGTTTCATCAATAACAGCTAATGAGGTTGATGCGGGAAATGGATAGATATGTCATCAAGTCCCATTTATCTTAATTTTTGCAGTTCTAGGAATTGCACTATTTTTCAAGCTTTATTTTGATATTTTCTGGTTTTATATGTATTTTTAGCCATATATCACTATCTGTTAAATGTATTTTTAATTAATGGCCTTTTTCACTTTTTATTGTTATGAGTATTATGATACATGTAAGGCTATGAGTAAGAGGTCATCTGTTAAAGGGAAAGGTGTTGCAATCCACTTTTTGGCCTTCGTTCCTCTTTTTTATCTCAATTAGGGATCTTTTTTTGGCCGCAATATAATTTTTGGCCACAAGATGGCGCTATGCACAATTGGTGGCTATTCTCTCTATATTGCCGTTTTTTCTATACTGCTTGTTTTTGTTTTTGGGCCGCTGTTTGTATAATTAACATAGTGGCTCATTTAATATTCTATTATATTAATGTTAGAACGAAAGAGGACAGAGTGTTCCAACCCTGTCCCTTGTGAACATCTAGATCGTTTTCACATATTAATCATTTCCGCCCTCAACGGCCAAACAGCGGATGCGTCACTTCCGCCCTTCTTCTTCTTTAATTGGAGGATTATCCGGAAGTGATGAGCATATGGGGTATTTACCAGGCGTGACCGCGATGTCCGGTAACCACGCCCCTGACGACGTCACTCTGACGAAACCGGTCGGGAGGTTCCGGACATCGCGCCTGTCACGCCCCCAAGACGCCGGCTCGTGTTTTATCCTAGCGGGACGCCGCTATTGTATATTGTCTGCACATACATGTCTGCCATAATGTAAGTAGAACTTTAATAAAACCAATTTAATTGTATTACGGGATTACGCTATGATTTCCTTCATTCCTTGCATACTGCCATACATATTGGAGTCATATCTGCCTTGTGACTGAGCGGGGTATAGGAACACACGGAATTGATCCTGGTCCACTGAAGTGGAGGAGAAAGTCCATCCCATTAGGGCTAACACTTCACGCCTAAGTGGCTTATCCATTAATTTGGAGGCCCACTAGTTGCGGTAAGCAGCCACCTTATTTACACATTTGGGTGTCTTTCCAACTCTGCTCTCCGCACCTTGGGATTTCTACTCTGCATTGGACTCTCTACCATCCTTGCAAGTTGATTGTCTTTTTTAATATAATGGACTCATGTTTCTATGTACACTTGGGTTTGGTTGAGTGATTAACCATACTACAGTTTTTAGCCTTTTTATGTATGATTTATTTCAATGTTCCTAGCGCTGCACTATTTTGATATATATCTAATGACTGCAGACCAGGCATTATTACCATTTCCTACCCCTGCTGCCAGCCTGCCAGAATTACCATCTTGTGCTGCCTTTACAGCTCTAACACAGTTCATCTGAACTGTCAGAATGCCACACCTAAGGTTTTCAAAGTTGCTCCGCAGCTACCATGTTTGGGAATTTTTCTCCTGCTGAGTCATTCCTGTGTTGCACCTCAATGTTTGTGGTGTATTAAGCTGCTCTGGCACTATCCAGGTGCCACACATAATGCTTATGCAATCTCTTTTCAGTTATAAAATGTATAGTGTTTACTGTAGGCTCTTTGTCTTTCATTTTTTATTTAATTCTAGTGCTCTGTTAGTCCAGAATATTTGCAGCTATTATCTTTTGGAAAAAAAGTTGTCTAAAAGTGATTTCGTTTTTTTATTAAAGCCTTGCTTATCTCTCCATGATAAATTGTTGGCTGGTAAAAGTGTTTTCATAGTGTGCAAAGAGTCTGTAAAATATTTTGAGGACCTTTTTTTGGTGAAATAATGCATTTCGATGTTGATGTTTTAATTATAAGCTATCTGGGAAAAATGCGGAAGATTTCTTTTTTTAGATTAATATGTAGGAAATCAATACAATATTTTGCTGCCTTTTTTCCTGGCAAAATAAACAAAGATGATTTTTTGGTTAAAAGCTGACTTAGGTCTCTTCAGTTTAATTGCAGCCTAACATACTGTCTATAGAGTTATTTAATTTTTATTATAATCCTGATTTATTTTCTGTGTGAAATCTACTGTATACGCTTAAATGTGAATTTTTGACTCACAAAAAATGATTAGGTCTTTTATTTTTAAAATTTAGTCTAAGGAAGATTTTTGCAATATTCTAAATGCAGTATGTATAATATTTCTTCTTTTAAAGAGTAAAAAATAAACACTTTATTATGCACTTTTTCTTCAAAAGCTGCATAAGATAACTGTCTTAACAAATTAGGCTTCCTGAGGACTTAATACAATTATTGGTTTGCAGTATGTTCCATATTCCTTTTTTTTAAATGTTAAAAATCTAAACCTTACATTTTTTGCAACTGCCAAGGCAAAATAGTGATGCGGTTTAGCCAGTGAGGTCTAAAATAAATTGTGGAATTATTGTGCATGTTGTGTGGGTCATCACTTTTCTATTGGAATCTGAAAAATACAAATGTTATCTTTTTCAACCCTTACACGATAAATGTGGATGTGGTTTAGCCAATGATGTTTGAAATAAATTGTAGAAATATTACATGTGCCGTGGGCAGCATATTAATCCTAATATAATTTAAAAAAGTTAATTAACTTTGTTGCTCCAATGCTAAACTTTGATGTTGTTTTGACAACAGGGTCCAGTAGAAATGTTATAAATAATATCTTTAGATATCTTTAGACTTAGATATAATTAATATCTAAGCAGTGTAAACAATATTACAGTGCTGACTGTACAAAATCATGTCTCTGACATACCACACATCTCTAGCTCTTCAAATGCAGCCTACTAAAAAGGTTCACATGATGTGCAGCATGGCTGTTGTTTTTTTTTTTTTTTTCTGACATCTACTGCCATTTTTATTTCAGGATAAAAAGTGCCTCATGTTCTATTTGGCCTACTAAAACCACTTAAATAATGTGTAGAGTGTCTGTGTAATATTTCTGGCTCCTGTTTCTGATAAAATCCACTGTAATTTTTATTTCTGGATAAAAAAGGTATTGTCTCTACCCCTTCAAGTTCAGCCTACAAAAAAGGCTTACAGGATATGCAGAGTGTCTCTGGAATCTTACTGGAGATAGAGGAGGAAGATTATATACAAAGGAAGTCTGGGTGCAAAGTAACATCTCTTAATAAAGGTGCACTATACTCATACATCAGATGAGAAGAATATATCTATGCAATGTTTTATCTGATGATATGGCTACTCTTAGAAGTGTTCCCCTTTTCCTTTTTCTTCTGAAATATTTTTGACTCTTGTCTCTTGCTTAAATCAATGTAATGTAATTACAATATAATGTAATCGCACCAACTGTTGTCACCCTCTCATCAAGCTGCTTGGTGATGGTCTTGTAGCCCATTCCAGCCTTGTGTAGGTCTACAATCTTGTCCCTTTCATCCTTGAGCAGCTCTTTGGTCTTGGCCATGGTGGAGAGATTGGAATCTGATTGATTACATTGTGGACAGGTGTCTTTTATACAGGTAACAAGCTGAGATTAGGAGCATTCACTTTAGAAGAGTGCTCCTAATCTCAGCTCGTTACCTGTATAGAAGACACCTGGGAGCCAGAAATCTTGCCGATTGATCAAATACTCATTTCACTCATTAAAATTCAAATCAATTAATAACCTTTTTGAAATGCGTTTTTCTGGATTTTTTTGTTGTTATCCTGTCTCTCACTGGTAAAATAAACCTACCATTAAAGTATAGACTGATCATTTCTTTGTCAGTGGGCAAACATACAAAATCAGCAGGGAATCAAATACTTTTTTCCCTCACTGTAATTGTTATTTTCGGTTTTAACCCTTGCATGCCATACATACTTAAATAACTGTACAGCCACTGTGCTAAATGTCTGACTATTGTCTTTGGAGTATTGCTCTGCAATTTTATTATTTCTTCATAACAATTGCCTGATCTCTGGAATGTGGGGTTTAGAAAATTAATTAACAAAACTAAATGAAATGAAACAAAACAAAACTAAACAAATTCCGAAATGAATCAACGAAACTAAATTAGTAACATAACAAATCTCTCTGAAGCAAAACAAATTTTTCCATTCTGCACGTCTAATTTGTAAGTATATTATTATTAAAGCACTTATGATTTTACATACTGTAAATATTACACTGTGCACCTTTCTTTTTTATGCATATTAACTTGGGGGCAAATAATAAATGGATGGATGATCTTACGAGTGGGAAGTGGCTGGAGAAGACTTTTTGGAGATCAGGCTTTAAAGGGATAAAATATGAATATGATTTGGTGGCTGATGTTATACATATATTTATAGTAAGGCTTTTTGGAGAGCACGCATGATTCAGTCACTTGCGCAGGAAGTATGTAGTGGTTTTCGATCTTCATGGACAATGGTGGCTGGCATTTCTAAAGGAATGGTATAAGGGGATTATTGTGTAAGTGTGATTTGTGCAAGAAATGGTGAATGGAGTGAAGACATATTACACAATTATCTTCTATTTTTTTTTTTTTGGTGTATTTTGTTTACATTTATGATGACAGAAGAAAAAAAGTGGATCATTTCAAGAGATTTATAAAACTTGACCAAATGGAATCTGTATGGAAATTTGATTTTTGGCCTTCACTAGTCTAGTGGGGCACAACTTTCTGGTAAGCATTTTACCTACCCGCACATAACTGATGAACTTATGTATTGACGAGATTATTTACTTCTAAAGCAATCTAGACCTGCATATATTTAGTGGGCCATAATGTTTCAGAGAGTGTCTTGTTACTCTGTGATTGTAATCCATTGGTTTGTGAGTAGTACCTAAGTCTATATTATATATTTATGGGATATGACATACTTCACTATGGCATGTGTCTCTTATTTCTTGTAATACGGTGGAGTTGAGTCTAATGGAGTGGGGTAAAAACCATCTATTTGTAGATATTGGATGTGTATCTATTAAACATACTACAGACCGGAACCATATCAGAAAGAGCCTTGTATGACTCACTTAGTGATACGGAGTCAAAATATTCTGGTAAGCCTCCCACATTCATATGAACGACATTAAGAGTAGAGATCACATAAGAGGACACTTATTTTGTGATTGTAGGACTTTTTGGAGAATTTTTTGGGGGATTTGACTGGTATTGTTGAACATTTCAATCAGCATTAACTATTTTTAATCTTGATGCTACTAGTATTAGTAAACAGATAGGAATGTATATTGTAGTTACTTGTTTTAACCTTTTTTGTTTACATTTCCTCAGTTGCTTCTTGGGTTCTGTCCTAGGCCAAAATGATGTCATACATTCCAGGAGTCTTTATGGGCAATTTTTGTTTCTTCATCTGTAAGGGGAAGAGGGGCTTTCTTGGGTACCCACATACTACTGGCTGTATGCTGAGGTGAGGGCAGATGGATTTTCAAATTGCTACATAACTCATCTGCGATTATTTTCACTATCCATCAGTGCCCAGTTACTCATACCATTTGTTTGTCAATCCTTTGCCTATTTTCCTAGAAATGTAAAGAATTTATTTTTAAAATTTGTTCACAATATGCAGATGTTACAAGGAGCTTGCTAACGATTTCCAGGGATCAAACCCAAGAAATATAAAAAAAATAAAAATTGCATTGGTCCATAGGTGGGTGTACAGGTGTAAGAGCTAAAGTAGTTAAAAGATGCGAAGAGATCAGGCATATCCACAGCAGGTCAGTGCTACTTTTCCAAGAGAAATTTTTTAAACACTATTAGGCAAATGCTCTGTCAAATACTAACTTCATACACACCAGCTAATATACTGTATAACTGAAGGTATGGAAAGAGTGTAATAACTGTGTTATTTAGAAATTAAGTAGGGTTCATGTTTTAACCTGTATTAGGAAATGTATGCTAGCCATAACCCATCATGCTGTTGTGGTAATCATATATCTCTGTATATTTGAAGGGCATGGAACCAGTAAAGCCAATAAAAACAATATCAACAAAACAATATTTGGAGATCATTGAGAGAACTCACCAGCAAGGCAATGGAGGTCAGTGTGTGGTTGGCATTCATAAGGGAGTAGGTCACTTGATATACACCGTCATTTGTTTCACTATTTCCATAGAAACCAATGCCAATACCAGCACTAAAAGAGAAAACATGAGAAAATATAAAAGTGTTGCTTCGCTAAATCCCAAGATAACGTTAACAGAGAATTAATTTACACTGCTTAACAGTCCCAATTAACTGGCATCTTAAAAAGAATTTTTAAGTGGCTCTGCTTGGCATCTCAGATGAGCTGGTATCTAGGTCTGCCAGGCCCAAAACTCTTTTCACAGCAAGAAGCAAGTTTTTCTTTTGATATGTAAATCATTTGTACCAACACCTATGTTAAACACATTTGTCCGCTATGTTAAAGAGAACGTTGCAAAATAATCTAAATATAATATCAGTCTATGTAAATAATATCATATTTTAAATTCAATATAATTACATACATTAGTTCCTAGTGTCAATATATCTTTTGCATTTCTGGCGTAATTTACATCCTGGTGCTGTCATATTCCAATATCTTTGGAGTTTGCTTGTACCCTTTTATATGTTATGCCCATTGCGTCTAAAGGCTTCTTTTTGGGCAGCCAAGGGCTGGGGAGGAGTAAGACGGTTAACCCAGGGCAGGACAAAAGGAGGGCAGGAGGGGAAGTTGACCTGGATGCAGTGGTTTATTGTTGAGAAGGGGGGGGGGGGTTGTTGCTGCAGTGAGTCTACTGAATGCTGAAAAAGGCCTGGAGTGGAGGAGAGAGCTGGGAGGAGATGTGGGCTGTGCTCTTTCTTGCTTCTCCTCTAGCTTTTCCTCTAGTTCCTCCCAACTGTCGGTGCAGTGCTCCTGTATTCCTGTAAACATAGCTGTCGGCTTAATAATGCAGGAGTGCTGTCAGATCGTTTGCTTTCCCACTTCCTACCTGCATCTTTATCCTGTTATTTTACACGCCTGGCCACCTCCTCCCCAGACTGTTTTTGGTACGGAAGCAGAAAATGTGGATAGGGGGATGGTAAGCATACCCTTCAAAGTCTTGATCTGACAGCGCTCCTGTATTAACAAGCTGGTGGCACTGTCCTGAGTGCTGTCCCAATCTAAAATCACTTCTCTCTGTCACCAACTTGCACAGCAGCCTCTGAGTATAAATGGTGTGAATGGCTTTGGTTATCTTCCTACCCATTGATTATGTATGAAAGGGATTTGAAGGTAAATGAAGCTATTCATATGAATGTAAAAAGCTGAAGTTAGGACAATGGTGACCCACCACTGTACTCACTCCCACTTCAGAGATCAGAACTATGAATGGATTTGCTTACAGACACAAATTCGCACAAATTTACATAAATGTAATAAAAAAACACACATTTTAAACACAAGGCTTTTTACTGGCACTTTTTTTTACATGTAACAATCATTTTTTTACTTTGCTAGAAAACTACTTAGAACCCCCAAACATTATGTATTTTTTTTAAAGCAGAGGCCATAGAGAATACATTGGTGGGTTTTGCAAATTTTGTTTCATGTCACACTGTAAATGCGCACTTTTTCAAACACATTGTTTTAGGAAAAAGTACACTTTTTTGAATTTTAATGCAAAAAAAAAAAAAAAAACACAATACAAAACCCAATGTATGTAAAATATAAAAGATGATGTTATGCCAAGTAAATTGATCCCAAACATGTCATGCTTTAAAATTGTGCACCCCCGTGCAACAGCAACAAACAACGTAAATTTTACTATCCATAGACAATGCTTTAAAAGCCTTTATAGGTTACCACTTCAGAGGAGGTCTGGTGCTAGAATGACAAATAATACGTGTAGCGCTAGTGATTGATAAAAAATGACATGTGAATAAAATATGAAATTATGTGAAAATATGCACCGCTAGTGAATGACATAGAGAGATACAGCTAATAACATAACACTGAATGTGCATAAAGTCCATAAATAATGTCCAGCATGGAGATAAGAGCCGATCTTCCCAAAACACAATAAAAAGGTCACCAACAAATGTGATAAAAAATGGCCGCTTAACAGATTGTAATGGCTTCCAAATGAATGGAAAAGCCAATAGCACTTATGAGGGATATTACCCCCCAGGCATAAACCATCAAGAGAATCCATTCAAGTAGGCTTCCAGGTAAATAAGCAGGTTCTGATAAACATGAAATAAATACAAGAGTGCATAGTATAATACAGTCTAAAAAGGTTTCATTTATTGTAAAGGTGTGCACTCACATGATGTACAAATCGAGCATGTAAAACTCCAAGGAGAGTGTAACAGATCCCCAATACTTGGACCAAGTATTTCTGTCTTAGGTCTCCAGAATCTCACGTGATGCAGTGACCTGGTCCCTCAATCCCCCCCCCGCCCACCAAACATCAGCCTAAGCTCGATGAAGGGTAAAACAAAAGACACTTTATTCAACAACTCACTTCCAATATATACAGTCTCATGTGTTTGATTTCATTATCATATGCAAATGCAATTGCGTACAGAACATAGTAAACATACCTTGGTCATCTGAAAAAAGACAATAGGTGAATGAGACTGCAACATTATCATAATTAACTCAACAAACAACAAGCCCAAAACATAGCCGAATACGCATTCCTAGAAGTGTGAACACACTCCACCTCTAAACAGATGAAAGCAGAAGACATAGGCTCTCAGACTGCCCGTCTCCATTTTCAACACACATTATTATAACTTAAGTGTCAATTCACATCCCCCCAGTATACCATAGCTGAGTCTTATGTCATTATCATCTGTTTAGTCTCTCATGGTGTGAAGTCCTTTGTTGAAATATGCAGTTTAGGCCCAAAGTCTGTGTCACTTGGGGTGACAGGGACTTGAATTCAAGATAACAGTACTCCAAGGGTCCCCCATCATACATCCCCCAACCAGAGCCGCGCTCCCCTACAAACCAGGGCCGTAGTCCGTGGGCAGGAGGCTGGCCTCCACACTCCTCCAGTAACCCGTGACAAACGTCCCAGGAAATTCGGCGCTCGTCACATATATCCCTCCTCCTGGGGAGACTAACCAGACCCCAGACCTCCAACTGTTTTGGGTCTGTGTTAGTCTGGTGTCTTTTGCAAGGCTGTGCCATGCTCCAGAGGGCCTACTACCCTACGTCCCAATTAAAATATCCGGGGTCACCAGCTATAATCTACTCCAGAGGCATTCCATGCTTGCTGGAGGGGCAAAATCAGGGTGGCATTGGCCCCCATACTAGGGAGTTGGGGATCTGGATCAATTGCCCAGCATCTTTGTAATCCAGGGGTGGAGGCCACGGCCCCATCCACCCCTTCCATGCCAAAAGCTGCATGGAATGGTGGGCACTGGGCAGATACAAGTGGGGTTCTGCCCGGCTGCCACCTCTTCCGCTGGGTAGGCACTCAGCTGCTGGGACAAGGGACCTACAATTGCCTCTCCCGCTAGTGCTGGCTGGTCCTGGGTAGTAGGCACGACCATCTCCACCCCAGTGCTGTTGGCTGCTGCTGGGACGAGGGACCTACAATCACCTCTCCTGGTAATGCTGGCTGGTGCTGGGTAGTGGGCACGACCATCTCCACCCCCAGTGCTGTTGGCTGCTGCTGGGACGAGGGACCTACAATTGCCTCTCCCGGTACCGCTGGCGGGTCCTGGGTAGTGGGCATGACCATATTCACCCCCAGTGCTGTTGGCTGCTGGTGAGACAAGGGACCTACAATCGCCTCTCCCGCTAATGCTGGCTGATCCTGGGTAGTGGGCACGACCATCTCCACCCCCCAGTGCTGTTAGCTGCTGCTGGACCAAGTCTAGGAGGTGTTGGTAGTCCTGTTCCAACCCCCACTCGATGATAACCAGGTAGATGAAGTCTAGTCTCAGCTCCAACAACAACTGGACTGGTAGCATCCTTCTCTGGTAATAATAAATAGCTCAGAACCGCAACATCGCAGGACTGCCAAAATCATCATCCTCCTCCATGGCCTTCAACAACAGGCCTGGGCCATCATAGCCCCCCCCCCCCCCTCTGGTTGAATGCCTTCTGCCAACCAAGTGCCTCGTTGGACTGCGTACCACCATAGTGCCTAGGATGAGTCGTCCAGCATAATTTCTCTCTGGAACAGGCGTCAATGGTTGTTCTCCCAGGATAAACATCTGTTGGCTCACTTGTTCCTGCCAGCGTTGCACTGTACTTGGAAGCTTCTCTTTCTGCCGAAGCTGTGCTACCTCCATGGACTCCTGCCATAGTTCTTGCATTTCATATTTTCTCCAGTTCCCCTTGTCCTTAGCTGACATAAGGCCCTGTTCCTTTGCCAGTATGTCTTGTAGTCTCCGCTGGAACTCCACCTCATATGGGGACACTGGCTGGGGGCTAGCTCGCTCCATCTCCTGAGTTCCTCCTTAGACCGAGATGCTGCTGGGCTCCTGACTGCATTCCTGGTTTGGGATCTATTCAGAGAAGAATCCCACCGCTTGCCACCAGTGTAACAGATCCCCAATACTTGGACCTATGACGAACGTCCCAGCAAATGGGCGTTCGTCACAGAGAGAAAGTAAAAATCTGCAGCATTCCCGAGTAAAGATGGCCGAGGGGCGTGGTGACATCACGTCTGATCCCAGCTTTTTACTTTCTGCAGCTTTTTACATGGGGAGGGGCAGGGGCACGTACATTTTTTTAATTAATTATTTTTATTTTTTTTTTACACTTTTGCTTTAATGTTTTTTTAATCATTTTTATTGCTGTCAAAAGGGATGTAAACATACTTTTGACTGGCTGCAATAGGCATATGACAGGTACACTTTATGGAGAAATCTGGGGTCTCTGGGGCTTACTTTAATGAACAGCTGATCAAAGCTGATCCCTGGTCACTTGGGTCTCTCGTGGGACATGAGTGCTCGAGTAAACTGCGGAAGGTGGTGTGAGGGGGGGGGGGGGAGTCCCCTCCTGCTGCTTATAGCAATCTAGCATCTAGTTATCCCCTAATAATGCTTTTACAGGAGAGCTGATCACTGGCTCTAAAAAACGATACCAGGGTGATGCCGGCAGGCATTATCCCGGTACAACCACTGGAAGACTGACGACGTACAAGGTACGTGACTGGTCAGCTGTGGTAAACATAGAAATAAAAATGTTCTTTATAATTTTTTGCATATTTTTTGTTGTATTTCTTTAAAGAGCCATCAACACAAGCATGTGCCCAGTGTTAAAACTACAAAAGTTTCTGTTTTCTAACTAATTTTTCCTAATGAATTAGCTACTAAATATTTTAAGAGAAACTCTGGTAATTTCTATAAAAATTAAAAATCAGCAGCTAAAAATACCATAGCTGCTGACTTTTCATATGCAGATGCTTACCGTCCCAGGGATCCGCTCAGGCAAAGTGGAAACTAGGGGGGCATATTCCCCAGGCACCGCATCAAGAGGGGTGCTGCTGATCAGTGTGGCTGGTTGGGGAAATTACTAGAACCAATCTTCTGTGTGGCTCTCCCTGCAGCAGCTGAAAGCTGGCATGTCATCCTTTCTCCTGCCAGCTTACAGCTGCTGTGGAGAGAGCCACACAGAAGATCAGTTCCAGTAATTTCTTCTACTTGCCGCACTGGTCGACTGCTTTGTCCACATGTGATTCCCTCTGTTGCCTGGGCTCCTGCTATGTGCCACTGCCCCCTGCCATGTGCCTTACATGCAATGTGCTCTCCCCCCATAACTTCCCTCTACTCCTGCCACCTGCTGCAGGGCACAAGAGATCCTCAGATGGAGAGTGCTGGAACGGGGTGTGGGGGGGGGGGGGGTGGGGGGTAAATATATCATACCTATTGACTCTTCCTTTACTTAATGAGCACAGTGAGTGATTGGTATCAATAACCCACTGCGTTTACTGATAACTAAAGCATAGTAAACTGTGTTTAATATGCATCAATTTGTGAATGAACAGGATGCCTCAGAGCACCTCCTATTCATTCATCTCCAGTGCAGCTGATGTTGCAAAAAAGGGATTGGGGAATCCATGTCCCCAGTCCCTTTCTCTGTCAAAAAAGTGAAATGTATAAAACAATTAAACTATTATAAAAAAAATCAAATATGTAAAAAATAATAAAAAATTCTAAAAAAAAAAAAGTGTAAAATGAATACAGGGAAAAGAGGGTCAGTGTATACAGGGGGTAGTGTGTAGAGAGGATGGAAGAGTGTGTATAGGGTGTGATAAGGGGCTTTTAATAAGCCAGCCATGACTGTAGAATAAGGGGATTTCAAGCCTCACCTCCACAGGGGATTAGAAGGGGCATGGCCGGAAGAAAGATCAGCGCACAGAAGCAGGCCTATTAAAAACCCGCTTCTTTGCTATCTTTTTTTCCCATTGGCGCCCCTCTCTCAATTCAAGTGAGCCTTGAAATTGCCTCATTCAAACCTCACCTCTCTCAGGTGAAATTCTCTCTCAGGTTGGGGGAGCACCAAACTTAGTCTTTGCCCCCTTAAAAGAATGTCTAGCTTTGCTACTGCACCCGGGTCGGTTCTTTGCCAGTCTTTGGGTCCCCAACGCCTACCGTTGCCAACCTACCAGATCGAAATTTACTGACACAACACCTAAAATGTACTGGCACAGCCAAGATTTTACTGGCATTTCTAAAAGTTACAAAATTACAGTTTAAGTGCAAATTTCAGTATTTAGGCTACAAACAAGTACAATAGACAATTGGCAATGTGATTGAATGCAGATATTAAGGCAAAAAAATTATTCTTATTTTATCTTCGATATAGATAGTAAGTAGCACAGGGACTCAGGAGGGCAAGAAATTAGAATTGGTGCTCACACACATGAAATTGACTCTCGCAGTCACACTGACAGCAGTGAGCAGCAGCACAGATCACCACCACGACACGTCCCCTCCTGAGTCACAGTGACAGTCTCTCTCAACGGCAGGTGGTTCTTTCAGTCCACTTCAGTCCAAACTTCACTGACAGTCCCTCTCCCGCCTTGCCTTGCTCCCATCCCACAGACCCGCACACAAGGCTCTGGCCACCTTGCTCGGCTCCCTTGTACCATGACATCACACCAAACGCTCAGGCACCATCTCCACCAGACCAGTCCCCCACTGATAAGCGTCATAGCCTTATTTTTTACTGGCAACCTTTCCCTGCCACTGGCATTTACTGGCAGGAGAAAAGTGCCAGTTTTTTACTGGCTGCCAGTAAAAATACTGACATTTGGCAACACTGCCAGTGTCTCAATCTTGGATTTGGCAGCTGGCTATGAATTCCTGGTGTTTCACCATATGTGGATTTTCCCTCCTAAATATATCGGATGAAGATCTTTCCAGCAAACAGGCCATTCTCTTTTGTCTCCTAAAATAGGATGATAACCTGTATGCTGGAAGGATCTTTATTAGTGACTTATTGACAACATAGATGGGAACTTATTTGAGTATACTACCAGATATATTTAGGAAGTGGATTCCACGTGTAATGTATGTCCCCTGCTTCTTCCTTTAGGGTTTCAACAATCGCTTCATTTGTAGCTATCCTCTACTGGTAAAGTGTTAAGGATATCAAACACTACTAAATCACTGATATTCTCCTATATCTGACATCTCCCTTGTGAACGCTTGGTGCTGGAGATCCCTAGAACATGCTTTTCTTGGATATAAAGACAGATTGATATTTGTTTTTAACGATCAACTCAGGGGTACTCCTGAAGTTGCTGATAGAAAGTTCAATGAAATGCGTAGAGTCTCCACTCCTAAGGACTCCAATTATGTGATGTCCTACTGAGGGAGATTTACTAAAGCTGATGCACACAGAATCTGGTGAAGCTCTGCATAGTTACCAATCAGCTTCAAGGTTTTATTGGTGAAGCTTAATTAAACAAGCTGAAGTTAGAAGCTGATTGGTTACTATGCGCAGCTGCACCAGATCCTGTGTGCACCAGTTTTAGTAAATCTCCCCCAATGTGACAAAGAAAAGATAAACACTGTGTGGTTTAAGCCAATAGGCGTGGTTACATTAGATACTTTTTATTCCTGTACGTGGTTTTCCTAATATGAATTTTTTCATGTTTAATAAAATGAGGATTTTGTTTATGTACCAAGAAGCGTGTTACTTTCTATGTATTTGATGTATGTTGATTATGGCTGTCTTGTTATTCATTTAATTTGAATAAAATAAAACTTTTATTGGAAAAAAAAATGAGGATTTTATTATAGAAATAAAGTAGTGTGTGTTTGTTTGGCACCATATAAAAATCCCTGATTTAAAAATAAAGAGAATTTTGATTTTGCAAGCTTATTGGGGATGTTGGTACTTATGACAGCATGTAATACAAGAGGTCCTTATGTTCAATAATCATTCTATGAAATTGGGTGCCAGTCACATTGGATACTTTAAAGATTATTTTATGGGACCATAAGCTCAAGGAAAAAGAGTTATGGTACAGGACACCCAAAAGTCAACAAAAAGTCAATACAGAAAGAGGAATCTTAAGGGAAATCTGAGAGTGGCAATCTGTACTCTTAAGACTGTTGATCAGCTTTGGGCAACACAAATACCCTTGCTCTGAAGAAAATTTTGTGTAAAAGGGTTGTCATTAATTTATCAGCGTCAGGTTCAAAGTAGAGCCCTAGTTAGCATTGTCTAGGGTGTACAGTTAGCAGGGATTCAATTTTATCATGAAGAAATTGTACAAATAACTTTTCAGTTGAGCCATCAGACTTTCAGTAATGTCCACCGACAGCAGCTACTACCCAGAATACTCCACAGAAACAAAATATCTTCCCTCTGGTGCTCCAACAAAGCTCAAGCTTCACTCCTCCTGGATATACCTACAAGCAAGGCAGTGCAAGTCCTTCAGGCCCAACACTTAAGCTCACTCTTGGCTTCACCCTCCCCAGGTAGCAGGCCTTGGAGGTAGAAATCCCCAACACAACATTCTTTTCTGGCAACAGCCCAAAAAGCAAGTACAAGTAGACCTTTTTAAAAGGTCATCCTAAATATTTATATTTTCCGACAATATGCAGCTCTAGCAATAAACATCCTAGTGGTTAGCTAGGAGGAGATAAATATTCATAACTCCGAGTTCTTAATACCTTTTATTCTTGCTTTATTGTCAAGGACACTCCCCAATAGCAGGCAGAAGCAAACAATCTGAGCATATGGAAAACCTAATGAAAAATTCAACCCTAATTACAACAGTAAATTTAAACTAGGGACACACCTGCTGAAGGCAAGGGAACCAGTAGGAGAATGACCAGACTCATGTTACTTGCAATATATCAGTGTATTCTTGCAAATTGATAGCAGCAGCGAGAAAATGTACAGTTTTTCCAAAACCATTTTATCTATAATTTTACCTTACAGTTATACAAATGCAGTAAGCAATGGCTCCAGCAGAAAAATGACCAGGCTCCCAAAAGTTCAAATTCGTCTAAATTATCTGATACGTTTGAAATGGGCAGGAAGAAAGTTACTTCACAATAGCAGCAGGAAGATAAACAGTCCCTTGATAGTTAGGTTCTACTGAAATAGAATTTTAAATCTCCTGTATGCATATAGATTACCTTCAGTGCATTCACAGGACCCGGCATCTAGTAGTTGAAATGTAAAATAAATTACCTTTCCCCCATTTTTTTAAAAAATTTCTTTATACAGTATCAAGGCAGTTGATAGAATTTTGAGGAAGCAGGGCTGGAAATGGAGATGGCTGTCAAGCAAGAAGGGCAAACATTAGAGGTGAAATGCACACTCAACAAGGCAGCCAGTGTAACACTGTGTACCTCTGCTGTGGAGGCCTTTCTCTCCTGTCAGGCAGATGATGAGACCGTGGTAGTCTGTAACCTCTAACAGTGGACAACACTGAAAAGACTGACTCATTTGGGGACAACTGCCCTCGCCTTCTACTGGAAAAACCACTGCATCCTGCAAGGGGGGCAACAGAGAAGCAGCAGGACACAGACCAGACAAGGAACCTAACAATAATCTGCCTTAAATCTTCCAATAAATTGTTTTCATTTTGTTTCTTCCTTTTTGTTGCATCACAGACAAATCATAGAACAAAATCTGCACTTGTTATATTCTGCTATTTTAAAACCAACAGGTCAAACTAGAAAACAACATCTAATGCCTGCAGATTGGCTATATCACCCCAATGTGCTGGCTCCAGTTTAATGACGCAACTACTATGATTAGAAGATTCTGCCAGTTAAGAGCCGTTTTTCTGATTCCACATGCCTAGGTGAGGATGTGAGGATTGTTCTATCTTTCTAACAGTGCATGGAGCCATTGATGAGTCCTCCCCTAATGTGATTTGAAGGATCTATAATCATAATATCTGGATTAAGTGGATGACCTAGTATATCTTTGATTCATCATTCTGCAGTGTTCAAGAAACTGTTATTACTTTTAGTGGGTGGAATTTTGTTTGTAAAAGGTATACCTTAGTTTTTAACCTGTGTTTTTTTTTTTTTTTTTTTTAAGACACAAAACACAGCTAATATGCAAAGGTATATCTATTATTCTTGTTTATTATACCCCTACCTTTCCCCTTTACTAAACAAGGGGAGCAGTATAATAAACAATACTGTATTGTTAGTAACACAACATGGAATGTACCCTTGAGGTTCTAATATTAATAATAGGGCCAAGATATATACCTTGCAACTACTGGCCAGTCAGCCTAACATCAATAGTATGTAAACTTTTGGAGTGGATGATAAGGGACTATATTCAAGAATTTGTGGATGAAAATGGTATCACTAGTAGTAACCAGCATGGATTTCTGAAGTTTCATTCATGCCAAACCAACCTATTACCTTCTATGAGGAAGTGAGCTGTCATCTAGATGAAAGAAGGCCTGTGGAAATTGTGTATCTAGATTTTGCCAAAGCATTTGATACAGTACCCCATAAACACTTAATTTACAAACTCAAAGGTCAGTTGACATTGATGACAGTGTATGTACCTGGAAAGAAAACTGGTGTTCAGAGGGTAGTGATAAATAGCATATATTTAGAATGGACTGGAGTTGAGCAAGAGGGTCCCCAGGGCTCTGTCCTGGGACCAATCATTTTTTATCGGTTCATAAAAGATATAGAGATGGGTATAAATTGTTTAATCTCAGTGTTTTCTGATGATACAAAGCAAAGCAGAGTAATAACCTCACAACAGGATTTAGCAAGTTTATAGGAAGACTTCGATAAAATATAGGAGTGGGCAACTACATGGCATATGAGGTTTAATATTGATAAATGTAAAGTATTGCACTCGGGGGCTAAAAATATGAATGCAAGTTACTCACTAGGGAGAGAACCACTGGGGGAATGAAGGAGGGAAAAGGATCTGGGGGTCCTAGTAGATCACAGGCTCAGCAATTTCATGCAATGCCAAGCTGCAGGAAGCAAGGCTAGCCGACAATAAGCATGCATTAAAAAAGGTATCTACTCAAGAGATAAAACTATAATTCTACCACTTCACAAAAGTCTGGTTCGGGAACATCTTGAGTATGCTGTCCAGTTCTGGTCACCAGTCCTCAGGAAGGATGTGCTGAAACTGGAGAGATTCCAGAGAGGGGCAACAAAGCTAATAAGGAGACTGGAGGATCTCAGTTATGGGGAACAACTACAAATATTAAACATATTCTCCCTGGAGAAGAGGCACTTACAAGGTGATGTAACCGCAATGTACAAAAATCTAAATGGTGATTTTAGTATAGAGAGAACGTTATTCAGCCTTAGGTTGTTTAACAACACATATAGGCACTTAATGAAGTTGGAAGAGAGCTGGTTTCTTGTGTTATCTCAAAGAGCCCTCCTAGTTTTTAGCTTGGATTACAGATCGATAAGCATTTATGTTGTAGAGATTTGAGAGTAGTAGTGGTTGTGTAGTTTAGCAAAAGAAACCAGGCTGACAACAGTGTTTTTGTGGGCTGAGTGTTGTCAGCCCACAACAGGGCTTAAGAGCTGAGTGCATTTCTGGCAGATCAACAGATATTTTTCTGTACATGCAGTGTATTTAACAGGATAAATCAGAGAGAAATGTGCATGTATTGTAGAGATGCATATACTTTTTTTATGTTGCCTTGACATATGCCTAAATCCCATTTATTATCCCCTATCTCAGACCCCAATTCAACAAGAAGCCTTTAGGTTTCACCAGCTTTCTCAGAGAGACAAGAGAGAAAATAATGAGAGCCTTTCGTTGTTTTAATTACTGTGTAGCCTTCTCTCCTTTAAGATGCCTGTATTTTGTTTTTTTACATCCAACTTTCTCTATCATTAACAAAGCCTGAATAAGATAATGACGTAGCTTTGTCGAAAACACACAAAAATGGAAAAGAGCACTTTCTGCATTTCTCTCAGCTTAAGCAAAGAAAGCTGTCACAAATGTTGCTGCAAATGTAGTAAAAATGAAAGACGTGAATATTTTTGCATCTCTTTGACTAATTTTACATCTTATTTAAAGCATAAAGCTGGATTCTCATGTTCTCAGTGATTGTTTTGACAGCAAGGGACCTGCTGGGGAGAACAGTGGTTGTCTTTAGTCTAAATGTTACACAGCACTAGTGTAGCACCGATACTGATACTGTTGCCAATACTGAGCTTTTGCTTAGTATTGACAAATGCTCTGTTACCTGAAAGTGATACCTTTGCGGTGCAATCTGAACCCATACAAAATGAATAGGCTTAAAACCCAGACTTGTCATAGTGATTTCAGCCTGGGTTCGCACAGAAGCAGTGCGGGAAACTGCATGCAGACAGGAATCGCACCACACTCCTGTTCCAATCGCATGCGATTCTTTGCAGTGCGATTTGAGGCTATTCATTTTCAATGGGCTCAAATCGCACTGCAAAGGTACCGGTACTCGGCATCGGCAAATACGTAACCAAAATTATCGGCGCTCATACTTGCCGGTAAAAAAAAAAGTATTGGTGCAACCCTACACAGCACTATCCCCAAAAATGTACATGTGAGCCAAGTAATTTAGGGTGCGCTTGGCAAGAGTTAGAACTGCCCACCAAATGCCTCTTTAAGGCTAGGTTTACATAAATAGCACAAAGTTCCAAGTATTAATGCACCATTAACATGAAATAACTTTAAGCGCTACAAGCTCCCCTAGACTGAAAGCTCCATGGTATTTTCAAATTTGTGAAAAGCAAAACACTGAACTGTATTAAGTGACTGTTGCAAGATACAGCAAAACCTTGGTTTGAGAGTAACTTGGTTTAAGAGCGCTTTGCAAGACAAGCAAAATTTTCAAATAAATTTTGACTTGATATACAAGCGATGTCTTGATATACAAATAGCCTCAAGTCACAGCTAAGTATAAAAGAGAAGAGAGGCACCTCTAAGTGTAGCAATATGGTTATATTTAATGAAGGTACAACATTTAGCAACTCACATGGTTGATGATTGGAACAGGCACATCTAAGGATCCAGGCATCAGGGGTAAAGCTGTCCACATAGACCATCCTCCACACCGCCATCTACGTCATCCCTTCCATGCTGCCTCTCGCTATCAGATCGCTTTACTCCAGGGTGGTCTTCCCGGTCAGGATTACAGAATGGCAGCCGGCGGTGCAGAAGATAGTCTATGTGGACAGCTTTACCCCGGATGCCTGCATACTTAGATGTCCCTGTTTTATTCATCAACCATGTGAGTTGTTAAATGTTGAACCTTCATTAAATGGAACCATATTGCTACACTTAGAGGCGCCTCTCTTCTCTTTGATACTCTGTAGCTCCTGCTGGATTTTGCTTCTAATCCCCTTGTGGAAGTGGCTATTTGTGGATGGACATTTTATGGTTACACAACCTATCGCAATGCTATAATCTTTTTATATGGGCTATAAACTGAAGGACATATGAATAAATGGTTGTGGAACAAAGCATCTGAGTTTCCATTATTTCTTATGGGGAAATTTGCTTTGATATAAGAGTGCTTTGGATTACAAGCATGTTTCCGGAACGAATTATGCTCGCAATCCAAGGTTTTACTGTACATTTCTAAATTAAGGAGAGGAAACAAAACAAAAAAAATCAATGGATTCACTTTATACACAGTAGGAATATATACAAACCTATTTATTGAAATTGTATGTAAAAAACTGAAAAATTGTCTACTTACCTTTTCTTTTGCCAGTGCACCTTTGTGGCAGCTTAAGAGGGATTAATGCTCCATCCTCTCACACCCATAGGATAAATTATGTTTAAATTATTTCCAACTGAAGAAAGCAGTATGCTTTGTAAATATAACAAGCCATGAGATTGGGAGGGAATTATTGTAAGCTGCCACAAAGATAGGCAACAAGAGAAGAAAATTGCAGAAACTAAAGTATACAATTTTCTCTTTTCCCGAGGCATCAAGTCAGCATACAATGGAATTTAAATATCACAAAGGAAGATAATGCAAGAAAAATGTGTTAAAAAGTAGCAGATCCAGCATCACTGACTACGGTACGGTATGGGAAAAACATAATTTCTTCTTTCTCCACTACTAATTAAAGTACAAGTCTGGCCAAAAGCTAACTATGCTTAAACCTACTCCCACCCCCATTCTAAGCCTTATTCAAACTACCCTGTAAAGAAAAGATGTGTATACTTACCGAATCTAAGGGCACTCTGGTCCAGTCACATGATCAGGTCCCAGCACCAGCTTCAGTGTAGAGGACGGGCAGCGGACAACAAATGCCCTATAGTAAGACTGTGGGTGATGTCATTGCAATGCTCTGCAACCGTTGTCGCTGCTCTCTCTTCTCCCCTGAAGCTGGCCGCTGGGGAGATCGTGTGACAGGACCGGAGCGCCCATAGATTAGGTAAGTATACACATCGTTCCATTACTGGGTAATTAGCAAGGGCTTAAAATGGGGGTAAGAGATTTAAAGTGGTTGTAAAGGCTCAAGGTTTTTTTACCTTAATTCATTCTACGCAGTGCCTAGGATCATCCGGATCACCTGGATCACCCCCCATCCCCCCCCAAGCAGTGAGTGAGCCTGCTCTGCGAGCAAGGACAGTTATATTCCTGACAGGCTTTCATCCCAGGTTGTCTGATTCCCCATAAGGGAGCTTAGCATTCTCACAGATGTGAGTACATTCTTACATTTTGCTAAATAAAAATAAGTGCAGCACAGTATATTTATATCCCTCTAGTGAAAAAACAAACTCATAGTTCTCACAATATAATATTTAACAGATCAATAATAAAAATCAAACAAATAATACATTGCCCATTGTGCTGAAAATGATGTGCAAATAAATGTCAAACTAACATCATGTGTATTAGTGCACTTTAATCATCCAGTTCACTTCACATCTACTAGACGTTGAATAGATCTGCTTCATCGGGGGTGCCGATATATCCTTCTTTTATTAAATAGATATTTTCATAGTAGGAAATTGCACAAAGGATTACAACACAACTCTCCCCACATATAGGAGGCGGGGGGTTATAAAACTGGAATGTGTAATTCTACGACTATAAACTGAATCCTTGGTTTCAGGCTGGGAAATGATTGGAAATCAACATCTATAACAGTGTTTCTCAACTCCGGTCCTCAGGGCACACTAACAGGCCAGATTTTAAGTATTACCTTGGGGAGATGCAGACTAGAATACTGCAATCACTGAGCAGCAAATGATATCACCTGTGATGTATTTCATTTTTTTTTTTTGCAAACCTGGCCTGTTAATGGATCCTGAGGATGGGAATTGAGAAACACTGATCTTTAACAACGGGAGGGATCAGGAGCCCTATTTCCCAAGACTGCACTCACTTTTTGTGCTTTTTGTAAGGTTAATGGAGCCCTATGTTTTCCCATCAATAATAGGACAAGACAAAGATGTCCCTTGTCATCATTGTTTTTTGCCCTAGTTATTGAATTGCTCTTCTATAACATTAGACCAAACCTTGAGATAAGGGGCATAAACATCAGGTCCATGGAACAAAAGCTTTCAAAATTCGCTGATGATATCTTACTGTATATTATATAGTGGACCCTGGTATATACCTACCTAATATCATCCCAGAATCATAACAGTTTGGTCAACTGTTAAATTTCAAATTTCTAATTACAAGAAATCAAAGATCCATTCTGCAGCCCACTAAACATGATGCAATAGTTTAAATCTTCCCTCCCCTTCACATGGAAAGCGCACACTTTGCAATGCTTCAGTACTATTACCTATTTTAATTTTTTCCCCCTTATTATCTACCTCCTAAAAACTGTCCCAATAGGACTGTCACAAGCTTTATTCATCCAGATGCATAGGTTAATTAGTGACTACATACTGTTTGACAACTTTAAAAGACCCAATTTAGAGGAGGTGCTGGACCGCCAAGACTTACATTTATATTATCGAGCAACAACATAGATCAGGATACTTAAAGTGATTGTAAAGTCTTGTTTTTTTTTTTTTAATTAACAAACATGTTATACTTAGCTGCTCTGTGTTGGTTTTGCACAGAGTGGCTCAAGTCCTCCTCTTCTCGGGTCCCTCTTCTGTGCTCCTGTTGCGTGTCCCCACAGCAAGCAGCTCGCTGTGGGGGAAACCGAGCCAAGTCACAGCTCCCTGTGCCAATTCAGACACGGAGCCATGACCCCGCCCGCGACCTCTCCTGATTGGCTAACTGACTTTGATTGAGAGCAGCGGGAGCCAATCATGCCACACTGCTATCTTAGCCAATGAGGAGGGGAGTCCCGGGCAGCTGAGACACTCCTGCAATATTGCTGGATAAAGATGGGCTCAGGTAAGTATTTGGGGGGCTGCTGCACATTGAATGTATTAAGATAAAAAAAAACCTTCTGCCTTTACAATCCCTTTAAATTACATCATAACACAAAGGATAAAGCTTGGATCACTCTAGAAAAGTAATTGGCATGGCGTAATCTGGTGAATACCCCATGCCTACATTCTACCCACAGTGCCCTATCATTCGAGATGTCCCATCTTTCAATTACTATTTTAAAATTCTGGGCTCAATTACGAAGGGGCCCTTGCAAAACCCATCATGCCCTGGATAAAAAAGGTATCTCCATTCCAAATAAATATTAACCACTACAGCTGCTGTTTCATGAAACACACACCTCTAACAAGTGCTACAAAAATAGCATGCTCCTGCAAAAACTAAAGACTGTTAAAGCCGTATTCCTCTCCTTAGGAAACAGGAGCAATGCCTTAACAGCTTTTTTAACCAGGGTGCCTTCAGGTTTCTTCAGGGGTGCCTTGGCAAAATGCCTAAAAATTGCCCCAAAACTGTATACAAGCCAGTGGGTGTATCAAGCCTACCTTTTAGTTAACCCCCTCAACTCCAGGAGATTTTACCCCTTCATGACCAGACCATAATTTGCTGTGCACTGTGCCACAGAGTTTTCTTTTGGTGGTATTTGATCACTACTGGGTTTTTTATTTTTTTATTATATAAACAAAACAAGACTGAAAAGTTTGCAAAAAAAAGTATTTTTTTTTACTTTCTGCTATAAAAAAATTCCCAATGAAAATATTTTAAAAATCTAATTTTTCATCAATTTAGGCCAATATGTATTCTGCCATATATTTTTGGTAAAAAAAAGTCCCAATAAGTGTATATTGATTGGTCTGCGCAAAAGTTATCTCGTCTACAAACTAGGGGAGTAATTTTTATTTATTTTTTTACTAGTAATGGCGGAGATCAGCAATTTTTAGCGGGAATGCGACATTGCAGCGGACAGATCGGACACCTAAGTGACACTTTTGACACTTTTGAGAGGACCAGTGACACTAATACAGTAATCAGTGCTAAAATAATGCACTGTTACTGTACTAATGACACTGGCAGGGAAGGAGTTAACACCAGGGGCGATCAAAGAGTTAAGTGTGTCCCTAGGAGATGCTTTCTAACTGTATGAGGGTTGAACTCACTGGATGAACACAGAAACCTGTGTTCCTAAATAAGAGAAACACAGCATCCTTGTGTTCATCTCTGAAAGAACAGCAGTCTGCCTTGTTTACATCAGCAGACCGCTGTTCTGTCTGCATGGGGAGTGATTGCAAGTGGCCGGCGGACATTGCATCTGCCGGACCTGCTGATTTACTCCCCCTCTGGCCAATTGACATGGGTGCGGGCCCCTGTTGGCGCGCACCCCCCCCCCCCCCTCTATCTGTTACATAAAGCAACGTACATGTACGTTGTTTTGCGTAATAGAGCTGACCTGCTGCAGTAAAACTACAGCGGCTGGTCGGCAAATGGTAAAGTTAAACATAGCTTTACTATTTGGCTATGTTACATAAAAATCATTCTTATGTAATACTGTTTTAATGGACAGACTTCAAATCTTAAAGCGGTAGTATACTCCGCTATTTGACTTTTACCTACAGGTAAGCCTATAATAAGGCTTACCTGTAGGTACAATTAATATCTCCTTAACCTGCTCGGCCACTCACAGCAGCGGAGCTGCCAACCCAGGAAGAGCCGCCGAGGAAGCATGTCAGTGCCCTCAGTGTTGTCCAGACGACCGTGTCGGGCTTCGTTCTAAGGTAAGTATTTCATAATGAGCTAATATGCGATACATACATAGCTCATTATGCCTTTGTCCTGCAGGGTTTGTTTTTTTTTTTCAGGAGTATACAAGCGCTTTAGTCTCCATTCACATTAGTACGACTTGTCAGGCGACTTGGCCAACCTGACAAGTCACGCACCGTCGCGGTCCATTGACTGCTACAGGAACCGTTCTAATAGGAGCGACACAAGTCCGACTTAGAAAAAGGGTCCTGTACTACTTCGGGGCGACCTGGAGCAACTTGCATAGACATTCATTTTAAGAAGTCCGTGCAAGTCGTGCCGAGGTCGCGGTGCACGCGACTTCACAGGTCGCCCCCGAAGTCGTGCTGCTTCAGTGTGAACCGGCACTTAAATTTTGGGGGTGTGCAAAATGTGTAAATATTGTGTTTATAATAAAAAACAGGAAAATGCTTTTTTTTAAAAAAAAATTTCACTATTTCTTCCAAAAAACCTAGGAAATAAAAATATACGTATAAAAACCTGCTACCCTATCTGTCCCAAAAAATGTGGAACTGAGACATCTCCGAAACTGAAAAACACTCTGGGACTCAAGGGGATTAAGGGAGAAAATGGTCCCAGGACTCAAGTGGTTAAGTGACCGCATCGTTTTAAACAGGCATGCTGTGTCATGGAATGAAAACAGCAATGAACTTCCTGAGAGTGATACCATTAGTAGCTAAACGCATTGTCTGCAGCGAGAAAATGATTCTCCTCTCCGGGGCACCGCATGCTTATGACTTGTTGTGTACTCTGTATGAATGCACAATTGAATGTAGTAAAGGCAGAATGACAGTGTCTCTGTCTATAATCATCTGTCTGGAAAAAAAAAAAACTCAATGCAGCCTTTTCAGTCATTATAAATGCAAATTATTTTCTGGACTTATTCATAAGTTTTATATGTATTTAGTGCAAGAAAATTTGAACAACCAAACATTAATGGTGTCATGTCCCTCGTAGTTTCCTTTTGTCAATATAGTCCTAACTGAGTCTGATCAGTGAGCTTTCATTTTGCTAAGTGAACAATTTGATTGATTTACTAAAAGAATAGAGTTTGTTCACTTAACAAAATGTATGGACACTGCAATGTGAATGTTTTAAATTAACCTAAACCCTTTTACACATGGGCTGAATGTTGGGCAGCATCTGCCAGTTTAATAGAGACTGGCTGATATTCGGCTCATGTGTACTGGACTCGGTCCGACAGAGGCCGGCCATTCGGACAGCTTCTGTCGAAGGGGTATGGCCGAAAAAGGTCTGTTGACCAGCTCCTGATCTGCATTCTCAGCCAACCACTGAGAGCACTGACCGGAGTGTTTTGGCGGGGGGCCGTCCTCCTGCCAGCACACAATAGAACAGCGGGGGAGTTGAAATATCTAGGAATTAAACTATCACCGTACCCAGAAAAGCTTTATAAGATAAATTTTTTGCCCTTATTAAATGAAGTTAAAACAGAACTAAATAGACTAACACCAAGAGCTATATCATGGATGGGAAGAGTTAATATCATAAAGATGGTAATTTTACCTAAAATATCATATAAATTCCAGATGATACCAATACGGATCCCACAGGTTTTTTTTAAAACATTAAAAGCACTAATAACCAAGTTTGTATGGAAAAATAAAAAACCAAGGATTAAATACACAACATTGAGCAAGAGTAAGGGAGAGGGGGGATTAGCACTGCCAGACTTAAAAAAATATTATCAGGCATCAATTCTTACACGGGTGTTGGAATAGGGAAAAAAAGAGAGTGAGAAAAACTGGGTAAAACTCGAAAACATAATGAGTGACACAGATTTGGGTAAAATGATTTGGATTCCATCAAAATTTAGAAAATTAAATAGTAATTCACACGGCATTACACGACAGGCACTGAAAATTTGGGATATGATACACGCCAGAGAGAAATGGAAATATAACTCACCATTAATACCACTTCAGGATACTACATTTTTTGCACCAGGGGAGGGTAAGGATTATGGAAAATGGATGGGAGAAGGAGACGTTAGGTTGAAGGATATTATGAAACAGGGAAAAATTGCCAGTTTTGCAGAATTGAAAAAGGGGAGGGACTGGAACCTCACCGAATGGAGGTACGGCCAGTTGAAACATTTTGTTAATTCTCTCCCCCAACCGATCAGAGAAAAAAATGATTTACTACCATTTGAACGGATATGTACATCTAAGAAAATACGAAATAGTATTTCAAATGTGTACAAAATTCTTAATGAAGGAGAGGAGCTGGCAAGGCCTCCATTCATGGAAAAATGGGAAAAGGACCTTGGTGTCCATGGTGAAAGCTTCCAATGGGAAAAAAGTTTGAAACTGGTTCACTGCTCCGCAATAGATATGAACATGGCAGAAACCAATTATAAGCTGCTCTCCCGATGGTACAATACCCAAGATAAAGTGGGGAATTTTCAAGGGGAGAACTCAAAATATTGCTGGAGGGGATGTCAAGAAATGTGTACAATAGCCCATATCTGGTGGGAATGCCCAAAAATCAGAAAATATTGGCAGGAAGTACTAGGCGGAATCAAAGAAATTACCAACATAGACATTAAAGAAGATCCATGGGTGTGCTTATTTCACGGGACTAAAATGTCGATAACACAATATAAAAAATCCTTGATCCCCCACTTGTTAAACTCAGCAAAAAGTTTAATCCCCCTACATTGGAAAGAGAAGGAACCTCCATCATATAAAGAATGGCTTTTACGTGTAGAGAAAACAAGAAAGTTAGAATTGTTAAGAGTGTGGGGGGAAGAACAATATGAGAATAGGATAGAGATCTGGGAGAAATGGCAAAATTTCAAAGAAAAAAGGGATTGTCTTTAGATGTAAGAAAGAGAGGGGGGTCGATACGGGGAAAATAGGGGGGAAGGGAATAGGGAGTTAATTGGGAAAAAGGTTTTTCTTGTGAAAATGATAAGGATTTGTATTGTATTATTACCTTTGTATTTGAAAATCTTTAATAAAGAAATATAAAAAAAAAAAAAAAGAACAGCGGGGGAGATCGCTATACTAATGTCAGATTGTTAGTACAGAGGCTCCGACCTGAGCTGTCAGGTTTTTTTTTTTCACTCAGTCCTGCTAGGTTGAAAGAAAAAAAAAAAACTACCCAATCATTACAAGGGACACCCAATCATTACAAGGGAAGAAAAAAAATGTTTTTTTGCTTGTGCATGGCTGATTTATAGAAGAGAACACAGCTGCCTTTTTTCACAAGAATAAAAAGATACACATAGTGGCGCAAGCAAAAAGGCATAAGAAAACTAATGAATGTCCATAGGGCAGTCTTACAGACTACCCTTATTGTCCATGTTGTATATGGGGAACGATGTTTAGCTCAGAGCCAGCCTGGAGGGGAGCGGAAGCAGTCTCCAAACATGTAATGTAAAACAGAGAAAAGACAGGCACCTCTGAGTTAGGACTGTAAAAGTTTAATGTTGCAGAGTACATTAAAAACGTACATAGAAGTAAGTGGATACAGATGCACAGGTGATCCGGTGTCTGGGGTCTGCATGGGGACACTTCTGGGGTCCACTGTAGTTGCTTGTCTCGTGTTCCTGTCCAGCAGGAAGTGGTGATGACGTGGAAGGACGAGTCCGAGGGCTGGACCACATGATGAGCCGCAGCGTCTGCCATCTGGGAACCACCGGCAGGCTCACAAAGCGTTTCGGAGCATGCACACTGCGGAGGAATACCAGCGCATGCTCCTTTGTCAAGCTAGTGTATTGGGAGTAGGCCATGCTTATTTATATGCTCTAGAGCAGTGCTCCTCAACTCCGGTCCTCAGGGCCCACTAACAGGCCAGATTTTAAGTATTACCTTGGGGAGATGCAGACTAGAATACTGCAATCACTGAGCAGCAAATTATATCACCTGGGATTTATTTCAGTTATCTTGCAAACCTGGCTTGTTAGTGGGCCCTGAGGACCAGGGTTGAGGACCACTGCTCTAGAGTAGTGCCACCGGGTGGGAAGAATGCGTAAGACACTTCACGGGAGGACACTGTAACTCCATCTAGTGGAAGGCAACGTGCACTGATCGACCAGGAGGCATACTTACCAACAAGCATGCTGGTGACACCATCAATAAATAAGTACACAAGGAAAACAAGAAAAAATAAAGAACAAATAGGTTTTTGGATAGGAAATGATTAATGTGCTTAAAATATGGAAAGAGGAAAAATAATAATAATAAAAATAAAAATGAATATAAAAAGAATAATAAAAATAGAATTAAAAACTAAAAATGAAAAATAATACATGAAAAATAAAAAAATAATAAATAGAAATGTGCATATGTCAATATAAATGGTAATGGAACCAGGGAAATGTCTATACATAAAAATATTTTTAGAAAAATGGAAATGGAAAAAAAAAGGGGAATATAAAATTAAAATGTGAGGAATATATGAAAAGGAATATGAAATGTAAATTCATACAATGTAAATAGATAATGAATCATATGGATAATGCCACACAATGGCAGAGAAATATATGTAAAAGTGAAAACAGATGTCACACATATATATAAATATATATATATGTTTCAAATGAAAAAGCTAATTTTATTTATAGGTGTGTATGTATTAATAAGGGAGATTAGATGGAATTAAAGATTAGGGATATGGTTGTGTTACTATTTCGTGGTGATTGGGGATAAAGGTAAAGGTAAATTAATCTGATACTAGATTTAAGAGGATCAAGAGGAACCACTGGTGGAAATATTCTTAGCTGTTGGAAATAAATATGAAATGTAAATATTTGCCTTTTTCACAAAGCTTGGAGAACATAGACTTTCCAAAGCGACCATTCACTTTGTGAACAGCCTCTATCTACCCCAAAATTTAATGAACAAAGTCTTGTGATTAAAAGGATATCACACTTGTGATTTATTTTTGATATAATGGCGTGGTAAATTGCAAAACAAAAGTTTAAGGTTTACTTGTTCACGTCCTGTTTTTAAAAATAGCCAGACTAGTGCACAGCTTCATCTATAGCACCTGCCTGTCACCTAATGGCACATGTACACAGGGTGATTTGGCCCATACAGAGCAAAAAGTGGCCTTTTTTTGGTACCCAGGAGGCACAGATGTAGAGTATAGCCTGATGCCGGTAGCCTGTCGAAAGTAATTTATTAAAGGCCCCCTAAGACTTGAGGCATGCATGTTAGTATGAAGGAACTGCATGTTGATTGTATGGTGTTGTACTCATGTGGATTCAATGTCATCTCAAGGTCAGAGGCCAAATTACTTCTCAAGGCCCCACATACAGAGGGATAACATCTTGTACACTTGTCTTTTCACTGACTATGGAGACATTTTCAAGTAAATAGTGCTGAGCACTGATTGTTCTCTACCAGCTTTTCACAACATACTTTGCTCTTTAATCATGTTCATCCCTGAATGCAGAGAGAGGAACCACTGCACTTTGCAAGGCCTAGCACACCATAGTTCCAATTCTAGTCCCTAGGAGGGTTCCATTCCACAGCGATCCCAAAGATAGGGACCTTGCCGCTTGGTAGGGTTCTCCAAGTGCCAAGCTTCCCTTACCTATGGAACCTCCGTCATGGATCACCACCGTTCCCTCTCCTGAGCTGGCTGCTCCTCCTTCTTATCACTCTTTAGGTAATTTCCTCAAGGGTTAACCAGTATTTTTACATTTCACTTCATAATCCGAAGGGTTAACTTGCAATTGTATGCTTCGTTTATCAGTACATTGTAAAAGCACATTCATGTCCCCTTTTTTTCCTATGTAATCAGACCAGGTGACTCACACTTCGCTTATTGAATAAAGTCATATTCACAGACTTCATAGAAGTATATTTCGTGCAATACAAAGAATCATAATTCAATTTCCACTCTCTCTCTCTCTAGTATGCACCTTATAGTCTTGTACCTGCTTTCGCTTTGCTGTGTGGTGCTGTACATATCTCTTTTAGGATTAGTTGCATCCCTGCAAAGGAATCACAAATAGGCCAGTCATTGGAACCCATACCGGGGTTCCACTAAGAAAGGGCTCCACTGTAAAGTCCAGTTTACATCCTCACACTGTCCTCACCGGTTGCTTCCCATCCCTGAACCGACCAGGGCCTGTCTGCTCCTGCATATATCACCTCAGAAACAGGATTGACATGAGTAAGGGAAGGCACAGCACAACAACGAGTGTTACCACTGCAACACCACACATGAAAGGTTTATGTGGCAAACACATTTAACTTTTTGGCACCTTGCTACATGCTGCTATGTTTGCAGAACTTGGATGTTCCTCAGTATCTGTTTTTGATTTCTTTGGAATGTTCAAGGCACTAAATGTAGGAGTGACCAGAAATAGTCCCTGGCATGGCATCAAGGGCTCAGTGACCAGGTCTTGCTTGCAGCAGGCAGAAGCAGAGTCCATATCCAAGCAAGGGTCTGGGCAGGTGGAAATCGGGGAATAGTCCAATTTCTAAAGCAAGAGTCTGGGCAGGCAGTGATCAGGGAGTATTCTGTTAGCCAGGCAATGGGTCAGCAACAGGAGAATCTACAATACGATGTTCAGCACTTAGGACAGAGCCAGGGGTGTGAGGCCACTGGAACAATCTGAGGGGAAGGCTGAAAACCCTTCAAGAGCAGTACTGAAGCCGCCAAGAGGGGAAAATAGCGTGTTGCTGCCAGAGTCAGACCTGTTGTCTGGAAATTACCAACGAGTGGGTGAGTAGTGGCAGTAAAAGGCAGTTGGAGCAGCCACAGGGAGGGACCCAGTAGTAATCTGGCTCACACTCCTAACAGAATTTAGCAGATGTTCCATGTAATACCACTGGTGAACCCCTGTCTAACTCAAAGTTCAGAGTCTTTGGCCTTCTTGACTGGCCAGGCCAGGATGATGAAACTCACACTGTAAATGCATGGGAGTTTCTTCACTCTGGCACAGAACTGTGCAAAAACTGTACACTGAAGTGTGCATATAGAGCTCAGTGTAGACAATGCAAATCCTGACAATCCGGGAGAAGCATATAGGACACAAGAGACACACAGAGTAAAGTATTTTTTAAAAAAAAACACTGATATGTAGGATTTTATGACAGAAAACACTCTGGGGGGAATTCAATAAAGCTGCTATGCCATTATTCTGGAGTTAATTCCTCCTATTAATGTTTTGTGTTGAATTTATGAAGCACTTGCAACACTTTTGGTTCTGACAGAGACTTGTCTACCAAATTCAGGTAGTTCAGAAATGCATCACTTTTACATTGGGGAAGATTTACCAAAACTGGTGCACACAGAATCTGGTGCAGCTGTGCATAGTAACCAATCAGCTTACAACTTTAGCTTGTTCAATTAAGCTGTGACAATAAAATCTAGAAGCTGATTGGTTACTCTGCACAGTTGCACCAAATTCTGTGTTCTCCAGTGTTAGTAAACCTCCCTCATTGTGGCACATTGAATGTGCCAAATGTGAAAGTGGGGCTAATTAATTCTGAGAGGCTCAGGCAGATTTTGCGAAAGTGTCTCTTGTGCATTCTAAAAGGGACGAAGAATGCGCCTAATTCATATACCTTTCTAGGACTTGTACTCGAATTCGGCTCATGCTGCGCCACTTTTAGTATGCACATAAGACACTTTCGCAAAATCTGTCTGAGCCAGTTTTCCTCTCTGTACACCAAAAGAGAGTTGGTCTTAATTAGCACCACTTTTACATTTAGGGCATAAAATGTGACACAATGCAAAAGTAGTGCATTTAATGCGTCAAAAAGTGGTGCATTTAGAGCTACCTGAATTTGGTGCACAAGTCGCAGTTAGAACCAAAAGTCTCGCAATCCTTTCATGAATTCTGTTTATTACAAGAGGGATTAATGCCAGAATAGTGGCGCAGCAGCTTTATTACATTTCCTCCAGCATGTCTCTTCTGTCATACAAAGCCTACATGTTAGTGTTTTTTAAGACTTTACTTCCACTTTAAATGTATGTTTTTTTCTCAAAACATTTATTTGTAACTATTTTTGAAATTCTTTATATTATACAGTTAAAGTCTTTCTTAGCAAAGGAAATAACTGCATATATCAATAAAGCGCTGAAATATCCCCGTTTTTAGCTTCTGTTAGTATTTCTATTGTTTACCACGGCACATTCCTGTCTTTTAAATAAGCTTGTATCAGTAGTAAAGTTGAACTAATGATGGGAAAGGACCTATACCCTGTGGGGGTCCATTCACCTCTCCTCCCTCCATATTTCTTTTATATCAAGTTCCCTCCCACCTTCTTCTGGTCTCCATGGAGACAAGCGTTACCGCTGTGGCAGAGGAACCATTATCATGCTAATGGCTCCCTTTTCTTCTTCTGGAGGAATTCTTGGTGGGAAAATGATAGTACTTTAAAAGATGGGAGGGGTAGTGAAAATCCTCCCCACCCCCCCTCCCTGGAAAATGTGACTCCTTAAAAACAACCTCCAAAATGAGATCCTGTGGGAAGCTGAACACGTCTACTTCTTTTTTTTAATATTTTTATTTTATCTTGTTTGGTCCCTTCCCAGTTCACCTTGTTTGCACAGAGAGAGTTTAGGATTACATTCATTGTTGGTTTAGTTGTCTTCTGAACTATGAAAGTTTTTTATAAAGGGTTTTATATACTATATATTACCAATGCTAGCAACGTTAAGACGTTATCACTGAAATAACATTTTAACAAGAGAAATGCTAGGAGAACTCATAGCGTTGCCCTTAGCAATTAATTTTCATATATATATATATATATACAGAATATAGTATCTAAAAATATAAATGAATAAATATATATACATATATATATATATATATATATATATACTGTATATATATATATATATATATATATTTCACAGATGCGGTGAGCAGCACAACAGCATTGGTTCATTAGATTCGTGTGCAAAGCAATCAAGGGATTGCTGCACAAATATTCTTTCTTTTATTGGAAAAACATCCAAAAAGTACATACCAGTACAATTGCAGAGTATTTCATTTAGTAACGTTTCGGACTCTAAAGTTAACGTCCTTCCTCATACAGAAATACATCTAAGGCTGGCCATACACTATACAATTTTCTTATTCAATTTCCTTTAGATTTACCTTAAACTATGTAGTGCAAGGGCCTGTCTGATTGCATACAAATTGAAAGTGTTTAGGTTTGACCTCATATTATATGGTTTTGGTAAATCTAAAGGAAAGTCGAACAAGAAAATTGTATAGAGTATGGCCAGCCTAAATCTTCATACGAATACAAAAGCTTATATATGCTCAATATCAATTAAGAATCCACCAAGTCATCAATTATTAATTAATTCACCCAGGTGTCTCCAATTGGTCATTAAGAAGACTGAGATAAGGTTACAAGGATTGGATCCTTCCCCCCATACAACTAGTAGTATCCAGTATATTCTGTCCTAATGGTAAAAAAAAGGAGGAATATTTATCAATATGATAGCTCAAAAAGAAAAAAAAAAAAAAAAAAAAAAAAAAAATATATATATATATATATATATATATATATATATATATATATATATATATATATATATATATATATATATATATATATATATATATATATATATATATATATATATATATATATATATTAATATCAGGTTTCTTAACTGTTCCTTACTTTCTGCAAAAATAAATAAATAAATATACTTAGAATAACCTTTTGCCTACTGGGGATAAAATTTAAAACATTTTTGCAAACATGGTAAAATCAGCAATTTTTTCTAGAAATTACTGTAAATCCCTCAAAAATATATATTTTCTGAAAGCAGAGACCCTGGAAAATAAAATGGTGGTAATTGCAATTTTCTTTATGTTGAACGATATTTGATACTTGATGTTTATATACACGTGCTCAGCCTATGCTGTGCTTTTTATATGGGGGTGTATGCAGGGGTGATAAGGGTGCTTAAAAAAATAAATTATTTTTATTTATTTTGTATAATTTTTTATAAATTGTTTTAAAGGATAAGTACAGCCAAAGCTCATTTGGCTGTACTTCTCATGTGGATGACAGGAGTACAGTTCGTTCTGCCCTCCTGTGACCCATTTTCAGCAAACAGTGGGATAAAGCTGATGTCACAGAGCCGGTCCATGCTCGGGAAGGACCGCGAGCATATAGTAGGGATCCACCCACATGCTTTGACCAGCAGCTGGCTCAGGCTGACAGTCAGCAGCTCTCTGCTCAGGGAGCTGTGAGGACCGAGCGATCAGCAGTGTTTGATAATTCGGTACTGTTAGAGCCGGCGAGGGACAGATGCAGCATCAGACTGATGATGCATCCACCTAGGAAAGTATGTTTCTTAAAAAAAAAAATGTTTCCCATACTCCTTTTTTTAAGTGTGTTTTGCCACAACATTTCATATTGCTGATAGGTGTCTGTTGTACCATGTACTTGTATGAAAAATGATCCTGTTCTCTTTGCATTGATTCCTTTGTGTATTATTCCTGGTGATCCTGCCAGTCCCCCTGTTTCCCTATTTAAACTGACCACATTATGCATAAGAGCACATCCATCACAGTTTTCTTTTTTGCATTCTAATTGAGAGCATAGCCTGCCTGTGCTCCAATGGTCAGACCTGTGCTGACATGTCCCCTTGCACAACTCTTAACTGGGAAGATTAGTGATCTGTTGTTTCTCTGCCTCCTGCCACCCCCTCTCCTCCCGCACCTCCTGAGTGTCTAAAATCATTGATTAAAAAAAAAAAGAAAAACAAGGTACTTCTAATTTTTTTTTTTTTTTTTAAATACAAAATGTTTGCTTAGTATTTATATTTTAAACTGAATAGGTTGTATTACAAAGTAAGGGTTCACATATACTTTACCTTTATTGCTATCACAAAGGGGGCTAACAAGCCCACTATGTGATAGCATGGGCAGGCGACAGGTACTTTTTATGAAAACACGGGGGGTCTTCCATCCTTTGAAAGCCCCATAAGAGTGATCAGGTGGCTCTAGAGATCACTTCTATCAGAAGGTCGTTCACCAGCTCCTAACTTCTTCCCATTCATTTTACAATAGGCCAGCAGGAGCACTGTTGTTCTGGGAGGATGTCATATGACATATGCCGTCCTCCCAGGATCACTTCTCGCATTCACGACGGGCCATGCTCTGGTGCGATCTGTCTCCCGCCGTGTCCACCGGACATGACCGATGACAGATTATTGTACCTGTCAATAATCTGCCGGTACCATGTGCCCATTGTGGCCAACCACAGCAGATCACATGACAGTTGTACACAATGAAAGGCTTTGATTCATTCTGTTCATTGTGTACTATTGTGATGAGCTCTGTGATTGATCACTGTCAACACATGGTACAGACAGAGCCAATTGCAGCCCCTCTGTACCATGTGATTAACTGTGGCCAATCACAGCTAATCACAGTAGTAAGCACTGAATGAGTAGTTTTCATTAAGAAAAAATGGTTGCTTACAACTGTAAAATTTACAGTTATAAGCAATCATGTGCAAAAAAAAAAAATCCTGATCACCTCCCAGTTTACTTTGGTAACACTGTATTACTCTGGTCACTGTATGTAAAAAAAATGTAAAAGAGAAAAAAAAATGCAACAAAAAATAAAAAATATTAGGAAATTTGAATAAAAAGAAAGAATTAATTTTTTTTTTTTTTTTTACATACTGTCACCAGTCATTGTCCCTGCTCACTGCAACAACAGTTATATGATGATTCTGTACTGCACTGGTGACAGTATGTAAAAAAAAAAATTAAAAATCAAATGTTTTTAATTTCTTTATTTTCCAAAAAAGTGTGACAAAAAATTACAACTTCAAAAAACATCACCATGCCTCTTACTAAATATAGTGCCTTGAAAAAGTATTCATTCCACTTGAAATTTTGTCATGTTACAACCAAAACTGTAAATGTATTTTATTGGGATTTTATATGATAGACCAACACAAAGTGGCACATTTTGTACTTGAAGTAAAGGGGGCTGAATACAAATGCACTGCACACTTTTTAGATATTTATTTGTAAAAAAATTTGAAAACCATTTATCATTTTCCTTCCACTTCACAATTATGTGCCACTTTGTGTTGGTCTTTCACATAAAATCCCAATAAAATAAATTTACGTTTTTGGATGAAATGTAGAAATGTGGAAAATTTCAATGGGTATGAATACTTTTTCAAGGTACTGTACTTTGGACTGACTACTTTCCAAAAAGGGGGCATTTAGGGGATATTTGTACTGTCCTGGCATTTTCATGCCTCAAGAAATGAGGTAGGCCATCAGTACTAATTAATATACAGTGATTTGGATTATTTTCTCCAAAAGAAATGTAGCAGTATACATTTTGGCTTAAATTTATAATGAAATAATATTTTAGAAAAGGTTTGGCACACAAAAACACCTCTTCGCACAAGTGTGAATCAAAAGTGACAAATGTGCACAATATACATGTGAATGCCACTAAACATCCACTGTTGCATTTAGCAGCAACAAATAGAAAGACCAGGGAATATGTATGCCTGAGCTCTTCATAGTACTGAAACTTTATTTATGTAGTTTCAGCACCTAAATTCTTAAAGTCAAACCAAAATCATAGATTTAACGGTTTCCAAAAACAGACTTTAGGGTCTCCAATCCCGGATCTATGCCCCTCATTCGGTGTATTCCACTGAGGGTGCAGTTCAGGCTAGGAGATACCATGTAATCTACAGATCAAGGAGAGAAAAATCTCAGCCACCACACACCATACAAGCCCAGCCTGTAATAGGCGATAACATCCTCAGCCTAACTCCATCAAGGCCACTCCCTCTGACATGTTTCACCCCACCCATGGGGCTTAGTCATGGAGCTTACCATGACTAAGCCCTGTGGGTGGGACAAAACATGTCAGAGGAATGGCCTGGATGGAGTTAGGCTGAGGCTGTTTTTACCTAATACACACTGGGCATGTATGGTGTGCGGTTGCTGAGATTTTTCTCTCCTTGTTTTGCGGATTTCAACAAACAGTTACATTCCTGGCATTCCAGGAATTCGAACTGTCACATTTACTTGTGCTCTCAATCAAATAGTCAAACCATCCAATGGCTGGTGTTATAGCTGATCAAATGTGCAGGCAGTTGCAGGTGAAACAGAGGCTAAGAATGCAGCTTCTTTGGCTGAAAAGGATAGGAGGGTTTCGTTTCACTTTAATATTTTACTTTTTCATTTAATTATAAAAAATAATCCTACTTTTTACAAATAAAAACTGGGACACTAGGCATGAAGGTTGGTGTCTTAAGGACAATTGGCAGCAAGTGTGTACCTTTTTCCCATTTTGAGCCCCGTCTGCTTACCCTTTAACATTTGTAGAGTGCTTTCCAAGATGTTCCCCCCAAAATGGGGTACTTGTTAGGGATATGTCTGAGGTGTCTTCAGCAACCCTAGTGACCAGGATGGGGTTCTAGAACTATGTGGAAGAGCCACCTCTTTTGCCCCATGGGGGGAAAGTGGCTGGCCACTTATTTCTGGACAACTGGATTTGGGTGTTCCTTGGACCCCTAATCCATTCATTACATGCGTGGTTATAGAAAGAGTTAAAATGGAAACACACACACATACAAATACTCATGAAAAAAAAAGTTGTAATCTTCTTTAGGAGGAAATCAGGGCACCGAGTGAAAGCATTCAGTCAGCTACTAATTCTTTTCAGAAAACATAACAAACAAACCAGTAAATTCTCCCAATCTACTTTAATCTGAATTCTGTTATTCTCCTGCAGAATATGGAGGAGGGGAGTAGGAATGTACTTCACTATGTCTGTGTTATGCACACTGAACAAAATTATAAACGCAAAACTTTTGTTTTAGCCACCATTTTTCATGAGCTGAACTCAAAGATCTAAGACTCTTTCTCTCAAATATTATTCCCAAATCTGTCTAAATCTGTGTTAGTGAGCACTTCTCCTTTGCCGAGATAATCCAACCACCTCACAGGTGTGGCATATCAAGATGCTGATTATACAGCATGATTATTGCACAGGTGTGCCTTTAGGCTGACCACAATAAAAGGCCACTCTAAAATGTGCAGTTTTATAACACAGCACAATGTCACAGATGTCACAAGTTTTGAGGGAGCGTGCAAATGGCAAGCTGACTGCAGGAATGCCCACCAGAGCTGTTGCCCGTGATTTGAATGTTCTTTCCTCTACCATAAGCCGTCTCCAAAGGCGTTTCAGAGAATTTGGCAGTACATCCAACCGGCCTCACAACCGCAGACCACGTGTAACCACCCCAGCCCAGGACCTCCACATCCAGCATCTTCACCTCCAAGATCGTCTGAGACCAGCCACCCGGACAGCTGCTGCAACAATCGGTTTCCATAACCAAAGAATTTCTGCACAAACTGTCAGAAACCGTCTCAGCGAAGCTCATCTGCATTGCCGTCCTCATCGGGGTCTCAACCTGACTACTGCAGTTTGTCGCCGTAACCGACTTGAGATGGCAAATGTTCACATTCAATGGCGTCTGGCACTTTAGAGAGATGTTCTCTTCACAGATGAATCCTGGTTTTCTTAGATCTTTGAGTTCAGCTCATGAAAAATGGGGCAAAAACAAGTGTTGTGTTTATAATTTTGTTCAGTATAACTCCTTCCTAAATCACTAGCCACATTCACAGTTCCGAGGTGGGTTGGATCTGACCAGTGCTGAGATTATTTTTAGTATCAGGCTTTCTGTGTGAGTCAATAAGTAGGGTGCACTATCTGGTGTGTTCCAGCATCACCAGATTACAGTGAATAGGCTGTGGGGAAGTACAGCAGTGCCAAGAAAAAAAGAAAGGACTCATTAGGTGGAATGTGCTTCCTGTATGCCTCTTAAGGTTTAATCTTAAAGCAGAATTATACTTACCTCCACTCCAGTGGTGCACTGTTCATGAGCTCCCTCGCTGGTGCTGACATCTTCTACCTGGCTTCTTCCAAGTGCAACATCATCAGCCATCTGCATTGGCTGGCCCAGAATGACACAACTCCTGCACATGCACATGGTAGTCAATTTATCCTAGCAATCAGACTCTGAAGAAGAATGCCAATAGACTCGGTATAAAGGTTCGTCCCACTCGAAGTTATGGTTAAGAAGCTTATTGAAGTTGACAGTTCACAGGTGATAAGTAAAGCCAATGCATTATGGGGGAAATGCCTCCCCCTCCATCAGGGCTAGTACACAGGGAAACATTAAAAAATTGATAAGTACTGTATCTCAAAAGGAGAAATTCAATGGTGATAGGTAAGTAACTTATACACTGATATAGATCACTCATTGGAATGATAGATACATATGATAAATAGATAAGTTAAAATAAATGGATATAGAAAAATAAATAAATGTATAAAAGGACACAAATAGTTAAGATGAAAAACTCAGAAAATCATAAACTATGATCTATACTTTGCTAGGCAATAGATCATCTCAACAACGGTTTTATAAAAATCCCTTATTAAAGGATACTAAACAGTTGTGTATTCATAACAGTCAAATTCATACACTGCGCAAAAAAAATAAAGGAACACTTTGAAAACACTTAAGATCTCAATGGGGAAAAATATCATGCTGGATATCTATACTGATATAGACTAAGTAATGTGTTAGGAATGAATGGATGCCACACCGTTTGATGGAAATAAAAATTATCAACCTTCAGGGGGCTGATTTCAAAGACACCCCAAAAACCAAAGTGAAAAAATGATGCAGCAGGCTAGTCCATTTTGCTGAATTTTCATTGCAGCAACTCAAAATGGTACTCAGCAGTTTATCGGAGCATGCTAATAATGAGACGACGGATGGTGTCCTGGGGTATTTCCTCCAAGATCTGGACCAGGGAATCACTGAGCTTCTGAACAGACTGAGGTGCAACCTGGCAGCAACGGATGGCCTGAAACATAATGTCCCAGAGGGGTTCTATTGGAGCTAGGTCAGGTGAGCGTGGGGGCCATTCAATGGTATCAATTCCTTCATCCTCCAGGAACTGGCTGCATACTCTTGCCACATGAGGCCGGCATTGTTTAAACACTGTTGTCATTATTAGCGCTGCACTTAATTTTACTTCACATTGTTTATTGTAGGTTATATATTCACCTTTAGTTTTGTGCCAGCTGCTACACACATTATTTATTACTTGCGCTCACTTTATCCACTAAATTTCTACGAGGGTAGAAAAAATGTCAATGGCCTCCACCTGTAAAACCGTTCCTGTTTTGGAGGTCATCTCATTGTTGCCCATCTAATGCAACTGTTGGTAATTCCATTAACACCAAAGCAGATGAAACTGATTAACAACACGCTTTGCTACCTAACTGACCAGATCAATATCCCAGGAGTTTAATTGACTTGATGCTATACTCTGAGCAGTGTATATAAAATGGTGACAATTCATTTTAGTTAGGTCCAACGAAATTTGAAAATTACACAAAATTACAATCACATTGATAATAGGGATACTTTCTAACTAAACTCTCCTATCCTTTACAGCGAAGGAAGCTGTCATCTTAGCCTCAGTTTAAATTTGCATTTGCCATGGTGCTGCACATGTGATCATCTATGACACCAACTATTTGTTGGCTTAACAGTTCGGTTGAGAGCTAACATAAGCACACCAGTAACTGTAAGAGTTATAATTTATGGCATGATTTGAATGTAACTGATTTGGGAAAAAGTTAAATCGGTGGGTTTAATTCCAGGCCTGCCCAGTAGTTGCAATGATGAATGTGGAGATTTGATCCCAGAATGCAGATCGGTTGAAACAGAAGCGATGAAAGAGCATAGTGCCAGAGGCATGGCACAGAGGACAGAGGTCTCCTTGAGAAGATGTTTTAGAGGACAAAAAAGGAATATGTGCTCTATGCATGGTCTTGAATTGTGTCTCTCGCCAGACTTTGGAGGTGGCTATAGAGCAGGTTTTAATGTAACGCATTAAAAAGTTTTAAGCACACAGGAAATTCTGGAGTGTGATCACTGCTCAAACAATATTTTTAGGATACAAGTCCATAGTGTATATAGTGAATAGGAAATGCATTTGGACTAGTACTCCCACCACCTGCTGAACATTCCCAGAAGAGGAATTGTGCTGGGTGAATGACTGGGTGCGTCTCTGAAGAACAGCATTGGAGACAGTGAAAGTTTAGAAGCCAGAGGAGCTTTTTTTTTCTTTTTCAAGAGCATCTGCGTGATCCATTTTTATTTTTATTTTTTTGGTGGTACTCACCTCACTCCCACTTAAGTGTTTCTTAAATGTGAGCAGCTATCCTAGCTTGGTGAAGTTCCTCTTTACTGGGGTCAGAACTGTCAGAAACCGATTAAAGGTGTATGCTACTACCTCTTTGGGTACCTTCTGTCTTACAATTTCTTTTTGGACTTTAATACATTGCTTTTGCCTGCTGCTTGATCTGACTGTCAGCTTGCTTTGTGACCATGCTTGCCTGCTGCATTATGTGATCTTCAGTCTATCCATCCTAATAATTGTGTACAGCAATTGATTCTACCTGAAATTCTGCTTTGAAATCGTCGCTTGCTTGGGATCTCCTTCATTTCCTATTCAAACATAAACTGCACAGCAGTTTAAATTAGGAAGAATACATTTTTTTTGTTTTAAATAAATGTCTGTGTTTTTAATCCTTCCCATAGTCACATGCATGATGCATGACTAAAGGGTGCAAAAGGCCCCTAAGCCCAACCTTCCACAGAGGGTATTGCCAAATATTTACACCCCATGGGAGCTTATTATCACCCTTCTTGAGCACTGGGTGTGTCAAATTAAATGGTCCCATCAACATAAGTAGTATTTAAATCAGAATTGTGTTATTATGACCAACTATTCCCTGCTACATGCTGATAAATAGCTTATGAAATAGAGAATGATATGCTCTATTACATGTAAATTGATTGCAGCCTTCTAGCGACTGATTGCAATTTTTAATAGTGTGATTAAGCTTAGAAAATTTGCTGAAGATTTTGATAAATCAATACTGCATGACCTGTGGAAAAGAAAAGAATTTGGATTTTGCATAGGAACAAAGTCTTACATTAAACTAAAAGAAAAATAGAAGTGTTCCCTTTTCTTTCCAATATCAGTAAGGAAATTCCTTATAATAAAAAACAATTTTAATGCTGGACAAATTAAGCACGGTTCTTTAATAATATGGCTCAGATATATTATGGGTTGTTTGTAATGCAAAGAGATGGCGTTGTTGGTATGGTTAGATATTTACATTTATTTAGGAAAGCCATTGCGGTCCACTTGTTACAACATCAAGCAAATTTTTATATCCTGGAAGCTTTGAATAAAATATAATTAGAAAGTGATTAAATATATCAAGCAACACTATATATAACTCTTCGTTTAACAACAATACTTTCTCTTTGTCTTCCTAATTAATTATAAATTATGAAATATACATTGTTTCTCAGGCACTAATCAGATTCACAGTTTGACAGGAAAGGGTATTGCAGTACCAATGCCTGTCTTTGCATGCCAATGCCACCTTCAATAATTAATTATAACCAATATGTGAAGTACACTTTCAGCTTGTCAATGCTTGTGTGAGCAGTAACGTCAGCAATCTGGCTGTTGTGTCTAACAGTACAAATGTACGTACAGCCAAATCATCAGTGATAACAAGTCATAAATACTGTAGGCGTAGTGTTAAGTTCATACTGCTAGGTTGATTACTATTTACTGATAAAGTGACAGTTATTTGCATACCTTTTTTAGGCATGGCCACCACCCTGATTTGTACTGGGTGTCCCCTGAAAATCAGAATATACATACATCTGTGACAGTTTCTTGGCCCGGTGATTTTCTATTCATGTAGGAAAAACTGCAATGTGGGAGCTGGTGGAAGTGTTTAGTATCTGGAAATACCAGGTTTTATTACAAGGTTTCTTGGGCAGATGCTGGTATACAGTGTTACATAAGCATGTAGAGATAGTATCTAGACTTTACTGGTTGCATGGTCAAAAGCGAAGTAGGTTGTAAAGTCAGGATTAGGACAACAGCCCTCGATCCTGCAATTTAAATCAAATCAACAATGATAGCTTCCATATTTTTATATTCACATGATCCTTTTAATTACTAATGGTCTTTCTATGTTTGCCTCTTACTTACCGCCTTTTCAGCAGATACATGACTCCTGCCCTCAGGCAGGCTGTCCTTGTACATGTGATGCAACAAATATCCAGAACTTTGGTCCTGGATCCTTCAGTTTACTACAGATTAATCATCACTCTTTAAAGGGAACTCACACACTCTTAGTATTCATCATTTTGGATTGACTTCAAATGTTGATCTTTCTTGCCCTGTAGCTAGTAGTCTGCCTATAATGAAATCAGCTATGTTTTCTGAGTGTTTGACTCTCCTGTTATGGTTACCTCTGGGAAAGACCTTTGACAACATTCTTTGACTATGCACTATACTACATCTATTGATCAGCATAACAGTTGGCTACTCATTTGACTGCATCATCTAGCTTACCCTTGTTAATAAAACAGACAAGTTATATTTTATCTCTTGCACTCCTTACAGGCTCTCCCACAGTTCATGTAGGATGCTGAAGTGGATTGGTGGACGACACCACCAAGTAGTCATGGTGGAAAATAAGTATCTTCACCAGCACACTTTGGTATAAAGGTATTCTTGTCCTGCATTCACATAAAGTAACAGGCTTCAAGCATCACAGGCTAATGTTTCAGGTCCATATATATATATAAGCAATGCTGTAACTCCGCCATTCCTAGTCCATTTTCTTGCATGACTGTGGTTTCCTTTCCATGTAAGCCTTCTGCTGAAAAGGGTGTCTAATTTTAAAAAAAAATAAACGTGACAAATAGCAGATTAAGATCTGCACTTTTTGCCTTCGGTAATATTAGTTTATTTCAAATGACCATTAGTTAATGCTAAAAAAAAATAAAAATATGCTTTAAATAGACACTTTCACCAAAACAAAGTCCCTTAACAACAATAAAGAGACCACTTAGGCAATAATGACAAATAATTAATGACAACGTTTTTCCAAATGAATAGGCCCATGGCCAAACTGCTCTGGTTGATAAGACCTACACTAGTGCTGAATTAGAGAACAAAGAAATAAATTAAAAAGGTGATGACTACCTCATTGTGAATATTTTGTCATCTACACACACATGAACACACAAGCTCTATGAACAGAAAGCTATGAGAATTAAAGTATTAGAAAAAAAAATCAAGTTCGAGAATAAACCAAAACGAAATCCTTTGGTTCTATATTTACCAAAAAAAGTGTTATTAAAAGTGAATTAAAAAATGTAAACGCTTTTAAAGTACTTTAGGTTTTTAATTAAATTCTGTCTTCCTGTTCCATTGATTTCAGAGAACCTGAGTTTTACAAATTGTGCATGTCAACCAGAATCATTTTGCAGATTGGTAAAAAGGACTGCTATTTACTGCTCGTGAACACGTGTCAAGAACCTGTGCTTGTGCAAAGGGCATTATACAGCAAATGAGGCAGGACAATTGCATTGGCTTTAACCGCCTTAGCGGTATCCCCGAGCGTGACTCGGGGTAGGAATTTTCTGCTATTAGCGGTATCCCCGAGTCACGCTCGGGGTCAATGGGCAGAGAGTGCAGACAGCGCAGCGGAGCTTCTCTTACCTTATCCTGGCGATCCAGCGATGAGCTCTCATTGCTGTGACCGCCAGCCGAGATCTCCGCCGCTCGTCTATCGGTAGGAGGACTTCCTAGTTCCATTCCCTGCAGCAGCAATGCTGCATGGGAGCGGAACTAGGGAGGGAAATTAAAAAAAAAAAAAAAAAAACGTTGCACAAAACACATAACACATTTTATATATATATATATATATATATATATATATATATATATATATATATATATATATATATGTATATATATATATATATATATATATATATGCAAATATATATATATATATATACATATATATGTATATGCAAATATATATATGTATATATATATATATATATGTATATATATATTTATATATATATACCTATATACACACACACACATACATATATATATATATAAAATTATATTATTGATTCGATTATAATTCATGCAAATATATATATATATATATATATATATATATACATATATATATATGCAAATATATATATATATATATATATATATATGTATATATATTTATATATATATATATATATATACACACACACATATATATATATATATCTATATACACACACACATATATATATATATATATATACACATTTATATATATAATATAATATAACGCATGAATTATAATCTAATCAATAATATAATTTTATTATACATATTATATATTAAATAATAAAATAATATTATTGATTCGATTATAATTCACTTGTTTGTGTTTCAAATTTATCACATCTGGGATGTCTACTAGAGACTTGTTTTGGTCAGGTTTAAGTCAGTAATTACTAAGAATTGTAGGCCTATAATACATAACGCCAAATTTCCATGAAAAGAATTGTACCGCTTTTGGAACAGAATTCCTGACAGAATCATACCGCCAGGGAGGTTAAAGGAAAAGATTTGTGAATAGTTAGTTATTTCTTCACACATACCTTTACAAGTCTTCATGTGTACAGTATGTGCTATTATGAATAGTAATGAGCGCTCCAATAAATATATTTTAGTGCAATTTAAAATTTCCTTTTCTCAGAGCCTATTAAGGGACTTACCTTGATGGTATTAAGCAATGTAGGTTTATACTGCTTCTTACAGGAGAAATTGTCACTAGGCACATAAATACTGAAGGCCTACTCTTTTAATGCTACAACCCCCTCATCCCAGGCCTTGTGAAGTTGTAGCAAACAGTCCAAAGTGAAAAAGATTGATGGACACAGTATGATGGTATTAAGCATGGTAGGGATATCCAAAATAGACTAGGCTAGGAGGCAGGTACACCAATTCAACACAGGTAAACCAGCAAAAAACAAAAACAAAAAAACAAGGGCTTTAAAAAGAACTTTCAGAGCTTAGAAAACAGAAGACCAGGTCGCAGCATTACAGATTTGAGTCAAAGGGGCCTAATAGCAAAAAATGCCCAAGAAGCACTCACTGCTTTAGTACAATGGGTTTTATTAGGAAAACTGAACACTTTAACTTGCAGCTCGTAAGCTTGCACAACAACCTATTAAATCCCCTGAAAAAATGGTGGATCTTGAAGCTGGAGAACCGTTCTTTGGACCGTTTGGAATACCAACCTGTTTGCCTAAAAGAAGCGGTGACCGAGAAGTAAACCCTGATGGCCCTCTCTACATCCAGACAATAAGGAGAAATCACCGCAGTTTGAGTTCTTGGATAACTCTACAATCTACAATCTAAATCTACATGTGCTAGAAGACCAGAAGGTAGAAGAAGACTTTGTGGTTCTGGGAAAGAAAAGAATGCTATGATGCAATGTAGGAACAAAAGAGAGGTTTGATGCAAAATAGAAATGGTTCAACCTGGGTTTTTGATCCTTATAACTGCAAAGCTGAGATACTGTAAGTGTACTTTTACCTCCATTCACTTTTTTAAGTAATATCATTCAGCCAATAGCCGTAAAGATGATCTCCCACTAAGGGTCATTGTAACGCTTTTTACACTGTTGTTCTGCCAACATGTGCTGCAAATCTGAATCAATGACAGGGATACCATGGCCAGAACACTGCAAGCATCTAGTTCCATGTTCTCTGATCCTTATTTAGCGATTTAGACCAATTAGCTAAAGTTTTGCAAATAGGAATGGTGGCTAATAAAAGTTGAAGTGTCAGTCCCACTAAGGAGTAGATAAATCAATAAAGTGTTTCCAACCTTATGTCAGTGGGGCCTTAAATGACAGAGCATCTTTGGTAGGAATAGTTAAAGCCTTAAGGTGAGACACAGAAGAGTCAATAGCAAGGGATTTACAGTCTTTATGCAGAAATCAACAAAATACAGGTGTACTTTCAAGCTTTAAGGGGAATGCTCACCCTCAAATAAAAAAGAAGAAGTTTCCCTCCGTTGTGGTCACCCAAACACTGACTGAAATCAGAATCTGGAGCAATTGTGCATAACAACCAATCAGCCTGTATCTTCCATTTTAAAAGTTTATCTGAACAGGCTGAAGTTGGAAGCTGATTGGTTACTATGCACAGCTGCTAAAGTTTCTGTTTGTTCCAGTTTCCATTTTTTTCTATGCCAATCTCCACTTTACACACACTACAAGTAATGTCTGGAGCAGAGTTATCATCTGTAGCTGCCGGGTGATCACTATACCCTTTAGTGACAGACAGTTGCTTGCACCCAAGTGGGATATACACCTTTAGGCTACGTTCACATCTTGGCGTTGCTAATTACAGGCGTTTTTTAGGCGTTTTTATGGGCGTTTTTGCAGGCGTTTTTTGTGCAGGCGTTTTTAGATTGAATAGAGACCATTGGAAAACGCCTGTAATCTGCCCAAAAAGAAGCTCATGTACTTTTTTGAGCGTTGGGCGTTTTGCTAACAGCGACAAAACTCTCAGATGTGAACAGGGGCCATTGAAATGAATAGGATTTGTCTTGTTGGGCGTTTTGAGAGCTGATCCTAGAGCAGAAAAACTCCCCAAAAACGCCCCAAAACGCCTACATGTGAACGGAGCCTTAAGCTATCCTAATTTCTATAAATATTCATCGACCTGAGTGGTACCATAGGTTAAAGTATTTGTAAACCTAAACATTTGTGTACACATATAAAAAAACATTATAAATACATTTTTCCCCATTTTTAAGTGATCACATGACCTCTGTTCTCAGCTGCATAAAGGGCTCAGAAAACCGGGGTAGGAGAAACAGCAGCACATAGGTCTTCCCAGTGAATGTCTGTGCAGGGGGTCCTACCAGGACAAGTCTGATAATTGGAGGATAGTTTCTAGCATAGCCATAAATCTGACCACGATGTGTTCTCATACCTAGTGCGGTCAGATTTTAACAGGAAAGCAGAGGGACTGGCAGGGTCACCACCAGTTCTTTCACATAAAGGAAGCAATACAAAAAAAACAAGATACATTTTCATACAAGTACATGGTACAGCAGGCACATATCAAGAATAGGACATGTTGGGTCAGCAGGAAAATAAAGTGGAGATTTTGTCAAACCTCTGTGTGTGCTACAGTGTTTTAAAGTTGTGACTATTTTTCTAGAATTTTAGAGCCATGAGGAAAGCACTCTTCTGTGCCTATTATAGACTTCATTCAAACATGCAGAGTCAAAGCTGCTTTTATATGTGCCTAGAGTATGCTTCTAAACAATGAATTGTGGTATTGATTTCTTAAGGTATCTTTCAGACTCGACATTTAGCCAGTGCTGGGACAAGATCATCCAGGGACCAGAGCAAAGATGCCAAACTGTGCCCCCCCCCCACCCTTAGGGTTAGGGTCAGGGTGCCCCATCCCTGCAATAAACCATTGTGCCTAGGGCAGTCACTCCTCCTGCCCACCCTTGTCCCGGCCCTGCACTTAGCTACATTTAGGACTATTCATTATAGTTGCATTCAGAGAAAATAGAATTCTGTGTGTCCAGAATCCGATTAGGAATTCCAAACGCAGCTCTTTTGTTGAAAACGCTTGGAAATGCGGCTATGCCTGCTTTAAACCATAAACTTCTAAACACAGGAAAAAGTGATCTGGAAAACCTAAAAGTTAATAGCACTTCCCAGAGAACTTCTGCATTTATCAAAGCTAAATGCAGGAGTGCAAGTGTGAATAAAGCCATACAGCTGCCATAGCTGTCACCCCCCACCCTTAGGGTTAGGGTCATTCCAAACGCAGCTCTTCTTTTGAAAATGCTTGGAAATGCGGCTATACCTGCTTTAAACCATAAACTTCTAAACGCAGGAAAAAGTGATCTGGAAAACCTAAAAGTTAATAGCACTTCCCAGAGAACTTCTGCATTTATCAAAGCTAAATGCAGGAGTGCAAGTATGAATAAAGCCATACAGCTGCCATAGCTGTCACCTCATACACTCTCATAGCGCAGTAAAAGAAGCGTCTGTACACGTTCTCAAGCAGCAACCACACACCATGGAAACACTAGCAGAGTGCCAGAAGGAAGCGGCTGTAATGCGCGTGCGCCCGTGCATGAGTACAATAATCTACTGTGTCCGCTTACATCCGGCTGCCCATAGGCAAACATGGAGCCTCCGATCAGGTCAGCCTGGGTAACTGAAAAAGGAATATGATGGGACCGCTCCTGTGAAAGGGCCCCTATACGTTAAAAGTTAGAAATAGAATAACAAGACAAAAAATATTTACAAAAATATTTATTTAGCACTCCTGCCTTACAGTCCCAGAATGGTGAAACTATACCTTGTGATACTGTATATATGAACAAGGTAATGTGCTTTATATAAAATAGCTACAATGTTAAATATCAAAGAATACTTTATATCCATCTATAATGCGGTATTATGTAACATAGTGGGATGAAAAAGAAGACAAAAAGAAATTGGAGGTTTTTGTTTATGCTTTATTTAATTCAAATTCAGCCACAGCCTGCATCACCCTGCTGGTCTTCTTAGAATGTTCAGACAGAGAGTCCATTGTCCAAGCTTGTGAATATAGTGCTGTTATTTGAAAGGGACTCTTGTTCATATGGGAGGCAAAACATTCGTCCCCTGTCATTCCTTCGTAGAATGCACTTGTGGCACAGCTCGGTGCAGAGCTCTTGTTGACCCAATCTGATCTCCTATAGCCACCAATTCTTCAAATATAGTTCTAAAAATAGCAAGGAGACTTTACTAAACTATTTCTAACGGGTTCTAATCTGAGTCACTATTCTTTTAGAGCATTACTGACATGGTAGATACAATAGCATTCCACTATATACCAAATCTGGAAAACACCCTGAAGGCAGGAACATAGTAGACATTCATGGGGGTATTTGCTGATTAAAGTTCAGTATATTGAAACCTAGGAACCAAAATATCATATAGTACAGCTTACTGGTTCTTTTTTTATTTAAAGGTGCACAAATGATCACAATAAAAAGTAAGTATCTAACAGCTTGTATAGTATTGTATAGCAAGGGACAATTAGCCAACAGAAAAAGAACAACGATAAAAAAAAAAAAACAGGTTCAAACATTGCAGTACATGCAAATAGGGCCAATAAAGGCTGACATGCAAAGCCAACAAAGGCTGATTGCTCAATCAGTAGACCCTAATATCTGTGCTGAACCCCAATCAGGATATCTGAAAAAATTTGGATCTTGCAATAACTAGATTTAAAGATTGTCAACAAGCTGTTGCAATCTGCAAAAAAATTTTTGATCTAAAAACAGTTATAAAAGCAAAGAAGGGGGCTGGGGGGAAAGGTGAAATCAGGGGAAGACAAGGAAAGTGGGGATAAAAAAAAAGGGGGCAGAGGAACAGTCATATTCTTAGCTGGTGCTATGGCAGAGGGAAGTCAGGGACTTTAACAGTATCTCACAAAAGTGAATACACCCCTCACATTTTTGTAAATTATTATACCTTTTCATGTGACGACATTGAAGAATTTACACTTTGCTACAATGTAAAGTAGTGAGTGTACAGCTAGTATAACAGTGTAAATATGCTTTCCCCTCAAAATAACTCAACACACAGCCATTAATATGTAAACCGCTGGCAACAAAAGTGAGTACACCACTAAGTGGAAATGTCCAAATTGGGCCCAAAATGTCAATATTTTGTGTGGCCCCCATTATTTGCCAGAACTGCCTTAACCCTCTTGGGCATGGAGTTCACCAGAGCTTCACAGGTTGCCACTGGAGTCCTCTTCCACTCCTCCATGATGACATCACAGAGCTGGTGGATGTTAGAGACCTTGTGCTCCTCCACCTTCCATTTGAGGATGCCCCTCAGATGCTCAATAGGGTTTAGGTCTGGAGACATGCTTGGCCAGTCCATCACCTTTACCCTCAGCTTCCTTAGCAAGGCAGTGGTCTTCTTTTGAGCTGTGTTTGGGGTCGTTATCATGTTGGAATACTGCCCTGCGGCCCAGTCTCTGAAAGGAGGGGATCATGCTCTGCTTCAGTATGTCACAGTACATGTTGGAATTTATGGTTACCTCAATAAACTGTAGCTCCCCAGTTCTGGCAGCACTCATGCAGCCCCAGACCATGACACTCCCACCACCATACTTGACTGGCTAGGCAAGACACACTTGTCTTTGTACTCCTCCCCTGGTTTCCGCCACACATGCTTCACACCATCTTAACCAAATAAGTTTATCTTGGTCTTATCAGACCACAGGACATTGTTCCAGTAATCCATGTCCTTAGTCTGCTTGTCTTCAGCAAACTGTTTGCGGGCTTTCTTTTGCATCATCTTTAGAAGAGGCTTCCTTCTGGGACGACAGCCATGCAGATCAATTTGATGCAGTGTGAGGCGTATGGTCAGAGCACTGACAGGCTGACCCCCCACCCCTTCAAACTCAGCAGCAATGCTGGCAGCACTCATACGTCTATTTCCCAAAGACAATCTCTGGATATGACGTTGAGCACTTGCACTCAACTTCTTTGGTCGACCATGGCGAGGCCTGTTCTAAGTGAAACCTGTCCTGTTAAACCGCTATATGGTCTTGGCCACCATGCTGCAGCTTAGTTTCAGAGTCTTGGTAATCTTCTTATAGTCTAGGCCATCTTTATGTAGAGCAACAATTTTTTTTTTCAGATTCTCAGAGAGTTCTTTGCCATGAAGTTGAACTTCCAATGACCAGCATGAGAGAGTGATAACACCAAATTTAACACACTTGCTCCCCATTCACACCTGAGACCTTGTAAGACTAATGAGTCACATGGCACTGGGTAGGGAAAATGGCTAATTGGGCCCAATTTGCACATTTTCACTTAGGGGTGTACTCACTTTTTTGCCAGCGGTTTACACATTAATGGCTGTGTGTTGAGTTATTTAGAGGGGACAGAAAATTTAAGCTGTTGTACAAGCTGTACACTCACTACTTTACATTGTAGCAAAGTGGCATTTCTTCTGTGTTGTCACATGAAAATATATAATAAAGTATTTACAAAAATTTGAGGGGTGTACTCACTTTTGTGAGATACTGTATGTTGTCTGCAGTGCAATCCTGTGGCTCCCAACACTTAGGGGTCTATTTATAAAATAATTATTTGGGTGAGGGTTACAAGCATTTGCAAATCTGTGACTAATTCTGACAGTATTTTCTTAAATACGGGATTTCCTATGACCATCAGCTCCATTTAGTGGCTATAATGCTAATTTAAGAGCTATAATGCAGTCCTGTAATGCCTCAATCAGAAAAAATACCACCATTAGATGAGCAGAGGATTATAGTAAATGACCGTATTAAGCAAAATACGGTCAGAATTGGTCATGACTGGGTAAATGCTTGTCACATGCTCCCAACAAATGTTTTATAAATGGACCCTTTAGCCAACATGCAAGTGGGCTACTGGGGATCAGGGCTTTATGTCCTCCAGATTTATATGCCAAGAGAAGAGGAAAATGGTAAAGAGGAACTTGAGACGTTGGCATGTGATGGAGTGCCTGACTGTGTACTTTTTACTTTGTGAGTCTTTTCGGCAGATCTCTTGATTCTCTGTGGACAGTAAGTAACTCTACCCTCCTGAGAATAACTGTGGTTACCAATGGCTGGGAATTATTGTGCTGGCTGGGAAATATTGTGCTGGCTGGGGGTAATTGTGCTCACTGAGGGTTTTTGCTTGCCCTGACACCTACACAGGTGGTTATTGCTGGGGTTTGGCATTGCTGGCCCTGACATTTGCAGTTATTGCTAGCATTGACACTTCTTTGGGATAATCATTGCCGGCCCTAAAACTTGTTGAGGGTTATTGCTGTAGGTTATCATTGTTGGCTCTGACATATACTGGGGGTTATCATTGTTGACTCTGACAACCAAGCTGGGGCTTAGTATTGCAATTGGAAACAACAATATGGCTTATTTAACACCCACAGTCTCTTTGGTTTACCCTCAGGAGGACCTTTTTTTAATTAAACCATAGAAAAGCAAAGGGGGAAAGATTGCATGCTATAAGTCTAACATTGTGAAGCAACACCCACTATACTGACCTTGGCCAATATTTGGCCATGGCACACAACATGCTAAGCCCACCACATTTTTCTTTTAACCCTTTAAGGCAGGCAGTAGGTGACCCATGTAGTGCACAGGATTTTTCTTTTCAATCTTTTTAGGGAACTTCTAATTCTTTTCAAAATGGCAACTATGGCTTATTTTTATGCCCACTGGCACCAATTGTAGAACTAATTTAAAATTACTTAATAGGTATTAGGGTCTCTACCTCTTTTGCCAGAAAAACCTGTATCCTTATTACATGGCCTAATGAGGGCCTGAACTCTAGAAGCTGTGCCCAAAGAGGCAAAAAGTACTAGTCATCAGTATTACCTACAGACGCCTTGGAGGTGATCTTTTCCCTGTTGTTGACTTTCCATGACCTGTTCTGCACCATGTTTCTGTGTATAGGCAATTATCTTGATAAGAAAACAGGGCTTTGCTTCATCATGTTAGACCTGATGACTGCTGATCTGATGAATGACCGGATAGTCAGGAAGAAGTAAGAGAGGTTTGCAAAGCACACATTTACAGAATAAACAGAAAAAAATCACCAAAGCTAATTGGCAAATAATGGAATCAGAAGGAATATGAGAAGGTTTTCTTTACTGTCCTATTTACCAGTGTCACCAGAAAGATACGTATGAAAAATGTCCTCTATGTCCCTGCTCTTGAACCTAATATTTTGTCAGTGAAGAAGCTCACAAAACAAGGCAATGCGCTTACCTTCCAAGATGACAGTTGTGCCATCACAAATGGGGATATCTTACTTGAAAAGGCTAAAATTACAGATGAACTGTATCAGCTGAACTGCAATGGGGGTGATTAATACTGCCAAGGAGGGAAAACATTTAAACTGCATTTACACATGACACAGACAACTTGGGCACAGAAGTCCTGACATAATAAAGAAATTAGCTGAGAATTACTATGAATGTGGAATAAAAATTAGTCAATGTGATCAAACAATGAAATGCAACAGCTGCAGAAAAGTAAAAGTAAAAGTAAAAGGAAAATATAAAGCCCTTCCAACGTAGAGCAAGAGCAGAGCTAAGAAACCTCTGGACTTAATTCATTCAGATCTTTGCGGTCCAATGGAAAATTGACTCCAGGAAAGAAGAGGTATTTTCTCACTTTTATAGGCAATTACCCCAGGTATACTACACTATATCTGTTACACAACAAAAGTGAAGTACCAGAGAAACTTGAACAGTATCTGGCTCAAGTAGCAACAAATTTGGCAAAATGCCAAGTGTATTGCGCACAGACAATGGAACTGATAGCACACAGGCAATTCTCAGAATCTCAGAAAATGGCATAATATTTCAAACTACTGTACCATACAACCCAGAACAAAACAGAGTTGCAGAAAGAATGAACTGTACTCTATGTGAGAGGGGACGAACCATGCTGTTTGTGGGTGGATATGCCATCCATAGTTTTTTTTAGGTGCCCCAATACCTGATATTTACATCCATTTTCCAGGACAATGACAGTCAGCAATAGAAGCTCTTATATTTCTGCCATGATAAGTTCCTATTGGGCCTCACAATGAAGTGATTTCTTACTCACTTGTACAGAGCAGATAACTTCACTGTTCTTATACTGGGAAAATAAGCAGACTATCAACTGTAAAAAATCTAACACAGGTAGCAAGCCTTTACTTTCTTTCTGCTGTGGCTACCTGGTAGGATTTTCGGTATAAACAACATCTGGTATGCAGTATCCTTTTAGCATAAATCTAATCAATACAAATATTTAACCCAGACAGAGACAATTTCTCTTATAATTTATACCCTTAAAATTCTAGCGATATCCCTGTTCTGGTCTCTTATAAAAAGCTTCACTTACTAGATCATAAATATAAATTTTTTATTGTTACAATAAATTATTTACTCCATATCAAAAAAGGATGACATACACATACATAGTACGCTAGGCATTTAAAAACACTTAAAAATCTTTCCTGCAGGGTGAGCATTTGTAGCTCAGATATGGTTTCGATCATGCATGCATATTATTTCAAGTATTCTAGAAAGGTATGTAGTATATTCGTGCTCGCTATGAGCTGTGAAAGCAATAAGGTGCGCTATAATGTGCTCAATAGTTGAGACTAGTCTTGCCCAACTCCAGGATAGGTACGTACAGTATATCAAAAGTAGAATAACAAGCCCATATTGTGTGGGACCAGGTATCCAGCCCTTATTTAGGCCATCCTAATTCCTTTTTTAGAAGTATCTCTAGTCAGCAATACATCAGGATTCACTGAAATTGTGGTGTGGACAAAGACATTGAGAGACGAGTTAAAGAACTGAGAGACAGACTAAAAACACAGGACTATTAAACACAAAGGACCATGTGAGGCTTGCAAAAGAGGGGAACTGACAAGTTGAAACTGCTTATGATATACTATACCCGCATGCAATGATTTAAGAGATACTACTGAAACATATAAGAATTTTTAGGGAAGATTCTAGTCTTACTAGATTATTCATCAAATGCCCAGGAATTGTGTTTCGGGGGCAAAGACCCTAAAAGACAAGTGGATATTAAGTGAATCCTTGAGTCATAAGAAGTCAAGTTGTTGTAAATATAAAGGGACTTTCTAATGGCAGAAATGTACTTACTGTAAATATATATATACGGTACACTCTTTGTGAACTGTGAGAACCCGGTAGTAGTTTATTGATGTTTTGTTGTGCATATAAAAAGTTTTGAGACCAGAAACATGTTGAAAGACAGTTAATAGGTTTTATGACCAGAAAAATGTTGAAAGACAGAATTTCTGGCTACTTATTTGATTTAAGCCTCTGTTGGGAGGAAATACATCAGGGATCACATTGCCTACCATGTTCCTGCAAAGCATGTTTAGCTCTATGTAGAGAGATAATGTGGGATATTGTAAACCGGCAATTTACAGAGGTGATCTGAATATACTCCAGCACTTTCAGAGATTATCAGGCAACATTTTTACTACATTTTCCCCATTTCAGATGGTTTGATGGTATATCAAGAGCTCCTCTGGTAGCAAGCGGCCATTCTTTATGTGGGTATTGTGGCTGACATACTATACAGTGGATAACTGGCAATACTAGCACCATGCATACAAAGAGCTGCAATTGCTCAACATAACAGGGTTAGAGACTGTACCCATTAAGTATGGCTCTGCACTTCTCCTGCAGTATACCCCAGTTACTAAGGAAGTAGCTCCTGTTATAAAGCTTAGTGAGTGGACAGCTCCATTATTAACACATACTTGTGGAGCTGTGTTCACAGATGTACCTCGTTCTATATCTATGTAGACATGTGTTCATGTAATTGGACTACTCACACTGAATACTAATTAAATAACTGCCAACTAAGGTGTTAGCAATTCTAAATAAGGACTGGATACCTGCTCCCTTGTAAGGAGGGATATTATTCTATTTTTGATATATCTAGTTGGAGTTGACCAAGACTAGCTATAAGCACACTATAGCACCCCTAGTTGTTTACACAGTTCAGTTCTAGAATGGATATTAAATGCACCTTTCTGGAATACTTGAAAAATTATTCATGAATGAAAAAAAAATACAAAACTGTTATCAGCACTGAGTGAAGCTATTCTGATCTATACATAAGCCACATGCCCTGCAGAGAAGATTTGCAAGTGTTTTTATGTCAGGTGGACTGTGTGTATGTATGCCATCTTTTTGGATACATACTAAACGTAACAATAAAAAAAACGTATATTTATGAACTAATGAGTGAAGCTGCTTGTAAGAGACTAGACTCAAACAAATTGATCTCTACAATTGATGGGTCATTTGATGCTAAACAAGACTTGTGATAACCTATGGACATCCCAGCCTGCCAATCCAATTTTCTCAAAACCCCAAAAACCTTTAATTATACCTCTGAAAACCTGATACCTACAATGATGATTGTGAACAGTATTATTCAAATAGTACTAAGTTAAATATAATTAGCACAATGTTCACTTGACTATTGCAAATTGATAAAATAAAGTATATTTCCCTTATCCTTTATACAAAACTTATTTAGCCATAAGGGCTTAAGATGCAAGAATGTGATACCTTGCTACAATAAACTGTTTTCAGCTCTCATCCCTTTTTTTTTTTTCATGGGGTATTTTTTATTAAACAGATTTTTCAGTTTACGACAAAACTTAGACAAAGAAGGCACTTCCACAAAACATGTAGAAGCAAAAGAAAGACATACAAAGTGTAAAAAGATACAAGGTACAGGTACATGTGACCTCCAGATCAAGCCATAGCATTCATGCGTGAACTCCAAGTACAACTAAGGGTATTCTACAGAAAGCTTTGCCCTGTTTACTTTTAATAGTCAGGATAGTAAGATACACAGAGTATTGCTATCATACTAGAATGTAGAGCAGTTACTCCCCAAACCATTGGCAGTCAATTCTTTTAGCTTCTCAGGTCATCTCCCAGTGACAGGGTAGAATATGTAGACAAATTAGAGTTTAGCCATGGGGACCAGGTTTTTTGAAAATTTTTGGGCAGTTTCTGTGCTTACATATCAATTTCTCCCTCCCTAATATCTCATGTATCTCTGAATGAGACATGGTGCTTGGGTCACCATAATAGAGTATTCCGCAAACTTGGCCAATTATAATGTGCAAACCTGGTCTCTCATAGCAACCTTTAAGAAATCTCTAAAACCATTCACCTATATCCTTGCACAGAACAGGCAAGTATAAACCTCTTTTTTATTTAAAAAAAAAAAAGGAGCCTTTAGTGTCACTATAAATTGAAAAATGACTAATTGCTTTGGGTTACTGGATTATCCACATTGTTGTTGCCCTTTGCACATCCTTAATGAATATTCCCAAGTTTTAAGACACAAGACTAGATAGGGAGAGGGGAATAGTTATCTTCTCTGACCCAGAAAGAGAGGGACTGAAAACAAGATAGGTATTGTTATGCAGCTGAGAGAGGCAGATCAGCACCAGTGCCACCCAGAACCAGTCAACAAGTAAAGCCTTGTGTGACTGTCATTGGGCTCTGCACAGTGTCATAAGCGGGACTCAAAAGGATACGATGTCCTACCATAACGTCTCTGTTAAATGACTTCAAAAAATGGCTTATTCAATAAAACACATTGCTTTTTCCAATGCTTTATTCAATGAGTATGTTAATCTTTAAAAAAGTAACAATATAAGGAACAAAGTGACCATCATTACAGCAGCCAAAGAGAATCCACCTTCTTCAGCCCTTCTACGGATTACTGCACTTTGCACATAAAGCTTTGTTCTGATTGGCAGCCAATCAAAATTAGGCTTTTACTGACCTAAATAAGTAAAACACTGAAATATGTTTGGATGGTATTGATAAGTGAATTTTAGACACCAGTATTGTTGTTACAACTACTTTATTACTATATTAAACTGACCCTGTGGCTTCTTTTGAAATATGAAAAAAAGAAGATATTTTACATTCCCTTGTTTTACCATTCAGTCCTCAGATCCTCGCTCTGTTCAATATCTAAGAAATGGATCAATGAAATACCTGCAAGTGTGTGGAATGTAAAAGTTCTGCCACAATCTGTAGCTCCTAAACAGAGCAAATATCTGAGGAATGGGCAGCAGGACAGGTGTGTATACTTCTGAAAATGATGTCGCTTAAAGCATTTTAAGACCTTATAAGTCTAGATGCCCAGATCATATTTAGCAGCTTAAGGGCTCTTTCACACGGGCTTTCCGTATGTCCGCAAATCATCCTATTTTTTTGCGGATGATTTGCGGACATAATGTAAGTCTATGGCATTGCGGATGTCAGCGGAATACCATCCGCTGACATCCGATTCCCTTCCTTTCAGTTCTGTTCCGTTTTTTCGAACGGAACAGAACCCTATTTTTGTTCCGTTCAAAAAACGGAAAGGAAGGAAAATCGGATGTCAGCGGTGTCATCCGCTGACATCCGCAATCCCCATAGACTTACATTAGGTCCGCATATCATCCGCAAACGGATGGGATGATATGCGGACCTACGGAGCGGATGACAGAAATGTCATCCGCTCCGTGAAAAAAAAAAAAAAGGACCGCAGCGGACCTTTCACACGGAAAGCCCGTGTGAAAGAGCCCAAAGTATTTATTGTTAACCGTGACAGAAATTCAGGGTCTAATTTGCTTTCCTATTTTAAAAGCACATTATGTGTAAGGCTTCTATTTTCTACACTGAACTAGCAAATTATGTTTTTTTACTATATGTTGACAAATGAGAATTTGTGTGCTGTAAAGTAAATTAATATTCTCAGATCAACATTCAGCATGGAAAATGCGATATACCCCCCCCAAAAAACTTGATCTAAGCACCTTGTGTGCCCAAGTATCTGACCCTCTGCTGCATCTGCTTTGCTCGGGGTAATCGTACAACCCAACTACTATATACATTTTTTTTTTTTAAACATTCCTATTTTTCCCTTTTTAAACTTTAATTACCACTAATAAGCTAATATCTCACAATCTCCACCCAGTGTTTTTCTTTTCTGAATTATGTTTCTTTAACCATTCATTTATAAATGTTTAATTAAAAAAAAAAATAATAAAATCTCACATTTCACAGGAAAACCTTTTCTTTTCTTTTTTTGTCTTTATCCAAAATCCAAAAGAACTCACAAAGGAGAGATGGGTTTGATTTGCATAGGGACAACCCTTCTCTTCATGATTGGGTAGTGATGGAATAAAAGTAACATTTCTCAATCACGCCGAGAGATGCTGGAGGTTAGGTGAATAGGAGGGAGGTTGGAGGAGCATGGGTTCTGTTCCTTCCTTCTCCCTCCAGTAAGGGTAAGTGAACAATGTAGCACAGGACACCCACATGAGGGAACTAATGCTACCGCAGAGAGGGCCAAACAGAGGTTGAGGCGAAGGGGGGCAAGGCTGGGCTGCTTGCCAGACTGTGCGACTTGATTCAGCACTTCATTTCCCTCAATGTAGATGGAAAAAAGGAGGAATGGAGGAAAGGGGGGTGGGGGAGCAGTCTGGAGAAGAATGCTTGCAGCTGCAAGACCAATTTGTTATTATCATACAGCATTGCCAACCTGTCACTGAATTTCTGATAATGCAGTGGGTGTATGATGAATATAGTGGATCCAGATCTAAACATTAAAATGCCGATTTATTAAGCAGGGGTATGACCTAACTGTGGTCACATCACTGCCTTTAAAAAAAAAAAAAAAAAAAATACAGCATTCTGCATTACATTATCGTGTGGAGAGAATGCCAGGAGGAGGAGGAACTGCCACAGGTCATGCAACAGGGTTCTCCTCCTATCCCGCAACGTTCTCTGCAACATTATGTAGAGAACACTTCGTAAAACACCACATAGTCCACACCACACTCTGCAATATATAAATGAAACTTATAATGTAGGTGTATTGTGAAGTCATCACTGTAATGTCCTGTGGATAGTGGTATTACTCTACATTATAAATAAACATTTTCACACTTTATACTTAAAAGCATCATAGATGTCAATGCTCTCAATAAGCCCTATTTGGACTGCTTTTCATCCATCCCTTTTTTATTTTGCAGTGTTTTAATACTCTTCCTGGGGTTTATATATTGCACCATTTCTCCCTCATCCACCCTAATAAAATTCCACTATAGTGATGGACAGCCTACCTGTCAGTAGCTCAGACTAGCCCCTTAACCACCCCATGCACCCCTTGGTAGTGGCAGGCACAGTTCTAACTCCACATCGGGGGAATGTTAGAACTGTGGATGTCCTGCCATTATGAGAATGACAAAAGTGCTTTCTGTGGCCATTTTCTAGAAGACCAGCACTATTGGTGAAAGGCACAGATGGATCCTTTTCTTTTCTGCAAGAAGGGCAAAGGATATGTGCACCTGCAGCTTTACGGCATTACTGGCCTTTTCTGCTGCTCCCCCATGTGCACCTTGTGATAATGGTGAATAATAGAGAAGGTGCAAGCACCAAACTCCAGTCCCTCTAGTATACATAGTATACTAAGGACCACTACACATCAAATGCTGCATTGTGTGTTATGTGGTGTAGACTGCCACACTCCATATGTTGCATACTTGAGGCCAGTGTATTTCATCCTTTTTCGGCCAAGGCATGCTTTAATATTTTGCACAATTTTGAGTCACCCCTGTTATAAAATGTAAATAACAAAACTATTAGTTTTAAATAACACAGCAACATCCACACATGTAGGACACCCAACCTTAAGGGTGATTTATTCTTCCAAAGCAAATACACCTTTGTACACTGGTACTGACTAGAATTCCAATGTTTCTCTTCTCCCTCAGTTTCTCTCCCTCACTTAGGTAATGTGACCCCAATGCTGATAGAGAGGTTCAGGGGAGGGGCAAACAAGGATGCTGTGTAGGCGCCCAATGTCCTCCTTGGTTATTGATGACATCATTGGTTGTTACAATGCCAGCAGCTAGAAGGTTGTAATAGTTCACAATGAAATCATGAGCCTTGGTGTGATTATAAAAGGCAGGCTTGATCCACCTGCTGGCTTAAATAAACATTTTGGGCAATTTGTAGGCATTTTGCCAAAGGCACCCCTGAAGACACCCGGGCACCCTGGTTGAAAAGGGCTGCTCTAGGCTGCCACAATGAATATGCTGTGCTGCACCTTATATAATCCACAATATCCACTTTTGTACATGTTTTACCATACCATTCTACTCTGTACACTATTTTGTATAAACCATATTGTATACCACCAATCATATAATAGTCATATAAATACCATGAGCAAAGGGCTGTGGTATGCAGCTTATAGCAACCAACTAGAATTCAGCTTTCATCGTCATTCTACAAAGCATAAATCAATTAAAGATAATTGCTTTGGAATACTGCACTTTTGCAGATGTATTTTACCTTTTTGATTAAATGCAGTATTGTAGATTTTTACACACCTACAAACTTTCACATGGTTAGCATTACCTTTGTGTTCTCAACATAGCCTATAACTAGGAGACACAAATCTAAACTAATCATATCAAACATTGAACAATTCTGTACATGTTCTTGAAAGATTTTTTAGACTGGAAGGAGTGCGGAATACCCCTAAAATGCATTGCATCCTTTTTGTGAAGTACCAATTGAAAAGGGCACTATTTGGAAAGCTGTTTCTAGATTTCTTCTCTGAACCTCAGTATTTTTGGTTCTAGTCCACAGGTTTTCACATCACACTTTAAATGAGTGCCACTGCATATATATCAGTTGATATTCTGATATAAAATACACTATATTAGAAAAACTATTGGGACACCTGTTTTACACGCACATGAACTTTAATGGCATCCTAGTCTTAGTCCATAGGGTTCAATATCAGGTTGGCCCACTAGAACGAACCCTGAAAAACAGCCCCACACCATAACCCCCCCTCCACCAAATGATATGAACAAGTGCACAAAGCAAGGTCCATAAAGACATGGATGAGCGAGTGAGTTTGGGGTGGAGGAATCCCAGTCTTAGTCCATAGGGTTCAACATTGAGTTAGCTAACCTGTTGGTGCTATAACAGCTTCAACTCTTCTGGGAAGGCTGTTTACAAGGTTTAGGAGTGTGTCTATGTGAAAGTTTGACCATTCTTCCAGAAGCACATTTGTGAGGTCAGGCACTAATGATGGAAAGAAGGCCTGGCTCGCAGTCTGCACTCTATTTCATCCCAAAGGTGTTATATTAGCTTGAGGTCAGGACTTTGTGCAGGTCAGTCTAGTTTCTTCACACCAAACTCGCTAATTCATGTCTTTATGGACCTTGCTTTGTACACTGGTGCGCAGTTATCTTGGAACAGGAAGGGGCCATCCCCAAACTGTTCCCACAAAGTTGGGAGCATGAAATAATCCAAAATGTCTTGGTATACTGACACCTTAAGAGTTCCCTTCACTGGAACAAAGGAACCAAGCCCAACCCCTGAAAAACAACCCCACACCATAATTCCCCCTCCTCCAAATGATTTAGACCAGTGCACAAAGCAAGGTCCATAAAGACACGGATGAGCGAGTTTGGGGTGGAGGAACTTGACAGGCCTGCATAGAGTCCTGACTTCAACCTGATAGAACACCTTTGGGATCAGTACATCAGTGCCTGTCCTCACAAATACACTTCTGGAAGAAAGGTCAAACATTCCCATATACACACTCCTAAACCTTGTGGACAGCCTTCCCAGAAGAGTTGAGCCTGTTATAGCTGCAAAGGGTGGGCCACCTCAATATTGAAACCTAAGGACTAAGACTGAGATGCCATTATTGTTCATAGTGTAAAGGCAGGCGTCCCAATACTTTTGGTAATATAGTTTATTTCCAACAGCAGAAATCCTGTTTGATTCTTTATAGTACAGCTAAAGGTAGTATGAGGGATGGCTCTTCAGGCCCTGTTTGTCATTACTCTCACACAGAGCACATCTGATTAATTAGGAGAGATTGTCAGTGTGACTTGTCAAACATAAGTAACATTGTTGGTGTGATTGATCACAACCTAAAGACTTTATTCCACACTTCCACACTAATGCATATTGTGATGTAAATGCTCTGCAGCAGGATTTATCCTCTGTAGCTGATGCACTTAATCTCCTCAGTGCCGGATGGGATTGCAATGAAGTGCTGTACGCTGTTCTAGGTAGCTTATGATGAGCTGTTCTAGTCAGTGCTGTGATGTCAAGGGAGCAGGAAGCAAAAATCATCCAGAACCATCAAAGCTAACCTGACAGGACTTTGGATGCTAAATGACTAGATACAGTAACTGCCTTAATGCAATCATATGCAAAAAAACAGAGAGAACATGCAAGTCAAGCTCTACCTGTCAGGCTGCTAACATGTGGAAAACATTCAATTTTTTTCTAATGAGCAGCCAGTTCTTCTTAGCATCCAGAATATTATTTTGCTATATACTGTAGATACTGTAGATAAATAGCTGCCTCAACAAATGTTTTTGCTGAAGGTAAATATGGAATGTGTAACTGTAATTTTTAACAAACAGTATTACTTCTACAATTTAGGAAATGTATAATTAGATTCTACTGAGATTCTCAGAAAAACAATTGTGATCTTTCTGCCCGTAAAAAATGGCAGCAAAAACCCATGATCATTGTGGACATTTCAGAGTACTTCACTAGTAATCCTGTCTACATTAAATAGGTTTATACACTACAGAAGTGCTAGAGCTGATGGTGGCATTATCGAGCTACTGAAGTAGCTGTGAGAAAAGAATACATGTGCTTGCTGCGGTCTTGTTGGTTTTGACACCTACAACACCCTACTTAGCTGAGACCTACAACATCTGACTTAGTTGCTTTGCTGAACTCCACATGAACTGCTAAATACACAAAGGAAAAATATACAGTATACAAGCTGTTATACCTGTTAAAGAATTTGTAATTTTGTCCAGCCGGGCCTGTGATTTACATAGCCAATGTCTTTTATCAGACAAAACCACCTTGTAATGACTAGGTGTGAGCTGAAATGGATATGACTTTGTCTCTTTATGGAAGTGAGGTTAATACTCGTAGACAAAGAAAACATCTAGGAGACATCTAAGACAAATTAAGCGCAGTGTAATTGCCTTTAGAAACTTTGTAACAAATGTTTGAGTATGTTTTACACACCTGCTGCTGGTTGTCTGTTAGAGCCGGTTCACACTGAGGCGATCCGACTTCGGGGGGCGACCTGTGAAGTCGCGTGCACCGACTTGCAGGGACTTCATATAATGGAAGTCTATGCAAGTCGCTCCCAGGTCGCCCCAAAATAGTACAGGACCCTTTTTCTAAGTCGGAGCGACTTGTGTCGCTCCGATTAGAACGGGTCCTGTACTACTCAATGGACCGCGACTGACCACGACTTGTCAGGCTGACAAGTCGCCTGACAAGTCGCACTAGTCTGAATGGGCTCTTACACGGTAACCTTATTACATACAGTTGTTGTGGAGAATCAGCTCAAGTACAGTGCTTGAAGGACGCAGTCAACACGCCAACTTTCTTGCCCACTTTTATTGAACTAACAGCTCACAGAAATACAAAACGTTTTACCCACTCAGGGTTTGTTCAGCATCTCTCTGCCATAAGCAAATGCTTCAGCCTCCTGGTTTTCACTTTGCAGACACATTGGGCCACACAAGGTTTTCAGACTTAGGCCCTTGCCCAGAGATGTATAGTAACGAAGTAGAACTACTTAAGTACTGTACTTAAGTACCGAAATGCGGTATCTGTACTTTCCTAAAGTAGAATTTTTTTCTCCTACTTCTACTTTTACTTCACTAAATTTTTCCGATGATTTCGATACTTCTACTCCGATATTTTTTTTTTGTGCTGCATCGTTACTCGTTACTTTTAAAAAAATTACCACTGCCAAAACAGTAGATGGCAGGTTGCATAAAGCTCCAAAAAATGTGTATAATGTCATTCATTTGTAAATCAGCACATACGAAAATAAAGGCAGTGTATAATAAAAGCTGCTATACCAAATCTTTCCAATAAAAAGAAAATATGAAACAAACAAAGGTGCTACAGCGGCAGCGCTTAAAGTGCATCAAGAAACAAACTACTAACAAACACAACTTGGCTGTGCGAATAAAGTGCCTGTGCAATCGATATAATATCATCGTTGCCCCCAGTGTGCCCTGCCCACACTTTGAGTCCACACAGTATCAAAAAAACAACAGTGCTAAAGCCTAAATGCATTGAAAATAATTATTCCCACAATGTAGTAACAGTAAATTCAATTCATATAAAAATAAAATATGAAAATAAAATCACAATAAAATAAGTTATGAAATAATAAGTTAGGTGACTTAGGGTCAGGTCAGGTGCGTGCAACAAGTTGAAGTGTGTAAGATAAGATTGCTTTAGGTGATGAACTTCTTGGCGGCCCTGGCAGGATGACGGGGACACCCGCCATTTCTGGAGCCGAGCCACTGTGATTTCCCAACATGTGACAAAGTGACAGCCAGGAGATCTAGTGTAGTGCTCAGCTCAACAATACCGGTCCGCTTTTATATATAAAAATGAAATAATTATACATACTGACTCACAATTTAGTAGTAGTAGTAGTAGGTAGTAGCGTGTAGCAGGCAGCACAACTCAATTCAATCAATCCCACAGCTTTGCTCGCGCCGCGGCCCGCGGAATCACTGTCGTCATCATGATCATCAAGTTAAGAGACCGCACTGGAGGAGCCGTGCTGCCACTTCCCGCTTGAGGTCTCTCCGCCTCTAAACGTGATGTGTCACTCAGACTCCACCCCTTAGGGCCCTTACTGAGTCTGAGAGGAGTTGTGACGCGGGAGCAGGACTCGGAGCATTTTCTTTGGCATCTCTCTCATCTTCTTCTTCTATGAGGTGAGGTGAGTGAGGTGGACCGTGGAGAGACTGAGAGGGCCTAATCCTTGCCATCTGCCACCATGGCAATGTGCCATTTGAGAATCAAATCAATATAAAAATATATATTATATTAATATACACACACACACGGGCACGGCCTGGGCCGGCCCGGGTCATGGGCGGCTGGGTGGCTTTTTTGAACCAAGATGACGGTTATGGCTATGATGATTATTTATCCGATCATCCATGGTCCATGGACTCACCTGGACCATAAGTGTTGTTGTGTGTGTGGGTGAGGTGGACTGGTGCCTGTGCTTCCTGCGGCCTGCCTCTGCCTGTGCGGCTGTGCCCGCACTGCAGTGGCCACTGGCAGTGGCACAGGCACTTGACTTGAGCAAAGCAAATGAGCACTAGTGTGAAGGAGTCAGGACTCAGGACAGGTGGTGGAAGCATGTTCTGACAAGTTCTTATAATGAAAATAATATATATAGACAGGTTTTTGAACCAGTGCAGTGCCAGTGCTGCTCCTAAGGTGAGACTGAGAGAGGCTATCCAGTCCACCACTTTTACATAGTTACATAGTTACATAGTTACATAGTTACATAGTTACATAGTAGGTGAGGTTGAATAAAGACAATAGTCCATCCAGTTCAACCTGTGTAGGCATGTGTGGCTGTAATCATCTCCCATACCCCTGAATGTTCTGATCCTTGAGATGTAAGTCTAAGAGTCTTTTGAAAGCCACCATACTACCCGCAGAAACCACCTCTTGTGGTAGAGAATTCCACAATCTTGTTGCCCTAACAGTAAAGAACCCCCCGCGTTGCCTGAGGTTAAAACGCTTCTCCTCTAATCGCATTGTATGCCCTCGAGTCCTCATGCAATCCCTTCGAATGAACAGCTTTTTTTCTAAGCTGGGATCCCCATTAAGATATTTATAAATTGCTATCATGTCCCCCCTCAGACGTCTCTTCTCCAGGGAGAATAAATCGAGCGATTGTAGACGCTCTTCATAGTCAAGGTCCTCCAATCCCCTAATTAGTTTAGTTGCCCTTCTCTGGACTCTCTCCAGCTCCAACACATCCCTCCTGAGGACTGGCGACCAGAACTGGACGGAATACTCCAGATGCGGTCGGACCAGAGTTTTATAAAGTGGAAGGATTATAGTCTTATCTCTGGAATGCATCCCTTTCTTTATGCATGCTAATATTCTGTTGGCTTTGGAAGCTGCCGCTTGACATTGCATGCTGTTTCCTAATCTATCATCAACCAATACTCCCAGATCCTTCTCCATTTTTGATTCCCCCAAGGGCTCCCCTCCTAACGTGTATTGTGATTTTATGTTTTTAGTCCCCAAGTGCAAAACCTTACACTTCTCCACGTTAAACCTCATTTGCCATGTCGTTGCCCACTCTGTTATTTTGTCCAGGTCATTCTGCAGGATATCTGCTTCATGTTGTGAAGTTATTGCCCTGCCCAATTTTGTGTCATCTGCAAAAACTGATATCGAACTACTGATCCCGACCTCAATGTTGTTTATGAATAAATTGAACAAGGTTGGTCCCAGGACTGAGCCTTGGGGGACCCCGCTTACCACCTCAGACCAGTCTGAGTATGCGCTGTTTATTACTACCCTTTGGACCCGCCTTTTTAGCCAGTTCCGTATCCAAGAGCAAACCCTGCTATCGATACCTGCAGACCTTATTTTATAAATTAAGCGCTTGTGGGGAACTGTATCAAACGCCTTAGCGAAATCTAAGTACACCACATCTACTGGTCTGCCCCTATCTAGCTCACAGCTCACCTCCTCGTAGAATGTAAGGAGATTGGTTTGACAAGAACGCCCATTTGTAAACCCGTGCTGATTACTGCTGATGATGTTGTTGTCCTTAGCAAACTCTACGATATAGTCCCTTATCATCCCCTCCAGAAGTTTACATACTACTGATGTCAAACTGACAGGCCTATAATTTCCCGGGATATGCCTCTGGCCCTTTTTGAATATTGGAATCACGTTAGCTTTCTTCCAATCCCCTGGTACATCTCCTGTCCTAATACTGTCAGCAAAGATCAGGAACAGTGGTCTCGATATAACTTTACTGAGTTCCTTGAGTACTCTCGGATGTATGCCATCCGGTCCTGGTGATTTGTTTGTGTTAAGTTTATCCAGCCTTTCCCTGATTTCCCCCTCTGTTAGCCATGGTGGCAAGTCCTGTTTATTACTACTAACCATACAGTCATGGTCAGTGTACCCCTCCTTTTCCTGTGTAAAGACTGACGAGAAAAAAGCATTTAGCACGGTTGCTTTTTCAGTGTCCTCTGTAACCATCCTCCCATCATTGTTAATTATGTGTGCAATATGCTCTGCCTTAGTTTTTTTGCTGTTGATATATTTAAAGAATTTCTTTGGGTTTTTTTTACTATCCTCCGCTATTTGTCTCTCAAAGTTGATTTTAGCCATCTTGATTTCTTGTTTACTTTTCTTATTTGCCTCCTTGTATTGCTCGAAAGCCGATACTGTGCCCTCTGATTTATACTTCTTGAAGGCCAATTTTTTCCCCCTAATAAGTTTTATGACGCTACAGTTTAGCCAGCCAGGTTTGGCTTTGTCTCTTCTAAATTTATTTCCCATAGGAATGCACTGCAAGATGCCTTTGCCTAAAATGTTCCTAAAGCATTCCCATTTTTCCTCTGTGGTCAGGGATCCCAGGGTTTGGTCCCAGTTTACCTTTTCCATCATTGAGTACAATTTTGGAAAGTTTGCCCTTCTGAAGTTTAGGGTTTTTATGTTCCCCACTTGTCTTGTTATGTTGTTATTTACACTAAATGTGATCATCCTGTGATCGCTAGAGCCCAGGTTGTCCTGGACTCCTACCTCCGAGATTATGTCTGGGTCATTAGTGAGCAATAGATCCAGGACTGCGTTTTCTCTGGTGGGGGAATCCACCAACTGTGACATGTAATTATCCAGTAAGGTTTCCGTGAATAGGCGGGCCTTCTGTGAGTGTGCAGTCCCCTCTTCCCAGTCAATGTCGGGGTAATTGAAGTCCCCCAATACGATGACTGATCCCAATTTTGCCACTTTACCCATTAGTGCTAAAAATTCCAGCTCTACCTCCTCCCCTTGGTTAGGTGGCCTATAGCAAACCCCCACAATTACTTTCCCCTTTTCTCCTTCCCTATGGAGTTCAACCCACACAGATTCTAAATCCATGCTCATCCCATCCGTAATGTCACTCCTTTCTGTCACCTTTATATTGTTCTTGACATAGAGACATACCCCTCCCCCTCTTTTTCCTACCCTGTCCTTCCGGTACACCGAATACCCTTGGATATTGGCCAGCCAGTCATGTGAGTGGTCGAACCAAGTCTCTGTTATTCCCACAAGGTCTATGTCCTCCTCATGTACTAACATTTCCAACTCATCCATTTTATTAGCTAGGCTCCTGGCATTAGCATATACACCTCTTAGTTTTACGGAAGTTAAACGTGATTGGCGGTTATGTTTATTCCTGTTTGGTCTGAGGTTCTCCCGCACAGACCTGCCAATTGACCTTGTGGACCTACTGTCGCTGCTGACACTACAGCTGCCTTCAGTCCTCTGCTTCCTCCTGACTGACTCTACTTCTGAGCCCTCCCCCCCGTCTCCTAGTTTAAAAGCCCCTCCAACTTGGTGGCCATCTTTCTCCCCAAAAGAGCTGTACCGTCCCCATTAAGGTGCAGCCCATCCTTACTAAAGAGCCGGTAGCCGACTGAGAAGTCAGCCCAGTTCTCCAGGAACCCAAACCCCTCCTTCCTACACCAATTCCTCAGCCACTTGTTAAGTTCCCTAATCTCCTTCTGCCTCTCTTGTGTGGCTCGAGGTACAGGCAGTATTTCAGAGAAAACCACCTTGGAGGTCCTTTTCCTCAATCTATTACCTAAGTCCCTGAAATCGTTCTTAAGGATCCTCCACCTACCTTTAACTTTGTCATTAGTGCCCACGTGCACCATGACCGCTGGGTCATCCCCAGCCCCGCCCAACAATCTGTCTGCCAGATCTGCGATGTGCCGAACTCGGGCGCCCGGTAAACAGCAAACTGTTCGGTTCACGAGATCTTTTTTACAGATTTCCCTCTCTGTCCTCTTGATAATTGAGTCCCCCACTACCACAACCTGTCTAACCTTTCCTGAGTTACGGCCCCCCTTCTTCCTGGAGCCGTCCCTCCCCTGGCAGCTGGGGGAGGGTGCATGCTCCAGCTCTGCCACCCCTGAGCTGATATCCCCCTCAACCTGCAACTCGACAGATTTGTTAGGGTGTACCAACTCAGGATTGGCCTCCCTGGCTCTCCTCCCTCTACCCTTCCTAACAGTCACCCAGCTGCGTACCTCTGCTTCTTGCGTCTCCTCTGTTCCTCCCTCCTCTATGCTGGCCCCTACCAGCGCCTGATAGGTAATGTCCAAGCTCCTTTCCAGGTTGTTGATGCCACGCAGTGTTGCCACTGTGTTCTGTAGGTCCAGGATCTGGTCTACCAGAGCAACAAGTTGCTCACATCTTGCACAGCAGTATTCGCCCTCGAATGGTTCATCAAGGAACGCATACATGCAGCAAGAAGTGCACTGAGTGGCATCCGCAATCCTGTCGGACATTATTACCCACTACTCTATGGGGATAATGTTAACGACCTGCTCTTCCTTACCTACACTACCTCTAACTTCCCTGGTACTAAACCTGGGGTACTCACCAGTCGCTAATATACTAACCAGTCGCTAAGATACTCACCAGTCGCAAAGATCCAACAGACGCAAGATACTCACCAGTCGCAAAGATCCAACAGACGCAAAGATACTCACCAGTCGCAAAGATCCAACAGACGCAAAGATACTCACCAGTCGCAACGATACTCACCAGTCGCAACGATACTCACTAACCGCAACGATACTCACCAGTCGCAAAGATCCAACAGACACAAGATACTCACCAGTCGCAAAGATACTCACCAGTCGCAAGGATACTCACCAGTCGCAAAGATACTCACCAGTCGCAAAGAATCTCACCAGTCGCAAGATACTCACCCGATACACACCAGTTGCAAATATACTCACCAGTCGCAAGATGCTAACCCTTGCAAGATGCTAACCAGTCGCAAAATGCTCACTAGTCGCTAAGATACTCACCAGTCTCTAAAATACTCACGGTCGATCAGTCAAGAGCGCCGTCGGTCGGTCGCAGAACAGTCTTGTCGGTCGCAGAACAGTCTTGTCGGTCGCAGAACAGTCTTGTCGGTCGCAGAACAGTCTTGTCGGTCGCAGAACAGTCTTGTCGGTCGCAGAACAGTCTTGTCGGTCGCAGAACAGTCTTGTCAGTCGCAGAACAGTCTTGTCAGTCGCAGAACAGTCTTGTCAGTCGCAGAACAGTCTTGTCAGTCGCAGAACAGTCTTGTCAGTCGCAGAACAGTCTTGTCAGCCGCAGAACAGTCTTGTCAGCCGCAGAACAGTCTTGTCAGCCGTAGAACAGTCTTGTCAGCCGCAGAACAGTCTTGTCAGCCGCAGAACAGTCTTGTCAGCCGCAGAACAGTCTTGTCAGCCGCAGAACAGTCTTGTCAGTCGCAGAACAGTCTTGTCAGTCGCAGAACAGTCTTGTCAGTCGCAGAACAGTCTTGTCAGTCGCAGAACAGTCTTGTCAGTCGCAGAACAGTCTTGTCAGTCGCAGAACAGTCTTGTCAGTCGCAGAACAGTCTTGTCAGCCGCAGAACAGTCTTGTCAGTCGCAGAACAGTCTTGTCAGCCGCAGAACAGTCTTGTCAGTCGCAGAAGTCTTGTCAGTCGCAGAAGTCTTGTCAGTCGCAGAACAGTCTTGTCAGTCGCAGAACAGTCTTGTCAGTCGCAGAAGTCTTGTCAGTCGCAGAACAGTCTTGTCAGTCGCAGAACAGTCTTGTCAGTCGCAGAACAGTCTTGTCAGTCGCAGAACAGTCTTGTCAGTCGCAGAACAGTCTTGTCAGTCGCAGAACAGTCTTGTCAGTCGCAGAACAGTCTTGTCAGTCGCAGAACAGTCTTGTCAGTCGCAGAACAGTCCTGTCAGTCGTTGACGGTCGCAAGCAAGGTCAGTCAGTCACAGATCCCTATGGTCAGTCAGTCACAGATCCCTATGGTCAGTCAGTCACAGATCCCTATGGTCATTCAGTCACAGGATGGTCTGTCAGTCCGTCAGTCACAGGTCCCCAAAGCACGTCACACAGCTGCAGGGAGATACTCACCAGTCGCCGCTGCTCCTCCTCCCCTGCTTCCGTGAACCTCCCTCCTCAATACTGTGTGGTGTCCGTTCACCGCCGCAGCCGCCGCTCCGCCGTCTACGGCCGCGGTTTCCAGTCCTGGTCCTTCACGTCTCGGTCCCGCTCTCTGTTCCGGTCTCTCTGTCCCCTGCACTCGCGCCGGCTTCTGGTGACCTAGTGCGGCTCCCCCGCACGTGTCACCCGGCTCTCCTCCACGCTCTCCTCTACACACACTCCTCCGGCTGCTCGCTGCTGCTTGCTCCTCCCACTTCCGGCTTGAGCAGATCACAGAAGAAAGGTGGAAGCATCTGACAGCAAGTGACAGCACTTCTTAGATTGCACACTGGAATTCAGTTATGGACTTTTCCTTATAAAGTTTAGTTTACACACTTAATCTTGCACCTAACTTATTCACAATCACAACTTATTTTATTGTGGTATTGTCATATAATATATTTTATATGAATTAAATTTACATTGTGGGAATAATTTGCACTGCATTTAGCACAGACATGTCACTTTATTTTTGATACTGTGGACGATTAATCTGATTTTGAATACAAGAAGAATATATATTATTATTATATAATTGCATTTGCAGGTACTTTATTAGCATTTTTAGCACAGCCACTTTGTTAGTAGTTTTTGATGCATTTTTCACTTTTTAAGCGTTGTAGGTTAAGGTTTGTGATTGTGAAGCTGGCCTGGCACATCATCATCCATCATCAAGCGAATCAAATCAATCCGCGGATTCCGTGATTAGACTGCGCATGCTCATTCTGCCTCAGCTGAAAAGATGGACGAACCAAAAACACCACCTTCCACCCCTGGCCCTTCAACTTCAAGTGATCTGCCTGGCTGTGAGAGTGAGGAAGCTCATGAAGGAGACCACCCCTGGCCCTACTTAGAGTCGATGTTCTCATATGTCGGTGTGAAAGACAAGTCATATAGAATGAGGTGCTTACTCTGCCGCCCGAAAGGTTGTGAAATACTGGCCTTCAAAAATTCACCGTCGAATTTGAAGAAACATATCAAGGTAAGTTACAATTTTTTACAAATATCAAAATCACACCAGCTTGAGCTATCAGCTGTAACTGTAAGCCCTTTAGCGTAGCGATTAGCGAGTTAGCGACATGCTTAACGTTAACGCGTTAACTAGCTGTCATAAATTTCATAAAGGCTATGACGCAGCGTTGAATCGTGTTTTTGACCCATCCAGTAAGATTTAATCTTACATTATGTTAAAAAAATCATACAAGTTTTTTTGGTCACATTAAAAAAGTTCATATATAAAGACACAAACAACAAGGCGTCTAAAAACAACACAGATAAATGAAGGAATGGAATACTTTCATCATGACTACCACAAAGGGACACACAGTGGAGTGCCTATGTGTAGATTTCTTGCCCTGTTGCTGCCTATTGGCATTGGCATTGCCCAACATGTTTCGCGGTATCTTCTCCGCTTCCGCTTCGTAAGGGCCAAGGGGTCTTATCATGTTAACAGAGACTTTTTCCTCCTACGTCCTTCCTAAACATCTAAACAGAGAGCTTGCATTCAAAGCAAAGATCTATCAAAGGAATATAGATAAGTTAGAAAAATAATATAAGAGAGCAATATATCAAAAAAGCCACTGACCAAAAAGAAGGTCAGAGCCGTTCAGCCTGGTAATGTAAAGTAAAGCATAGCATAACATCATTTATTTTATTTATACTGTCATCATTATAGCTTGATGGTCCTATGTATGTTGGACTGAAATGGACGGTACAGTAACTAAAGCATAATATTGGAAATGTGTTGCATTTAATGATTTAATAATTAAAACACCTATATTAAAGTGTATCAAACTTGTAATGTTAAGGGATCATAGGACCAGTCCAGGACCAGGAGAGAAAGAGAACTTTCCTCCAAAATAGAAAGATATGTTCATGATATATATTCATATTCAATTCATTTGCCTCTATTTGCAGTTGATCATCCCTTGTTAAACAAAACAGGTGCAAGCAGAAAAATATATGTTAAGTAACTAGATATTAAGTTAAGTACTGTCTTGTGTGTTGTTTCCCCTTTCCATCATGGCTGCTATATGGTTACGTTACGCAGCGCTGGTGAGTGTGACTGGTCAGATGCGCCCATAACCATAATAACCCGGCCGGAATGGCTCTCCATTCCGAATTTCCGGGTGCTGATTGGCTGGGCGGGGGGTGTGGAGATGTCCATCATCTGCCTCCCCGCCTGCCGTCGTACAGACAGTCAGCTGCGCTAGCCATCTGCGCATGCGCATTATGGGTCCGGGTCCGGCCGCGTCACACGCCGATGGGCGTGAGCGGCCGGACAGGACTCGGAGTCCTATAAAATGTCGGCAGATGCCTGTCAGCCAGCCTCGGCCACGACTACACAGACATTAGCACAGCAGGCTCCACGGACGGCCCAGGACGGGACGGAGGAGGTTAAACTACTTGGTAAAAAATGCATTCGGGGTGACGGGGTCCACACTCTTGCTATCCTATCTTATCTATCATGATGTCAGGCACTCTCTTTCTTGTGGCTCATTTAATTAACTTTTATATGACTCTCTTTTCTTTGCAGTGAGCCCAGCATGGTAGTCTGACCATGTGGTCCCATCCGGGCCGTCCGTGGCTTCCACAGTGTGTGTTTTTCTGTTTGTGACCTGCTGCTGGTCTTCCTTTTCTAATTGACCAGTTTTTTTTTGAGGCACCTCTCTTTGGCTCTCTCCTTCCTTCCCTGCCCTGGTGAGTCTCTTTGTCTGCAGTGTGCTGAGCCTGAGTCTGACTGAGTGCTGCTGACTGGACTGTCTGCTGATATTATTATATAACAGTACTTTTTTACTGTGTGTGTAAAAATAATATATATATACATATATTTTTCTGCTTGCACCTGCTTTTGTTTAGCAAGGGATGCGAGGCAAACATAATGATCATGATGAACATATCTTTCTATTTATTTTTACAATATGGAGGAAAGTTCTCTCTCTCCTGGTCCTGGTCCTTATATCCCTTATTCCCTTTTAATTTTACAATTGTTTGATGTCTGCAGAGTGCAGACTGTGCAGCACTGCACATTTTAATATATATGTTTTGAATCGATTAAATGCATATTTAGTAACACTTTTCCAATATGCTTAGTTACTTTCTGACTGCCATTTGTCCATTTCTTACTCCAACATAGGACTCCCATGTCCGTCTAGGAGGCGTTTCCGCTCAGTTTTGGTGGTTGCCTCCCCCTCCTTCCCGGCCTGGACCATCTTCTTGGCTAAGTCGTCGTCGTGGGGCCACCTTCCTTCGCAGGAATGTCATCACCAGCTATGTATGTATAAATGATGTCATGTTATTGCTGCTATAAATAAATCTATCTATCTATCAAAGAAATAGATAAGTTAGAAAAATAATATAAGAACAAATCAAAAAGCCACTGACCAAAAGAAGGTCAGAGAGGTAATGTAAAGGCGTCAAGCATAGCAGTGCTATGCATGCTTGATGCCTGACCTTCTTTTGGTGAGTGGCTTTTTGATATATTGTTGTTATATTATTTTTCTCTAACTTATCTATTTCTTTGATAGATTTATTTGAATGCATTATGCAACTAGCTCTCTCTTTAGATGTTTAGGAACTCTCTGTTAACATAAGACCCCTATACGAAGTGGACAAGATACCGCAAAACATGTTGGGCAAGAAATCTACACATTAGGCACTGTGTCCTTGTGGTATCATGAGAGTATTCCTTCATATGTGTTGTTTTTAGACACCTTGTTTGTGTCTTACTTACTCTTTCTGAACTTTCTTAATATATTGTTGTGAGTGAGAGTGACCAAATAAACTTATATGATTTTTTAACATAATGTAGCCTTAGTGTACCCAGAAAGTCCTCATGCCTCCTCCTCCCTTTTCCTTTCTACAATTGATTTTAGGACCTAGGTACTTCTTTATTGGGTATTTGTCATTATGACACCCCAATTAGTACTAGGATTTAACTTGGTGTACTGCAGTAATTTCAGGTTATTTATAAAATTATATATAAAATTATATATGACAATGTGTAGAAAAATTCCCTAAAAAATATTTTAGCCTAGTTTAGACTGGAGTGAGGTGAAAACAGGAAAAAAAGTGCAAAGTAAGTTGGCTAGCTGTTAATTTTATTCAATTATATGGTAGAAAATTAGACTATTAGTCAAAATAAACTTTTGGTGATGAAATCAAAGTGCTGAGTGCTGACTGACAACAAACAAAGCATCTCAAATTGTCTGCTCTGCATGCATCTCAAGTGGTCTTCTTCGCGCACTCATGTTTCTCATCATGAACCATGCTTGTTGTATCAAGTGTTAGGCCTACAGGGTTTTGCAGCAAGAATGCAGAGAAGTACTAAAGCAGAATCCATGAAGGATCTTTGCTTATGGGGGTTTCTTGCTTAGTTTTTTGTATATAGAATTATGGTGGATAAGTATAACTGACTTTAATTGAATTATTTTTGCTTTTTATTAATAGTGTGGGTTATACACTCACCTAGCTATGTTGCTTAGTCACGTAAAACTTTATAATTCTGTGAAGGTAAAACAATATATTTTTTGGTCTCTTTTCAGAGCAAGCATGACTGCCACTTGAATAGATACGAGGAACTCACATCTGCAAAGCGAAAGAAGAAGACACCGATTCCCTCCCCTTCCATCAAGCAGCCGACATTAATGGGTAGCTGGAGCACAATGCCTCAGAGATCCATTGACAAGGCAATCATGAAGTATGTTGTCCGAGGACTTCAGCCTTTCAACATTGTAGAGCAAGCAGCTTTCCGCGATTTTGTGTTAGACCTGGTACCAAATACCAAAATAATGACAAGAATCACACTCACATCTATGATTGATGATGCTGCCAAACAGATGAAGATCAAGATTATTGAGGCCATGCAAACTGTTGACCACATCGCGACAACCACTGACTGCTGGTCAGCCAGGCGGCGTAGTTTCATTGGGGTCACAGCTCACTGGCTGGACCCGGAAAGTTTAAAAAGGTGCTCAGTGGCCCTGGCCTGTAAAAGATTAAGAGGCTCTCACACTTTCGACCTTCTGGCAAATGCACTTAATGATATCCATGCTGAGTATGACATTCGAGGGAAGATAGTCAGAACAACCACGGACAATGGCTCCAACTTCATTAAAGCCTTCAAACTCTTCGGTGAAGATGGAAATGCTGGTGCTCTAGTTGAGGTGGAGGAGGAGGAGGAGGAAGAAGCAGACAAAGATGAGGAGGAGGTCGAGTTTGTCGATGTATCTTCACTTTTGGATGAGGATGATGGTTTTGAGTTCCAGCTCCCGAAGCACCAGCGGTGTGCATGCCACATTCTTAACCTAATAGCCACTGCCGATGCCAGCAAAGCAGTGTCCAATGAGGCGTACAAGAAATTATACTACTCAACATTTGCCAAGTGCAATGCACTTTGGAATAAGTGTTCAAGATCCTCAACAGCAGCTGAAATTGTGGAAGATGCTTGCTCCCTCCAGCTCGTGCGACCAAATGCAACAAGGTGGAACTCTGTCTTCATGGCTGTGGAGAGACTGCTCAGGATAGTGAAAGAAAAGGGAGAGGCAACAATGAGAGTTTTCTGCACAGATTTGAAGGTTCCAATGTAAGTTTAAAAATGGTTTATGGTACTCTTTCTGTTCAAACTCAATTCTGGTCCATATTGTCTACTTGTACAACATTTAATTGAATGGTTAACATTGAACGATGTACCAAATTCATTGCATGATAATCACCACATCCAATCATGTAGCAATGCTGTTTTTTGTTTCTTATTGTTTATATGTTCTTGTCTTCTTCATAGGTTTAATCCAGCTGAACTCGCATTCTTGTCTGAGTATTCTGCTGTCATGTCTCCAGTCGCCCAAGCAACTAACATTTTGCAAGCTGAAACCAATGTCCAGATGGGGTGGCTGCTCCCAACCGTCAAGCTCCTGAAAATCAAGCTGAACAGGATCAAGATGCCTCTGAAGTATTGCAAGCCGCTTGTGGATGCCTTGCAGGTGGGCATTCAGAATCGCTTTGGCCCTATGATGGAAGACCCAGAGCTGGTGGCCGCTGCTATTCTGCTTCCAAAATTCAGGACAAATTGGACACAGGAGGATGAGACTATCAAAATGGGTAAGATATATAGTGTAGTATGGGTGAATTATTGTGTATTTTTTGTGCAATCACAAATTCACATACCATACAGCAGTACAGCTCAAATATTGCGGGATTACTTTTAATTTTTTTTTTTTTATATGAAAACAAACACACATGAGCTTGTCCTGCATAGAAGATATTGCAAACATACCAGGGCATTATGATGTTAGAGTGAGAAATGATGTGGTAGTATGGGAGACTTCCTCTTTAGCATAGCAGTATCATGGCACTGGCAGCCAAGCCTTCCTGTCTAAGGTCTGCCACCAGGCTGTAAATGCTGCAAAAGGCTTTTTGTTTAAGGGAATTATTTGAATTATAAAGTCGCCACTATTATTTCCATTAAAATCATCTACCGACAATGTCATCATGTCAAATCTGTGTTTACTTTCATGGGTTGAAACTCTTATTATTGTATAAGTTCCACAATAATTCTATATAAATCAAACTTAAGCAAGAAACCCCATAACCAAAGATCCTTCATGTATTCTGCTTTAGTACTTCTCTGCAATTACTTGCAAAACCCCTTAGGCCTAACTTCATACAACCAACCATGCATCTCATTCATGAGGAGGAGTGCGCGAAGAGTAGACCACTTGATGCAGACAAGTTGAGATGCTTTGTTGTCAGCACTTTGATTTCATTATTTTGACTAATAGTCTAATTTTCTACCATATACAATTGAATAAAATGAACAGCTAGCTAAGCTAACACACTCTTATATTTCAGGAATGGAATATATCAAACGAAGTATTGAAGACCCCTCGTTGCACTGTACAGAGGTCAACAGGTCCAGCTCATCTGATGAAGACGACTTCTTTTCTGGCATGCAGGGTTCGAAGGCACAAGACAGTGCCAAACAGCTAGATGCGTACTTGTCATGTTCAGCAGATAACATGGACTGGCTCAAGTCTTTTCCAGCTGTGTGCAAGTTGTCTGTTAAGTTAAACACACCTCTTCCAGCATCAGCAGCCTGCGAGAGGCTTTTTAGTATTGCAGGATTAGTCTTTAGCCCTAGAAGAGCGAGACTGACTAGTTCCAATTTTGAAAACCAACTACTTTTGAGGATAAACCAAAGATTTCTAACTTAAACTGGTATGCATTAAGCAGTCATATAAATATATTTAAGAAGGGAATAAGCTGTGGAGAAAAAAAACACAAGCAGGGAAGAGAGGGTAGGGATGCTTTAAAGGGGCATATTTGATCTGCTTTTGTTTAAGCTCAATGTTTTGCTCTAATCACTTTTGTTGTTGCATAAGAAATACTTGAATGTGGCCTACTGGCCTTTGAGATCTTTTAGTTTCCCTAACAAGTTGAGGATGAAAAGAAAATGCGTAACTTCCAAAAATGACTGCTTTATGCACACTGCAGGGAATAAGCTGTGGAGAAATAAATGTGAATATTAAGGGTGCGCTGCTGGCTGCTGATGCTGATATGTAAAAAAGCTGCAACCAGGACAAAAATAAATGAATCTGTGATAAATTAAATATATGGTGCACTAAATCGTATATAAAGCAATATACAATATATTCCAATAATGGAACAGTGTATGAAATGAAAGTCCAAAATATTGTGAATCTTGAAATATGTGACAAAACAAGATGAATATATTTTCAAAGGTGCAGGAATCAAACAGGACCTATTCCAAATAGGTGCAGACTCCCACCACCTTGTGGAATTCCCCCTTACCCGGCAGATGAAGGTAAGTGCAAAATAATATCCAAAATAGATCCAGTGAAACAAAATTGCAAAACCTGTGCTCTTAACTTTCAGTGAAAAAAACAAAATCAGCCTCTTACCAGAAAAAATGTCTATGTACGCTTGTGACTCTCCTTGGTTGGGAGCAGGGCCGGCCTTTGGGGTGTGCGAGCTGTGCGGCCGCACAGGGCGCCATGGGCAAAAGGGGCGCCGTGCGGCCATCGCAGCTCATACATGATCAGGCAGCACAGTGGGAGGTAAGCGGCGACCGCGGCATGGAGAGAGTTAACACAGGCCACGACCGCCGCTTACCTTCCACTGTGCGGCTGTGCCTGTGTCTTCTATAGCTGCAGGGCTGAGTGCCCGCCACTGACAGATCCCCTCCTCTCCAGGCCAGGGACACCAGAGGAGAGATCATCGGCTCCCCCTCCTCCCGCCCCTTCTCCTCCTCCTCCTCCCGCCCCTTCTCGTGGTAAGCCTCCATACTAAGGTAAGTAAACTCTCTCCTGCATCAAATGTAAGGGGGGGCTCTGTGTGGGGGTCTCGGATGTAAAGGGGGCTTTGTGTGGGGGGGTCTTTGGTGTGGGGGGTCTCTGATGTAAGGGGGCTCTGTGTGGGGGGTCTCTGATGTAAGGGGGGCTCTGTGTGGGGGGTCTCTGATGTAAAGGGGGCTTTGTGTGGGGGGTCTCTGATGTGTGGGGGTCTCTGATGTAAGGGGGCTCTGTGTGGTGGGTCTCTGATGTGGGGGGTCTCTGATGTAAAGGGGGCTTTGTGTGGGGGGTCTCTGATGTAAGGGGGCGCTGTGTGGGGGGTCTTTGATGTAAGGGGGCTCTGTGTGGGGGCCTGGGGTCTCTGGTGTAAGGGGGCTCTGTGTGGGGGTCTCTGATGTAAGGAGGCTCTGTGTGGGGGTCTCTGATGTGTGGGGGTCTCTGATGTAAGGGGGCTCTGTGTGGGGGGTCTCTGATGTAAGGGGGACTCTGTGTGGTAGAGCTCTGATGTGGGGGGCTCTGATGTAAGGGGAGCTCTGTGGGGGGCTCTGATGTAAGGGTGGCTCTGTGGGGATGGTCTCTGATGTAAGGGGGCTCTGTATTGGGGTCTCTGATGTAAGGGGGGCTTTATGTGAGGGGTCTCTAAAGTAAGGGGGCTTTGTGTGGGCATGGTCTCTGATGTAAGGGGGCTCTGTGTTGGGGTCCCTGATGTGTGGGGGTCTCTGTAAGGGGGCTCTGTGTGGAGGGTCTCTGATGTAAGGGGGACTCTGTGTGGGAGGGCTCTGATGTGGGGGGCTCTGATGTAAGGGGAGCTCTGTGTGGAGGGGCTCTGATGTAAGGGGAGCTCTGTGGGGGGCTCTATGGGGGGCTCTGATGTAAGGGTGGCTCTGTGGGGATGGTCTCTGATGTAAGGGGGCTCTGTATTGGGGTCTCTGATGTAAGGGGGGCTTTATGTGAGGGGTCTCTAAAGTAAGGGGGCTTTGTGTGGGCATGGTCTCTGATGTAAGGGGGCTCTGTGTTGGGGTCCCTGATGTGTGGGGGTCTCTGTAAGGGGGCTCTGTGTGGAGGGTCTCTGATGTAAGGGGGACTCTGTGTGGGAGGGCTCTGATGTGGGGGGCTCTGATGTAAGGGGAGCTCTGTGTGGAGGGGCTCTGATGTAAGGGGAGCTCTGTGGGGGGCTCTATGGGGGGCTCTGATGTAAGGGTGGCTCTGTGGGGATGGTCTCTGATGTAAGGGGGTTCTGTATTGGGGTCTCTGATGTAAGGGGGGCTTTGTGTGAGGGGTCTCTAAAGTAAGGGGCTTTGTGTGGGGATGGTCTCTGATGTAAGGGGGCTCTGTGTTGGGGTCTCTGATGTAAAGGGGGCTCTTTGTGTGGGCTGGGGGGTCTCTGCTGTAAGGGTGATCTGTGTGGGGGGTCTCTGATGTAAGTGGGGCCTCTATGGGGGGTTTCTGAACTCTCTGTTGTAAGGGGGCTCCGTTGGGGGGTTTCTGTTGTAAGGGGGGCTCCGTTGGGGGGTCTCTGATGTAAGGGGGGTCTCTAATGTAAGGGGGGCCAAGTTTGTAGTGATCATAAAAAAGAAAAGTCAAATGAAGTGCAAGAAAAAATGTGCAGGGCGCTGGTGGGGGCGCCACAGGATCAGCTCGCACAGGCCGCTTGAACACCTAAGGCCGGCCCTGGTTGGGAGGTTCACTTCTTTCTTTCCCATTAACAGCAGATATTAAATTATATTCATCTTTTGTCACATATGAATATGATATATATATTTGAAGATTCACAATATTTTGAACTTTTTATTGACTTAGATTTCATACACTCTTCCTTTATTTCATTATTGGAATATATTGTTGTATATCACATTGGTTTATATATGATTTTGTGCACCAATAAGCTGTGGAGAAAAAAAAAACAGGCAGGGAAGAGAAGGAGGGATGCTTTAAAAGGGGAAGGGAGGGACTTTATCTGTTTTTGTTTATAAAAAGTTACAGCCTAAGGAATTGTGATTGTCCTTTAGGTTAATCATTTGAATAAATCATTTGAAGTAATAAAAACAAATATTATGTTCAAACTTTTGACTTCTTTCTTTAATAACTACATAACACAGTACTTCTACTTCTACTTTCAGTACTTGAGTAGAATTTTTTTTTCAAAACTACTGGTACTTTTTACTTTTTCTACTTAAGTAGCAATTTTTTTGAAAAAACTACTTGCAATACTTAAGTAAAAAAAATGTTGAATACTTTTGTACTTCCACTTAAGTAACTTTTTCTGTGAGCACTTCCACTTCTACTTAAGTAACTTTTTGATCGAGTACTTGTACTTTTATTCAAGTAGAAATTTTGAGTACTTTATACAAGTCTGCCCTTGCCTCGATCCACCAGACAGAACTCAAAACACTCTGTAGACACCTCTACCTAAACTGATTTCCACTCTGACCCCTGGGCAGAGACCTCCTCACTCCTGGGTGGAACCCAATCAGGGTGCTTTCTACAGGCAAATATTTGACCCAGGATTGGAACTTCATCTCTTCCAAGTCTCTACAAAGCCTCTGGGATCTGGGACCCACAACAGAACTAGTCCCAGAGGACACCTAACAAACAGTTTCCTCTGTACCAAGCATGCATTGTGGCACGCCTCAACCAATATGAATGAAAGGAAGTTGTATTGTCACACCTTATATCTATATTTCTATGGACAGTAAATTTGCTTTAAATACTCCAATTCATTAAAAAAAAAAAAAAACTGTTAATCATTTATATTATAGTTTTAATAAATAGTTTTATTTTCAAAATGTTGTCAGCATAAGTTGTCTTAATTTGACTTTCCCTAATTTAAACCTGTGACAAGGCAAAAAAAAATGAAAAAAATTATTTATTCCTATTCAAAACAAGGCATTACCCTGCTGAATGCACATTTGAAAACATGAATGGTGCATTCTTACTAAGTAATTTGTAATTATTTTCAGCCAGTTCTTCATACACCACTACTGTAGTGCATCCCCTATGAAATCACAGGCAGAATGGGATCCCCATGCTGCACAGTCAGAGACATCAAATCTTCACAGGCACACTCCGTAACATTTTTTTGTTACTTATTGAGGGTAATAACTTGGATAGGGATGGGAGATTATGGGATGCCCACTTGACTTCAACAGCAAACTTTAGAGACAACTCTTTCTATATACAGTCTCTATATACAGCTCCACTTTTTCCTCCAGCACTCACTTGCTTGCAGAAACCAGCTGGAACACTGTGAATATCTGACAGTCACTCAGTCAGATTAAAGCGATAGCCTATTACCGGCAGGAACCCGAGGCCCTTTAGTTGTGTAGCAGAGCTTTAGTGTCCAGGTTGCATCATTCCTGTGGATACTTATCCCAGCACCACCTCTTCAGGCACTGCCAACCCACCTGACTCAGCTGCTCCTTTCACTAGCCCTCCAGGCTAACTTCTCCCCACAGTCCTCCAGACTGACACTAACCAGCCCACCAGGCTGACTTCCAGGAGATCGACCAGACGTTCTGACCTGCTCCTGCTGTCCTCTCTCCTTGCTCCTGTGCCTTCCGGAAGGACTTCCTCCATCTGTTTTAGCACCCGAGCTCAGGGGGCATCTCCATCTTCCACTCGACTGCCCCTGCTGGCATGGCCCGTGTCTATTTATGAGGAAAGCTCTGCCCCCTGCTGGCCTATTGCTGGGATTTGGCTGAGGCATATGCATGGCAGCCCCTCTTCATGCCCACCCTCCAGCTTTGGAAGTTTCTACAAACCTCAAGACCAGGGGGAAGTGCCAGAGAGAGAGTCATTGAACCCTGACCAGATTCACAGCTCAGGCTTAGCCCTCAGCTAAACTTAACATTTTCTACTCTAACAAAAACCTATCTACATCTATCTATCTACATCTAGCATACATACTAGAGGGTGCTACGCTACTATGTGGCTCAGCTAAACAAATTACATATTTGTTTAAAGGTTCAGTAATTCCCTAGCCTTTGTCAGTTTTCCACTCCATTCTAATCAGTGGACAATGAGTCAGCATCATCAAAACCAAAAACCATTCAAGGTTCTCTTTGACTTATAACAGGTATATGCGACCCAACTGGGTAATCTGTACTTTTAATAAACATTATGTATTGATGATAAATTCCATGCCACGTAATATGTATTCCAATGGAAATACGGAACAAAAAACACCTATTTTGATGAACAATGCCATACTCACCAGCATATAATCACGGCCGCTACACAGCTCCAGGTGATACAGCAGACACGACTGTTCTTCGAGTCTTCTTCTTCCTGAGAACTGCAGCAGCAGAATCGTATTAAATATACGCAGATTAAGACAAGGCTGATGGCCAGGCATAGTCCAGCAATGCCAGCTAAGAAAAGAAGAGCCTAGAGGGAAACACAAATGAAAACTCATTAGGATACTCTAACACAAAGGTTGAAAACTGAGCTCCACCCAGAATTTGCTGGTGGAAGTTCAAATTATTTAGACATTAACAGTGCATATCTGTTTCAGCAAAGGAAACATGTTCTATGATCTTCAGGTATTCTGTAGACAGGAACTACAGGATCTTCTTATGGCAAAGCTTGCACAGAATAGTGAATGCATGCTACCCTTGTCTGGATAGACAGTATTAAAAGTAAAGTGAGTATAGAAAGTGCTGCCTAACTAGACACTAATGCCTCGTTTCCACTGAGTGGTATGGTACGGTTTGGTTCGGTACGGTACCCAATTTTTGCTGTTTCCATTGCCAAAAGTTGTAAATGGTACCCTAATTCCGAACCGTACCGTACCACTTTTTTGGTACCCTTTTCGTTGGGGTACCAAGCACATTAGTACCGTACCAACAGGGTGGAGCAATACTGTTGAGGTACTGTTGAGCTTAGGTACTGTTGGCAGTGGAAACGCAAGCCTGAACCATACCGAACCGTACTGAACTGTACCGAACCGTACCGCTCAGTGGAAACGAGGCATAAAGTTATTTGAAGAGTGTCTATTTACTGTAGGAAGCTGAAGAGCTACACTTTCTTACATTTTTTTTTTAAATCAGAGACTCTACTGGTGCAATCTGTTTGCATTAATTATTGCTACTGCATATCTGCTTTGACCATTATAAATATTTTCCCTTTCCCTGATGATTTGCCTTTTTATTTTATACTATTATGAACACATAAAGGTACAAGGAACAGCCAAAAACTTAAAGTGGACAGGAAGAGAACTGGGACATATGTAGGGGGGGGGGGGGTTCTCATTATTGGAGTATCTAAGGCCTATTACAAGCCCTGGAGCTAAAGCATTTTTGGGTGGAATGAATATTTAAAGGGTTACTAAACCCAGGACCCAGCATTCACTATATCTGGTCTCCCACAATACACAGAACATGGAAATGCAATAGTTTTAGGAAATATAAACTGCTAAATACCTTTTTTCATCAGCAGTATATAGCAGTCTTGGGACTTCTATCAGTGTCTGGTTAAAGCTTGTAGGAGGAGTTTTCATTCTGCTCTGACTGTCCTTTCAGGCTGCAGGAACCGCCCTGACCCTCTGTCTGCACAGTGCTGATTGGCCCTGTGCTGATCACATGCACCCCCAAGAATAAAAAAACTCTCTAGCAGTACACACCAAACTGAGCATGTGCAGCTTGTCCCCTAGCCTCTGTTCTATCAGGAGATGGTTTGGTGACAGTGGAAGAAGAGGATGATCAGAGAAGACAGGATCACACAGCCTTTTTACACAATTCGGAGGATTAACCCCTTAGGTTCCACAGTGAGTATGACAAGCATGCTTTACTGCATATACAGACTGATTTTATTTTTGTGGGTTTAGTAACGCTTTAACCACTTCCAGACCGCCTGCCGCATATATACTGCGGCAGAGCGGCCCAGCTGCGCAAAATCACGTACACGTACAGAATTTTGGGGGAGCGTGCCAATCAGCGGGTCCAGCGGCCGCCATGGTTGCTGGGACCCGCTGATCGTTCAGCTGAATGACAGAACGGCGGTCTGCCTATGTAAACAAGGCAGACTGCTGTTCTGTCAGGGAGGAAAAGAGAGATCTTATGTTTCAGCCAAGCTGAAACGCAGATCTCTCTTTTCCTCTCGTGGATCCACTTCCCCTACAGTTACAAAGCACTCCCTAGGAGCACACTTAACCCCTTCATTGCCCCTGTGTTAGCCCCTTCCCTGCCAGTGACATTTATACAGTAACAGTGACACTGACACTGACACAAACTGATGCTGAGGGGTGGGGGACTGACTAAATGCCACTGACATCACCAATGACACTAATACAGTGATCAGTGCTCTGTGCACTGTCCCTGTACTAATGACACTGGCTGGGAAGGGGTTAACATTTAAGGGCTTTCAATGGGTTAACTGTGTACCTAACAATTTGTAATGTGTGTACTGTGTAAAAAAAACAGCTCATCATTGCTGACTGTGTCTACCAACACAGAGCTCTCTTCTGTCATTCACTTAGCTGATCAGCAGGCCATACATTATTGGCGAATGACAGCACGGGTGGAACAGTGGTTGCGCACGCATGTCCCCTACCCATAACCACTGTACGTGATCCAGCGCAGTGGAAAAGACTGAAAATTAAAAAAAAAAAAAGTGGCACTAATGAGGCTGCACTGATGGGCACTAAAGAGGTGGCACTGACAGGTCTAATGAGGCTACGCTGATAAGCACCGATAGACTGCACCAATTATGTGGCACTTATGGGTACTGATAGGCTGCACTGATGGGCACTGATAGGTGACACTGATGAGGCTGCCCTGATAAGCACTGATAGGCTGCACTGATGAGGTGGCACTTATGGGCACTGATAGGTGGCACTGATAAGCTGCACTGATGGGCACTGATAGGTGACACTAATAAGCACTGATAGGCTGCCCTGATGAGGTGGCACTGATGAGTACTGATGAGGTGGCACTGATGAGCACAGATGAGGTGGCACTGGTAGGCAGCACTGATAAGTATTAATGAGGTGGCACTAATAGGTGGCACAGGTGGGCACAGATGAAGTGGCACTGATAATCACTGATGAGGTAGCACTGATAAAGGGCACTCTCTGTCCACTCAGCGGCAGTAAGGAAAGGGGGCGTGTATTCTGCTCCAGCAGGCTGCAAAGCCGCAGGCTCTTTTATCGGCCAGCCTGACGCTAGTCTTTGCATCCGCGGGTGGGCCACATAGGAGTATCCCGACCACTTCTGCAGTGTAACCCAGGTGCCAGGATGCGATTTCCAGTCGCCATTGTAACCTGGCGCCTGGGTTTTGTCAAGTCCTGGGTTATAGTGTTTATAATTTTTATAGTGTTTATAATTTGAAGGTCCACAGTATCACTGAGCCCATGTCTTCTGGTGGTGGAATCATTTTCACTAGCACAGTTGGGTTTTTCGGTTGATTCTGAGTAAATATTATCCTCATGGATTTTTTTCAGCAGGAATGCGGGGGAGTGCAGTTCCAGCACCTCCGGCACTGAAAGTATGCAGGGGGTGCTGGGTTGTGCTGAAGTGTCTACTGATGCTGGCTGCTATGGGATGTATTGTAGCTGGAGGGGATCCATATTTGCACTGAAGGGGGTCTATTGTTGCTGGGGAAGTCTATTGTTACTGGTAGGGGATCTATTGTTGCTGGGGTTTGTCTTATGTTGCTGGGTGGTCCGTTGTTGCTGGGAGAGATCTACTGTTAAGGGGGGTCTATTGATGCAGGCTGTGGGGAGATCTGTTGTTGCTGCCAGGGCTTTATTGTTGTACTGTGGGATATTTTGTTGTGGGTGGTGCATTGTTGTTGGGGGATCTATTGTTTCTGGAGGGTGTATTGATGTTGCTGGCTGCAGGAGATCTATTTTACTGATTTTCTTGTTATCATTAACAAATTCCATACTTACTTGGTACCAAAAATAGTTCTGTATTCTTTATAAAGGGCAGTACTGGGAGGTGTGCAGGGGGTTGAATCAGGGAACGGTCTTCGGAGGTGGGTAGGGGAGCAGAAAAGGAGTGAGTCAGAAAGGGGGAGTTCCTGCACCTATTCTTTGAGAAAAAAAGTCCCGATTATCCTCATAGTTTATTGGCACTGAATTGACACATTGAAGGACTTGATCTGGATTTAATTAATTGAACTTTATCATCATTATATAATATATATTTTTTATGATGTCATCATTTTTTAATTGCAATTCCAACTTTATTATCAAAACCACTCTGCCACTTAGCAAAGGTTTTGGTTCTCTTATTTACCTACGGGTTTAGTGCAATATCCTATTTTGGAAGTGCCATTCCTCACCCCCCCCCCGCCCACACACACATAGACACACACAAAAAATGGGTTACATCCATTATGTAGGCTATGTAATATTTAGCACGGCTAACAGAGTGCATTTGGTCAGGACTGTCTGCTGTACGATGCAGCTAACAGAGTGCAGTAGTCAGGATTATGTAGTGTACTGCACAATATGTATTTAACATCTTGCAAAGTGACATGACCAAAACTATGGGGTTGATTTACTAAAGGCAAAAAGACTATGCATTTTGCAAGGTGCAGTTGCACCAGAGCTTAGTAAATAAGCAGAAGCACTCCTGACTTCCATCATCCAATCATGTGCAAACAAAAATTTTTTTTTTAATTTCCCTTTTACATTATTGAGTATTCTTTGGAAAGTGAAGCCTTATGGACTGTCTTTTACATATGTTCAGGACACCAAAGTACTGAAATTCCTAGACCGGGAAGTTAACCATCAGGAAGGCCAAATACATGCTAACAATTACACTAAGCCAACTGCAGGCAATGTACATGCGATGAAGAATATGTCAAGCAAAGTTACACAGTTACACAGTTAGTGAGGTTGAAAAAAGACATCAGTCCATCCAGTTCAACCTATGATGTGTGTGTGTGTTTGCTTTTAACCGTACATTGTATACCCCTGTATGTTGTGGTCTTTAAGGTGCCCATCTAATAGTTTTTTGAAACTATCAATGCTCCCTGCTGATACGACTGCTTGTGGAAGAGAATTCCACATCTTTACCGCTCTTACCGTGAAGAACCCCTTACGCACTTTAAGGTTAAACCGCCTTTCCTCAAGTTTTAGTGAGTGGCCACGTGTCTTATTGTATCTCCTTTCTCTGAATAGTTTGTTCCTTATGCTAGGGTCGCCAGTACAGTATTTGTACATTGATATCATATCCCCCCTCAATCGTCTCTTCTCCAGAGAGAATAAGTTCAGTGCTTGTAGTCTTTCCTCATAGCTGATGTCCTCCATTCCCCTAATTATTTTTGTTGCCCTTCTCTGGACTCTCTCCAGTTCCAGCACATCCTTCCTGAGGACCGGTGCCCAGAACTGGACAGCATACTCCAGATGTGGCCGGACCAGAGTCTTGTAGAGCGGGAGAATAATCTCTTCTAAGTGGTACCCTTAAATGAGAGTTTCTTGATAAGGGTTATCCAGAACCCCTGGTTGACCAAGCGTTTGAACTATTATACCTCAAGTACAGACCCAGTAAAAAAAGAAATAACAGTGATCATTCCATGAGGTTCATAACTGTAATGTTCTGGTACCTTTGGGTACCCTAATTACTCTTTCATAAGTGTATGCGCCCCACCATTCTCTTTTGGTAAGGTGCGCATACACCTTTAAGACTGATGCTGTCATCACTGAGCGCCGGACTGGATGGCTATTTAGATCGCCGGCTCTCACTCACATGTGTTCGTTCAAACTGCTTTGTGCCTTGATGCTAACCTGTCTTGAAGCTCTCATGCTTGCAAGCATACCTCGCTGTCGGAACCACGCTGCGCTGATCCCTGTATCCCGCTACCGGATCATCCGCTCTTGCCGAACCTCTCCTCTGCTACATTGCTATTAGTGATAAGTACCCCACAGGGGAAACCTCTATAACCTTTATACTAAAGCTTACACTATCTAGCTCTGCATACTAAGGACTATTACTACATCTGCATTATCTAAGATTGCTAGCTCTTGAGCCTACTACCACCTGTTCTTGCACTGGGTTGATCTCTCTTGTATGTCCACCTGCTACTCTGTCATCTACTACCATACATGATTGCTAAACCTATCTGCATCCCATCTGCTACTATCTTACTTTCAAGAACATTTCCTTTCAAGTGTCTGTCATCTACCATCTCTACCCAACCTGTCTCTTCAGCCTATCATCACTGTGTTACTATATACATAAGTCACTCTAGGAAACATCTTATTGAGTGTGTGTATTTACTTGCTGAATTGAGATCCTCCACACATGATGAGTCATTGAGAGTTGGGAATGGTGTCTCAGCGTTTCTCTTACATGACTACTGAAGTGGAATATTTCTGCAGCTGAAAATCCACATCATACATAAAACGCAGGAGCGTTACAGATTGAACGAACCACAAATGGATTCAGCAGAAATAACCACTCAGATGACACAATTAAAACAGCAAGTACCTGCGTTAATACACGCACTTGCTGAATTAAAAGAAGACAATCAGGCTCTGTCGCAGCAGGTAATTAGACTGACACAACTTACCACTGCTCAGTCCCCTGAACCCAAAATAAATCCTCCTTTGGTATTTACAGGCGATCGCAAAAAATTTTGCGAATTTAAAAACGCATGTGAGTTACTTTTCTTGCTAAAACCCCGTACCTACCTTACTGATCACATTAAGGTTTGTACTATTATTTCTTACCTAACAGGCGATCCTCGGGCCTGGGCAGACTCTCTTTTTGAGAAAAGCGACCAGCTTCTCAACTCCTATGCCTTGTTCCTAGCAGAACTCACTAGCCTATATGATGATCCCAATAGGCAGAGTACTGCCGATCTTCAATTAAGATCCTTGAAACAAGGTAGGAGACCTGTAGAAGACTTTGTCGCAGAATTCAAGAGATGGACCCTTGATTCAGAATGGAATGATGCATCTCTGAAATCCCAATTTAGGCTTGGCCTATCAGAGGCCGTTAAAGACGAGCTCGCCCGAGCGGATCTGCCAAAAACCCTGGATGCATTGATACAACTCAGTATCACCATAGATAGAAGACTACGAGAAAGAAAGGCTGAGAAAATGGGAACGCCATTATCCAGTTCTTCTCGGATCTCGGCCGTTGACCCCGTTCCTATGGAGGTAGGAACCATACGCCCACCTCTATCAACTATGGAAAGAGCCAGAAGACGATCTGGTAATCTCTGCTTGTACTGTGCATTCCCGGATCACAAGATAAACGTCTGTCCCCTAGTCTACAAAAAGAAGGGTGAGTGTTCACATGTCCTCCTAGGGGGATTGACAACTTCAATCACTAACCCTTACCTTTCTGTTTGCTTAACATTACAGTGGGACCAGAACAGGATTACTACTAAGGCCATGATTGACACAGGATCTTGTGGAAATTATATTGACATACGTTTTGCTGCTTTAAATAAAGTTCCTATTATTTCTAAACTTAAACCTGTCTCAGTGAGTCTTATTAACGGTGTTCCTTTATCCTCTGGTCCGATCACTGATCAGACACAGGCACTCCTAGTCACTACTAACGGGTCCCATATGGAAACCACTACCTTCGATCTAATACCTTCACCCCACTTTCCCATTGTTTTGGGACTTCCCTGGTTGCACACACATCAACCAACCATAGATTGGAAGGAACGGACCCTGACCTTCCTCTCTTGCTATTGCGAGGGTACGTGTAACCTCCCGTCTTTCGGGAAGATCCTGTCTGTGGTGACAGATGAGATTGCACCACTATGTTATCAGGATCTCTCTGAGGTTTTTCTTGAGAAAAATGCTCAAGCACTACCTCCCCATCGAGACTATGATTGTAGCATTGATCTACTCCCAAATAGCAAATTGCCGTTCGGTCATGTTTATCCCCTTTCACAGGATGAACTTTCCCATCTCAAAGACTATTTGGATGAGAATTTGGAAAAAGGTTTTATTAGACCTTCCACTTCTTCAACAGCAGCAGGACTCTTTTTTGTCCGCAATAAGGACTCAAGTCTCAGGCCTATCATCGACTATAGGCAATTGAATGCTATTACAATAAAAGATCGCTATCCTCTACCGCTTATCCCTGAGCTCATTGAGCAGGTGCGTGGAGCTACCTATTTTTCAAAATTGGACCTGAAAGGAGCATACAATCTCATTCGAATCCGTGATGGACACGAGTGGAAGACTGCATTCAGAACCAGATACGGATTGTTCGAATATCTTGTAATGCCATTCGGGCTATGCAACGCCCCTGCAGTTTTTCAACGATTTATAAATGATATTTTCAGAGACTTACTAGATGTCTGTGTTGTGGTCTATCTGGACGATATACTTATATATTCACGATCCCTGTCTGAACACATAAGACATGTAAGACTAGTATTATCGAGATTGCTTGCACACAACCTTTATGTGAAACTGAAAAAATGCTTGTTTCATAAAGAAGAGGTACTGTTTCTAGGCTACATCATATCCAAAACAGGAATCGAGATGGACATGAGTAAGATATCCTGCATTCAGGATTGGCCTACACCAACCACACGCAAGGCGCTACAGCGATTCCTTGGATTTCGAATTTCTACAGGAAGTTCATTAGAAACTTCTCTGCCATTGTGAGACCCCTCACACAGCTCACTAGCATTAAAAAAACATTCAAATGGTCAGATGAAGCAAATAAAGCTTTTCACCTGTTAAAGACAAGGTTTACTTCTGCTCCCATACTACGCCATCCAGACCCATCCCTCCAATACATTCTGGAAGTAGATGCGTCAAACATGGCAGTAGGAGCAATACTCTCCCAACGACCAACTCACACTTCACCACTTCATCCAGTCGCCTTTTTTTCTAAATCCCTAAGCAGTCCAGAGATAAATTACCCCGTGGGTGAAAAGGAACTGCTTGCTATAAAATTGGCTCTGGAGAATTGACGACATCTACTCGAAGGCACCCAATTACCAATACTTATATACACGGACCATAAAAATCTCCAATATCTTCAGACTAACAAAACTCTCTCGCACCGACAGGTACGATGGTCACTATTCTTTCTAAGGTTTAACTTCCTAGTGACCTACACACCTGCAGATAAGAACAAAAAGGCGGATGCACTATCACGACTAACTGAAGAAAACTACTTTAAAATCCCTTCCGTTCCTATAATACCTCACAAACGCATTATTGGAGTTGTCCGTTCCTTGAAGGAAGAGGTTTTGCATGGTATAAGTTTGGATACACCCCCACCACAACTAAATACTGATGCAGAAGGCTTCCTCTACTACAACGACAAACTTTACATACCACCTACCATACGCACCAAGATCTTGGAATTATCGCATGATGTGCCTATGGCAGGACATATGGGTATGACAAAGACTCTTAATCTGATTACCAGGCAATTCTGGTGGCCTGACATGAAAACATCTATACAAAAATTCGTCTCTTCATGCAATGTCTGTGCCAGGTCCAAAATTGACACTACGAGACCATCCGGTCTACTATGCAGTCTACCAATACCCCAAACTCCATGGGAAGTTGTGTCCTTGGACTTTATAGTGGAATTGCCTCCTTCCAAAGGATTTAATACCATCTTAGTGTCAGTGGACCATCTGACAAAAATGGCACATTTCATTGCTATTCGTAGACTACCTTCGTCCAAACAAACGGCAGAACTCCTGATGAAACATGTCTTTAAGTTACATGCTATCCCAAAAACTCTTCTGTCTGACCGTGGATCACAATTTATTTCCAAGTTCTGGCAAGAACTATGTCACATACTACGGATCGAGCGGAAGCTTACTTCTCCTTACCATCCGCAGACCAACGGACAGACTGAAAGAGTCAACCAATGCATCGAGCAATATTTACGTTGTTACACTTCTTACCAACAGGATGATTGGGTGGATCTTCTCCCTCTGGCAGAATTTGCCTACAACAACGCAACCCACAGTACGACCAAGCAGAGTCCGTTCTACTTGAACTATGGGTTTCATCCCTCTATTCTTCCACCACGCATCTTTCCTTCAAATAACCCAGTAGCTTCAGACTATCTTACCCAAATATAGGACTCTCTGGGTTTGCTTAATACTACCATTGCACACGCTCATAGTCAACAAAAGAAGTATTATGATCTTCGCAGAAGACCTTCTCCTCAGTACGCTATCGGGGACCTCGTTTGGCTCTCAACAAAAAAATTTAAGACTGAAAATCCCTAGCAAAAAGCTTGGACCTCTGTTCTTGGGACCTTTCCCAATCAAGAAACTTATTGGAAAAGCTGCAGTACAGCTTACATTGCCAATAGACCTCAAAATACATCCCATTTTCCATGTGTCGCTACTGAAGCCCCATGTTCCTGACCAAGGAATAAGGCCTACTATCCCACCTCCTCCTCCTGTACAAGTTGAAGGTGGAGAAGAATACGAGATAAAAGAGATTCTGGATTCTCGTATCCACAGAGGAAGACTTCAGTACTTGGTTCGATGGAAGAACTATGGGCCCCAAGACGACACCTGGCTAAACACCTCTGACATACATGCCTCTAGATTAATCCGCAATTTTCATGCGAAGTACCCAGACAAACCAGCTCCAGAGGCCTTCAGGAGCCGGCCTTAAGGGGGGGGTACTGTAATGTTCTGGTACCTTTGGGTACCCTAATTACTCTTTCATAAGTGTATGCGCCCCACCATTCTCTTTTGGTAAGGTGCGCATACACCTTTAAGACTGATGCTGTCATCACTGAGCGCCGGACTGGATGGCTATTTAGATCGCCGGCTCTCACTCACATGTGTTCGTTCAAACTGCTTTGTGCCTTGATGCTAACCTGTCTTGAAGCTCTCATGCTTGCAAGCATACCTCGCTGTCGGAACCACGCTGCGCTGATCCCTGTATCCCGCTACCGGATCATCCGCTCTTGCCGAACCTCTCCTCTGCTACATTGCTATTAGTGATAAGTACCCCACAGGGGAAACCTCTATAACCTTTATACTAAAGCTTACACTATCTAGCTCTGCATACTAAGGACTATTACTACATCTGCATTATCTAAGATTGCTAGCTCTTGAGCCTACTACCACCTGTTCTTGCACTGGGTTGATCTCTCTTGTATGTCCACCTGCTACTCTGTCATCTGCTACCATACATGATTGCTAAACCTATCTGCATCCCATCTGCTACTATCTTACTTTCAAGAACATTTCCTTTCAAGTGTCTGTCATCTACCATCTCTACCCAACCTGTCTCTTCAGCCTATCATCACTGTGTTACTATATACATAAGTCACTCTAGGAAACATCTTATTGAGTGTGTGTATTTACTTGCTGAATTGAGATCCTCCACACATGATGAGTCATTGAGAGTTGGGAATGGTGTCTCAGCGTTTCTCTTACATGACTACTGAAGTGGAATATTTCTGCAGCTGAAAATCCACATCATACATAAAACGCAGGAGCGTTACAATAACTACCTTTCACAACCAATACAAAAAAATGGAAGGAATATTGGCCAGACACTGGAACATCTTGCTAGAGGACCTCTCCCTAAAACCATCATCCCAGATAGGCCAAAGGTTATCTATTGCAGGACCCCTAATCTCAAAAATGAAATCGCTCCTAGTAAGTTGAAATCTTCCATACCTGTATCCACTCAGCCATGTCTAGTACCAATAGTGGGCATGTATCAATGCCGCAAGGCCTTGTGCAAGACATGCAATTTTGTAAAGCATGGAATGAAAACTTTCCACTAAGGTAAAACTTACAAGATCATTTTTATAACTGCTCTTCAGACTATGTTATCCATCGTTTGCCCTGCCCCTGTGGACTGTTTTATGTTGGTCGCACTATCCAACCACTCCGACAAGGATTTGGAGAACACAGGCGGTTCATAGACGAGGGGAAGGACAAACTGACATTTTCTACCCACTGAGTACATACATATAAAATAGTGTGATAATATTGTATAATGGTTTTGTACCCTTTTTGTTAATGATTTCTGGCTCATGCATTGGTAATGCTGCTGTGATGGCCAAGTATCTTGCCCCTCATACAATCATTGCATTCATATCAATTTCCCCTTGACATATCATTAATGTGCAATACATTTCCACATTAATTATCATGGAATTATCTCATTACATCTGTTCAGTAGTTCTATTTGGTCATCTAGTTTTTCATGTTTTGTTTTATTTTATTTATTTCCTTATTACCTATATTTTTTTACTATATATTTCTTTATGGTATCTGTTCCTTTGTTTACAATAATGCTCTATATGCATTTTAAATGTTATTCCAATATGAATGTTAAATCATTGTATTTCATGTGTTTACTAGTGTTGAGCGAACACGGACTGTATTATTCGTGTTCGTACCGAATAATTGGATTTTTTGTACCCGAACACGGACACGGACACTTTACTGTATGTTCGGGTAAAAATCCGTGTTCGGTCGTTTTATTTCCGGGTTTTGCATGCTTTGGCGCTCTTTTCATGGCGGGCTTTCAACAGCCAATCAACAATCGTTTAACTGGTGTGCCTTAAGCCATCCCAGCCATGCCTGCAAATGTCTCAGTAGCTGTGATTGGCCGTCTGAAGCATGTGACCAAGTCTTTATAAGTTCGAGGCAGCCGCAGCGGCGTCATTATGCTGCTTAGATTCAGGGACAGAGCACACATCAACGTGCTGGCTGCTGATTAGGGAAAGATAGGCAGGAAAAAACCATTTGTGTCCGGATAGAATTGAGGGACAGGTCGGAGTGTTTAGGCAGGGCGAGTTGTAGGCATTTTAGGGATAGAGTCTGCTGAATTATATAGGGTCAGTGTCTTCTACAAACTACAATCGATATTGCTGTGTGGGGGGTGGGGTCTGCACTCAATCCTGATCTACGATCTCTTCTCAATCCTGTTAGGGACAGAGTCTGCTGAATTTTAGGGAAACTGTGTTCTACAAACTACAATCGATATTGCTGTGTGGTGTGGGATTGGAGATAGGCAGGTGTCAGTGATCCACATCCATTTTTCTGTGTGTGAGCTGCAGTGAACACAATCTTTTTGGGCTGCAGTGAACACAATCTTTTTGGGCTGCAGTGAACACAATCTTTTTGGGCTGCAGTGAACACAATCTTTTTGGGCTGCAGTGAACACAATCTTTTTGGGCTGCAGTGAACACAATCTTTTTGGGGTGCAGTGAACAAAATCTTTTTGGGGTGCAGTGAACACAATCCTTTTTGGTGTGCAGTGAACACAATCTTTGTGGGGTGCAGTGAACAAAATCCTTTGTGGGGTGCAGTGAACACAATCTTTTTGGGGTGCAGTGAACAAAATCCTTTTTGGGGTGCAGTGAACAACATCCTTTTTGGGGTGCAGTGAACACAATCTTTTTGGGGTGCAGTGAACAAAATCCTTTGTGGGGTGCAGTGAACACAATCTTTTTGGGGTGCAGTGAACACAATCTTTTTGGGGTGGAGTGAACAACATCCTTTTTGGGGTGCAGTGAACAAAATCCTTTTTGGGGTGCAGTGAACAAAATCATTTTTGGGGTGCAGTGAACACAATCTTTTTGGGGTGCAGTGAACACAATCTTTGTGGGGTGCAGTGAACACAATCTTTTTGGGGTGGAGTGAACAACATCCTTTTTGGGGTGCAGTGAACAACATCCTTTTTGGGGTGCAGTGAACACAATCTTTTTGGGGTGCAGTGAACACAATCTTTGTGGGGTACAGTGAACAGAATCTTTGTGGGGTGCAGTGAACACAATCTTTGGGGGGTACAGTGAACACAATCTTTGTGAGGTGCAGTGAACACAATCTTTGTGGGGTGCAGTGAACACAATCATTGTGGGGTGCAGTGAACTCAATCTTTGTGGGGTACAGTGAACACAATCTCATACTGAAGGTTTGAGGGTGCTGCCTGTTCCATACTCCCCCTACTCCTCATCTAGCCTTTTAGGGGTACAAACAATAGTAATTGGGGCCTAGTGTGGTTGTGTACGTGTGATATACATACACTTTTTTGGGATCATATTTTCTATTCCGCTATTTAATCAAAAACCTTTGGGGATCAGTTAAATTGGGGGATAGTCTGTGTTGGTACGTGTGAGAGAGATCCACCTTTCCAAGTTGTTGGGGTTCATCTCATACTTCTGAAGGTTTGAGGGTGCTGCCTGTTCCATACTCCCCCTACTCCTAGCCTTTTAGGGGTACAAACAATAGTAATTGGGGCCTAGTGTGGTTGTGTACGTGTGATATACATACACTTTTTTGGGATCATATTTTCTATTCCGCTATTTAATCAAAAACCTTTGGGGATCAATTAAATTGGGGGATAGTCTGTGTTGGTACGTGTGAGAGAGATCCACCTTTCCAAGTTGTTGGGGTTCATCTCATACTTCTGAAGGTTTGAGGGTGCTGCCTGTTCCATACTCCCCCTACTCCTAGCCTTTTAGGGGTACAAACAATAGTAATTGGGGCCTAGTGTGGTTGTGTACGTGTGATATACATACACTTTTTTGGGATCATATTTTCTATTCCGCTATTTAATCAAAAACCTTTGGGGATCAGTTAAATTGGGGGATAGTCTGTGTTGGTACGTGTGAGAGAGATCCACCTTTCCAAGTTGTTGGGGTTCATCTCATACTTCTGAAGGTTTGAGGGTGCTGCCTGTTCCATACTCCCCCTACTCCTAGCCTTTTAGGGGTACAAACAATAGTAATTGGGGCCTAGTGTGGTTGTGTACGTGTGATATACATACACTTTTTTGGGATCATATTTTCTATTCCGCTATTTAATCAAAAACCTTTGGGGATCAGTTAAATTGGGGGATAGTCTGTGTTGGTACGTGTGAGAGAGATCCACCTTTCCAAGTTGTTGGGGTTCATCTCATACTTCTGAAGGTTTGAGGGTGCTGCCTGTTCCATACTCCCCCTACTCCTAGCCTTTTAGGGGTACAAACAATAGTAATTGGGGCCTAGTGTGGTTGTGTACGTGTGATATACATACACTTTTTTGGGATCATATTTTCTATTCCGCTATTTAATCAAAAACCTTTGGGGATCAGTTAAATTGGGGGATAGTCTGTGTTGGTACGTGTGAGAGAGATCCACCTTTCCAAGTTGTTGGGGTTCATCTCATACTTCTGAAGGTTTGAGGGTGCTGCCTGTTCCATACTCCCCCTACTCCTAGCCTTTTAGGGGTACAAACAATAGTAATTGGGGCCTAGTGTGGTTGTGTACGTGTGATATACATACACTTTTTTGGGATCATATTTTCTATTCCGCTATTTAATCAAAAACCTTTGGGGATCAGTTAAATTGGGGGATAGTCTGTGTTGGTACGTGTGAGAGAGATCCACCTTTCCAAGTTGTTGGGGTTCATCTCATACTTCTGAAGGTTTGAGGGTGCTGCCTGTTCCATACTCCCCCTACTCCTAGCCTTTTAGGGGTACAAACAATAGTAATTGGGGCCTAGTGTGGTTGTGTACGTGTGATATACATACACTTTTTTTGGGATCATATTTTCTATTCCGCTATTTAATCAAAAACCTTTGGGGATCAGTTAAATTGGGGGATAGTCTGTGTTGGTACGTGTGAGAGAGATCCACCTTTCCAAGTTGTTGGGGTTCATCTCATACTTCTGAAGGTTTGAGGGTGCTGCCTGTTCCATACTCCCCCTACTCCTAGCCTTTTAGGGGTACAAACAATAGTAATTGGGGCCTAGTGTGGTTGTGTACGTGTGATATACATACACTTTTTTGGGATCATATTTTCTATTCCGCTATTTAATCAAAAACCTTTGGGGATCAGTTAAATTGGGGGATAGTCTGTGTTGGTACGTGTGAGAGAGATCCACCTTTCCAAGTTGTTGAGGTTCATCTCATACTTCTGAAGGTTTGAGGGTGCTGCCTGTTCCATACTCCCCCTACTCCTAGCCTTTTAGGGGTACAAACAATAGTAATTGGGGCCTAGTGTGGTTGTGTACGTGTGATATACATACACTTTTTTGGGATCATATTTTCTATTCCGCTATTTAATCAAAAACCTTTGGGGATCAGTTAAATTGGGGGATAGTCTGTGTTGGTACGTGTGAGAGAGATCCACCTTTCCAAGTTGTTGGGGTTCATCTCATACTTCTGAAGGTTTGAGGGTGCTGCCTGTTCCATACTCCCCCTACTCCTAGCCTTTTAGGGGTACAAACAATAGTAATTGGGGCCTAGTGTGGTTGTGTACGTGTGATATACATACACTTTTTTGGGATCATATTTTCTATTCCGCTATTTAATCAAAAACCTTTGGGGATCAGTTAAATTGGGGGATAGTCTGTGTTGGTACGTGTGAGAGAGATCCACCTTTCCAAGTTGTTGGGGTTCATCTCATACTTCTGAAGGTTTGAGGGTGCTGCCTGTTCCATACTCCCCCTACTCCTAGCCTTTTAGGGGTACAAACAATAGTAATTGGGGCCTAGTGTGGTTGTGTACGTGTGATATACATACACTTTTTTGGGATCATATTTTCTATTCCGCTATTTAATCAAAAACCTTTGGGGATCAGTTAAATTGCGGGATAGTCTGTGTCGGTACGTGTGAGAGAGATCCACCTTTCCAAGTTGTTGGGGTTCATCTCATACTTCTGAAGGTTTGAGGGTGCTGCCTGTTCCATACCCCCCCTACTCCTCATCTAGCCTTTTAGGGGTACAAACAATAGTAATTGGGGCCTAGTGTGGTTGTGTACGTGCGAGATACATACACTTTTTTTGATCATATTTCCTATTCCGCTATTCAATAAAAACCTTTGAGGATCAATTGAATTGCGGGATAGTCTGTGTCGGTACGTGTGAGAGAGATCCACCTTTCCAAGTTGTTGGGGTTCATCTCATACTTCTGAAGGTTTGAGGGTGCTGCCTGTTCCATACCCCCCCTACTCCTCATCTAGCCTTTTAGGGGTACAAACAATAGTAATTGGGGCCTAGTGTGGTTGTGTACGTGCGAGATACATACACTTTTTTTGATCATATTTCCTATTCCGCTATTCAATAAAAACCTTTGAGGATCAATTGAATTGCGGGATAGTCTGTGTCGGTACGTGTGAGAGAGATCCACCTTTCCAAGTTGTTGGGGTTCATCTCATACTTCTGAAGGTTTGAGGGTGCTGCCTGTTCCATACCCCCCCTACTCCTCATCTAGCCTTTTAGGGGTACAAACAATAGTAATTGGGGCCTAGTGTGGTTGTGTACGTGCGAGATACATACACTTTTTTTGATCATATTTCCTATTCCGCTATTCAATAAAAACCTTTGAGGATCAATTGAATTGCGGGATAGTCTGTGTCGGTACGTGTGAGAGAGATCCACCTTTCCAAGTTGTTGGGGTTCATCTCATACTTCTGAAGGTTTGAGGGTGCTGCCTGTTCCATACCCCCCCTACTCCTCATCTAGCCTTTTAGGGGTACAAACAATAGTAATTGGGGCCTAGTGTGGTTGTGTACGTGCGAGATACATACACTTTTTTTGATCATATTTCCTATTCCGCTATTCAATAAAAACCTTTGAGGATCAATTGAATTGCGGGATAGTCTGTGTCGGTACGTGTGAGAGAGATCCACCTTTCCAAGTTGTTGGGGTTCATCTCATACTTCTGAAGGTTTGAGGGTGCTGCCTGTTCCATACCCCCCCTACTCCTCATCTAGCCTTTTAGGGGTACAAACAATAGTAATTGGGGCCTAGTGTGGTTGTGTACGTGCGAGATACATACACTTTTTTTGATCATATTTCCTATTCCGCTATTCAATAAAAACCTTTGAGGATCAATTGAATTGCGGGATAGTCTGTGTCGGTACGTGTGAGAGAGATCCACCTTTCCAAGTTGTTGGGGTTCATCTCATACTTCTGAAGGTTTGAGGGTGCTGCCTGTTCCATACCCCCCCTACTCCTCATCTAGCCTTTTAGGGGTACAAACAATAGTAATTGGGGCCTAGTGTGGTTGTGTACGTGCGAGATACATACACTTTTTTTGATCATATTTCCTATTCCGCTATTCAATAAAAACCTTTGAGGATCAATTGAATTGCGGGATAGTCTGTGTCGGTACGTGTGAGAGAGATCCACCTTTCCAAGTTGTTGGGGTTCATCTCATACTTCTGAAGGTTTGAGGGTGCTGCCTGTTCCATACCCCCCCTACTCCTCATCTAGCCTTTTAGGGGTACAAACAATAGTAATTGGGGCCTAGTGTGGTTGTGTACGTGCGAGATACATACACTTTTTTTGATCATATTTCCTATTCCGCTATTCAATAAAAACCTTTGAGGATCAATTGAATTGCGGGATAGTCTGTGTCGGTACGTGTGAGAGAGATCCACCTTTCCAAGTTGTTGGGGTTCATCTCATACTTCTGAAGGTTTGAGGGTGCTGCCTGTTCCATACCCCCCCTACTCCTCATCTAGCCTTTTAGGGGTACAAACAATAGTAATTGGGGCCCAGTGTGGTTGTGTACGTGTGATATACATACACTTTTTTTGGATCATATTTTCTATTCCGCTATTTAATCAAAAACCTTTGGGGATCAGTTAAATTGGGGGATAGTCTGTGTTGGTACGTGTGAGAGAGATCCACCTTTCCAAGTTGTTGGGGTTCATCTCATACTTCTGAAGGTTTGAGGGTGCTGCCTGTTCCATACCCCCCCTACTCCTCATCTAGCCTTTTAGGGGTACAAACAATAGTAATTGGGGCCTAGTGTGGTTGTGTACGTGTGATATACATACACTTTTTTTGGATCATATTTTCTATTCCGCTATTTAATCAAAAACCTTTGGGGATCAGTTAAATTGGGGGATAGTCTGTGTTGGTACGTGTGAGAGAGATCCACCTTTCCAAGTTGTTGGGGTTCATCTCATACTTCTGAAGGTTTGAGGGTGCTGCCTGTTCCATACCCCCCCTACTCCTCATCTAGCCTTTTAGGGGTACAAACAATAGTAATTGGGGCCTAGTGTGGTTGTGTACGTGTGATATACATACACTTTTTTTGGATCATATTTTCTATTCCGCTATTTAATCAAAAACCTTTGGGGATCAGTTAAATTGGGGGATAGTCTGTGTTGGTACGTGTGAGAGAGATCCACCTTTCCAAGTTTTTGGGGTTCATCTCATACTTCTGAAGATTTGAGGGTGCTGCATGTTCCATACTCCTCTTCCTCATCCTCCCTTTAGGGTAGGAAAAAATTTAATCGGGCCTAGTCTGTGTTTGTACGTGTGAGATACACAGTTTTTTATCCTATTCCGCTATTCAATACACACCCTTTTGGTGTAAAAAACATTAAATTGCGGCATAGTTTGCATATTTGACATTTGCATATATTGTGCCTTGTTGCGCTGTTTTGGGTACTCCACCAACATGGCCAGTGGCAATGACGCCATTCTCAGCTTAACTATCCCACTTCTATGCCTCCTTGAAAAAACAATTTGGGCGATGATGGAAGAGGATGTGGCACAGGATGAGGAGGAGGAGGAGGAGGATGAAGAGGTAACATTTCAAAGGCTTTCAGGGCAGTCATTCGCAAGGGGCTCCGAGGGTGGGTTCCTGCACACACAAACGCCAGGGACACAATTGTCCAGCAGGGGCACAGTTCTGGAGGATGAGGAGGATGAGGAGGAGGAGGAGCTGGAGGAGGAGATGGAACCATGTTCACAGCAGGGTGGCACCCAGGCCAGCTCATGGCCATCACTGGTGCGTGGCTGGGGGGATACAGAGGACACGGACGATACACCTCCCACAGAGGACAGCCTTTCGTCGCCTCTGGGCAGCCTGGCACACATGAGCGATTACATGCTGCAGTGTCTCCACAACGACCGCCGAGTTGCCCACATTCTAACTTGTGCTGATTACTGGGTGGCCACGCTGCTGGATCCCCGTTACAAGGACAACGTACCGTCCTTAATTCACTCACTGGAGCGCGATCGCAAGATGCGCGAGTACAAGCGCACGCTGGTAGACGCCATGCTGCTGGCATTCCCATCTGACAGCGGGGCCACAGTGGAAGCACAAGGCAGAGGAGGAGGAGGAGGAGGTCGCCAACGCAACCAGGGCACCGCCAGCACCTCAGAAGGCAGGGTTAGCATGGCCGAAATGTGGAAAAGCTTTGTCAGCACGCCACAACAAACAGCAGCACCAGCAGCTCAGATGGAACGTCTTAGCAGGAGGCAGCATTTTACCAACATGGTGGAGCAGTATGTGTGCACACGCCTACATGTAGTGAATGACGGGTCTGCCCCCTTCAACTTCTGGGTCTCCAAATTGGGCACATGGCCTGAGCTTGCCCTTTACGCCTTGGAGGTGCTGGCGTGCCCTGCAGCCAGTGTATTATCTGAACGGGTATTTAGCACGGCTGGGGGCGTTATAACAGACAAGCGCAGCCGCCTGTCCAGAGACAATGTGGACAAGCTCACGTTCATTAAAATGAACCAGGCATGGATCCCACGGGACTTTTCCGTACCTTATGCAGAATAGCAATGGATACCGACCTTACCCACCCATTGTTCCATTTTTGCTCTTTCTCACTCTTTTGGGGTGTACCCTCATTTAAAATTTTTGAAAAGAAGCAGTGTTGGCTACCTCGTCCTCCTCCTCAGGGCCAGATTAATGTAGGGGCTATTGGAGCTGCAGCTCCAGGCCCCTACCTTTTATATAGGCCCCGGGTTGGCCATATTCACTGTTACCGCTCTTCTGTCACTTGTAAACACAGAAGTCTGGCTTCTATGCTCGCTTCCCCAGGCAGCACCCTCAGAACCTCCCCACACAGCGTGAAGGCCGGACAAGGAGGGACAGTTGGCGATGCATGGATGTGTTTATGGGCTTCAGAGACAGCATCCCATGTTGAATTAGGCATGCATGGCTGCACCTTTCCTCCTCTGGGTGCATGGCAAGGCACGGCCCTTAAGGCCCTTCAAAATCCTCAGCACCAAGCCCATGATGCTGTTAATCCGGCCCTGGTCCTCCTCCACCGCCGCTTCCACCTACACCGCCCATAGGTGTGCGCAGCCTATTGCATTAAGGTGTGCACCCCAAAGTTGAAATACACATGCATGTGTTTGCCAGCAGGGAGAGTAATGTATCGGGGCCATGTACCTGTAGGCAAGGAGAAATAGAGCAGAGCAGGTCCCAGGGAGATCTTTCCCATCTCCTCACTGGCAATGCTATGTGCCCTAGGTGATTAGGGTGTGCCCAGGCACACCCAGCACACCCTGTGCGCACGCCTATGTCACCGCCACATCCACCACCACCTCAACCTCCCTCCTACTCCATATGGGCCTCGTCCTTCAGAGATGAAGAAGAACATTGTTTTATTTTTCTGTTTTTTTTTGTTGTTTTAAGTTATTTCCCTATCCACATTTGTTTGCAGAGCACTTGCCATGCTCTTAATTACGTTTTGCTGCCATTTGCAGCACTCTAGCCCTTTCCTTTGGTGTTTTAGAGCCATTTTAGTGCCTTAAAGTTCGGGTCCCCATTGACTTCAATGGGGTTCGGTGTCCGGGAAAAGTTCGGTAAAAGTCCGGGACACGGACCCGGACTTTTTTTTAAAGTTCGGCCGAACCCGTCGAACACGGACATCTAGGTGTCCGCTCAACCCTAGTGTTTACTTCATATATTCAGTATTTTTTGAACTAGTAAAAAAATAGTCTAGTCTAGTTTAACCTTTCTATTAGCGTTCATTGTATTATATATTTTGAGGAAATGCTCCTCTTTTTTTTTTTTACTCCAATTAAATTTTGTAATTGTACTATCGGTACTCTCCATACGGGATATCTTTAACAACTTACTACCCGCCCGCCGTCAAATGACGGCGGAGCGGTGTAGCTATTATCCTGGGACGCCGTCATATGACAGCGCACCAGAACAGCCTCTCTCGCGTGCCCCCGGGGGCAAGCGGAGTGGCAATCGTGACCGCACCGTGTTGCTAGGACACGGCTCAATCCTGATCTCGGTAAAGAGTCAATGACATGACTCTTTACCCATGTGATCGGCTGTGTCCAATCACAGCCGGTCATATGTAAATGAGGAAGTGCCGTTATTCGGCTCTCCTCGGCTCACACTGTCAGTGTGTGAGGCAAGGAGAGCTGATCAGCAGCTCCTCCTCATAGAGGACACAGAGAAATGTAATCAGGGCACCGATCACCAGTGCCCTGATTACACAAGAGTGAAATAAAATGCCATAACTGCCCGTCATCAGTGCCCACAGTGCCCGCCATCAGTGCCCATAGTGCTGCCAGTCAGTGCCCATCAGTGCCTGCTCATCTAGGCACTGATGGGCACTGACTGGCAGCACTATGGGCACTGATGGTGCTGCCCATCAGTGCTCATCAGTGCCGCCCGTCAGTGCTCATCAGTGCCGCCCGTCAGTGCTCATCAGTGCCACCTATCAGTGTCCATCAGTGCCGCCTCTCAGTGCCCATCAGTGCTGCCCGTCAGTGCCGCCTCTCAGTGCCCATCAGTGCCACCTATCAGTGCTCATCAGTGCCGCCTTTCAGTGCTCATCAGTGCTGCCTATCAGTGGCACCTATCAGTGCTCATCAGTGCGGCATATTATTACCTCCTCATCAGTGCCACCTCATCAGTGCCCATAAGTGCCACCTCATCAGTGCCCATAAATGCCACCTCATCAGTGCCCATCAGTGCAGCCTATCAGTGCCCATCAGTGCCGCCTCATCAGCGCACATCAGTGAAAAAGAAAAATGTATTTATTTTCAAAATTTACTCACAGAAAATAAGAAAACTTTTTTTTTTTTTTTCAAAATGTTCTGTCTTTTTTCTTTTTTTTTGTAAGAAATAAAAAACCCAGCGGTGATTAAATACCACCAAAAGAAAGCTCTATTTGTGTGAAAATAATGTCATATGGGCACAGTGTAGCATGACCGTGCAATTGTCATTCAAAGTGTGAGAGCGCTGAAAGCTAAAAATTGGCCTGGGCAGGAAGGGGGTGAAAGTGCACTGTAGGCAAGTGGTTAAGTGATGTTCCCCAATGTAACCCTATTAAGGATTGGCATGCCCACTGTTACTATATATAGTTCTACTAGCATCCTAGACAGATAGTTTGAAGAAGGAGAGCGACTGCCGCTACACCTGCAGTGCATGCTCAGAAACACGTTGCATGGTCCAGTGACGTCATTACGCCCTACGCTGCACTCCATGAGTCCTCCAAGCCTCCTTCCGGGATTGCTTCATTTTATGGCCAAATTTCTGGTTGCAAGTGGAGGATTACAATGGGGGACAGTCACTGCTGACAGCTTATCTTGAATGCCTTTATCTTTCATGTACCTGTTTTAACTAAGAACCATGTGAGTTTCCATTTATCTTTCTTATTAAAACGGTTTAATACTCCTACACTTAGAGGGGTCTCTCTCCTTCTCTTTCTCATAGGATTGTATACATGGAGGTTTTCTTTTTGTGTTTTTTTGGGGGTTCTTGTTTTGTTTTTTTTACATTGGTTTAACTGGATGGACTTGTGTTTTTTTTCAACCAGATAACCTATGTAACATATGCTGGAGATTGTCACTGAGGGAATATTGCACATACTCTGGGGGCTGGCCCCTAAAGGCTACTTTGGAATATGGTCTCTGAGGGTAAAAGTACATAATGCGTACATTAATCTCTGTGAGGGTTTTGCAATTAATCTGGAGGCTTAAGGTGAAAGATAAATAACCAAATATGTTGCCGGTGTAAAATCTGTCCAGTGACCTCTGTGTATTGGGGGGGGGGGGGGGGATCCCACTATTGCCATAGACACTGGGATGTGAGGTGCATGCTGGGGCAAGTTATAACTGGTAGAGCATACTCTGTTCAAGTAAATTCAAGGCTAGAGACAAAACCAAAAGTGATCCGCAGCTTTAATACTATATGGGGTGCTACTTTAAAAAGGTACATCATCTTAGCCATTATGTCCGAGTCATTTAGTAGATACTCATAATATACTATGCCCATTGCTACATAAAAAAAACTGTGCTGAAAATGAGTAATGCTCAGTCTGTTTATGACTCATACTTGGCAAGTTGTTAAGATTGATACTTGGTGCACTAAAGTACAGACAGAGGTCATCCTCTAAATCACCCATAATAGTCATAATCATAATTCGGAATGTAAATAAGAGATGTGTTTGGAAACTACAGCATAGAAAATGGCAATCTGGGATAGTGTATCAAAGCTGTCTGCTGGAAAACTAGGTCATCACTGCATTGTGGAAAGCAGATGATAATCACTGAACCCAAGGGCTCTTTTTTTCCAAGTGATCTCTTCTTGCTAATTATACATGTTCCACTTCTATCGTTAGAGGATGCTGCTACATGACTGCTTTTTATTTTAAATCCAAAATGCCTCCAGGTAAAGCCATGATGTAGACACCATTGACTATAACAAAGCTTTTAAAAAGTGTAGCTGTAATTTATCGTAAGCAGAATTGTTTCAGATTTTAATGGCATCTGTCACTTTTGATCCTGAACAGTCTCAAAAGAACGCCCAGTATTAATGACCACAATAGCAATCATTTTCATCTCCATCAAGATGTAATAGCTGAACATGATTATATGCATGTTATCTTTCCCATGTGGTATATGGAATAAATTAGGTCATGCCCTGAGAGTACATGAAAACCAGCTTAGATCTGCTCAAAATATTCACAGAGTTTCTCAAGGTATGCACCTATAGGGCAGGAATGCCTTTTTAGTAAGGATCTAAAAGTAAATTGGGCGCACCAAAATACTCTCAACTAATTGGGGTTGATTTACTAAAACCAAATAGGCTGTTTACGCTGAAAACTAAAATATACTTTGCAAAGGAATTTTACCCCAGAGCTTAGTAAATGCGCTGAAGCTACGCTGACTTCCATCATCCAATCACGTGTAAGCAAAAATTTGTTTTTTTATTTTATTTTCCTGTATTTGACTATTCTTTGCAAAGAGAAACTTCACTTTCACTGAGCTCTGAGGCGCATTCTGTCGCAAATGGGAATTTCCCTTGTAACGTGAACAGCCTATTTATCTTTAGTAAATCAACCCATTGAGTCTGAGATGGCGTATTGTTGGAGACCCAGTTGATATAATTTAACATATTAGAGGACAGTAGAAAAAATGACTGATATTTTTTTTAAGCCCTAGGATTCTGGAAAGTTGGCCAACCTGAGGGCTGCATGAAAAAGATCTGACAGACTCATTCATCCATTCTATACAGTGTTGATAAACCAATCTCCCACTATGCTTATTGTCAGAATACCCAACTGACTGGGTGGTGGGAAGGGGCCAACAGGGCCACCCACAAAGAGAATTCTAACTGATTTATCAGGAACCAGATTAAACGTACACAGTGTATGGCCAGCCTAAGTAAAGAGAAGATGTCTGCTTAGACCTGAAGGAAAAAAATATTCCCAGCATACCAAAGACTTGTTAGGGGTGGGCTGACTTTTGATTTCTCCACCAAATGAGGTGATGACAGGCAACAGGATAAGGTTTAATGTACCCTGTTTTCAGATTCAAAAGTATGCGCTCACATTGCATTCCACTGACTTGTACAGATATATGAAAGCAATACAATGCATGGTAAACTCAACTGATATATCGGGGTTGATTTACTAAAGGCAAACAGACATTTCACATTGTAAGTGCATTTGCACTATGCAAGGAAATTACTCCAGAGCTTTGTGAATGAGGTGAATCTTTGCTGACTTCCTAATCCTACCCTGACACTATCCTCCCTCCCCTATAACCCTTACACTAACCCTTTCACATGTATGCTTCTACGAGTGCATAAGACCCAAAATTTATGTGCCAAAATATATCAGCATTGAGGTCCTGGCTCTGGAAACTCCTGATTTGAAAGCTGAATAAATTCAAATAAATACTGGTTTAAATTACCCAATTGAAATCTTAAAACACCGACTTCCAATTCAGAGCCTTCAGAAATGCTTCACAACTTATGCCAGATTAAATACATAAATTCCCATGAAATGTCTAACCCTACATAAATTAAAATGCTAATTTGATTAATTTATTTCTAGAAATGGCATTTTAAGCTATTATTTGTAAGCAGTTTACTATATTGATTGATCAAGGCAATTTATCTGCATTGGGAATTAAATCTAGGGTCTAGCTTCTCTGAGCAACAATAGGTAAAGACATTCAAATCAATCTATCAATCCCATCAAACCCATTGCTCAGCTCTTTGGGAACTACCCCAAAAGATTTCCATACGTTGTTACTTGACACCTACAAAATTAGCCTCTTTCAACTCTAGTACACCTGATTCCTGTTGGAGAACGCAGCATGGGGGGATATTTTCCACTTTTTCTGGACTTGTCCTACCCTAAGTATTTACTGGGCCACTATCTTTCAGATTCTGGAAGATATTTCACAATGTTCCATCCCCCTCTCACCTGCCTTAGCACTACTAAACTTGATGATAGAAGCTTTCCCTCCACCTTTAGGCATGTATAGTAGTAACACATAGTCTCTTAGCAGCTAGATTAAGCCTAACAAGGTTATGGAAATCAGCCCAATCTACTTCTATTGAAAACACTATTGTTATGGTGAATTTGCATTGCAGCTACAAATTTATGATGGCCTCTAGCAAGGGTCAATGCTCCAAAGCACAAACCCTTTGGCAGCCTTGGTCACAATGGTGATCGCCAACCTTGGCACCCCAGATGTTTTGGAACTACACTCCAGAGTGCATGAGCATCATGTGGAATGTAGTTCCAAAACATCTGGGGTGCCAAGGTTCGCCATCACTGGTCTAGAGCATCTTTATTTATTTATTAAGCCATGTTGAGCTCCTTTCTACTGTGCAACTTGTTTCAGTCATGGTCACTGAGTTGTACATTTTTGTCTTACTTACTGGAAACGTATATTTCTTTTTATGCATTTATTCTATGTTTTGTATTGTTCTTAATACTCAATAAAACTATTGATCAAAAAAAAGACAAAAAAAAGAAAAGACAATTTATCTGCGGGCTCACTGACAACATTGCATTGTAAGAAAAAATTCGTAACTACAGTATCTTGCCAGGGTGTTGCCTTTTTCTAGATCAGACACTACAGTCAGCAGGCAAAATCTCGCTACAGAATTGTATCCGGCCCACAGCTACATTCAGGTCTTCCCCAGGGCTGGTGCAAGGATTTTTCACACACTTGGCCAAACCTCATTTTACCGCCCCCCTCCCCCTAATTGGCCTTGCCCCTGACTCCACCCCCTTTGCCCTGCCCATGTATACGGTGGAGACTGTAAAGACCTACCTGATTCCCACATTCACCTACCTGACCATTACACTGACTTACTTAACCACTACACTGACCACTACATAGACCTACCTAATGACTACACTGACCTACCTAACCACTACACTGATCTATCCAACCACTACACTGACTTATCTAACCACTACACTGATCTATCTAACCACTACACTGATCTATCTAACCACTACACTAACCTACCTAACCACTATACTGACCTACCTAACCATTACACTGACCACTACACTGACCTACCAAACCACTACACTGACCTACTTACCTATACACTGATCAACCGAACCATTACACTGACCACTACACTGACCTACCTAACCTCTACACTGACCACTGCACTGACCTACCTAACCACTACACTGACCACTACACTGACCAACCTAAACACTACACTGACCACTACACTGACCTACCTAACCTCTACACTGACCACTGCACTGACCTATCTAACCACTACACTGACCACTACACTGACCTGCCTAACCTCTACACTGACCACTGCACTGACCTACCTAACCACTACACTGACCACTACACTGACCAACCTAAACACTACACTGACCACTACACTGACCTACCTAACCACTACACTGACCTATTTAGCCAGTACACTAACCACTACACTGACCTACCTAACCACTACACTGACCTATCTAACCATTACACTGATCACTGCACTGACCTACCTAACCACTACACTAACCACTACACTGACCTACCTAACCACTATACTGACCACTACCATGACCTATCTAACCACTACACTGACCTACATAACCACTACACTGACCTACCGCACCATTACACTGACCACTAGACTGACCTACCTAGCCACTACACTTACCTATCTAACCACTACACTGACCTGTCTAACCACTACACTGACCACTACACTGACCAACCTAAACACTACACTGACCACTACACTGACCTACCTAACCTCTACACTGACCACTGCACTGACCTACCTAACCACTACACTGACCACTACACTGACCTGCCTAACCTCTACACTGACCACTGCACTGACCTACCTAACCACTACACTGACCACTACACTGACCAACCTAAACAATAAACTGACCACTACACTGACCTACCTAACCACTACACTGACCTATTTAGCCAGTACACTAACCACTACACTGACCTACCTAACCACTACACTGACCTATCTAACCATTACACTGATCACTGCACTGACCTACCTAACCACTACACTAACCACTACACTGACCTACCTAACCACTATACTGACCACTACCATGACCTATCTAACCACTACACTGGCCTACATAACCACTACACTGACCTACCGCACCATTACACTGACCACTAGACTGACCTACCTAGCCACTACACTTACCTATCTAACCACTACACTGACCTGTCTAACCACTACACTGATCTACCTAACCACTACACTGACCTACCTAACTACACTACCACTACACTGACCTACCTAACCATTACACTGACCACTACAGTGACCTACCTAACCACTACAATGACCACTATATTGACCTACCTAACCATTACACTGACCACTGAACTGACCTACCTAACCACTACACTAACCACTACACTAACAACTACACTGACCACTAACCACTACATTGACCACTACACTAACCTACCTAGCCACTACACTGACGACTATACTAACCACTACACTGACCTACCTAACCACTACACTGACCAACCTAACCACTACACTGAGCACTACACTGACAACCCTGATATAAGGGCCCTCTGATGGGGAACCTGATGTGAGGAGGGCTCTAATGGGGACATTGAAGTGAGGGAGACTTTATTAGAGACCCTAATGGAGACCATGATGAAAAAGGGCTTTGATGAGTATCCTGATGTCAGGGGGGTTTTAATGGTGACTCTGATGTAAGTTGGGCTACTAAGACAGATTCTGATGTAAGGGGGACACTGATGTGAGAGAGGCTTTAATAGGGACCCTGATTTTTGGGGCGACTCCTAAGACAGATTCTGATGTAAGGGGGACTCTGAATAGGACCCTGCAGTAAGGAGGGTTTTGATGGGGACTACCATGTAAGGGGAGCTCTGATTGGGTCCCTCATGTAAGGGGGATCTGATGGAGACTCTGACGTACAGGGGCATTTAATGGGGAATAAATCATATCCATTTTTGCTTCTGTTGATCAAACAAATGTCTGCATGTGTTGGAAAAACCAATTGTAATTCATATTGACTGAATAATATTTTTTAAGATTAATTTACATTTACAACTGATTAAATTTTTGATCAATAAATGTGTCCCACATGATTTGGGAATGTAAAACCTGTTGCCACCAGCCATATTCTTTGCCATTGTAACACACAAATATATAGAGTGCTCTTGCTATAGCCCTTTGTGCCTCAGCCTCTGTTAATAGCTGCATCTACCTGAAAATGGTTGACCGTTGGCATTACTATATTGAATATGCAAATGATATTATAAATTGACTTAATTTAGAAACTGACATCAATCCTTTTTATTATGTTTATGCAAATGTTATTCTAAACAGTGCCATGTATTCTTTCCTGACAGTTTTAACACATCTTTAACACATCTTGCTGAATATATTTTCATTAGAATGCAGATATCACTAAAAAAGAAACAAACCTAGAGATTTTATCTATTGCTTTTATGGCGGTGATGAATAGACCAGACAAAATATTCTCCTCCATAAAGGAAAAATTTGCATTTCTTCAGAGGGGCATAAATGATTTATTTCTGAAAAATCGGGACGTTTTAATTATAATAGAAATTTCTGGGATTAGAATAGACATGCACATATTATTAGGAACTATTTATTTCGGTACAGATTTCCTTTAAGAAAGTGTATAAAACAGTATAAAACAACATAAAACTGAATTGATACGTAATATACAGTATAACTGGACTTATTAACCACTTCCATACCGCTGGACGTCATATGACGTCCTCGGCTTTGAGTGAAAATATTGGAATGATGCCTGCAGCTGCAGGCATCATTCACATATCATTTTTTTAGCCTGCGATTCTATTCCACCTTAAGAACAATCATAGCGGCTGTTCAGCTGCTTGATTGTTCTTACAGGCGGCGAGAGGGGACGTCCCCCCTGCTGCTGCCTTCCGGTGCTTCTACCAGCTAGCCCATGCAATCGGCGAGCCAGAGAAGGAATCCGCCGCTGGCCGAAGTTCACCATAGAGAATACTGGGGACCAGATGGTCCCCGGCAGTCTCTATGACTCTCGGAGGCCCGGGCACGATGTTATGAGGGCGTGCACCCAGCCTGGCAGTTGTAAATACCTGTCATGCACTATTCCTATTACAATGGATGTTTACATTCCTTGTAATAGGAATAAAAGTGATCCAAAAAAAAGTGAAAGTGTAAAAAAAAAATCAATCAATAAATAAATAAACAAAAGAAAAAAAAATGTAAGTGCCCCCATCCCCGCGTGTTTGCACGCAGAAGTGAATGCATATGAACATTGTGCCCACATATGTAAACTGCGTTTAATCCACACATGTGAGGTATCACCGCAGAACGGGAGCAAAACATTCTAGCGGGAGCTAGAAACATTAGAGCGGGAGCAAACATTCTAGCCCAAGACCTCCTCTGTAACTCTAAACAGGCAACCTGTAAAGAATTTTAAAGCAATGCCTATGGAGATTTTTAAGTACCGAAGTTTGGCGACATTCCACGAGTGTGCACAATTTTAAAGCGTGACACGTTAGGTATCTATTTACTCAGCATAGCATCATCTTTCACATTATACAAAAAAACTGGGCTAACTAAAAGTGTTTTTTTTTTAATTCATAAAACTTTTTTTTTTTTTTTTTTTAAGTGTTTAACCACATCAGCCCCTCACAGGCAGAGTAACGTAGGGGTACATCGCTAGCCTGTGAGGGTTTTGGGAGCGAGCGCGCGCCGCCGGAGGCGCGCTCCCGCTCCCGTGTGGTCATGGACCCCCCCGCGCGTGTGCCCGGCGGACCCGATGTCCGCCGGGCACTTGCGATCGTCCGTGACAGCGGGAGAAAGGTAGGCGGCTAATGTAAACAAAGCCGGCTGTCAGTTCTCCCTGTGTAAGAATGATGATCAAACGGTTCTACTATGTAGGACCATTGATCATTGTTCTTACACATCAAGCCACAGGCAAATCACAGTTAGAAGCACGCCACTAGGACACACTTAACCCCTCCCTCTCCAATACAGTTAACTCCTTCACTGCCAGTGTCATTTTTATAGTAACAGTGCATATGTATAGCACTGATTACTGTAGTACTGTCACTGGTAACCTCAAAAGTGTCAAAAATGTCAGTCAAGGGTCCGATCTGTCCGCCCCAATGTCGAAGTCCCGCAGAAAAAATCGCAGATCGCCGCCATTACACGCTAAAAAAAAAAAACAACAAAAATGACAAAAATCTTTCCCTATGTTGGTAAACGCAATAACTTTTGCGCAAACCAATCAAAATACGCTTTTTGCGATTTTTTTTTTACCAAACATATGGTAAAAAAAAAAATTGGCCTAAAATGTTAAAAAATGTTGATTTTTACATTTTTTTGGGGGAATTTCATATAAAAAAATGTGAAAAATATTGCTATTTTTGCAAAATTGACGCTATTTTTTTGTTTATAGCGCATGATCAAAAAATCGCACAGGTGATCAAATACCACCAAAAGAAAGCTCTATTTGTGGGAAAAAAAGGACGCCGAATTTGTTTAGGTACAGCGTCGCACGACTGCGCAATTGTCCGTTAAAGTCACGCAGTGCTGAATCGCAAAATAGGCCCTGGTCAGGAAGGGGGTAAAATCTTCCGGGGCTTAAGTGGTTAAAAAATTGTTGCGCAAATACCGTGTGACACAAAAAGTTACAATGACTGCCATTTTATTCCCTAGGGTCTCTGCTAAAAAAAAACATATATAATGCTTGGGGGTTCTGAGTAATTTTCTAGCAAAGAAATGAATCTGCCTTTTTGTGAGGTATATTTAAACCCAAACATTGTTTTCTTATTTTATTTTATTAATGTTTATCTTTGTTTGTGACCCTCTTCAACTTTCTCTTTCCAGGATGGGCATCACTGAGCTATCACTTTTTTTTTTCAAAGGAAATTTTTTGCCTTGGAATTTTCACAGTTTTTAGATATGTCAAAAAAACGTTCCCAATATTTTATCTCACTTTACATTTTTAACCCATAAAAGCATACCTAAACCCAAGAACAAAAAATGTTTCAGCTTACAAGTCCTTATATGTGGTAGCTGCATTAGTCTTTATTTTTGTTCAAGGTAAAAACATTTTGACTAAAGGCCCGTACACACGTACCGATCGTCGTCATACAAACGTCGGCAGACGAAAGATCTGCCGATTGTACGCTTGTTAGTATGGTGCCTCCGACAGCTGTCTGCGCACATTCTGCGGACAAGAGTCTTTCTTGCAAACATAAAAATTTTTGTATGCCGACACCAGAACGGACGATTGTTCGCCAGTCATTACAGAAATCAGCCGACAGACCGCAGATTTGCAAGACTGGGCATGCTCAGAAAAGAAAAAACACAGGGAAAGTTAACCATTACATGACATCACTTCTGCAGTCAGCTGAAGTCGGCGGACAAAATTCTTGTGCTGTCTTTGCACTTTTCAACAGACATCGACATCCCGGGGAGAAAAGACGAACGTTTGTATGACGACGATCGGTACGTGTGTACGGGGCTTAAGAATAACTAAAAATGACTAAAACAAACTGTCCTTGTCACATTCCGTGAGCTGCACTGAAAGCAAAAAACAATGTTATCTATTTTTTTGCAAAACTACTAATCTCCCTATCCCATATCTAATGGAGATGAACAACGACAGACATAAACTATTTATAGTCCAGCCTGGATGACAATCAAAGCTTCCTCCATATAGAGAAGTGAGCATAGCCACCAAGAGACAGGAAGTATGTTATTTGAAGGACTGAAAAAAGTAACAAAAGCCCAAAAAAACAAAAAAAAAACAAATGCTCCCCCTAATCTAACAAAAACTGCAATACATTTCCTATGATTTGTCTGTTTTGTCATGCTACAAGTACAGAAAATACTGGTTGCCCCTACCAAAAATCAAGAAAGCTTCTAACTTTCTGTTTAAGCCGGCAACTCTGCCTCTGTAGCACTGAAATCCATAGCAGTGTTGTCATTCCTGCTCTCGTTCTCTATGTTTTAGAGATGAGTAGAGAGAGAGAGAGAGAGGTGTGTTGTATTTCAGCAGAACAGAACTAGGCAGGGCTGACAATATTGCTTGGAATTTCAGTGCACCAAAGGTACTGTGCTGTTATTTCAAACAGGAAGTTAGTAGCACACTGGATTTATGGCAGATCAACTGCTATTTTTTTGCCCAAGTGTACATTTAAAACACAAACACAAATTTAACCCTATTCCACAGTCTCACCTTGTAGGCAGGTTGCCTATGGGAGTTTAATTTTAGTTAGTGGCTGGCCAAGGCTGGGAGTGAAAGAATTAATATGTGTGTGCTCCTGTTTCTGGGCTTTTTAGTTCCAGCCTATATATCGGTGATATAAATACCGGGGAAGGCTGGGTTCAAGATCTGCTTTGGGTCAACTATGGAGTAGGACATGCTGTGAGTCGTGTGGAGGAGCGTCACCAGCACCGGGGATTAAGGGATCAGTCAGCTCTTTGAGAACGAATGCCAAATTGGACTACTACCTAGTACATACCACTACCAGGGTCAGTAAAGCACACGTGGGGTATGAAGCTAGCTACTAGAACATGTTTACTCGGCAAGTCAAGCTGGAAGAACAATGTAGCTGCTATGGGTAACCAAGTGTTAGAACAAGCTACTATGCAACCAGTCATTAAGCGCAGTGGTTGGTTTTCATCAGCAATCAGAATCAAATGTGCCATAGAGATCCATGACCTGGTCACATAGGTACGGGAAGAAAGGAGTTAACAAGTGCAAGCATAAGGTCTGCGCTATTTACACGGCGGGACCCCATTCTGTTACTGGGACAGAGGTACACTGGACTGGTGGAGAGGGCGCAGGTTCAGCAACAGCCCTCCTAATGTAACATGTGCATCAAGTTAAGGTGTGCAGTTACATAGGACAGAACTTTACAATGGAAATCTTTACTTTTATTACTACACACAGTGTACAGCTCAACTCTAAGTTGGGGAACTGCCTTAATGTTGGACTTTCACATGACCGCAGTCCCCGCCTAGTCCCGGCCATTAATGAGCGCATTCATGATGAAAGGTACCCCCATGTGATGGGTGAGCTGGCCCTGCGCCCAAACAACTTCATTCTACATTAGGAGCCTACCTGACAGGAAGCATGCAGGTATCACAATGAAACCACACAACACAACCCAAGGTAAAATACAATTTTTGTATTAATAGCAATTTTATTATTTGCTTTCTTTTTTTTTTTTTTTAAGTGTAGCCTTCTTCAGGAATCAGATCCTTCAGTTGGATTTATCACTAATTGTTGTCCACCCCTCAGTTGGACTGCTTTTGGACATCAAAATTGTCTAAAAATTACTAAATCCCTGTATCCTTCTGTGGAGGAGAAGAGACATAAGATTTTTGTACGCACCATAAAAAATATTTTTCTTGAAGTCCATTGGGGAAAAAGGAAGATTGAGTTATATGTAGCTGCATTCAGGATGTGGACACTTGCAAACAGAAAAAAAGTTAAAGGCCTTCTATAACCCCGCCCCTAACTGTCATGCTTAAGTTTTGTGAGCAAGCGGTACATAGGGCAAATAAACATTGAGGGGTGGGGACACATCAATATACTTCAAAAGAATATTCTATGGTGAGTACAAAAAAACTTGGGAACTATTCTAGAACAAAGCATTTAGAGAAAGTCTATGTTAGCAGGAGCTCCAAAAAGACCCTTTAGCTGGTACAAAAGCTTGATCCTCTAGATCAGTGGTCCTCAAACTGCAGCCCACAGGCTGGATATGGCCCTTTGCTTGCCTTTCAACTGGCCCTTGGCACAATTTTCCATGCTGGCACCAATGATGAGGCACTCTTCCTCCCACTGACACCAATGAGGAGGTGCTATTCCTCCTACTGACACTGATGATGAGGCAATATTTCTCCCATTTACACCAATGATTTGGCGCTATTCCCCCCACTGATATCAACAATGGGTCACTATACCTCCCACTGACACCAATGACGGGGCATTATTTCTCCCACTGACACTAGTGATGGGGCGCTGTTCCTCCTACTGACACCAATGAGGGGGAACTCTTCCTCCCACTGATACCAGCAACGGGGTTCTATGCCTACCACTGATATCAACAACGGGGCATTATTTCTCCCACTGAGACCAATAATGTGGCATTGTTTACTCCAAATGATGCCAAGGTATTTCCAATTCCTACTAGCCACAGTCCACCCCCCCCCCCCGCCCAATGTTTTTATATCAGTAAACTGGCCCTTTGGAAAAATTGAACAATTTGCATATCTGCATCATAAGGGATATAGTAATTTGCAGATGCTACATGAGCAGTCTGTAAAGTCCCTGAATCAGAGATATTTACAAGGCCTTCAGAATCTGATGATAATAAGGGCCCAACAGGGTAAGAACGAAGTTCTGTAGTGGATGGCATAGGAGCACATTTGAAATGCCTGCAAGCAGATTGTTCCATTAAGGCCTCATGCACATGGATGGTTTGAGGCATAAAAATCTCTCAAGCATCGCATCACAGTGTTTTTCTGTGCCCAGGGAGCTGCATATGGCACGCACAGCCATCCATGCTTTTGTGCATTGGCATTAATTCATACACATGCATGTATGACGTATTCCACAAATGTGAACATTCGGTGCTTAGGGAATATGTCATATGCATATGCAGGATTAAATACTGATGCACAAAAACAAAGATGTACATTTGAGTACAAGCGATTCACTTCTATGGTTGGCTGTACAGTAAGGTGACCAGATTTTTTAAAATGAAATCCGGAGACATATTTTTTTTTTTAATGGCAAATAGTAAACTATTTGATAAGCATAATTTCTAAGAAATTATATATGCAAAGTATGTGGTATGTGTTTATGGAATGATTGTATGATATATATGTTATTTCTCACATTTCGTCCATGAGATAAATAAAAGATACTTCTTTTTGAAATATGACTGCCACATGTTAAGATAAGATAAAGAAAAAACCTTTCAATGCATATTTTGCATTTTATTCTTACCAGAGAAGCGCAGAGGTGCACTATGTACAGAGTGCAGAGTTCAGGGCTGCACCCAGAGATGGTTTGAATCTTAGCTGGTCCCTGCTAAACCAGGCAAGATTCTAATCATCTATGGCTTGCTTAACCACTTTAACACCGGCAGGATTTGCCCCATTCCTGACCAGGCCCTATTTTGCGATTCGGCACTGCATTACTTTAACGGACAATTGCGTGGTCGTGTGATGATGTACCCAAATAAAATTGATGTCCTTTTTTTCCTACAAATAGAGCTTTCTTTTGGTGGTATTTTATCACCTGTGTGTGTATTTTTTGCGCTATAAACAAAAAAAGAGTGACAATTTTGAAAAAAAAAAAAAAAAAACAATATTTTTCACATTCTGCTACAAATCAAATTTTTTTAACATTTTAGGCCAATTTGTTTTCTGCTACATATTTTTGGTGAAAAAAATCGCAATAAGCGTATTTTGATTGGTTTGCGCAAAAATTATCGCATCTACTAACTACGGAAAAGATTTATGTAATTTTTATTGTTTTTTTTTTGGTTTTTACTAATAATGGTGGCAATCTGTAATTTTTGGGGGGACTTTGACATTGCGGCGGACAGATCGGACCTCTGACTGATATTTTTGACACTTTTGGGGGGACCAGTGACATTACTACAATAATCAGTGCTAAAAATATGCACTGTTACTGTAATAATGACACTGGCAGGGAAGGGGTTAACATTATGGGTGATCAAGGGGTTAAATGTGAGCCTAGGGGAGTGATTCTAACTGTGAGGGGGCGTAGCTTCTGAAATGATCATAAAGACATGTGATGCTATATAGAAGAATCACATGGGCTCTATGATCATTCCAGGGAGAAGAACAGTCAGCTGTGTTTACAACTGCCGGCCGCCCTTCTCTCACAGCGGGGAACGATCGTGGGTGTCAAACAGCAACCGTAGCTGCCTGCCCCGTGCATTGGCTTCCCCGCTGGTGCCCCCTAGGCGCGTGTATGAGAGCGTAGTACAGCTACAGCGATTTGCCTGGGAGTGGCTGCCTGCTGCTGTATAACTGCAGCGGGCGATCGGTAACCAGTTAACTGACTGACACTGACATCAACATTGACACTAATATAATGATCAGCTAAGGGAGAGGAGTGCAGAGTATATGGTAGTGGGTAGTATGTGCAGGATATAGTGGTAGGTAGTATGTGCCGGAGAAGAGTGTGGAGTATATGGTGGTGGGTAATATGTTCAGGAGAAGAGTGTGGAGTATATGGTGGTGGGTAGTATGTGCCAGAGAAGAGTGTGGAGTATATGGTGGTGGGTAATATGTTCAGGAGAAGAGTGTGGAGTATATGGTGGTGGGTAGTATGTGCAGGAGAAGAGTGTGGAGTATATGATGGTGGGTAATATGTTCAGGAGAAGAGTGTGGAATATATGGTGGTGGGTAGTATGTGCAGGAGAAGAGTGAGGAATATATGGTGGTGGGTAGTATGTGCAGGAGAAGAGTGTGGAATATATGGTGGTGGGTAGTATGTGCAGGAGAAGAGTGAGGAATATATGGTGGTGGGTAGTATGTGCAGGAGAAGAGTGTGGAGTATATGGTCGTGGGTAGTATGTGCAGGAGAAGAGTGTGGAGTATATGGTGGTGGGTAATATGTTCAGGAGAAGAGTGTGGAATATATGGTGGTGGGTAGTATGTGCAGGAGAAGAGTGAGGAATATATGGTGGTGGGTAGTATGTGCAGGAGAAGAGTGAGGAATATATGGTGGTGGGTAGTATGTGCAGGAGAAGAGTGTGGAATATATGGTGGTGGGTAGTATGTGCAGGAGAAGAGTGTGGAATATATGGTGGTGGGTAGTATGTGCAGGAGAAGAGTGTGGAGTATATGGTGGTGGGTAGTATGTGCAGGAGAAGAGTGTGGAATATATGGTGATGGGTAGAATGTGCAGGAGAAGAGTGTGGGGTATATGGTGGTGAGTAGTATGTGCAGAAGAAGAGTGTGGAGTATATGGTGGTGGGTAGTATGTGAAGGATGGCGTCAGTAGGGCAGTGGAATGTAATTTTTAAATATTTTTTTTTTTTATTACAGATCTTTCTTCCCTTTTTTTTTATCAGTCTTGTTGGGGGCTTTGGTGAGATATCAGGCCCCTGACATCTCACCTTTAAGTCAGAGAAAGGGACTGAGGACACAGATTCCCCAGTCCATTTATTTCTCTGCAGCCTCAGCTGCAATGAAGATGAATGGACAGAAGAAATTTGCTCCTGTTCATAAACTGAAGCATCGTAAACACTGTTTATGATGCTCAGTTATGAATGAACAGTCAAGGATCACTGACTCTGCTCATTCAGAAAAGGAAGGAGTCGGCAAATTACATATTTACCGACTCCTTCATCCGCTCTCCATCCTGAGAGATCCAGGATGAGGGGGGGGGTGACCGAAGGAGCACAGGGGGGGGACCGGAGGAGCACAGAGGGGGACCTGGAAGAGCACAGAGGGGGACCAGAGGAGCAAAGAGGGGGACCAGAGGAGCACAGAGGGGGACTTGGAAGAGCACAGAGGGGGACCGGAGGAGCACAGAGGGGGAACCGGGGGAGCACAGAGGGGGACCAGAAGAGCACAGAGGAGAGCTGGAGGAGCTCAGAAGGGGGCCGGAGGATCACAGAGGGGGACCAGAGGAGCGCAGAGGGGGAGCCGGAGGAGCACAGAGGGGTAACTGGAGGAGCATAGAGAGGGAGCCGGAGGAGGACCAGGGAAGCGAGATGAGGACAAGGGGCCCAGAGATTAGGGACATTTGATGGGCATTCAGGGATGATCAGTGTGGTGGATGGGGGGGGTTACAACCACCAATCTCCCTATACAGCTTCCAATGAAGGGAGGGAGAGGAGGAGAAGCGGCTGTCAGTTGCTTCATTGAAAATCACACATGGAGATCGGTGATCAGAGTTATCGGTTAATGATGATCGGTTAAATCAGAGCTTGACAAACTTGTTTGAAATCTAGGAGCCAGCTAAAAAAGTTAGGAGCCAGGTTTTTTTCACGAATGCTGAATTGCCTAGCATTCGACTCGTATGTACTTGGTTTACTTCTTCTGAGAGATATTAAAGGAACACTCCAACCACCATGACCACTTCAGATATTTGAAGTGGCCATGGTGGTAGGAGTCAGAAACATTGCACATGCTGGCGGGTAATGCTGGTGGGTACTGCTGGTGGTTACTGCTGGTGGGTACTGCTGGCAGGTACTGGTGGCGGGTACTGCTGGCGGTTACTGTTGGCAGTTACTGCTGGCGGTTACTGCTGGCAGTTACTGCTGGTGGGTACTGCTGGTGGTTACTGCTGGCTGGTACTGCTGTGGGTACTTCTGTGGTTACTGCTGGTTGGTACTGCTGTGGGTACTGCTGGCTGGTACTGCTGGTGGGTACTGCTGTGGGTACTGCTGGCTTGTACTGCTGTGGGTACTGCTGGCGGGTACTGCTGTGGGTACTGCTGGCGGGTACTGCTGTGGGTACTGCTGGCTCGTACTGATGTGGGTACTGCTGGCTGGTACTGCTGGTGGGTACCGCTGGTGGGTACTGCTGGCTAGTACTGCTGTGGGCACTGCTGGCTGGTACTGCTATGGGTACTGCTGGCGGCAAATGCTGGCAGAGAGTGTGAGGAGCGGTGCTGGAGGAAGTATGCAGAGCTGATGCTTCCTGTATCTCACTTCACAGGCGGAGTGCATTTGATATCAATCAAATGCACAGGATGTGACAGGACGGAGCCGGAACTATACAGGAAGCATCGGCTCTGTTCTGTCACAGCTGACACAGCTGGACATCACGCAGTACAGCCGGGAGACAACCGCTCCTCGCTGGAGACTTGGGATGTCTGGCGACAAGACACCTGCCGCAGTGTAGCACAGGCGCCAGGCCGCTAATTCTAGTTGCCAATGCGACCTGGCACCTGGGGTTTGTTGAGTCCTGTGTGCATGAGGTATAATTTTGTACAGACTGACACAAAGTCAAACGTTGTTATAAGAATCCTGTTAGAGAAGATCTCTGGCTCAGCCAAAGGAGCTATAAAAGCTTATGATGAGGATTATTCTTTAGAAATAGGAGTCCCATGATCCAAAATAAAAGCATAAATTTTCTCTAGGGACAACTGCGAATTGCTTCTCAAACAGGAGACGATTATGGAATAAGGTCACCTGTTGCAGTAGGCCTATCCTCTGAGTCTTTTAACAAATATTTTGGACCTAATAGTGGTAAGCAATTAACCCAAAGTAAAAGCCCTACATGCCTACAAACCAAGTTGGTGAGAGCTGGTAAGGGTCGTAGGTGGCCTGAAGTGACCATGTCACTGTAGGTAGGCAGCGGAAAAAAAAAAGGACTAGAAGATCCACACCACAATGTTCTTTAAAGGGTGATAGCAGTGGAAAAATCCTTCTCTCTGAGTTGGGAAGGGACAAGGAGTGGCTCAGTGGGCAAACACTACAATGTCTCTATTAAATGGCATCAGTAATAAGTTCCCTTAGGCTGGGCTAGTGGGGATTTTCAAAAGAGAAAGAACACAAAAGGGGTAAATTAACACACAGTTCTCTTGCTGCAACCCACCTGGCCTAAATCATTAATTGTAACAAGAAACACGGAACCACACCTACAGGCTGTGCCATGGCTTTAAAACTGGATAATACTCCAAAAAAAAAAACTAAAAACAGTGCATAGGCAACTGAGAAGTGAGATCCAGTGCATAAGAGTTACATATCATGATACGTTAACTACGAAACAGAGACTTATAGGCAGAGAGCTCACAAAGACTTGGTCACACAAAAGTTTATGCCATGGCTGTGAAACTGGAAAGTAGTCTGTGGCTAACTGCAACTACAAGGGTTGCAGACAGGGAGATCGGTGCTTGTAACTCCTCCCACCGCCGCACAGATCAGGGACAAACCAGGGGACAGACTTAGTCTGGGGACAGTGTCCCCAGTCCAGGGACTGTCCCTGGAAACCGTCGGGAGGTGGAGTTTTGGTTCATCACCCGCTGCTATCCTTGTCTGGCTGTTGCGAACAGCTGATCCAGCTGAAGTCTTGTGCCTATCAAGGAGAGTGTATTTTTATGCCTACTATTCAGCTACTATTCAGCTACATTCCAGGAAACAATTTTCCTGGAATAGTGTTTGATCATGGCTGGGCAAATAGACTTGCCAGGGTAGAGATTTGGGTAGTGATGATCCCCTTGATAAAAAAAAAAAAAATGATTCTCCTTTCTGGTGTAAACTGCTGATGAAGACCAAGAAACAGATGTTTGAGAGAAGGAAGCTAACCCCTCGAGATTTTTTTTTTTTATCAGGAGAACCACTGTGGCAAGCAGTGAGACAATATCTATATTCCGTGTTATCTAAAGGATCCTTATTATGCCTACTATTTCTTAAAGTGGAGTTCCACCCATTTTTGGAACTTTAGATCTTTGTAATCCCCTTTAAAATGGCTTTTACCAATGGAAACTTTTTTTTTTTTTTTTTTGCTAGTAAATACCTTAATTTTGGCTTTATTCCTCCTCTCCTCACTTCCTGGTCCGATCGGCGATGACGTCATTCGGCGATCCACAGTGTCTGCTGGGATGTATTCTACTTGCAGTAGCTGTATCTGTACTGAGCCGTGCCTGCCCCGCCTCCGCCCCGCCTCCTCTCATTAAATTGCATTGTATGAATGTATTAAGGCCGTTCTCTGCCCAGCCTCCGCCCCGCCTCCTCTCATTGAGTTGTATTGAGAGGAGGCGGGGCGGAGGCTGGGCAGAGAACAGCCTTAATACATTCATACAATGCAATTCAATGAGAGGAGGCGGGGCGGAGGCTGGGCAGAGAACGGCCTTAATACATTCATACAATGCAATTCAATGAGAGGAGGCGGGGCGGAGGCGGGGCAGGCACGGCTCAGTACAGATACAGCTACTGCAAGTAGAATACATCCCAGCAGACACTGCGGATCGCCGAATGACGTCATCGCCGATCGGACCAGGAAGTGAGGAGAGGAGGAATAAAGCCAAAATTAAGGTATTTACTAGCAAAAAAAAAAAAAAGTTTCCATTGGTAAAAGCCATTTTAAAGGGGATTACAAAGATCTATGTATTCCAACCTATTAAAAATGGGTGGAACTCCGCTTTAAAGTAGTAAAGTAGTGAGTGTACAGCTTGAATAACAGTGTAAATTTGCCATTAATGTCTAAACCACTGGCAACAAAAGTGAGTACACCTTTAAGTGAAATTGTCCAAATTTGGCCCAATTAGCCATTTTCCCTCCCGGTGTCATGTGACTCATTAGTTTTACAAGGTCTCAGGTGTGAATGGGGAGCAGCTGTGTTAAACTTGGTGTTATCACTCTCACTCTCTCATACTTGTCACTGGAAGTTCAAAGATGGCCTAGGCTATAAGAAGATTGCCAAGACGTCATATCCGGAGGCTGTCTTTGGGAAATAGACATATGAGTGCTGCCAGCATTGCTGCAGAGGTTAAAGGGGTTGGGGGTCAGCCTGTCAGTGCTCAGACCATACACCGCACCAAATTGGTCTGCATGGCTGTCATCCCAGAAGGAAGCCTCTTCTAAAGATGATGCATAAGAAAGCCCGCAAACAGTTTGCTGAAGACAAGCAGACTAGGGACATGGATTACTGGAATCATGTCCTGTGGTCTGATGAGATCCAGAAAAACGTATTCGGTTCAGATGGTGTCAAGCGTGTGTGGCAGCAACAAGTTGAGTACAAAGACAAGTGTGTCTTGCCTACAGTCAAGCATGGTAGAGGGAGTGTCGTGGTCTGGGGCTGCATGAGCGCCGTAGCACTTTTGGGCTCTGAGAAAGAGGGTTTGCCCTCGAAACGCGTAAGCCTAACCAGATTTGTGTGAACACCAGCACGTATTTTGGAGACTATTTGCTCGATCGTGTTTATATGTGTGTTATTTTCAATTGTTTGTGAGTATAATGTATGTCATTTTTGGATTTTAATAAACCTTTTTAGTGGTAATGCACTAGGTCGGTGCGCGCCTCTCTTGTTGTTTTTTAATGTCCTTGGATACCCTTGGTCCTGAGAGAACGGCAAGACCACAAGTGATGCCAACTAAGACCATTTAATATTATTTATCCTTAGTCACATACCACTCCATACGTGCAGGAGAATTTTTATGTTTTGCTGCATGAGTGCTGCCCGCACTGGGGAGCTACAGTTCATTAAGGGAACCATGAATGCCAACATGCACTGTGACATACTGAAGCAGAGCATGATCCCCTCCCTTTGCATTATTCCAAAATGAAAACAACCCCAAATACATCTCCAAGACAACCACTGCCTTGCTAAAGGAGCTGAGGGTAAAGGTGATGGACTGGTAAAGCATGTCTCCCAACCTAAACCCTAGTGAGCATCTGTGGGGCATCCTCAAATTAAAAGGTGGAGGAGCGAAAGGTCTCTAACATCCACCAGCTCTATGATGTAGTCATGGAGGAGTGAAAGAGGACTCCCGTGGCAACCTGTGAAGCTCTGGTGAACTCCATGCCCAAGAGGGTTAAGGCAGTGCTGGAAAATAATGGTGGCCACACAAAATATTGACAATTTGGGCCCAATTTGGACATTTTCACTTAGGGGTGTACTCACTTTAGTTGCCAGCGGTTTAGACATTAATGGCTGTGTGTTGAGTTATTTTGAGGGGACAGAAAATTTACACTGTTATACAAGCTGTACACTCATTACTTTACATTCTAGCAAAGTGTCATTTCTTCGGTGTTGTCACATAAAAAGATATAATAAAATATTTTCAAAAATGTGAGGGGTGTACTCACTTTTGTGAGATACTGTACATCTATCTCGCACAGGGTAGTTAGCATAGGTGTTAGGACAGGGGAAGGGACAGTTTTAAGGGTAGTTAGGTGTAAACTGGAGTTCCACTTTATTCTGAGCTCCCCTTCAAAACAGAACGCTAAACCCGAACCAATCCCCTAATAATTGCTGGAACATAAATTAACCCTAATCTAACTCCTAAACCTACCTCTTAACTTAATGGTACCGCTAAACTTAAGCCTTAAATTAAGAATAAACATATTATGTTTTTAGATTAAGACTAAACATATGTTTTTATATAGTATTTTAGTGATAATATTGAAACAAAAATGAAAATAGTGCTCTTACACTAATATACCACATAAATGATATAAACATTTTCTTTTATTCATGATAGTTAGTGTTTGTAAGAATAGGAAGTTGCACCATGGAGACCCGGTCACAGTTACAACATCTGTTCCTGTTATGTTTTTTCTTTAACTGGTATTTCACTTCCTACAAAAAGTGGACTTATGACTTGTATGTACAGTATCTCGTGTACGAGCATGATACAAAATACTGTAAGTTTATCTTATCTATCTTAATAACAGATGCTATTATTTTTATATTGAAGTATCAAAAAGACTTTAAGCTGCAATCTGAAGGAAAAAACTTCACAGAGAAATACATTCAGACTCAGGAAATGAACATATGTATGAAGTATATTGATGAACCCAAATATTGTCCACAGAAAAACTGTTTTTACCATAATTTTGCCCATCTGAAAATATGTTTTTTGTTCTTTCTTTTGGACTGGGGTTATTTTTAAGCTCTCTTGCTTCATGATCATAAAATTACACTTTTTGTATTTGTTTTTTTTTTTTATTTAAAGATGTGCAAGAACAAAAGTCCATTAACACATGGTTCATCAACAGGTGAAAACAACAGTAGCTGTAACTTGAGGAGCAATAATACATGCCAAACATAGTCAATATGTAGATCAACATCACATTGCATCCAAAGACAAACTCTTGAACAAGTCGTACCAAAGCAAATAAGACATTACTTTAATCCAATGTCTTCATCTGATGGAGAGAACTATAGCCCAAAGCTAAGGGAGGTGAGATGTAGGACCGGAGGAGGGCTGACGAGGAACTTTCTAATGGCCCGGTAAGGACCCACCAGATTCCTCCCCGACTTCTAAATGCACGTTAATAGGGCCAGCTCTCCTTCTAATCAGGGTGCACACATCTATGAAGAGGTTTTGTTATTTTTCAATACTACAACGAGCAGAAAAAGAGAGCGAAGACAAGGGTGCTCCGCTAGGACAGTGGTTCTCAATTCAGGTCCTCGGGACCCACTAACAGGCCAGATTTTAAGTATTACCTTGGGGGATGCAGACTAGAATACTGCAATCACTGAGCAGCAAATGAGATCACCTGTGATGTAATTTAGTTATCTTGCAAACCTGGCCTGTTGGTGGGTCCCGAGGACCGGAATTGAGAACCACTGCGCTAGGAGACAGGAAGCAGAGCAGAAAAAGAAGATAGAAAAGGCGGAGGAAGAGAAAGAAAGAGAGAGAAAATAATTTACACTTTTTAACGAGCTGCTAATAAACCAAAGTCTCAACATTTGCAATAGTGTCTCCGAGCACAGTTAGAGGCACCATAATATAATGGCTCTTTGTATTGCCTACTAAATCCCTGAGTGAAATTATGAAAATACATTATAACTATCAGCCGAATTTACTGTATTAACCATTGCTGAAAGCAGGAACATGTTGAGCAAAGTGATACTTTTTTTGCTTTTTAGACTTGAGACTATATTGCAAGCTTTTGAGATAGTTCAGGCTTTTTCTTGCACCATGAAGACAGTTGAGTCTAGATAGCTTATAATTCACTCTAAAACTATATATGGCATCACTTTCAACAAACCACAATTTCAATTTTCCCTCTGGCTGACAATCTTTTAATTTAGTATGTAAAGGGCAAATCCAGCTGGTAGGCTGAAAAAACAATTAAAACCAATGTTTAGGGGCGAGTCATCTCCCTAACTGTCCTAGAGACCATTGTCACTAAGACAGAAACTGATGAGAAATCCAAAATTTAAGAGTTGCCCCCAGAACTAGATGGAAATATTTCAATTTGGACTGTTTCAATAAAAAGTGTCTAAAAGCAGAGATTTATAGTAACTAAGTAGAACTACTTCACTACTGTACTTAAGTACCGAAAGGCCGTATCTGTACTTTCCTGGAGTAGAATTTTTTTCTCCTACTTCCACTTTTACTTCACTACATTTTTTCGATGATTTCAATACTTCTACTCCGATATTTTTTTTCTGTGCTGCATAGTTACTTGTTACAATTATAAAAATTACCACTGCCAAAACAGTAGATGGCAGGTTTCATGAAGTTCAAAAAAATGTGTATATTGTCATGTGTAAATCAGCACATACGAAAATAAATGCTACTGTATGTATAAATAAAATGGTCTACATATCTGCTGTTAAGGGGAAAGAGAACCTCCCCCAACCTCACAAGTGTACATAGATCTTTTTTATGGTAAGAGGCTGATTTTGCCTTTTTCACTGGAAGTTGAGAGCACAGGTTTTGCAGTTTTGTTTCACTGGAAGAGTCTATTTGGATAAATATTTTTGCACTTACCTTCATCCGCCGGGTAAGGGGGAAATCCACAAGGTGGTGGGAGTCTGCACCTATTATTTGGAATAGCACCTGTTTGATTCCTGCACCTTTGAAAATATATTCATCTTGTTTTGTCACATATATATATGGTATTATGGCATTATGGCATTATATATATGGACTTTTTATTGACTTTGATTTCATACACTCTTCCTTTATTTCATTATTGGAATATATTGTTGTATATCAAATTGGTTTATATATGATTTTGCGCACCAATAAGCTGTGGAGAAAAAAAAAACATGCAGGGAAGAGAAGGAGGGATATTTTAAGCCCCGGTTCACACTTCTGCGAGTGCCGGGTTTGCATGTAATGTCGGAGCGCACTGCTCCGACATTACATGCGATCAGCTGTGCGGTGCGAGTTTAGCCATACAGTTTGTATGGCTAAATTCGCATCGCACCCGGAGCAAACACGCACAGGAGGCATTTTTGCAGCCGCATCAGGATCGGAACGCACAGCGGTTCACACTTGTGCGATCCGCTCCTGTGCGAACTGCACGATCGCACTGCGATATGCGATCAAACTGGGGGTGTCGTTAAGATTACATTGACACCCCCAGCGTATCGCATATGGCAGTGTGAACTGCCGGGGGTGCGTGTGCGATGCGGGAACAGGCTGCGAATTCGCAGCCTTCCCGCATCGCATAAATGTGAACCGAGCCTAAAGGGGGGAGGGAGGGACATACTTTATCTGTTTTTGTTTACAAAAAGTTACAGCCAAAGGAATTGTGATTGTCCTTTAGGTTAATCATTTGAAATAATAAAAAACAATATGATGTTCAAACTTTTGACTTCTTTCTTTAATAACTACATACCAGCGTTGTACAGTATCCGGCCGTGCGTCCGACGCTGCACCGATCAAATCGCAACCGCTCGGTACCTGAGCTGTTGGAGAACTGCAGCGTGGCGTCCGGCGTCGTCAAGGTGACCCCAGGGAGTGAGTACGTGGTCACCTTGACGAAGTATCTCTCACAAAGTGGGTGAGAGATACTGATCTGCCAGAAGATCTGCTAATGTGGAATTGCTTATATCTTTAATTTGTACATATGTGAGTGGCATATTCAGTAACATTTGTAAACGGAATTATGCTATGTGACATCATTTTACCCTTACATGAGCAATATTTGGAATATCGGCAATATCGGCCAGTTCCGGGGCCGATACAGATATATCGGCAAAAGTCAATATGTTCCCCGATATATCGGCCTTGCCAATAATTGGTCAATCCCTAGTTTAAACCCCTGTCAGGGTGTTCTTTTTTTTTTTTTTGCATCTGTGTACCACTGGGGATATTTGTCATCACTTCTTATCCCAGAGATGCAACAGGAACATACAGGGACTCACAGTCAGGGCAATTCTCTTTTAAGACAGTTGTTCTCGGAACAGTTTTCCCCATTGAACAATTAACCTTTGCTTCTTGTTCAGGGGACAGTTCTAAAATTTAAATTTTTTCTTCATTCCAAGAATTCTTGGCTACAATGGTTCCTAGTAAAAATAGAGTGTGACTCTCTGAAACATAGACACAGACAACATTAAAAACTTGACAGAGAGTCTAACCATTCCCCACTCTATCCAAAATCAAAAAAAAAAGAAAAAAAAAGATTTTGCCTAGAGAAACACTTTAACACATAAACTTGACTTCAGTGAATGAGGTCAGAAATTAGACTGTTTGTAAAGCTTATACTGTACATAGTAAAATGGTCAGATTATTATTAATATTGTTGCTACTATTAATAATAATATTATTTTTTATTGTAAATTTTCTTATTATAATTGATAATGTTTTAATGAATACTTTATAATTATACCCATACAAGGAAGCAGACATATCAGTTTATGATTGCAGGTTCTGTTTAATAGTTCTGGTTAAATGTTGTAGTTTGTTGTTCCTGTTTCTCACTAAATGTCTAGCAGTCATAAACCAGGAGTTATTATTAGTTCATTTTTTTGTTGATTGGCAGTGGTATCCCTCAGCTGTAAATTTGAAGAATCAGTTTGGCTGCTCTCAGTAGAACAAGGTAAAGATACAGAGCCAACACTTAATTTAGGGGTTCTCAACTTTTTTGACCAACCTTCCCCCTCGAGGGTCTTCCTTGGATTCAGATACCCTCTAAAAAGCTCAGATCTAATTTAAGGTTTTACTGTGAAGGTTTTAATTTATCCTCATAATTTATCCAAGTATTTGTATATCTAGTAGGAGTCACATTCAACTGGACTTGTTTTCTAATACTGAAGATGCATTGTAGCTTATCCATGCCACCTCTTTAGTTTAATTTAATTTACTTTATTTTTATATAAACTTGTTGAATTTAATGAGTGTCTGGAAATGGATGTCCTTTAGTGCCTTGAGAAAAAGTTTGCTGTCTATGGGTAGCATTCGATTTTCATAGTAGGAAGGAAATTTTAATTTTACTATGTTTATTACTTGAACCTGCACTTTTCTACAACCAAACCTACAATAAACCTTTGTATAAAATAGCAAGCAATCATGGTCACTGCCTATCCCATTGCAAAGCTGCCTAAAGAGCACAAATGACATTGGATTTCACATTATTGACAACTAGCTCCATTGAATGAATTATATATTTTTGTTCTGTACACATGGCTTCCAGAGCCATTATTTCACTGTGGAGTAGACAGTGACTGCCTTTATAGGAAGGGAGGCCAACATACTTAATTTTTGTAATAACTCCAGAATTTGTACCCTACATTGCTCTGGCATCATAATCACTGATGTGTATACAGTGCTTCCAGTCCAGATCAAGAATAGAGAAAAAAGCTTTTTCAAGGATATCTGCTCCAAAAGTTAAATAGTCTTCAGATATTTCACAATTATACAGATATCACATAAAAACCTAACAGCACAGATAAACTACTTAGTCTTCAAATCACAAGCCAACACATGAGTTAAATCAAAATGTCTCTGTGCAAAATGAAAATATTCCATTTACAGTCTCATTGGAAAGTGACACAAACTTTAATTTGTGTTGATTCTTTAGACCCTAACATACTGTAGATCCACAAAGACCAACTGTACAGGGCTTTATAAAAATGTCAGCAATTGTATGGGTGACAGGCAATGAATTTGCTCCCTGTACAGTTTTCTTAAAGCGGTAGCAAACTCTTACAAAAAAAAAATAATTTAAATAAAATCTTGTTCCTCTGCAAAGTAATGTCATAATGTTTCGCGGGCTCTGGACGTTTGAATGGCTGAGCCGCGATTACATCATTCCCACACATGTGTATGGGAGTCACAGTTATGTCACAGCACTTTCAATGGACAGCACACTCAGAGCGTAGTGCGCATGCACCTCCAGTCAGTTCCATGGTCTCATGCCTTGGTCCTCCTGACCATCAAACACAAATTCCCAGTGCTCGTGCACAGATGCTTTACCTCTGTCAGCTTGTTTCTTTCCTTTTCATGCAGCTTTCTGCTGCCCCATCTTTCAGGCTCAGGCCTATCTCTGTCCTGTACCAGACATTACGGTGCAGACATGCACCTTTTTCTACTCCCTTGCAGACACACAGTGACTCCCAGGAGGGTAAAACCATGAACTCTAATCCTGCTTCTCTTAAAAAAGCCAAAATAAACCTGTGCCATTAGTGTGCCTGTTTTCTTCAAAACCTGGCTTAGACTGCCATTACACACAGTGGCATGGCATGGAATGGCCCTGCCACAGTGAGAACACTATTCACCAATCACATTTCTACCGTTGTACCAATTAGATCAGGGATGTCAAACTAAATTTCATTGTGGGGCCCATCAGCATTAGGGTTGCCCTCAAAGGGCCGGTTATATCTGTAGAATTAGAAGTCCAAAGCACTCCAGGCCCCCTTACATGAGATGTCAAAACCCCTCTGACCATCAGAAGTCAAGAATCACCCACCCTTCCTTACAACACAAAGCACCCCCTTATCTTGTGCTGTCAGGAAGAAGATGCGGGTGGATCTGGGAAGTGCAGGGTCTGGAGGAGAACCAGAAGAGGGCTGGAGTCCGCTTCTAGAGTTTGCTGAATGCTGAGACCAGGGGAGGCAAAGGCAAGGTGGTGTTACGGCTGCGCAGAGAGGTGCAGGATCTGTAGGAGGAGTTCTGCCCTCCTCTCTGCTGCAGACTGCTGAGAAGGGGGGTGGGGAAAGACGAGCCTTTCTGCCCCTGCCCAGGGGAGTGCAGGATCTGGCAAAGGAACTCTGTCCTCTCTGCTGTCGACTACAGAGACAAGGTGGGGGGCAGAGACAAGAGGGGGGGGTGCAGCAGGAGAGATGCGAGGGCCACATGAAATGGCATGGGGGGCCGCATTCGGCCCGCGGGCCTTTTGTTTGACACCTGTGAATTAGATGATGAAACCTGTGGAGAAGATTGATATTTTTTTTTTCTTTTCTTTTTTTAGAATAAAGTTTTATTAGGGAATCTGGCACGTTGACAGCCATAAAAAAAAAAAAAAAAACCTGTTAGCTTTAATTACATAAAAACGATATGGCAAACAATGAACAGAAATGGCAGTAAACAATCTTATGAATCAGCAATACCATAGTTCAGAGAGAAACCATTATCATTGTATTGGATTTAGCCTTTCCAGCACCCGCAAGGGTCAGTTTCTGGACCACTGATATATGTTAAAGGGTAACTCCACTTTTGTAGGAAAAAAATAGCAAACATAATATTAATATAGCGTATACAATTGCAACAAAAGTCATTTTGTAGTGGACTGCCATAAAAATGACCTTTCCTTTTCAATCTGCAGCTCTGTAATTTTCTGTAAAATGTAATGCAATATGGCCACCAGAAGTTGTACAGAACACCCCCACCCCCCAAATATGTCCTTTCCTGCTTTTGTGATTGACTTACTGATTTTTCCCGGAAGTCTGCACTAAGATGCAAATCAGATTTTGAGCATCCACTGCAACAAAACATTTTTGGTGAGATACGCTTAAAGGGAAATCCCGTCGAAAGGGATGCAGACTCTGCATCTTGCCTCATTAGTGCCCTGCAGGCACAGCAGCTGACTGATAATTATAAAACCAATCCAATACAGATTCCCTCATGACGCATGGACACAGACAAACAAACAGCTATTTCTTCAGAATAGCAAAAGGTAGGAATCTGCAACAAATAAATCAAATGATTTGAATAAGATAGTGGCATTCTCTGATCCTGTTGCTTCCAGCAATATTTGACAATTGCACCCTACAATTAGATTTTACAGCTTGTGGGACCGCAATCTGAGGGTCAGCAGACTTAGTGATCATCATTGGGGTCAGATAACTCCACAGATAACCCTTTATGCACCCAAGCAATAGCTGTCACTATGTGTTTCACCAGTGGCGGCTGGTGCTCAAAATTTTTGGGGGGGCGCAAAAAGAAAAATGTAATAGGTATTGCTTCGCGTCAAAAAACGCAGTAAAAAATTGCGTGACTTTGAAGTCATGGTACAGGCATGGCACAGGTGATGGTATAGGCATGGCATAGGTGATGGTACAGGCATGGCACAGGTGATGGTATAGGCATGGCATAGGTGATGGTACAGGCATGGCACAGGTGATGGTATAGGCATGGCACAGATATGGTATAGGCATGTCACAGGTCATGGTACAGGAGATGGTATATGCCCCCTTTCAATGCAGTGACCAGCGTACATGCCCCCTTATAATGCAGAGACCAGTATACATGCCCCCTTCAATGCAGAGTTCAGCGTGCGTGCCCCCTTCAATGCAATGAACATTGTGCTGTGCCCCCTTCAATGCAATAAACACTGTGCTATGCCCCCTTCAATGCAATAAACACTGTGCTGTGCCCCCACAATGCAGAGTTCAGCGTGCATGCCCCCTTCAATGCAACTGTGCTGTGCCCCCTTCAATGCAATGAACAATGTGCTGTGCCCCCTTCAATGCAATAAACACTGTGCTGTGCCCCCTTCAATGCAATAAACACTGTGCTATGCCCCCTTCAATGCAATGAACACTGTGCTGTGCCCCAACAATGCAGAGTTCAGCGTGCATGCCCCCTTCAATGCAACACTGTGCTGTGCCCCCTTCAATGCAATAAACACTGTGCTGTGCCCCCACAATGCAGAGTTCAGCGTGCATGCCCCCTTCAATGCAACTGTGCTGTGCCCCCTTCAATGCAATGAACAATGTGCTGTGCCCCCACAATGCAATGAACACTGTGCTGTGCCCCCTTCAATGCAATAAACACTGTGCTGTGCCCCCTTCAATGCAATGAACACTGTGCTGTGCCCCAACAATGCAGAGTTCAGCGTGCATGCCCCCTTCAATGCAACACTGTGCTGTGCCCCCTTCAATGCAACACTGTGCTGTGCCCCCTTCAATGCAATAAACACTGTGCTGTGCCCCCTTCAATGCAATAAACACTGTGCTGTGCCCCCTTCAATGCAATAAACACTGTGCCCCCTTCAATGCAATGAACTCTGTGCTGTGCCCCAACAATGCAGAGTTCAGCATGCATGCCCCCTTCAATGCAACTGTGCTGTGCCCCCTTCAATGCAATGAACACTGTGCTGTGCCCCCACAATGCAGAGTTCAGCATGCATGCCCCCTTCAATGCAACTGTGCTGTGCCCCCTTCAATGCAATAAACACTGTGCAGAGTTCAGCGTGCGTGCCCCCTTCAATGCAACTGTTCCGTGCCCCCATCAATGCAGAGTTCAGCGTGCGAGCCCCTTTCAATGCAGAGCGCCACAGCATTGTCCCCAATCACTGCAGAGCTCCACAGCATTGTCCCCCAATGATTGCAGAGCGCCACAGCATTGTCCCCCAATGATTGCAGAGCGCCACAGCATTGTCCCCCAATGATTGCAGAGCGCCACAGCATTGTCCCCCAATGATTGCAGAGCGCCACAGCTTTGTCCCCCAATGATTGCAGAGTGCCACAGCATTGTCCCCCAATGATTGCAGAGCGCCAGCATTGTCCCCCAATGATTGCAGAGCGCCACAGCTTTGTCCCCCAGTGATTGCAGAGCGCCACAGCATTGTCCCCCAATGATTGCAGAGCGCCACAGCATTGTCTCCCAATGATTGCAGAGCGCCACAGCATTGTCCCCCAATGATTGCAGAGTGCCACAGCTTTGTCCCCCAATGATTGCAGAGTGCCACAGCTTTGTCCCCCAATGATTGCAGAGTGCCACAGCATTGTCCCCCAATGATTGCAGAGCGCCACAGCTTTGTCCCCCAATGATTGCAGAGTGCCAGCATTGTCCCCCAATGATTGCAGAGCGCCACAGCATTGTCCCCCAATGATTGCAGAGCGCCAGCTTTGTCCCCCAATGATTGCAGAGTGGCAGCATTGTCCCCAAATGATTGCAGAGCGCCACAGCATTGTCCCCCAATGATTGCAGAGCGCCACAGCATTGTCCCCCAATGATTGCAGAGCGCCACAGCTTTGTCCCCCAATGATTGCAGAGTGCCACAGCATTGTCCCCCAATGATTACAGAGCGCCAGCATTGTCCCCCAATGATTGCAGAGCGCCACAGCATTGTCCCCCAATGATTGCAGAGTGCCACAGCTTTGTCCCCCAATGATTGCAGAGTGCCACAGCTTTGTCCCCCAATGATTGCAGAGCGCCACAGCTTTGTCCCCCAATGATTGCAGAGCGCCACAGCATTGTCCCCCAATGATTGCAGAGCGCCACAGCATTGTCCCCCAATGATTGCAGAGCGCACACAGCATTGTCTCCCAATGATTGCAGAGCGCCACAGCATTGTCCCCCAATGATTGCAGAGTGCACAGCTTTGTCCCCCAATGATTGCAGAGTGCCACAGCTTTGTCCCCCAATGATTGCAGAGTGCCACAGCATTGTCCCCCAATGATTGCAGAGTGCCACAGCATTGTCCCCCAATGATTGCAGAGCGCCAGCATTGTCCCCCAATGATTGCAGAGCGCCACAGCATTGTCCCCCAATGATTGCAGAGTGCCACAGCTTTGTCCCCCAATGATTGCAGAGTGCCACAGCTTTGTCCCCCAATGATTGCAGAGCGCCACAGCTTTGTCCCCCAATGATTGCAGAGTGCCACAGCTTTGTCCCCCAATGATTGCAGAGTGCCACAGCATTGTCCCCCAATGATTGCAGAGCGCCACAGCATTGTCCCCCAATGATTGCAGAGCACCACAGCATTGTCCCCCAATGATTGCAGAGTGCCCACAGCATTGTCCCCCAATGATTGCAGAGTGCCAGCATTGCCCCCCAATGATTGCAGAGTGCCAGCATTGCCCCCCAATGATTGCAGAGCGCCAGCATTGTCCCCCAATGATTGCAGAGTGCCAGCGTGCGTGTTCCCTTCAAACTTACCTGGCGGCGGGGCGGCTCAGCTTCTTCCTCTTCTGCGGCGGGAACCAGCGGGCGGCCTCTCCTCTTCTCTGAGCGGCGGTGACGGTGAGTGACTGACGCACGCACCGGCACCGCCCCCATTGCGACGTCAGCGATATCCTGGATGATGATTGGTCCAGGCTGTAGACTGGACCAATCACAGCCAGGATATCAGAAAGTGGGGGTGTCCAACCGCAAAGACTTGCGCCCAGGATACCCCCCTACCCCCCCAGATGGCAGCCAATCGGCGCCTCTTCTGAGACGTAACCCCACCCCCCCCCCCCAGCCACCAGTTCCTTGGGTTCAGGCCGGCGAACCCAATTTTTTTTTTTGAACAACTTTATTTGTTCGTTTTGTTTTTTTTTTTTGTTTTTTTTTTCTTTTTTTTTTTGTTTTTTTTTTAGGGGTAGGGGGGCGGCGCCCTGGCGCCCCCTATGCACGGGCCGCCACTGTGTTTCACTAGAAACACCATTCACTGTATCTGGTATAGCAATTCTGACCTTAAAGAATCAAGAAATGTCTTCCATGCTAGAAAGGACTGAAAAGCAATAATGTTCTTAAAAATGGCAAGCTTTTTTTAAGTTCCTATTTAGAGCATTTTGAGAATCAGCTTATCGATTTTTGAATAATGTGACCTATTTGTCTGTTGTATGTTATAGCATAGTCATGTGTAGTATAAAATTAAACATGTACATTAAATTAATACTTTTTACTATATACGGTATTTGCCTATATAGGTTTTTGGGGGAATGTGTGTGTGTGTGTGGGGGGGGGGGGATGTGATAGTCACCTGCCCTCCCCTAGTCCAATCACAGATCACCTTTCATTCTGTAAAAATAATAGAAAATGTTTAGTGGATGGATTAGGTGAAGTACCAGTGAGCCACTGCCCTTTACTGTATACATTCTATGAGAGCTGCAACTGTAAGTTTCAGTCTCTAAAAGTTTTCAATAACACAGCAGCATCCTCATGTGTGCACATCATTAGAGGCAATTAATTTTTTCAAAGCAAATATCTAAAAATTGTCTTTTCCTGGAATTCAGCATTAAAGTGTATGTCAGGGCAAAAAAAAAACGGAGTACATCTATGCAATATATATATATATATGGCTACCTCTGATTCAATCCAGCAAAAACAAATGAAAGGGGGATTTGCTCCCCTTCGTCTGGCTGCAAGGCAGTTGGTGTGAACGGGCAGCCGGGCCATTTACATTCAGCTGCCCATAGAGCAGAGCGAGATGTGTCCGTGTCCATCCTGCAGTGCAATTCAACTCAGCTCGGCAGTGAAGCAGCGGACAGATCCCCGGCTTAGCAAAACTGAATCTGACCTGTGTGAAAAGGGCCTAATTTTTTTTCCTAGAGGAAAACATGCCTATTAGTTAATTATGCAGCCAATGACACCACACTTAGAACACACTTCGAACCCAACACTATAAGGTTATGCAAAGTCTGAAATTCAATAACTGACCAAAAATCTGGGGTGTAGTTGCTGACTGGGAGTATGCCCAGCCTAGCCCCTAGAGCAGAAGAGGACTTACCGTCGATAATATTTGTGTAGTCTTCATATTCCTTTTATTTTAAACATTTGGTTAATATGTATGTCTTCTCCAGTTATATGGGAGTGAATTGTTTAGCCAGCATCTTAACTGGTTAGGAGTGCAGGTTGTCTGTTTTCAAAACCTACTAGCTTGGTATCTGATGTATAGCTTATTCTTCTAGAGGTACCAGGACAGTGGGTGCCTCCAAAATCTGTACTTTTCTTTGGGGTGGTGTCTAGAGAGAAAATTTCTTGTCATGTTATTGGCCAGCATGCTGGTAAAATGTTGCATCATGACAGCTTTGCTTTTTTGTCTCCCCCTTCCCATGACAGTCACATGGTTAAGGATTTATTGTACTATAGGCAAAATTATTATTATTTTTTTCATTTTGGATAGCGTAAGGGAGGGTCATATTGTTTGCCATTTGTGTCCCATTGGGGAGATTTCCCTTCACTTTTTGTCTCATTGCCAAAACTGGAGATGTAAGGAAATCCCTGCAAATTATGGGAATCCCTATGGGACCCCCAGGTCATCAGAACCAGTGTCCTCATTGGAAGATTTCCCCTCTATTGCTTTTCTGGGGACAACCCTAAATTTGGGATTTTCTCTTACTTTCACTTTCAATGATAATGGTAAAAAAGACAAATGGTAAATCTCCCAAATGGGGGCACAGACCGCAATAAAAACTGGCAGGTGTTTCAAAGGGTCACGTCTTTATTTTTGGGTTTAGAACAAGCATTCAAGCAGGTTAAAGCAGAACTAAACCTCCCTATCCTTTACAGCCAAGAAAGCTGCCATGTTTGCCAGAAGCTGTATATGTGATCAGCTATGACGCTGGCCATTCAATGTTTTGACAGTTTGGTTGAGAACCAACATAAGAACATTAGACATTTTAACAGTTATCATTGAAGGCATGAATGAATGAAAACTGTTTTGGTAAGAAGTTCAAATGCTGGGTTTAGTTACACTTCAAAGCTGGCCATTAATTATACCATTTTTTAAATACATTTCCTTTAGATTTACCTTCAACTACGTAGTGCAAGGGCCGGTCTGATTGCCTAAAAATTAAAAGAGTTAATGTCTGACCTCATAATTTATAGTTTTGATAAATCTAAAGGAAAATTATACAAGAAAACTGTATAATGTATGGCCAGCCTATGATGCCTTTCACATTAGCAACAGACTCTCCTGAACTCTGAAAAGCAATTTGCAGAGGCATTTGGTAGTTTACAGGTGTTTGGGAGACAATACTGCTGCCTCCTGAATTCATGTTTTTTTTTTTTTTTCCCAAGAGGGACTTGGGTTCCTCCGCAACCATGTTCCAAGTATTTTGCATGCAGTTGTGGAGCAGTTGGATTGGTGTTCAATGGGTGTATGTGGCAAGCACAACCAACTACCATATGCAACATGACAAGTAAAATTTGAAGCAGTTGGAAATTAAGCATTGCAGTTGGTGCAATATGTACAAACCTTGTTGATCGTCATGTCAGTTGTGAGTAGGCAGTAAGAAGGGGGTAAAAATGCTGATCAGCTGCTTGTTTTTACCACTGCCTGGGAGAACCTAAGCCCATGTTTTAAGAGAAAGAGTTAAAAGTTAGGGCTTAAACATTCTCAGACATGAGCTCTGTGTATTTAACTAACAGCATAAAACTCAGTGATGAGCAGTGATGAGTGAACCAAGCAAAGTTCCGTTTGCTGGACATTCCCCAAACAAATGACAACATGTGCAAACCCCAAACATAGCATCATATCTTGTTTTTTGCAAGCTATTGTAAAAAAGGGCATGGGAAGTTGGGCACTGAAACTTGTCATTACAAAACAAATTTTTTGTTTAAAAAAATTGCCAGGAAAGGCTGGGAAAGGGTAGGGGGCAGCAAGCATGCACCCTATTTCCTCCTTAACCATACTAGGCATATGCCCTCAAAATGGGGGGGGGGGGATTTGCCAGGGTAACTCTCCTGGGAGCTAACAGGCCCCTCTATGTTGATGGGGAAAATGGCTTTATCCCCAAATCCCTGGTCCAGTGGTGTGGGGGTCCGGGGGAATGTATTGGAATCTGGAGGTCCCTTTAAATTAATCTGAAGAGAATAAGTAAGAGTTGCACAGTACCCCAAGGTACTTATTTACTAAAAATGTAAACAGAAAAAAAAAAACATAGTCACCCTGGAAAATATGCTTTATTTAAAAAATCCCCAAATATTGTCCCAGGATGTAAATTCAACATCAACCACCTCATCCAATGATAGAGATCCATCGTCAATAATGACGAATGATGCCCTATTGACCAAAACACAACAAATCATGTATGATCCTGCTCCTAATGGACTCTCACTGCAACTGGCAGCTCCTGGGCAGGCTGGTCAAGGTAAACCAGCTGGCTGATGATGCTACATGATGTCATTGACCAGATAATAACGTTCCTTGTAAAACCCATACTGGCACCATCTGAATGATTTCCAGCTGCAGCAGCATCCAGAGTGCAGTCAAACAGACCAAATCTGGACATTTACTTTGCCTGTTTTGTGAGCCATGAACAACTGGAGTTCAGGTTGATTCCTCCATGAACCCAAACCCAAAATTATAAGGGTCCACAAGTCGAGTTGGAGTGTCTAGACACTCTCTATGTGAATTGTATTTTATCCTACCAGTTGCTGAAGTGATTGTGGTGACAGACAACCACTAAAATAAAAATTAAACACCTACAGGTGTATCACAATGGAAATATGCCACAACACTCATGTAATCATAGGGAATTTACATCATTCTTAAGATTAAGTTTAGATTTGCAGCCATGGATCACTTTTCATAGGAGTTTTAAAGGCAGTGAGGAGGCTCCAGTGCTGTTCAGTCTGTTTATTAATGATCGAAGAGAGCTCAATTTTAGTGTTTGTAGATGATATTAAAATATGATGGGAAATAACTTCAGCACAGGATGTAGCATTGTTACATGAAGATTTTATAAAATAGAGGGTTAGGCAGCTACCGAACCTGGCAGATGAAGTTTAATGTGGAGAAATGAAAAGATTTGTATTAGGGTGCCAAAATACACATTAAAAATACACATTAGGAGGGGAGAATCAGTGGTGGAAAAGGATCTGGGGGTGCTTGTAGATCACAGACTTAGCAATAGCATGCAAAGGAAACACTGCTGCTAACACAGCTAGAAAAATACTGTCATGCATTAAAAAGAGCATACATTCCAGAGATAAATAATTCTACCCCTTTATAAAACAATGGTTCAGCCTTATCTTGAATATGCAGTTCCGTTTTGGTCACCAGGTTTCAGGAAAAACATTGTTGAATTAGAAAGAGTTCAGCGAAGGGCAACAACATTAATCACGGGGATTCAGTACCTCAGCTATGAGGATCAATTACATAGATTACAGTTAGGGTCCTTTCACATGGGCTTTCCGCCCGGCGGACTCCGTTTTGCTCTGCCGATCCCCGCTGAACAGGCGGATGACAGGTCCATCTCCGCTTACTACAGAGACGGAGCTGTCAGATCCCTGCTCTCCTCTATGGGAGATCGGATGTAAACGGACCGCCTGTCCATTTTTATCCAATCCGATCCTCCAGACGGATGGAAAATAGGGTTTCCATCCGTCTGGATTTCACGGACCACATCGGATTGGATAGCAGCGGGTGTCAGCGGACATGTCACCACTGACATCCGCTGCTCCATAGACGTACATGGAGCATCCGATCAGGTCCACCTGAAAAAAGTGAGCCCGTGTGAAAGGGGTTTTATTCAATCTGGAGAAAAGGTGCTTAAAAGGGGATATGATTACAATGTACAAATTTATCAAAGGTGAATTCTGTAACTGTAATAAACTGTTTACTCTAAGGTCCCTGAAGATGATACTTGGCCACGGTTTGAGGTTAGAAGAAAGGAGGTTTAACCTTAGATTGAGGAAAGGGTTCCTTACTGTTAGAGCAGTGGAACTGTAGAACTCCCTTCCCCGGGAGATATTACTAGCTGAGAGTGTCAACAACTTCTCTGGGGTTGTATAAAGAAATATATTATCATGTTTATGTGAGTTATGTGAATGGGATTAATATATTTCTTTAGTGCATATACGTCGGGCGGCATCAATCGAAACAATAGTGGGATGTGTGGTCCACATGAAAATGGCGATGCTACTAAGCTCAGAAAAAATGATGGATAGTATTAAACCACATGAAAAGCCTTCAATAGCTTGGCAGAATCTCCAACAAAATGGCACCAGGTTTGTATGTAAATGGTAGAGGTACGTCATCCAATCAGATCCCCCTGAGGAAGTCACATGACCGGTGACAAAACATGTAGGGGCGGGGCTGTATGACTTCACGACGCTACACAGCGGTAATAGTATACAATGCACGGAACTGCTGTGAGAGTTTTATCAGTTATTGTGGCTATATGCTTATTGTTTGTTGCGATGGATCAACTTGTATAATGTGAGTGAAATATTATAAGCTGGAAAGGAGGAATACATGTTTTAAAAAGATAAAGCACTATATGGTTTCTTCTTTTAACATGGTTACTGTGGAGTGGGAGGTGAAGCTTAAAGAGTGCTTTTAAAGGCACAGTGCATTTATTTGCTGGAGGTGGTTGCTCATTGTAGTCCATCAAAAGGAGAAGTTGCCAATACAGAGAAAAGCTTATACTGGAAGCAAGATAAACACATACATAGGTCCATATTAGGTGATACAAGCTTTCATCGACCCTACAAAATATGTAGGGTCATCTCAACCAGGTGAGAACACAACTGGTGGAGGCCACACATTATTTCAAGCATGCTATAGAGTGCAATGAAGCATTGCTAAGAGACTATCATATTTATTACTTGTGGGCTATGAGAAAAGGAATACATTACTATTGCAAAGCATCACAACCCTGGCATGTGTACAATCCCATCTGGCTGCCTTTGAAGCTTAAGGGGGCAGTTGGGATTTTTACTACATCCCTGCAAGTGTAACAAGCCCAGAGAGAAACAATACAATAACTAAAAATAAGTCCATTGAGGCTCTTTTGACCTGCAAGGGTCATACCTTTCTGGTAAGGAGCTAATTCTCACTTGTGGGAGTGGAGCACATTTTTGGTGATTGAGCACTCATGCCAATGTGAATATATACAGTAAGTGGAACACCACTTTTTTACTAATTGGATATTGTGCTGGTATTATCTTTATTCTTTGCACAACAGCATGGACTAATTGGTGATTAACTACATTAACTTTTTTGATTTATTTACTTATTGGTGTTAAAGCATTGATGTGAATTACATTCTTTTATTTGTCTTCCAGTACGTTTTTATTGTGGTATGCACAAATTATTATCACTATCTTGTGAAGAAAGTGCAACATTTTTTTTCTATGATGTTTTTGGTAATATTGGTGTGTACAGTATTGTCAGTGCAGCTTACATCCGTATTGATTATCAACAATTACATCACCTAGCGCAGAAATATTTTTTCAATAAACTGAAAATAAGTGCTGAAAATATAACATTGTTTCTCTTTTATGTTGTAACTCAAAGAACTGAATATAAATAGTACATAATTATTAGATAATATTGACCCCCCCCCCTTACTTAATATACTGTATTTTTTTAATATTAAGCAATGATAGTCTGGGCTAGTGTGGTGCTCTATTTACAAGTCTACTGGTCAGATTGACTCTCATGTCAGTCACAAGGGTGAAGACAAGGTTAAGTGTAAGTTGTGTAGTGACAGATGGAGGTGTGATGCTACATTTCCCATTCTTTCTCACACAAATAAAATCCCACAGGAACCAGACTGGCCTCCCATTATTATACTGTGAATCCAGTGTAGCTAGACATACTGTCAGCGTCATGAGAAACGCGGTCACTGAATGAATGAGGGACGTTCACTGCGACATGTCTGCATTCCCCTTTATCATAATGAAGGGCAAGGGTGAGTCAGAACAAAGTGGAAGATTAAACTGTGTGAACCGACAATGGATCAATAGGGGGACACATAGAGAACAGTGATATAAGTCCTAACTAAAAATTAATGAGGGTCTTATGGGATCATGGGAATACCCAATCATTGTAGTGCTGAGTCAAAAGACTTCTTTATAAGAATGGGAACTCAGATTAAATATCTGCGTGTACATGAAAGGACAGGAAGAATGAAGAAAATAGTGTGGCTCAATTGTTATAGTGGATGTGTCTTTGATCCTTCTAAACAAGACCCATCTTGGCTGTTTACAATTTCATGTCTGAAAGGCTTATCTTAGCAATCGTTTGGTGCAATGTGCCTTGCCTTGGCTTGAATCAAGAGTATTATCATTAAAGGATCAGCTCACTCGAAACTGATGTTTCTGCTTTTGGTAGTTGCTGCAGAGTTAAACCACCTGATTTAGTTTTAGATTTTTTTATATCGCATGGGAATTCTGTCGGTGACATATCTGCACTTGAATTCCATTAATTCCTGGCACAAAGTAGCACAAGATTAAAATTGCTTATGCAGCTTAGCCCTAAGGGTCTTTTCAGATGAGTGTTCCAGTCAGTACCACCTGTCTGTTTTTGTTGCGGATCTGAACAGAAGCTCAATGTTTATGGGTGGGTGAGAGTAAATGGATGTGCAGTAGTTTATATCCAACTACCTCTGAGTCCATCTAGGTCCGAAAAAAATGGAAAATATTTAAGCTCTTTCCATGTTTTCAGACATAAACATGACAGATTGGAGGCAATCAAATGTAAACGAACATAAACATGTGAGATTGGAGGGAATTGAATGTACTATATATGGCCACATGCCCGTTTACATCCGGCTGTCTACAGACTAGTATGGGTCAGTTCCAGGCTCCAGAGAGTTGACGAGAGTTGAGTGGACACAGATGTCACAAAAGTTGCATCTGTTCCGTTCTGCTCTGATTCAGCAGAGGATCTGTCCACAAATCATCTGTTGATTGTAATGGGCACAACTGCATGAAAGGGTTCTAACACTGATTTCATACATTCAGGCTGCCAAACCAGCTTCTCACCAGACTTGACCTTGTAATCACACTGGAAGAAATGACAATCAAAGGTCCAGTTTCAAGTCCATTTACAGTGGGTACGGAAAGTATTCAGACCCCCTTAAAGTTTTCACTCTTTGTTATATTGCAGCCATTTGCTAAAATCATTTAGGTTCATTCTTCTTCCTCATGAATGTACACATAGCACCCCATACTGACAGAAAAACACAGAATTGTTCACATTGTTGCAGATTTATTAAAAAAGAAAAACTGAAATATCACATGGTCCTAAGTATTCAGACCCTTTGCTGTGACACTCATATATTTAACTCCGGTGCTTTCCATTTCTTCTGATCATCCTTGAGATGGTTCTACACCTTCATTTGAGTCCAGCTGTGTTTGATTATACTGATTGGACTTGATTAGGAAAGCCACACACCTGTCTATATAAGACCTTCCAGATCACAATGCATGTCAGAGCAAATGAGAATCATGAGGTCAAAGGAACTGCCTAAAAGAGCTCAGAGACAGAATTGTGGCAAGGCACAGATCTGGCCAAGGTTACAAAAAGATTTCTGCTGCACTTAAGGTTCCTAAGAGCACAGTGGCCTCCATAATCCTCAAATGGAAGACGTTTGGGACGACCAGAACCCTTCCTAGAGCTGGCCGTCCGGCCAAACTGAGCTATCGGGGGAGAAGAGCCTTGGTGAGAGAGGTAAAGAAGAACCCAAAGATCACTGTGGCTGAGCTCCAGAGATGCAATCAGGAGATGGGAGAAAGTTGTAGAAAGTCAACCATCACTGCAGCCCTCCACCAGTCGGGGCTTTATGGCAGAGTGGCCCGACGGAAGCCTCTCCTCAGTGTAAGACACATGAAAGCCCGCATGGAGTTTGCTAAAAAACACCTGAAGGACTCCAAGATGGTGAGAAATAAGATTCTCTGGTCTGATGAGACCAAAATATAACTTTTTGGCCTTAATTCCAAGCGGTATGTGTGGAGAAAACCAGGCACTGCTCATCACCTGTCCAATACAGTCCCAACAGTGAAGCATGGTGGTGGCAGCATCATGCTGTGGGGGTGTTTTTCAGCTGCAGGGACAGGACGACTGGTTGCAATCGAGGGAAAGATGAATGCGGCCAAGTACAGGGATATCCTGGACAAAAACCTTCTCCAGAGTGCTCTGGACCTCAGACTGGGCCGAAGGTTTACCTTCCAACAAGACAATGACCCTAAGCACACAGCTAAAATAATGAAGGAGTGGCTTCACAACAACTCCGTGACTGTTCTTGAATGGCCCAGCCAGAGCCCTGACTTAAACCCAATTGAGCATCTCTGGAGAGACCTAAAAATGGCTGTCCACCAACGTTTACCATCCAACCTGACAGAACTGGAGAGGATCTGCAAGGAGGAATGGCAGAGGATCCCCAAATCCAGGTGTGAAAGACTTGTTGCATCTTTCCCAAAAAGACTCCTGGCTGTATTAGATCAAAAGGGGGCTTCTACTAAATACTGAGCAAAGGGTCTGAATACTTAGGACCATGTGATATTTCAGTTTTTCTTTTTTAATAAATCTGCAACAATGTCAACAATTCTGTGTTTTTCTGTCAGTATGGGGTGCTATGTGTACATTCATGAGGAAGAAGAATGAACTTAAATGATTTTAGCAAATGGCTGCAATATAATAAAGAGTGAAAAATTTAAGGGGGTCTGAATACTTTCCGTACCCACTGTACATTGTTTGCAATCTCAAGTCCTGATGGTGGAGGTGGTTTTTGAACTTTTAAAATGCACTGGCTAATCTTTCAATTGTCCCCTAGACCTTTATTGGAATAAAGATGTATCTGGCCCTTTTAACAGTGATGCAGTGCATTTACATTTTTGTTACTTTATTCTTTCAGGGACTAACTTAGGGCCCTTTCACACAGGCAGATCAATGGGGACCATCTGTCAGTTTTTCAGGCAGACCCAATCGGACTATCCATTGCCTCCCTTGACACTCCCCATCCGGATCTGATGGCAGATGGGTGTAAGGCTGGGTTTACACTGATGCGAATTGGATGTGGGTTTCCCCGCATCCAATTCACATGACAGGAGAGTGTGACCGGCTCTCAATGGAGCCAGCTCACACACCTCCAGGGCGGCCGCGTTCCGAATTGCAGAAGGGTCCTGTGCATCTTACGATCCATTTCAGGTGCGAACTAGCCCAAAATTTGGACCTGATTTGCACCTGAAACGGTGAACAGGGATGCACCGGACCCCCTGCTGTAAGCCGTGGCCGCAGCTAGTGTGAACCCAGCCTTAATGGATAGGCGATACATGTACATCTGATCGCCCATAGTGGAGACCAGTCTGTGTCTGCTCTGCATAAGTTGAGCGGACACGGACCAGCTATCCGCCCCTGGATCAGCGGACAGATTCTCTGCTGAGCAGGCGGAACCAACCCCGTGTGAAAGGGACCTTTTTAAGAAGCAAATGCTCCCATTTGGAAGGGTAATCATGATTTGACAAATAAGCCCAAGCCTAATCAAGTTATGATCTGCAAATCCATAACTATTCACAGACACATTCCCTGGCAAAGATAATCCTGAATTGAGTTATTAGATATTCTTATTCATGCACATGGGTGCATTTGCCTGTACAATGAAAACACAATGACTTATATGTCCTGATACCCATAGACCACCCATAGAAATGAATGGGTGAAGACAGCTGTAAGGAGCAATGCGCCTCTGCTTGCATGTGCACAGATATGAACACACAGTGGGGTTGATTTACTAAAACTGGAGAGTGTAAAATCTGGTGCAGCTTTGCACAGAAACCAATCAGCTTCCATGTTTTTTGCCAAAGCTTAATTGAACAATTGAACAAGCTGAAGCTAGAAGCTGATTGGCTGCCATGCAGAGCTGCACCATATTTTGCACTCTCCAGTTTTACTAAATCAACCTCATTGTGTGCTGAAGACATTACATCTGTGCACATGAGCCACTTTTTGCAGGTAGCCCTCACCCATTAATGTATATGGGCAACTGTACGCAGTACCAGGACATCCGCGGCAACAAAATATGCCAGCATGTTTTTGCTGCAAGGGCAAATATGCCAGTGTACATGAAGCCTTAGTAGTTATCTTTAGCCTTGAAAAAGGAACACATTATCCACAACGTAACTGAATAAACAGCAACAAAAAACATCAGTTTTGTAGAAAAAATTAACATTATTTGAATGAACCCTGCTGGAAAGATAACGAAAACACAGAATAAGCAAGAGATTAAATGTGTGTATTGGCGTGAAATATGCCTAGCAATAGTCGTACATAAAACCAGACTGGCCTGGTACAAACATTCAAGGGCACCATAGTGCTTCAGTGACAGTAGTAATCTTTTCATCTGTTAGTAATGCCAGGAGAGCTGGATACAGCAGAACAGCTAGACAGACAATTGGCATGTGAAGAGAAAAAGAGGCTCTCAGACAGCAGGGATCTGACATGGGGCAAACAACGAAGAATAGACGTGGAAAGGGAGAGACAGACTGCAAGTGTGGGAAACTGGGGGGAGGGAGGAGAAGGCACACATAAAACAAACATTACCATGGGGCACTGAATAGGAATCAGTCAGGGAGGAGGGTGTGGAACGAGAGGAGAAGGCTTAGGATCATGGTGGGAAGAGACCTGTACAATTTAAGACAAGGATACAAAAAGGAATACCCTATTTCCCAGGATCATGATAGATGTCCTACGTGAGGGTTCAAGTGGCAGTTTTTTACCATAACAGCTCCAAAGGTGCACGTGTTAAAGGCTAAGTTCACCTTTTCTGAAAAATAGCCTATGCAGTGCCCCCTTAGATAATAAAACTGACCTGTAGGCCATTTAGGCCCCCCTGGAAGACTGAATAAAAAAACTCCCAGTATGCAACCCCCATATTACTAGGCAAAACAAAATCAAAGAAAGTTCACAGCTCAATTCGCCAGCCAGTCTGCAGCCAACCATATCATTCTGTCTAACATTTTGCATTAAAAACAGGGGTTTAGTTAGCACACATTTGCAAATACATGCGTAAGCTGCAGAGCAGCTCCAAGGCATCCCATTATTATCTGTAGTCCTAACTCTGCAGATAATAATGGGGTGCCTGGGAGCTTTCTTTGGTTTTGTTTTGCATGTGTTGCCCTTCCATGTGCTTCTTGCTGTGAAGGCCAGTTATAGGTGAGGGTTAAAGGAATGGCCAGTTGTTTTTTGTTACTGAAGTAATATTGGTGAGGGGTACACTAGACACCTTTGCTGCCATTGTGCTATGTGCTGGGTTTCCAGTGTGCCCCTGTGCCTTTAAAGTGTTTGTTACCCTAAAAAACAGATCCTGTTCCCTTAAAGCATACCAGTACAGTGCTTGGGCTGTGTAATTTGGCTCCTTCTATCACCTAAAAAACCTAGCCAATCCTGCCTGGCTATACACTTCCCCCTGTAAACTGATCACGGTTTATCATGGCTGCTGAGCCCTGACACCGTGGTCAGTTTATGTGTCTCTGTCATCCGCAGCCCTGCACTGTCCTCTCTTTTCTCCTCTCCCCCTCCCCTCCCTGCTTGTCTGCTCAAGTCAGTGCCCACCCCCTCCCCTCCTGCTGCTCTCAAATTTAGCATAAAATCATCCCACTCCCTCTGTACTATAACAATAGGTGTCCCTGTGCTCGTGTTATATAAAAAATATGCAGATCTGTACCTATATCAGAGCATCTCATGACTCCTCGGCTCTCTCCTCCCTTCCTCCCCAGCTGACGTCAGCGGGAGTGCTCGGTCCTGCCCACTATAGCTGTCAGCCAGGCAGAGGAGAGAGCCGAGGAGTCACGTGAGCACAGGGAGACGCTCCGATATTGGTACAGATCTGCATATTTTTTATATAACACAGGCACATAACGTTATGTTACAGAGGGGATGGGATGTTTTTATTGTGTTGACCTACCAACCACTTTAAGGAGGGGTGGGCTACCTCCAGGCTCATGTACCCTCGATCTATCCATTAGAATGCACCTAGCTCTACTTTCAGTACATAAGAGGGAGTCTCTTGTTAGTTCTACGCACATTCTATGTACGACTACAACATATACATTTACTCCATCTTGGGACAATCATGAATGTCAAACCGTATAAGCTTGATTGGACTTCTCTATATAATTTATATTCTATTATTACCTCATGCTTGCTTTATTATAAATTGTTATACCATGATCTGTTGAAATTGTTCTGTCTTCTAACTCTGGAATTGTAAATAATGTGCTTGCATACTTGCATGTCATATTACATATGCATATTAAATAAAGAATGCATTAAAAAAAAGAAATGTCCCAAACAATATTTATTTTCCTACCTGGTTGGCTTAAACGGCAATGGGCATGTGAGTGGGCTTATATTATTGGAGGTAGACAGTTGTTCTACAGAAAGTATTCCTGAGCTTACACAATATAGACTGTGCGTCATACAACCCATGCTACAATCTGGTTGTAGATAGGGATATAAATCTTACTAAACTGAATAAACTTTCCAACTTTAGCAAAGTAACAGTATTTCTTAGAAAGAATTAGTAGTTTACTTGTAGGCCAAAGCTGCTGAGTTCATGCCCTAAAGCCAGATGGTCCCGGTTATAATCCACCATTGTGCCGTGTAGGCAAAACCTTACACTCAAAACATAAAGAGAATCTTTTATGAGACTGAAACACCTATCCCAGAATCCTCAGACCTAATCAGCCTTTCCTTGATCAGCTTTCCAAGATCTGCCCCAAAACTTGCATGTGGCCTGTGAATCGGGAGAACACCAACCTGGAGGATTTTGAAACTGAAATACTTTACCTTTAAACCAGGTATCCCCAGCTCTTACAAATATATACACACACTGCTAAAAGGAACACTTTTTAATAAAACTATAGCATCAAGTCAATTAAACTCCTGGGATATTTATCTGGTCAGTTAAGTAGCAAAGGGGATTGGTAATCAGTTTCAGCTTCTTCAGTGTTAATAAAATTAACAACAGGTGCACACAATAGGCAACAATGAGACAACCCCCAAAACAGGAATGGTTTTACAGGTGGAGGCCACTGACATTTTTTTTTTTTTTTCCCTACGCATCTTTTCTGACTGTTTTTTACAAGTTTTACATTTGGCTAGGGTCAGTGTCACTACTGGTAGCATGAGGCGATACCTGGACCCTATAGAGGTTGCACAGCTAGTCCAACTCCTCCAGTATGGCACATCAATACGTGCCATTGCCAAAAGGTTTGCTGTGTCTCCCAGCACAATCTCAAGAGCATTGAGGAGATTCCAGGAGACAGGCAGATACTCTAAGAGCTGGACAAGGCCATAGAAGGTCCTTAACCAATCAGCAGGACCGGTATCTGCTCCTTTGTGCAAGAAGAAACAGGATGAGCACTGCCAGAGCCCTACAAAATGACCATAAGCAAGCCACTTGTGTGAATGTCTCTGACCAAACAATCAGAAACAGACTTCATGAGGGTGGCCTGAGGGCCCAAAGTCCCCCTGTGCTCACTGCCCGGCACTGTGGGGCTCGATTGACATTTGTCATTGAACACCAGAATTTACAGGTGCCCTGTGCTTTTCACAGATGAGAGCAGGTTCAGCCTGAGCACATATGACAGACATGAAAGGGTCTGCAGAAGCCATGAAGAATGCTATGCTGCAGCATCCTTCTGCGTGACCGGTGGGTCCATGAGAGTCTGGGGAGGCACAGACCTCTACAGGCTAGACAATGGCACCCTGACTGCCATTAGGTATTGGGAAGAAATCTTTGGACCCATTGTCAGATCCTCCGCTGGTTCAGTGGGTCCTGGATTTCTCAGGGTACATGACAATGCTGGCCTCGTGTGGCGAGAGTATGCAGCCAGTTCCTGGATGATGAAGGAATTGATACCATTGTATGACCCCCACGCTTGCCTGACCTAAATCCAATAGAACCCCTCTGTGACATTATGTTTTGGTCCATCTGACGCCCCCAGGTTGCACCTCGGTCTGTTCAGGAGCTCAGTGATGCCCTGGTACAAATCTGGGAGGAAATACCTCAGGACACCATCTGTCCTCCCATTAGGAGCATGTCCTGGCATTGTCAGGCATGCATACAAGCATGTGGGGGCCATACAAATTACTGACTACCATTTTGAGTTGCTGCAATGAAATTTCAGCAAAATGGACTAACCTGCTGCATCATTTTTTTACTTTGATTTTTGGGGTGTCTTTGAATTCAGCCCTCTGTAGGTTGATAATTTTAATTTCCATTAAACAATGTGGCATTCTTTCGTTCCTAACACATTACCCAGTTCATATCAGTATAGATATCCAGCATAAGATTTTTCCCCATCGAGATCTGATGTGTTATCAAAGTGTTCCTTTAATTTTTTTGAGCAGTGTACTGTATATACACCAATATAACTAAACACGCACAGAAAATACGGACAGAAAGTACATGTGAGAAGCTTAAGGGTTAACCTGGCAGCATGCCATCACTCATCTGCTTCCACAGAAAAAGATTATAGAAAATCCCACAATTTGGTTGAGGCTTAACATGCTAAATCCAAGACCATGAGCTGCTGGGCTGTCTCAGCCAGGGATAGCGTTGTCTGCAATTCCTGGAGTAGGGAAAGGAGGAGGAAGGAAAAGGGCACATGGCTTTCTAGTGTAACAATTTTACAGGCAAGGGCTGATAAACCTTCATTTTATAAGAAAGGAAAAGAAATGTGTCTGTTTCCCAGAACCACCAACCAGGATTCATTTTATTTACCAAGGCCAAGACAAGTTTGTTCCTCCCCAGTTACATATACATTCATTTTGCTCCCATGCTGCTCCATAGAGGCAGCCCTGTGTGAACTCCAGTCTATGACATGGAGCTTTTATTGGGTTTAAGACTGTTTCCTCATTTTCCTGTGACAGCTCTGTGACAGTGCCTAAGCAACCAATCACCAAGTAAATGCACTATCACAGGGGGGGAAAAAGGTGCAAGTCAGACATCCAGGAAGACCCCAAAATTTCACTTTGCTTTCAGTGGCTAGATGAAAGAAAGATTCTCTACAAAGCAAAACTCCAGGAAAGCTGCTAGTTAATACATGCACAGTTGATGTGCATGTATGCTTACTGTTTTACCTGCCAAACAATTTGTAATTATGTACAGCCAGTTTTGTGATTTACGTTCAATTTCCACAATGCACAGCCAGATAGGAGACATACATATAGTAGTTCCTAATTTGAAAAGGTTTTTATGGTAAAAAGCACAGTAAATGGGACCTAGGATAATCTTTTTCCGCTGTAGCTTATTTGATTTGTGCTGTGTGCAACAAAAAAAAAATCCTGGCGTTCAGCTTTAACCACTTTAAGATCGGAGGATTTGGCTGCTCAATGACCAGGCCCTATTTTGCGATTCGGCAATGCGTGACTTTATTGGACAATTGCGCGGTCATGCAACACTGTACCCAAACGAAATTGACGTCCACAAATATAGCTTTCTTTTGGTGGTATTCAATCACCCGTGTGATTTTTATTTTTTGCGCTATAAACAAAAAAAGAGCGACAATTTTGAAAAAATTACAACATTTTTCACATTCTGCTATATGAAATTCTCAAAAAAAAAGAAATGTAAAAATCTAAATTTTTTAACAGTTTAGGCCAATTTGTTTTCTGCTACATATTTTTGGTAAAAAAAATCGCAATAAGCATATTTTGATTGGTTTGCGCAAAAGTTATTGCATTTTACTAACTACGGGAAAGATTTACGTCATTTTTATTGTTTTTTTTTTTTTTTACTAGTAATGGCAGCGATCTGAGATTTTTTTGCGGGACTGCAACATTGCGGCCGACAGATCGGACCCCTAACTGACACTTTTGGGGGTACCAATGACATAAATACAATGCTAAAAATATGCACTGTTACTGTAAAAATTACACTGGCAGGGAAGGGGTTAACAGTACTGGTGATCAAGGGGTTAAATGTGACCCAAGGGGCGTGATTCTAACTGTGGGGGGGGCGTGGCTTGTGAAGTCATCACAGAGACATGTGATCCTATAGAGCAGGATCACATGACATCTGTGATCACTTCAGGGAGAAGTACGGACAGCTGTGTTTACAACAGCCGTCCATCCTTCTCTCTCAGCTGCGGGAGATCGTGAGTGGCCAGGGGCCATCGGAGCCGCCTGCCACACGCACTAGCTTCCCAGCTGATGAGCGGGGGCGCGCCTCCGGCAGCGTGCGATCGCCCCCTAGCTCCTCCCAGGCGAGGGCCCTATATGTACGGGACTTTGCCTGGGAGAGCCAGACTGCCGCCGTACAACTGCGGCGTGCAGTCAGCAAGTGGTTAAAGGGTAACTCCACTTTTATTGGAGAAAAAAATTGCAAATAAAGAAAAATAATAGGTTCATAGCAATGAGGAATTTATATATTTTTTTCTATTTATAAAGTATGACCGAAAGACCAATATATATATATATATATACACTATGAATTATATGAGGTTTTAGTTATTCAGTTATTCATTGGAGTGTGTACATGTTTGAATTGAATTGCATCTATTTATATACAGAATATTTAACAGTATGCTGTGCCTATAAAGACCTGTATCTATTATCTCGGGGGAATTGTCCAACAAGGAATCTGCTCAAAGGGTTATTCCACTTTTGTGGGGGAAAGAAATAGCAAATAAAGAAGAAACAATATAGCGTATACAAGTCATATTGTGTTTGAATGTTATTAAAAATGACCTTTCCTTTTCAATCTGCAGCCGCTGTAATTTTATGAAAATGCAATGCAATATGGCTACCTGGAGGTGTTCTGTACACAGAATTTATACTGACCACACCCCAGAAACATAATTTCCTGCTTGTGTGATTGGCTCACCAATTTTCCCAGAAGTCTGCCTAAGATACAAGTCAGATTTCTGGCATCCCCTGCAACAAAAATGTCATTTTTGGTGAGATATTCCCAATAGGAACACGCCTAAAAGGATGCAGGCCCAGCAGCTTTCCTCATCATTGCTGTGTGGCTGCACAGCTGATTGATAATTACACAACCACTCCCATTAGACCCACTCAGCACAGAGGCACAGAGAAACAAACAATGATTTCTTCAGGATAACAAAAGGTAGGAATCTGCAACAAAGGTTGTTAAATCCTTGCAATGTACATAGATCACCCAGAGGGGAATATCTTTTTTTCTCAAGAAAAGTGGAATAACGCTTTAAAACCTTTGTTACCCCGGCACTTCATATTCATGATATGTGCCTGCTGTACCATGTACTTGCATGAAAAAGTATCCTATTCTCTTTGTATTGCTTCCTTTGTGTGAAATTCCTGGTGTTCCTGCCAGTCCCTCTGCTTTCCTATTAAAAACTGACCACACTAAGCAGGAGAGCACATGGTCAATTCTCTAGTTATGCTGGGAATGCAGCCTGCTCTCTTCCAATGATCAGAACTGTCCTGACACCCCCCTCCTGCACAGCCGTTCACTGGAAAGCTCAGTTTTCTGCTGCTTCTCCTCACCCAGCTCTTAAGCAGCTGAGAACAGAGGGAATGTGATCACTTGTAAAAAAAAGGGGGAAAAAAGTATTTATAATGTTTTTTATACCTACTCACAAACGTTTTGCCTTTCATTTCTGTTTCAAACGGAATGGGTTGTTTCACATGGTTATCATTTACAATCACTTTAATGACTAACAGAGGTTTTTGTATCCAGTCAAAAATGAAAACGTTTAAAGCTTCATTAAGACAGACGTTGACGCCCGTTCTGCATGCAGGCCATGTTTGTTATTGAGCATGCATCTACCTCAGGCTGTGCGCAGGCAGTTTGTAGAGATGGATTCTGATGCAATGGCTGCATGGACACAGTCAGACACAAAATCTGACATGCATGCAGGTCCGTTGTATTTTACTACAGCCTTTCATTTATTTTTGTTCAGTTCTGTGGGATGGTACACTTGTTGCTGACACAGATAAAGCTACTGTAAACTTGGTTTGTAGCAAAAAATTATATTTATCATATTTTTTATTTCATTTTTAAAAATTTGAGTTAGGACAGTCCCTGCCCTGTCAAATTAATAGAGGAAAGGACAGCAATGCAAACTGGCTAATTCATTTATAAAATAGGAATTCTAGACCTATACTCTATCATGTTCCTATGCAGAATTAAAAAGGTATGATCACCCTCCCACAACACAACAACACAGTGGGAAGGGTAGGCAGCAGAAAAAAAAATCAAAGTAGAGCTATAGGAAAATTTTAGGGGTTATAACCCCTGTCAGATTTATTTTCACCATTTGTGTCCCATTGCGGAGATTTCCCTTCATTTCCTGCCCCCCTAGCCAAACAGGAAGTGAGGGGAAAGCCCTGCAATAATAAGGAGATTCCTTGGGGACCCTCAGGTTACTAGAGCTTGTGTCCCCATTGGAGGATTTCTCTCTATTACTTTTCTGGGGAGAACCCAAAATTTGGGATTTTCTTTTACTTTCACTTTCAATGATAATGGTAAAGAGGACAAATAAAGAGGGTGAACCTCCGTAACAGAGGCATAAACTGCAATAAATACTGACAAACGTTCTAATCCACCTTCACTCTATGCAAAACGAATAAAAAGTTTTGCCTTTACTTATACTTTAACCTTCCTAGCGGTATTCCCGAGTGTGACTCGGGGTAAGATTTTTGTGCCAAAAGCGGTAACCCCGAGTCACACTCGGGGTAGCGCTAGGAAGCTCGTTGGATCCTGGTGGAGGTTTCACTTACCTTTTCTCCGGGATCCAGCGATGTATGAGAGCGGTGTCCGGCGGCGGATGTTCCTCTTGATCGTCTGTCAGCCCCGGCTTCCGTCTCCGGCGACGTGACGTCCGCCGGGGGGTGGAACCGGCGGCAAATTCAAAAAGTATAAACACCAAACACACTGATACACTGTAATCCTATTGGATTACATTCCCAAAATATAATAAAGTGACCTTTGATTGCCCCCCAGTGCTTTCTCCATTGCACTTCCTGCATTATTCCCATACTTTGTATCTGGATTATTGCAGAGCGACCATGGCCTCAAGCAAGCGCGCCGCAACATCAAAAGTGATGTATGACCTGCTGGGCGATAGCGACAGCGATCCCGAATCGCACGGAGAGTGGAGTGACAGCGATTCATGGGAAAGCTCATCATCCGACGAAAGTGAGTTTAGTGATGATGATGTGCCGAGCGATGTGCGTACTTGGTGCGTGATCGACTGCGGTACGGAGCACGTAGCGCCCCCAAGGTTCCCGTATACCGGAACGCCTGGTCTCAAAGTTGATGTTGAGGAGGCTAACCCCTTGGCGTATCTGCAGCTTTTTTTGACCGATGAGGTCATCGAAAAAATTGTTGTGGAGACCAACCGGTACCAGCAACAACAAGCCGCATGACATCGGCGGTTTTCCAGGAGCAGGATGTGGGAACCCGTTACCAGTGCGGATATCTGGAGATTCCTGGGCCTTATTATTCTGCAGGGAGTGGTGGGGAAACCCCTGCAGAAGTGGTATTGGACCACCAACAAATTATTGGCCACTCCTTTTTTTGGAACCATTATGTCGGAGTACAAATTTTCCCTTATAACGCGATATTTGCACTTTGCCAACAATGAGGAGTTTGATGAAACATCTCATCCGGCTCCGAAGCTGAAAAAGATCTGGGACATTTATCAATTAATTTTGAAAAACTTCCAGCGGTCCTATGTCCCAGAAAGAGACATTTGCATTGACGAAAGTCTTATGGCCTATAAAGGGAGACTTAGCTGGATCCAATATATTGCGTCCAAGCGAGCACGCTTTGGAATAAAATCCTTTATGCTGTGTGAATCCAGCTCTGGCTATATTTGGAACTCGGTCCTATATACCGGAAGAGGAACTAAGTTCAACCCAAGGTTCAGCAGCTATGGGATGGCAACTGCTTCAGTTCTGACGCTGATTGAGCCTCTGCTGGATCAGGGGTATTGTGTCACTACAGACAATTTTTACACCTCCCCAGAACTGTTTGAGTTCCTCCTACAGCATAAGACGGATGCTTATGGGACCGTCAGAGCAAACCGGCGTGACATGCCCCCCAGCTTTGCCAACAAAAAACTCAAGCCTGGAGAGTTAGTTGCCTGGCAGAAAGGCAAAATGTTGGCACTTAGATGGCCCGACAAAAAAGATGTCTGCCTGATGAGCACCATCCATAACACCGCCACTGTCATGGTCCATACAAAAGGGGGAAAAGATGTGCTGAAACCGCAACTGGCCCTGGATTACAATAACACCATGGGAGGTGTGGACAGAGCTGACCAGGCCATGACTTTCTATCCAGCAATGCGGAAACAGCAGAAGAAATACTATAAAAAAAATTTCAGACACCTCCTGGAGCAGTGTTTATGGAATGCCTTCATTCTGCTAAAAAAGAAAAGTGACCGGCCTATGATCCATGCGGACTTTGTGTGGAAAATTGCGGAGCTAATTTTTCTCAGGCACCAGACACCAACTGTAAGTCGATCCGGACGCCGTGCTGCTGGTGTCGTGAACCCCGAACGACTGACCGGTCGTCATTTTATGGACCTCATTCCGCCGACGGAGAAGAAGACTGCACCCACAAGAATGTGTGTGGTGTGCTGTTCCAAGCACGACGACACCGGGCGGAAAATAAGAAAGGAAACGCGGTACTACTGTCCAGACTGTGATGTTGGACTTTGCGCTGTACCCGGTTTCAAAATTTTCCACAACCGGGACGTTTATTGAAGCAGTATGAAGAGTAATATTGCATCCTTTTTGGGAAAAAAAAAAAATATATTGCATCCTTGTTTGACAAAAAAAAATGTCAGTGTTTTTGATTACATGATTTACTATCATTTATTGAATAAAAAGTGTTTTTTTTTTTGGAAAAAAAAAAGTGTTATTATTATATTATTATTTTATAGTTATTTATTATATTATAATTTAGGATTTTGTGTTTCAAACTTTATCATACTCGGGATGTTATAAAGAAGAACACACGGTAAAAAGAAATCTTTAGTAAATAGGTGGTTTGGGCTGCTCATTCTCCAGAATTGCAAGCAAAATAATGGTACCGCTTTCAGCACCTAAAATCCGAAAGAATCATACCGCCAGGGAGGTTAAGCATTGAATCCTACAGCCATATGATGCCTACACTTCCCCAAGTCTTTCTTTATTGGTCACACATAGCAGAGAGGTAATAAGAAGAGGCTCTTGGAACTCCTAAACCAACCCTTTCCCCGTGCCTTTTTTGGGACCTGTGCTACACCACTATGTTAGATACCCAACCTCCATTATTTTTACCAGAAGGTCTTCACCCAGCACCATTATTTTTACCAGAAGGTCTTCACCCAGCACCATTATTTTTTACCAGTAAGTCTTCACCCAGCACCATTATTTTTACCAGAAGGTCTTCACCCAGCACCATTATTTTTACCAGAAGGTCTTCACCCAGCACCATTATTTTTACCAAAAGGTCTTCACCCAGCACCATTATTTTTACCAGAAGGTCTTCACCCAGCACCGTTATTTTTTACCAGTAGGTCTTCACCCAGCGCCATTATTTTTACCAGTAGGTCTTCACCCAGCACAATTATTTTTACCAGAAGGTCTTCACCCAGCACCATTATTTTTACCAGACGGTCTTCACCCAGCACCATTATTTTTTTACCAGTAGGTCTTCACCCAGCCCCATTATTTTTACCAGAAGGTCTTCACCCAGCACCATTCTTTTTACCAGAAGGTCTTCATCCAGCCACCATTATTTTTACCAGAAGGTCTTCACCCAGCACCATTATTTTTACCAGAAGGTCTTCACCCAGCACCATTATTTTTACCAGAAGGTCTTCACCCAGCACCGTTATTTTTTACCAGTAGGTCTTCACCCAGCGCCATTATTTTTACCAGTAGGTCTTCACCCAGCACAATTATTTTTACCAGAAGGTCTTCACCCAGCACCATTATTTTTACCAGACAGTCTTCACCCAGCACCATTATTTTTTTACCAGTAGGTCTTCACCCAGCCCCATTATTTTTACCAGAAGGTCTTCACCCAGCACCATTCTTTTTACCAGAAGGTCTTCATCCAGCCACCATTATTTTTACCAGTATATCTTCATCCACCATTTTTTTTGCACAGAAGGCCAGTTGACATGTTTGCTTTAACAAGGAAAGAATACAACTAAATAAAAGGACGTGCATAAATTTCTGACAGGTGACACTGCACTGTTAGAACAGCTTAAAAATGGAAATTCAGCTTCTTACACATGGTCTTACTGACTGGTTTACTTTATCTAACCAATACTCAGGTAAACAAACAAATGAATATTCATTTCTCCAAATACTTCTCTTACTTTGAGATGGAAATGTCTGAAAAACATCTGAATCTGCTGGTTTTCGCACAGTTCAGAGCTGCCCTTTGACAATCTTGTCATCTTAAGTAAATACAATAGGATTTTTACATATACTGTATGCTACAGATCACATAAAAGATGAAAGTGCTACCATGGAGCGGGTACAGAGCTGTGCCTCACTTCCTCTGCTGCAGGAACAGTGTGTTATGCGGCTGTAATTGCCTTCCAGGCTGTCAGTGCAGTCTAAGCCACAGAAAACAGTAGTTCCTGGGGAAAAGGAGGCCATTGGTAGTGTAATGTCACGCTTCCACACCATCCAATATTTTCATGGCTGGAAGAAGCGGCAGAGATACAATGAAAAATGACAAACTAGCATGCACAAACCTCTAAAGGGGGAGCCGAGTTCGAATTGGGCAATGCAGAGCAGTCAGTGCCAGAGAAGGTGCTATAAAAACATCCCTCCTGCTCTTGGAGTGATGGGGCACCATTCTGGGTACTCTGTGTGCTTACTGGAGGAGTTTCCTCACTCTTCACAATAACCCCACAATAATATCCCTAACTGATAGACCTGTTTTGCAAGGCCTTAGTGGCCAACAAGCAGAGTTTGAGAGACTTTGGGGTTGATTTACTAAAGGCAAATAGAGTGTGCAAATTCTCAGCTACCCTCAACTCCCAGTACCACACTTTGAGCTTAATTTTAAGTTATCTAGCGGTGGATGTTTACCCCCCCCCTCCCCCCTTTTCCCTTCCGTACCTTTGGGCTAACTATCAGACTGCATCGGTGTTTATACATAATTTTTTTTTCTTTGCAGGTATATATCCTGCATCTGCTCATGAGGAAGTGGAGCATATTCCACAAAACACATCGATCTTTTTGGATGCAGCTATACCGCAATCATGCGTTTACATCTAGATCTCATACGTGAGTTTTTGGAATTTCTTGTAATTATGTATTTTCAATTAAATTGATGTTTAAGCGGAGTTCCGGCCTCGGGGGTGAAATTTAGATAAAAATACTCCCGGGACAGTCAGGGCTAGTACATTCCACAATGGATAGCCTCTGAACTGTCCCGGGTCGCACTTACCTTTTAGAAGAAATACTTACCTTGAACATTTCTTCTCCAGCGCTGCAATCTCGGATGTGGGCAGCTGAAGCCAGCACGTCCTCTTCTGCATCCTCTTCCGTGTCCTCTTCTCCCAGAATGCGCCTGCACCGGCCCCGCTCGTCACTTCCCGTGCGGGCGCGTCATCCCTCCATGCCCAGAAGCTGTTTAGCAGGGAATGACGCGCCCGTACCGGAACTGACGAGCGGGGCCGGTGCAGGCGCACTGATTCTTGGTAGCGATGACGTTCAGCTCCCAGGAATCAATGCAAGGAGGAAGTGACGGCGCGGGCCATGGCCGCAGAGGGAGGAAGTGAAAGAAAGGTGAGTATATTTTCTTCAATAACAAGGTAAGTAAACAAAAAAAAAATCGTAATTATCCATTTCTTTTTCAGGTGACCTAGAGCAAGCGGATGGCCCAAAATCGATTTTGACGATTTTGAGGCCGGAACTCCGCTTTAAGGAATGAATATCAGCTCATACTAACATCTTTAATTTCTGTAATGTGCCATGTTTTATTTGTATTCCTATGAATCAATAGATGTGCCATTGTGCATCTTTTTTTACCAGTTGTGTGTCACATGCCTCATCAAAAGTCCCAATTCCTTCCTTTTTATCTTTCTGTACTTCATTTATAACTGTAGGAGGCATTCCATTATGGGTGAGTAATCTGAAAGTAAGTGTTTTAATAAAGACTAAAATTGTGGCTTACCAATCACCTTTACTGTGACTGATTCTGTAGAGTTGTAACATCACTGAGGTGACATCATTATGCATGAGTATGGCAAGCCTCTGCTGTTGTTCCTGTGAATAAGAAGGAGTCTGGTGACCTCTGACAATGGCAGGAGACAATAGCAGCCTGCATAAACACAGCAGTATTGTATTAGTGGCTTCCCAATGGAGTTTAAGGGTGTGGAGTCACAACTTAGGCCTTCATCCTTCTTTAGAGTGCTTCTACATGTCCTGCAATCATAGTGCTACCTCCAGTGGTATCTGTATTTTTTTTAGTTAGTCAAATGTCATCTGTTGAGCAGCATTGCCATGACTTCATGTATACAGTCTTAATTTGGCATGGACACCCACAACTTTACCACGGGCACATTACTCACATGCAGCTGTACTTGGTCCTTCAATCCTTAATGCCAACACATCTGGGAAACTGTCATGCCATGTTATCTAACTGCTACTCCAAGTCTTATTACCTAACGGTTACTGTACGGAAGTAATGGCCGTGTTTTTCAACACAGCTGCTTTTGGACATTCCTTAACTGCCAGCATCCCAGTGACACCACTGAAAAACATTTCTATTCCCCAAAGAACAGGGGGAAACCTGTTTGCAGTAAGGAAATTGGAAAATAGTTAGCTCTAAAGTCTCCTTGTCAAGCCAACCTTGAAATTAAACTCTGTAATATCTCTCACTTTTCACCCACCCACACCAGATCTTTTTTCCTTCTCCCACTCCATTTTTGTTAACACTTTCCTACATTTTCTGTTTTTATAATTTGGGTTCTTATTTAATTTGTCAGAAATCAGTGCAATAACCCATAGAAACCAATCTGCATCCATCTTTCGTATGTGGCTGCTATATGCAAGGGCAACATAACGTCTTATTAATTCTTTTGTTTTGCTGTTTTCAAGTTTGGGGTTTAATACACACAACATAAAATACAAGCAATTAAAAAAAAACATAAATCCCTATAACATATACACTATAATGTCAAAAGTATTGGGATGCCTGCCTTTACACGCACATGAACTTTAGTGGCAGCCCACTTTTAGTCCATAGGGTTTACTATTGAGTTGGCTCACCCTTTGCAACTATACAAGCTATAACTCTTCTGGGACGGTTGTCCAAAAGGTTTAGGAGTGTGTCTATATGAATGTTTGGCTTCCAGAAGGGCATTTGTCAGGTATCCGCTTTAATTTATCCTAAAGGTTTTCTATCGAGTTGAGGTCAGGACTCTGTGCAGGCCAGTCAAGTTCCTCTACCCCAAATTCGCTCATCCATGTCTTTATAGACCTTGCTATGTGCACTGGTACACAGTCATGTTGGAACAGGAAGGGGAAATCCCCAAACTGTTTCCACAAAGTTGGGAGCATGAAACTGTCAAAAATCTCTTGGTATGCTGCAGAGGCGTAACTAGAACCTTCAGGGCCCTGGTGCAAGAAACCATGAAGGGCCCCCCGGACCCCTGGCCGGGGCCCTTCCCTTCAAGTCTGGGGCTCTTCCCACTGATCCTGGGGCCCTTTACTCTCATTTCGGGGCCCTTTCACAAGTTCTGCACTGGGCCCCCTTCCTGCCATCTTGGGGCCTCCCAATGGTGGTGGAATGCCAGGGCCCCGGTCGCAGATTTGACCTTTGCGATCCTGGAAGTTCACCCACTGGTGTCAGTAGTTTTTATTTTTTGGTATTTTAATTGTATTATTTTTTATCATTTTATTTTATTTTTTTACAATGTCACTGACTATGACTCTGTCCATTCAGAAAAGGAAGGACCTGGTAGATGACATATTTACCGACCTCTTCCTGGTTATCTATTGTGAACCATCCCCTTCAGCAGCCAGCAGGAGAGGGGAGGGAGCACAGTGGGGGGGGGGGGACCAGGGAAGCACACAGGGGCCCAAAGACAGCAGAAAACAAGTGAAGTGGATAGGAGGAGTGGTGGGGGCAGCATACAGAGTAACCAATCTCCTCCATTTTCCTCCTGCAGCTACAGGAGGAAAAAGGAGGACAGTGATTCCTCTACATGCTGCCCCTGCCGCCCCTCCTATCCAGGTGTACAAGGCTGCATGGGCCCCCTGGAGCTTGGGGCCCGGTTGCGATTGCAACCCCTGCAACCCCTGTAGTTACGCCCCTGGTATGCTGACACCTTAAGAGTTCCCTTCAATGGAACTAGAGGGCCAAGCCCAACCCCTGAAACACAACCCCACACCATAATCCCCCCTCCACCAAATGATTAGGACCAGTGCACAAAGCAAGGTCCATAAAGACATGGAGCAAGTTTGGCGAAGAGGATCTTGACTGGTCTGCACAACTCAATAGAGTCCTGACCTCAACCCAATAGAACACCTTTGGAATGAATTAGAGCAGCAGAGACTGTGAGCCAGGCCTTCTTGTCCACATCAAAGCCTGACCTCATAAATGCTCTTCTGGAAGAATGGTCAAACATTCCAAGAGACACACTCCTAACCCTTGTGGACAGCCTTCCCAGAAAAGTTGAAGCTGTTATAGCTGCAAAGGGTGGGCCAACTCAATATTGAAGCTTACGGACTAAGACTGGGATGCCATTGAAGTTCATGTGTGTGTAAAGGCAGGTGTCCCAATACTTTTGAGAATATAGTATATGTATCTATAAACCACAAAAAAAATAAATTTTTACCCCTCTGACAGTAAAGAACCCCTTACGTACTTTAAGGTTAAACCGTTTTTCCTCTAGTTTTAGTGTGTGGCCACGTGTCTTATTGTATTCCCTTTCTCTAAAAAATGTGTTCCTTATGCTAGGGTCACCAGTACAGTATTTGTACATTGATATCATATCCTCCCTCAAGCGTCTCTTCTCCAGAGAGAATAGGTTCAGTGCTTGTAGTCTTTCCTCATAGCTGATGTCCTCCATTCATCTAATTATTTTTGTTGCCCTTCTCTGGACTCTCTCCAGTTCCAGCACATCCTTCCTGAGGACCGGTGCCCAGAACTGGACAGCATACTCCAGATGTGGCCTGACCAGAGTCTTGTAGAGAGGGAGAATAATCTCTTTATTTCTGGAGTGAATCCCCTTTTTTATACTTGCCAGTATTCTGTTGGCTTTGCTTGCAGCGGCTTGGCATTGCATGCCACTGCCAAGCCTGTTGTCCACTAGTACCCCTAGGTCCTTTTCCATCTTAGATTCACCCAGAGGTTTCCCACCTAGTGAGTAGCTTGCTTTCATGTTTCTGACGCCCAAGTGCATTACTTTACATTTTTCAACATTAAACCTCATCTGCCATGTAGTTGCCCACCTCATTATTTTGTTCAGGTCCGCTCGTAAAGTTTCCCCATCCTGCATAGAAGATATTGGCATGCTTAGTTTAGTATCATCCGCAAATACCGAGATTGTGCTAGATATCCCCTCCTCTAGATCATTTATGAATAAATTAAACAGGATTGGTCCCAGGACAGAACCTTGGGGGACCCCACTTTCCACACCCACCCAATCCGAGTACTGCCCATTAATCCCCACCCTCTCGACTCTCCCCTGGAGCCAGTTTTCTATCCAGGTACTCACCCTATGGTCCATACCTACGTTCTTTAGTTTGTACAGTAAGCGTTTGTAGGGAATGGTGTCAAATGCCTTTGCAAAGTCCAGATACACCACATCCACAGGCTTTCCTTTATCTAGGTGGCAGCTCACTTCATCGTAGAAGGTTAATAGATTGGTCTTGCAAGAACGATTTTTCATGAATCCATGCTGATTACTACTAATAGTACAGTTTTCATTACTAAAGTCTTGTATGTGGTCCCTTAACATCCCCTCCAAAATCTTGCAGACTACTGATGTTAGGCTGACCGGCTTATAGTTACCCGGGATATATCTCGGCCCCTTTTTAAATATTGGTACCACGTTGGCTTTTTTCCAATCAGCTGGCGCCATACCCGCCTGTAGACTATCCTTAAAGATCAAGAATAATGGTCTGGCAATCACCTGGCTGAGCTCTTTAAGAACCCTCGGGTGCAAGCCATCCGGTCCCGGTGATTTATTTATGTTACGTTTCTCTAGTTTAGTTCTAAGTCTATCTTCTGTTAGCCGTGGCAGTACTTCCTGAGGTGTATTATTTAGTTTAGCATTACAAGCTGGGTTAGTGTAGCCCCCCAATTCTTTTGTGAAGACTGAAGAGAAGAAATTATTTAACACTTTCGCCTTCTCTCTGTCCTCTGTGGCAAGATTTCCTTCGTCATCTTTTATGAGGCCAATGTGTTCTGGCCTCACTTTATTACTATTTATATACTATAATTTCTTGTTTTTTTTTTTTACTCTCTTCCGCTATATATGTCTCTCGTGTTCTATTTTAGCCGCCTTGATTTCGCCTTTACATTTCTTATTACACTCTTTGTAATGCTCGAATGCTGCCAATGACAAGTCAGCCTTGTATTTTTTGAAGGCCTTTTCTTTAGTATTAATATGCATTTTTATGTTGGAGTTTAGCCACCCAGGGTTTAATTTTGGTCTTTTAAATTTATTTCCCTGTGATGTGGTAAAGGGTGTAGATTGGTGTAGTGTCGTCTGGATAAATCAATAAATTAGGACATGGAACATGACACTGTAGATGTCAGAGTGGTGACACAGAAAATTTTATGTAATTCAGTAAGTTGTCCAGATGCCAACCTGAGGCAAAATGAAACTGTTATGACCACAGCTTGACTGCATTATGCATGTAAAAAAAGACAAAATTATGGGTAAAAGCTATGTATTACAGCTGAAATGCATACAAATGGACTGAATAGGATTCTGAAATTCTGTTTATCCTCACTTGTGATTCACACATCTCTGCCACACCTCACACCCATAGTCTATGTCAGCTTTGCAGTTTCCTGCATTATCTCTCTACCTCTATCCCGTGGGGCACAATACACTTTCCAGGCTAAATCCAGGTATACATTCTGTTGCCAGGAAAGCAACCCCCACCCTCCCCCCCCCCCTCACCCATCCTGCTGGCTCTCTTCTGCACTCAGGTTCTACAGTTAGGTAACACAATAAACATATTGAATGGATAATCTTTAATCTCTTTAAACTGCTCCAATACAGATTGAAGTTAATGTGGGGCACAGCCAGAGAGAAGTGAAAGATGATGTGTACTTTTTTAATGCATTGAGTGGATGAATTGGGCAGTTTTAAAGAGCTTCATCTATACCAGAATTTACTATTGGTCCAAACTATTTTGTCAGAGCCGTATGTACTAGTGGGAAACCGTTTTGTAAGATAATTGAGCAGATAGGAGTATTCCCTCCTTGGCAGGCCATATTTATTGTGAAGAACCCACTGGCCAGTGTCAAGGACTGTGAGGTGACTAGAGGTAACACCAATTACCAATTGTTACTATTAGGGTCTGCTTATTGGACATTTATGGGCAACCTCAGCTTCATCACTGAAGGAGAAAGAGATGACTCTAGCTCACTTAGGTGTACGTTTAGTAAACTGAGATAAGCCGAGATCTGGATGATCACGGCTTGTCTCAGAGCATTGCAGGTTTAAAATACTGAGAAGAGTAGTGGAGAACACAGTCTTCTCTTCTCATCTCAGTACACAAACGGCTTGCATTCACTGCAATAGAAACGGCCAGTTTAGAAACACATGATGTCACCTGATCACTGTGCTTCTCTTTGAAGATCTCCTCTTCCTACTTCTCCAGCTCAGAGGTGGAGATAGCAGGAAGAAATAGGAGATCTCTGCTGTGAATGTCCCAGTGCCCAAAAGTGAAAGTAAAAACTCTCCCTACTGCAGTGAAATATACATCAACAGCAGGTTAGAAACACATTAACTATACAATCACATATATATCTGTGTGTGTTTATATATATATATACTGTATGTACTGGTGTGTATGTATGTATATATATATATATATTTTTTTTTTATTTCAGGTACTTATATAGCACAGTCAATTTACGCAGCGCTTTACATATACATTGCACATTCACATCAGTCCCTGCCCTCAAGGAGCTTACAATCTAAGGTCCCTAATGCCTCGTACACATGTACCGATCGGCCGTCTTTTGTCCGGTGCTGTCCTGTCCGCTGAAAACTGCAAAAGACTGCACATGAATTTTGTCGGCCAACAACAGCCGACTGCAGAAGTGATGTCATGTGATGAATAACTTTCCGTGTGTTTTTTCTTTTCTGAGCATGCCCAGTCTTGCTAATCTGCTGTTTGTCGGCCGAATTCTGTACTGACTGGCGAACAATCAGCCGTTCTGGTGTTGGCCAACAAAAATTTTAATGCCTGCAGGACAGATTCTGTTCGGCCGAAAATGCGCTGTCGGCTGTCGAAAGCATCATACTAACAAGCATACAATCGGCCGATCGGTCGTCGGCCGAATATTTACGGCCGACGATCGGTACGTGTGTACGAGGCATCACTCACATACATACACAGCAGGGCCAATTTTTTATACAGGATCCAATTAACCTACCAGCATGTCTTTGGAGTGTGGGAGGAAAACCAATCTGTCACGATTCAACCACGCCCACGGCGACTAGCTAAACGAGACGTGATGAATCGTGACTGGGCAGTATAAGGGGATAACGGAAATAAAGAAAATTCCTACTAAAGGCTCGTACACACGTACCGATTGTCGCAGAAAAGATTCGGCAGACGACCGATCGGCCAAATGTAGGCTTGTTAGTATGATGCTTCCGACAGCCGACAGCGCACTTTCGGCCGAACAGAATCTGTCGTGCAAGCATTAAAATGTTTGTATGCCGACACCAGAACGGCCGATTGTTCGCCAGTCAGTACAGAATTCGGCCGACAGACAGCAGATTTGCAAGACTGGGCATGCTCATAAAAGAAAAAACACAGGGAAAGTTAACCATCACATGACATCACTTCTGCAGTCGGCGGACAAAATTCGTGTGCAGTCTTTTGCACTTTTCAGCGGACATGACAGCCCGGGGACAAAAGACAGCCGATCGTTCGGCCGACGATCGGTACGTGTGTACGGGGCTTAAGTAATTAGATTGGTTGCAATACTTTCACAGCCTGCACTGCCTTCGGTCACCACTAGAGGGAGACTCCAGTCCAATCCAGCTGGCTGACCACACACAGGCAGATACAAATCTTACATACAATCTGATGCACTCTAAGGGTTGGGGAGCAGTCTAGCAATTACCACACACTACTAGGATTCCTCCAGCTATCCTACAAGCCAGAACCCCTGTGTTGATCACTCTTCCCACTGTCCCCACACCCACACACCACAAACGATAGCCTGTGGTCTGGTGTACAATCTGCATGCAATCTGCCAACATACAGTGCAATTGCATACAGATTGGCATGTATGTATGTATGTACTGTATGTATGTGTATATATATATATATATATATATATGTGTGTGTGTGTATGTGTATATATATATATTTATATACTGTATGTATATATACCGTGCATGTGTGTGTGTGTGTATATATATGTTTTCATGTGTCAGAACATGTCATTACGAGTTCTTTTAAACTTTAGTTTCACTCTTTAAATTTAGCAGTGCCTGTAATCTCACAAAATCTCGTGAGATTACAGGCAGTCCACCCAGTTATACAGAGATCACGGCAGTTCTCAGAGAAAAAACTTCTCCTCTGATCACCCTGTGAGAAGTGAAGTTCTCCGCCTTCTAAACTGGGTGCCAGAGGAGATATTTTTTCTCTGAGAACTGCCGAGAATTGAACTGAGAGAAAACTTCTCAGTTTACTAAACGTACACCTTAACCCATAGTCTTTTTTTCCCGCAGGATCTTTGCTGCTGGCTGTTCAGTTCAGCTAGAGATCTGAATGTAAAGTAGATACTATGCTGCCTGTAACTGCAGTACATGTTTGATATTCAGTATGTGATATTGCAAAACAGACTGAGTTTTCCAAAAGAGATTGCTATGGTCTGCATGAACTTGACATAAACCTGTAGTGTGAAATATTAAAGTGTTTGAATATTATCATATTCAATATATTAGGCATCATCCAATGCCTGAAGATCACACTCATTATCTTTATGATGCCTCCATTGTGTTTTAACAGCCAAACATTACAGGCAGCTTCAGGGTTTCCTCTACACCTGGCATTCCACATTGCAATAAGGCTGCTTTGCTGACCATTGAAGATGAATCCATATTGCATTGTAGGATGCTATGGGAGAATGCTTATGATGCACCAAGCTTTGTCTTCCGCCATGACCTAAATTTGCATAAAATGAATATAATGTAACATGATGCAGCACTTTCAATTGCCTGAACTTTTAAATACCATGAAAAAATGTGACAAAAAACACAAATAAAAATCACAATAAGTAATTTATCAGAAATTCAGCAGAAATTACAATCTGAATCTTCTTCCACCGTAAATAAATCAACTTCTAAAGTGTCCATCTCACTCAGATATAGTTACCAAACAAAGCATAGAATGTTACAGGAAACAAACTATAAATAGGCAAAGTGTCAAAAAATTCTGGGGAAAATGACGTTATCAAACTTCTTCCACCACAGTGCAAAAAAAAATGATGGTGTCCTTTTTTTAGATTTTTTATTGACTGCTTCTTATTCTACCCGAACACCTTGAATCTCCTTCACCCCAATTGAAAATACACTTGCCCTCTCTTTTTGCCTCTAAATAAAATAGTCAAAAGCACTCTTTGGTTTTTAACCACAGACATTTTCCAATCCAACTGTTCAGTCCCCTCCAAGAAGTATGAAATCATAAAGAACCCTTTTGCCTGTCTTATTCAGAGAGGGTGGCGAGTGTAAGTTTAGTTGGGGTTGGAGGTGTTTCATTGTGTTGGAGGGAGTAAAAACTAGCCGATCAAGAATCTAAAAAAAGAACACTGCATAAGTTGTTTGCACTGTGGTGAAGAAAATTTGATGGTGTCATTTTCACAGTACTTTTGACACATTACTTATTTATAGTTTGTTTACTGTAACATTCTACTGTATACTTTTTTTGGTAACTATAAGCCTGGGTTCAGACATATGCAGGTCGGGAATCAGTGTATAATCTTACCGGTTCCCAACCCGCTGACAAAATGCACTGCTTTTTAGTAAATGCACGAAGGTGCCATTAAAACCTAATGGCACCACGCATGCGGTTCTGTGTGGCTGCCCTGCAGGTGCATTATCACATGGCTACAGCCACCCACTCAAATGAATGGGCTGCTATACTCGCATAAACGTGTGAACCTAGGCTTACTGAGTGAGATGGACACTATAGAAGCTGTTATATTTTTGATGAAAGAAGATTAAAGTGATTATATAGGCTGAAGATTTTTTTAACTTCATGCATTCTATGCATGGAGGTAAAAGAACCTTCAGTATACAGCTCCCCACTAACACCCCAGCCCCCCCTAATACTTATCTGAGCCCAATCTTGATCCAGAGATGTGCACAGAAGCAGCTGCTCTCCCAGCTCTCTCCCTCCTCTTTGGCACAGACACAGCAGTGGGAGCCATTGGCTCTATAAATCACATCCAGTGAGGAGGGAGTGGGGGGGGGGTGGGCCTGAGCCCCACTCTGTGTGTCTTATCGACTCAGGAACAAGCACGCACAAGAGCCTCAAAACAAGCGGCTTGCTATGGGGGCGCTTAGCAGGAGGGAAGAGTCAGGAGCGCCAGCATGGGACCCAAGAAGAGGAGGATCGGAGCTGCTCTGTGCAAAACCATTGCACACAGCAAGTAAGGATGACATGTTTGTTACAAAAAAAAAAAATACCTTTAATATAACTTTAAGATTCTAATTTCTAATATAATGCTTATTGTGATTTTTTTTGTGATTTTTAGGGATTTTTATCATAATTTTTGTGGTATTTTTGAGTTCAGGTAATTGTAAGTGCTGTATCAATAAATTATATTAGTTTACTTCACATTGGGTTGTAACATTAGATGTAGTAGCTGACTATGAGGTTTGGATGGTAATTAAAGTGATGAGTAAAAATACTTTAAATTTGCATAAGGCTGCTTTTGCCTCCTAGGGTGCAATAAAGACACTATGTAGTTATAAAAGGAATTGTAAAGTCAGAAGGTTTTTTAATCTTAATGCATTCTATGCATTAAGATAAAAATCCTTCTGGGTGTAGCAGCCTCCCCAGCACACCCTAATACTTACCTGAGCCCCATCTCTTTCCAGCGATGTCCACGAGTCCCTCGGTCTCTCTCTCCTGATTGGCTGAGACACAGCCATGGCACCATTGGCTCACACGGCTGTCAATTAATGTCAGTTAGCCAATAAGGAGAGAGAGGGGACGGGTTAAACGGCAGCTATGTGTCTGAATGGACACATGGAGCTGCAGCTCAGCTCGGGTGCCCCCATAGTAAGCTGCTTGCTGTGGGGACACTCGACAGAAGGGAGGGGCTAGGAGTTCCAGCCAGGGACCTGAGAAGAGGAGGATCCGGGCTGCTTGTGCAAAACCAACTGCACAGAGGAGGTAAATATAACATGTTTGTTATTTAAAAAAAAGAAAACAATTAGACATTACAATCACTTTAAGCACAAACTACAAGTACCAGATGGTGTCTTCTCTCCGAACATAAGGTTCATTTAATGTCATTTTGGAATGTAGGTGCATTTTAAATACAGCCCTGCCAACTGGTTTCAAACAATTAGCTGGAATATGGCATTTCCTGGCATAATCAAGCCCCAGCTTAAGAAACCTGTTAGGTAACCTAATAAAATAAATTATATTTGTATACATTTGACCATGTACTAAGTAATCTAAATATGTAATGCCACACATGAATGCACTCTTCTACAGAAACAGTATACTGGATAGAGTTAGGGAAATTTCGCTTCCCTTCCTGTCCAACAGCCAAAACACGAAGTGAGAGAAAATCCATCCAAAGTCAGGGACGTAGTTGTCTACAGGGTTCAGTATCCAGCCAGCAGTAGGACAATTATTATGTTATAAGCACAATTCAAAGTACGTATATGAAAATATGCCATTTTATTATGTAGTATTGTCAGAAAGTCCATGCATAGGCTGGGGACAATCAACTGGGTTAAGTGGAGTTAGGATTGGAGTGGTAAGGAGGCAAAGAGGTGGGAGAAGGGGGTGAAGGCTTGGATGAAGACGTTCAAACAAATGTATTGTCTTCTTGAGAGTGGGGAAGTCAGAAGACCGAAAGGCATATGTCAAAATTTGTTGGAAGGAAGCATGTGATCCAGGGTCCCCATACCATTCAAAAATGAATTATTGGGGTTTATTTTCTAAAGGCATATAGACTGTATAATTTGAAAGAGAGGTTTCACATTGCAAGGGGCCTTTTCCTTACTTTAGTGAATTATTGAAAATTCACTTTGCAAAGAGTAGCAAAGAATACCCAATTCACCAAAGGGAAAAGTTCCTTATAAAGAGAACAGCCTATTTTCCTTTAGTAAATGAACCCCATTGTGTATGAAAGCATGGATGTCAGTTTTTCATTAGCTATAGCCAAAGACATTGTAGATTTGACAAGTGCTTTGTTAAGGTTAAGGGACTTCTAGGACTTAGGCCTGGTTTACACCTATGCATTTTTTAGTGCATTTTCAGTTTTGCAGAAACACACTACAGTCCATTTAACATGGTTTCCTATGGGTCACGTTTACGTCTTTGCATTTATGGAGAAGGGCCAGGGACTTTTTTTCTAGTTTTTGATTCCATAGACTTCAATGGATCAAAAAGGTGTATTAAAAAAATAATTAATTTAATTTAAATATATGAATTAATTAATTTGGAAACTGCAACCTGCATAGGTGTGAACCAGGCCTTAGTAACCGTCTGCTTTGCAGCAGTGCAAAAGTGCAATAATAATTAGAATTTCTGTTTTGTGAGTCCTATAGGCTTACAATTTAGAAATGCTTCAAAAGGACATACAGTGTATATATTTATATAAATCTTATTGATTTTTTAGGTTATACTTATACATATTATATTCTGTAATCCAGAATTCAAATTTCTGACATAATACAAAAAAAGTAAAGATTCCAAACCCCATTAAAAAAAAAAAATGAGAATGATTATTTTTCAAGTATAACAAATATCCTCCCCCTCCCTATATATATATATATATATATATATATATATATATATATATATAACATTTGAGAAGGAGTGTACACATTTTGGACCAAATCCAGCCAATTGCTTAGGTAACATGTACCACTATAATAGTAGCTTATAATTTGTTTCCGATGGTAGAACATTTTGGGAACAAGATACGATATGAGCGCAGTTATCCTCATCTAATTGCTTACAGAGGTCTAGTTTCCATTTTTGGGTGTACTGATGATTTGGGGCGGAATGTTTCCCTAACAGGGTATATATAAAAGGGTCCAATTCCAGAGAGTGAGTGAGTCTTTTTAATTATTATTATATTTATTATATTATATATTATAATTTTATTTTAAATTGACATGCTCCCAATATGGAAGCATACAAATATAGAAAGGTGCTTTTTATAGGGATGCCTCATTTCCCTGCACTGCATGCAGATTGGGGACACAAAATCACAGACCTGCAATTCACCTTGTTGCCTCATCGTAAGTCTGACAGCTCTGACCCAGAAGTGGTCAGAGCTTGGCCCTTCCAGGTTCAGTGAAAACAGAGGAGATCAGAGAACTGCTGTTTCTCACCTCCCAGTATTCACCCTTAAGTGGCAACACTCTCCAGTCTCCCAGCACTTTCCATCCAGTAGCATTGGGGCCGGAGGCAGGAAGAAGCAATGGGTTGGCTGTACTTCTACTACACATAGAAAAGCCAACTAATATGTACCGTTATATCTACAACAGTTATTAGCAAGATAATACATTCCATTTAAGGCTAATGCCACATTACACAGAATACCAGTTTGGTCCTGGTGAATAAGCCAATGCAAGGAAAATGTGAATGTGTTAATATGCACTAATACAAGTACTATACTATTTCCCAGGATAATACTCCAAGCAGTTTTCCAAAATGACTGCAGAAGCACAAAGCAGTTTACCTCCTATTATTAGTTCTAAAGTTACAGTGCTAGAATAACTCTGCTCCTGTTTCATTCAGATCAGTTTCCTTTTTTTTTTCTAAGATCAATAGAGGTTTTCAGTTACCAAGAGTATGTATTACTATTGTCTATGGCTTCTGTGTGACCTGGTGTGACTTTTTAATTACTTATCCCTCTAAATTTCAGAACAGTTATACCAGGAGCTGTATCGCTCATGTTCTTTTTACTTAAGAGTGCACTAATACTAATACATAATCTATCACCTAGTTTTACCTCACTTTGGAGCTTTAAATCAGCCTGCGCTGTGCCCAAATAGGGGGAAGGCAATAGGTTAATGCCATATTAAACCCAAAAGCAAAGTATGTATTATTGCAGCTTACCACTTCTTAGATGTAGTAGCTGCATTCGTTTTCCTATTTTATGTTTTCTTTCTTGTATTTTCACCTGGTGATCTGACCTCCAGACACCTGTCTGTTGTTTTTCTACAGACCAAACTGTCCTGTAGATGGCAGTTAGAGGGTTAAGGTACACCATTTAACAATGACAGGGGTGCTTACAATAATCAGCTTTTATTCATGTAAAACCTTTATCCCAAATGGATAAAAACTGTAATTGCCTATAAAGTGTTAGCTGGAGTTTGGCATTAATTTGTTTAGTGTATCTAAATCTGCTAGTACATCAAAAGCTGGCCATAGATGGATCAAAATTGGGACGGTTCACGAAGGACCAGCCTTTTTTCGATTCATCTAAGGCCAGTCCTGTTTAAGAGCAGTCGATATACTGATTGATGGCTCAGGAATGGGCTTGCTGGAAAACTTTAGTTCAAGCAGCGCTGCAGCCCACAGTGGAGGAGTCCAGCTGACTCTCTGCTTTCAGAATACAATAGTGCAGTTGAGGGGATTCCCCCATCCACCTTGATTGTGTGAGTAGAGGAATCGGTTCAGCCTGATGGCTGATCAAAAAAACGGAGGTATTTATGGACAGCTTTATACTTCCCTCCCCACAGACTGACAATGCTGATGTCCAAAGGTGTCTCTTGCTCCTTCACACAGAGTGCAGGCATTCTAATACAGGAGGTGTGTTACTAGCCATATTACTAGGTGAAAACAGAGGGAAAAAGCCTACAATAGGAATACTAATGCAGCTGCCACATCTAATGATCGGCAGACTGCAATAAATGACATTTCCAATCGCTGTCCAAATCTTGCCGCCTCAACCTCTGTAACATCTCCAAAATACGCCCCTTTCTAACCAAAGACTCAACAAAGCTCCTAGTTCACTCCCTGGTCATCTCGCGCCTGGACTACTGCAATTCCCTTCTCATTGGCTTACCTCTAGACTGGCTATCCCCCCTTCAATCCATCATAAACGCTGCCGCCAGACTCATCCACCTTACCAATCGCTCAGTGTCCGCTGCTCCTCTCTGTCAAGCCCTCCACTGGCTTCCGCTCACCCAACAAATTAAATTCAAAATACTTACAACATCTTACAAAACAATCCACAGCTTAGCCCCCAGCTACATCACTAGCCTAGTCTCAAAATACCAACCTAATCGCTCTCTTCGTTCCTCTCAAAACCTCCTGCTCTCTAGCTCCCTCGTCACCTCCTCCCATACTCGCCTCCAGGACTTTTCCAGAGCCTCTGCAATCCTATGGAACTCCTTACCCTTATCTGTCCGATTATCTCCTACTCTATTAGCTTTTAGGCAATCTCTGAAAACCCTCCTCTTCAGAGAAGCCAATCCTACCCACACCTAACTGCTATACCTTCATTTTCTCCATCAGCCCATCCCCCACGGTTATTGCCTTTTGTTTCACTTGACCCTCCCTTCTAGATTGTAAGCTCTAAGCTTTAACGAGCAGGGCCCTCTAATCCCTCCTGTATTGAACTGTATTGAATTGTATCGTAACTGTGTTGTCTTCCATTGTAAAGCGCTGCGCAAACTGTTGGCGCTATATAAATCCTGTATAATAATAATAATAATTTTCTGTTTTGGGTTTAACACCACTTGAAGTTGAAAAGGACCTGTGCTGTACCCAATAAAGGCACGCAGAGGACAAATAACCAGTTATCTCCAACTAACTTACCATACATTGTTCCACAGTGGGGTTGATTTACTAAAACTGGAGAGTGCAAAATCTGGTACAGCTTTGCATGGTAGCCAATCAGCTTCTAACTTCAGCTTGTTCAGTTAAGCTTTGAAGCAAAAGTAAATTGTTTTCTATGCAGCGCTGCAGCAGATTTTGCATGTTCCAGGTATAGTAAATCAACCCCACTGTGTCTGTATGGCCATCTTGGTAGAGGCAGGGTTTTGCTTTCTCATATTAGAGCTGCCCCCAATGACTGGTGGGGTAATTATCAAGAAGCACAGATCCCTAGAATGAATATAGCAGAAACACGAGGATCCTAGCACTGCAGGTCCTCAGGTACAGCTTCCTCTCCAGCAAGGAAAATAGTGAGCAGCACAGTAGATCCAGGAAAGGGAAAACGGTGTTTCCAAGCCCCACCACCTGACACATTACATGCATAACTCCACTTCATTACTAATGGCACACTGTGGGGCTGATTTACTAAAACTGGAGAGTGCAAAATTTGGTGCATGGTAGCCAATCAGCTTCTAACTTCAGTTTGTTCAAAGAATAAATTGTTTAATAAAGCATGCTTAGTTGTGTGAAACGCATCATCCTTTTGTCCCCTGCATGATGCCTGTTACATCCTGTGCCTTTTTTTTAACTTTATTAATAAATTCTGATTGCATCCTACGGGAAGTGCGACCATTCCTCTACTCTTCTTACAATTGGAATCTGCACCAGTGGCACTGGCAGGTTGTGCACCCCAGCAGGATTTTGTTCATTTCAGCCTATGAGAACCACCTGGAGCAGTGGTTTCTGTCTTGGCTTTTTCAATTAGGCTGTGACAAAAAAAAAAACTGGAAGCTGATTGGTTTCCAGGCAGAGCTTCACCAAATTTTTCACTGTCCAAGTTTAGTAAATCAACCCCAGTGTGTCGAGAAGGGTGGCCTGCTTGTCACTTTTTTGCTTTGGAGGTTTTTACCCTCTCTTTAGTGTTTTTATTTTTTCTATTATGGGTATATCTTTCCCCAGTTATCACTATGAATGCACTTTTTCTATAGATCCTACATCACTTTGTAAATTGTATGTTTCTGGTTTGGTTCATAGCACTGTGAACATCACAGAGGCATTGTTCATTTTCTTTTCTATTTATAAAGTATGACTGGAGGACAAAAATATATTTACAATATATATATCTATATATAGATATATATATATCCATATATATATAGATACAGATATCTATATCTATATGTATATATATATATATATATATATATATATATATATATATAGATAGATATATCTATATATATAGATATATATATATCTATAAATATCTATAGATATATACTATGAATTATATGAGGTTTTAGTTATTCAGTTATTCATTGGAGTGTGTACATGTTTGAATTGAACTGCATCTATTTATGTACAGAATATTTAACAGTATGCTGTGCCTATAAAGACCTGTATCTATTATCTCGGGGGAATTGTCCAACAAGGAATCTGCTTAAAGGGTAATTCCACTTTTGTGGAGAAAAAAAATAGCAAATAAAGAAAAAATAATATTGCGACACAAATCATATTGTAATTGAATGTTAGTAAAAATGACATTTCCTTTTCAATCTGCAGCTTCATTTTTGGAAAATGCAATGCAATATGGCTACCTGGAGGTGTTCTGTACACACAATGTGTACTGAACACACCCCAGAAACATCATTTCCTGCGTGTGTGATTGGCTCACCAATTTTTCCAGAAGTTTGCCTAAGGCCCCTTTCACACTTGTGCAACTTAAAAGTTGTGCGATTTTACCGCGATTTTGTTGACGCGATTTTGACACGACTTTGACGCGGCTTGAAGCAATGCCTATGTCTTTGGACCTCAAAACGCATTAAAATCGGCCAAAAGTAGTGCAGGGACTACTTTGAAGTCGTTACGACTTGAAGTCATACAGATATGAACGGTACTCATTGGAAATCATGGAGAATTACTTGTCATGCAACTTTGCAGTCCCAAATCACAGGACAAGTGTGAAAGGGGCCTAAGATAAAAGTCAGATTTTAGGCACCCCCTGCAACAAAAATGTCATTTTTGGTAAGATTCTCCCAATAGGAACATGTCTAAAGGGATGCAGATTTCCTCATTACTGCTCTGCAGCTGCACAGCTGGTTGATAATTATGAAACCACTCCCATTAGACCCACTCAGCACAAAGGCACAGAGGAACAAACAGGGATTTCTTCAGAATAACAAAAGGTAGGAATCTGCAACAAAGGTTTTTTATAATCTTTGCAATGTACAGAGATCACCCAGTTTATGATTTAACCAAATTATAATCTGGTCATAAATTCTACAATTACAAGAAAAGGGGGTTGTGTCTTGAATGGTTTGAATAGATTTTAGTTATACGTTTGTTGATTCATGTTCAATAAAAGTGTTTCTACTTTTAAAATATTATATAGTAGTGGACATATACTGTATTTTGGGAGTTACCTCTAAGGCCCCTTTCACACAGGGCAGATCCATTTTGATGGACGCCGCTTGCTCAGCGGGGATCGATCAGCTGATCCCCGCAGAGCAGGCAGATGTATGGTCCGTCTCCACTCACTGTGCAGAGACTGACCTGTCAGAGTCCCGCTCTCCTCTATGGGAGATCGGATGAAAATAGACAGCCTGTCCCTTTTCATCCGATCCCATCCGACTCGCTGGACTGATGGCAAACGTATCGCCATACGTCTGTTTTCAGTGGATTTTGTCGGATCGGATGACCGCTGACATACGCCTCCCCTTAGAGGAAAATAGTTGACCCAATCAGGTCTACCTTACAGGCGTACCCGATCGGTCTGATCGTGTGAAAGGGGCCTAAGTATCAAAGAACCCTGTATTTCTTCCATGACAGGTTATTGTGAAAAGTAACAACTGAGATATTCAGTACAAAGATCACTAACCTGTTGCAAACAATTAGAATTTGCATTTTAATAGTTGCACAGCAATGTTAACAATAGGATGATTGATGACTGGTTGCACTCTGCGCATTACTCTGCACCTTATTATTGAAAAGCTGACTATACGTATATCGGATAGAGCCTGCTAGGATGGTTATCTGTCAGAACCAAGGCTTCTTCCTAAAGCAGATTAGCCTTGTTCAGAAAATTAGCTACAAGACATGATCTGCAATTTATGGTCCGGTAAAATAGAATGCATTTCATGGCATTGAGCAGCTTCAATAAGAGTGTAACCACAACATGTATCCATATGCTGTGAGCTCTTAAATTCATGTGTAACTGTCTTTGATGCATGAATTAAAATGTAAGAAAAACAAGGGGTGAGTGCAGCACTGAACAATCAGTCCCTGATGATCCATAGATAATGGTTACTATTAAATGTAAATAAAAGTTTAATTCTTTAAAAATCCATAAACCATATTGTCTGATAGATAAAGAACAAAGAGCTCCTCGGGTGTCCGAGAATAGAGTACAGTTCACACAAGAGATCCAAAAAGGGTAATGGACCTTCCACAGCCACTGCGTTACATGACACACTAATCCTCCACCACGTATATAAAAATGCTCACCAGACTTCCCGGGGAGCCAAGCCTTAAGTCAAATCCCAGTGAAGATATCCCTTGAGGCTAAAAGGTCATCCTTATTCTCACCGTGGATACACTAGATGAAAATGTCCACCACATGGAGCCAAAAATGTTTTATAGTGTAGTATATTTATTTAAATTTCGTCATAAAATATGTACATGTACATAAAAGAGCAATGAAGCAAAAACTCACAGAGTCCACAGTTCCACAACAGGGATACAGCAGATGGACACCAGGATGTAGGCCATGTCCTGGACGCGTTTCGTGTGAAAACACGTTCTCAACAGGGATTCGCCTAATTAAATGTATCTATGGTCAAAAATTAAAATCATACATTCTTTTCTACATTATTTTTTCTAGACTACTCCTATTATTCTAAACGGTCTTGATGTTTTTAAACTTACTTTGTGAGGATCCCCACACATTTCCTTCATTGAATTCTGCGACACGTAGTCACTATGTCCTGTGGGTAGGCATTGCTATGTCACACTTTTCACAGAGCCTGCCTTCTGAACTAAAGAGGCGCTGGGAGTAGAGGTGGAGTCAGTACAAAAATCACCACTTGCAGGCAGCATGGTACTATGGGATATGTAGTCCTTAGAAATTGAAAGTAAACAGCAGGAGGATATTGCAAAGCAAGCAGGGAATCTAGGAAGATGTGGAAAGAGACAGCCAGCAGATAGCCAGAACTCACAACAAGTATGCTTATACTGGATTGTCAAAAAAAAATATTGTTTGCTTTATCACAATTCTGATGTTTTAAAATAAAAATATTTTCCTGATCCTCTCCCATCCTATGGAACTCCCTACCCCAACTATCTCCTACTCTGTTAGACAATCCCTGAAAACCCCTTTCTTCAGAGAAACCTACTTTGCCCACACCTATCAACTGTACTTTTATTTTCTTCATCAGCTCATTACCTTTTGTATCACTTGACCCTCCCTCTTAGATTGTAAGCTCTAATGAGCAGGACCATCTGCTTCTTCTGTATTCAATTGTATTGTAACTGTACTGTCTGCCCTCATGTTGTAAAGTGCTGTGCAAACTGTTGGCGCTATATAAATCCTGTATAATAATATTAATAATAAAAATAATATGCTGTGACCACAAAACAGAGAACTTATGAATAGTGTATACAAAATTCATAATAATATGATGTAACTTCAAATGTAAAGCACATCTATACCCAAGTAATAAAATGTAATATATTCCAGCCTACAAGGCCTTAGATGTGGTGGCTGCATTATTTACGGTATTATTATTTTTTTTTCCAAGTGAAGTACATTTTCTGCCAATACAGAAAAATACATGTTGATTCTGTCCAACGTCCAGAATCCTTGTAACTTTCTGTGCACTGAGTTAAAATATCACTGCATGTTATCACCTTTTTCATCTATCATATGTAAACTGCCTGGGGACTTACACAACCCCTTCTGTCTATGTACTGGAGATGTGGCGAGGAGGAGGTTTTGTAGTCCAAATCAGCCTAGAGTAGACCCCACGTGATGGTGTCCCCACGTGCTTGCAATCCCGGGATACAAGTGTGATGAACAACAGAGCAGAGGGGCAAAAAAACACACCTGCACCCCTGGATTGTATGCACGTGGGGACACCATCACATCCCCCCATATGTATAGAATCTACATAGGATACGGTCATGGGTGTTACCCTCGCTTTAATTTGTATTTACCTCGTTTGAAGCAATAATTAACAGTTGGTCCAATTTTTTATAGGTAATCCCTATCCATTTGGGGGTGGTCCTAGTCCCAAAACACTCCATATATTTTTATGTAGAAAGATGATCCGCACACCAGTAGTTGCTACTAAAAAATCTTCATCTTTATTCAGGAACCACAGAGCACAACTGCTGATAAGATCAGTTGACGCGTTTCAGCCTATAAGCCTATATTTTTAAATATTTACATAAACCCTTTCCCTTCCACTTTCCGGTCTAACCCCTCTCCCCTTCCCTTCATAAAGGTCCAGTTTTATGTTTTTATTTTTTTACCCCATGAAATGTCTATTAAGCAATGATTTCTTTGTATCATCGTTCACATATGTCTATCTAATATATCTTTATCTTTATATTTATTATGTATTTAAATGTGTTTTTAATGATTATGTACGTGCCTTGCTCAGTTCTCTCCACCAGCTGGCAGGAAACTTCCGGCCGGCTGGTGTGTGTATATGTACCACATCATTAGGTTTTAAAATTTGCGCATGCCCCTATGTGGTACAGCGCATGCTTCAAAACTCGTTGCATTCTGGTCCTGAGCCCTGCCCGCATCATCCCACTCCTGGCTGTGTTACACGCTGTGCTCCACCCACTTGTGGAAGGACTTCAGCCGGCTTTCTCCTCCACACGGGGACCCGCTCCAACTGGTGTTCCAGGCCTATTATTCATGTGCCTGCTTTTTCCCATATATTGTAAGCAGCCCTGTTGTGGGGTTTATTAAAATACACCGTCTTACGGCAGTTACATGCAGCCAGACTGGCCATATGTCACCATTTTATCCTCCTTTGACTCCCAGTAGAGTCAGAATATATTTGTATATTTAACAAAGCAGTAAGTCCAAGCAACAAATCAATCAGAATCAATCAGCTGCATAGTTATATGGTCAGGTAAAAAAAAAAAAAAAAAAATGAAAACCGCCCTATATAGAATCCTATACCCACAGTTGACCAAGTGGAAGTACAAAAAAAAAAAAGTCACACAGGCGGACCGTTCAGATCCACCTGTCAGTTTTTTTGGCAGATCTGAACGATCACCCCATACATCTCTATGGGGCATCGGATGTCAGCAGAGACATGCCTGCTGACATCCGATCCGTCAAATCTGGACGGATGGAAACCCTATTTTCCATCCGTCCAGCAGATCCGATCGGATGGTAACGGATGGGAACGGACAGACGGTCCGTTCCCATCCGATTCCCCCATAGAGATGCATAGGGACCTGACAGCTGTGTCTCCGCACACAGCACAGAGACACAGCTGTCATCAGCGGAGGATCAGCGGATCGATCCCTCGCTGGGAAAAACAGAGTCCGTATGACGGACTCCGTGTGTGAAAGGGCCCTAAGGCATGTTTCAATTTCCTTCAGGGGGGGGGGGGGACCTTCCTGATTGCCCAGAAGGCAAGAGGATATTCCCTAGATGAACAATCTCTGGTGTTATTACCAGGTATATTATTCAGGTATATTTTGTGTATTTAGGAATCCATCCAGCTCTATTTTTTTTTTTATCTACTGAGCTGTCCAGAATTTATCGGCTATCGGCTATTGAAAGTGAACTGAAATCTGCTATGAATAATTTCAATTTGCACACAAGTATCAAGTTCTGCCACCGATTTCCCCTCCAATCACCAATTTACTTTACTGATCACACAAACCTTTGCAGCATGGAAATCCTTTGAGACCAACGTTGCTAATTATCATTGTTTTACAATGCTTACTATTGCTTTTTTTGTAAAGCATCCATAATCAGATTACTGTCACTTGTAAAGAATAATTGTACGCTTCTTCATTGACAAGAAGTAATGTTTAAAGTGAAATTAAGTTCTGTTTATCTGTTTATAAATATATTAAGTACTGTGTGCATTCTTAGCTCAGAAATGTCCCTTCTATTAGTGCCGGTTCACACTACCGCGACGCTACTTCGGGTGGCAACCTCCGAGGTCGCGGTGCGAGCAGCGCGCCGCGACCTCGGAGCGGCCGCCACGGACTTCATAACATTGATGTCTATGGCGGTCGCCTCCTGGTCGCCCCAAAGAAGCTCCGGACCCTTTTTCTAGGTCGGAGCGACTTGTGTCGCTCCTATTAGAACGGGTCCGTAGCTTCCCTATGGGAGGCGACCTGCGGCGACCTGTGAGGCGACCATGATCCCGCTGTATGTAGGAGTGTAGGCAAAGGGGTTGTTTTTTTTGTTTTTTTTGTTTTTTTTTTAAACTGGAGAGTGCTATATCTGGTGCAGGTCTGGATAGAAACTGTGACGGTGTTCACCGTCACCGGAATTTAAGGACAGATGGGTGATGGTTTGGATTGCTTCATATTTGTCATATGTGTACTTCCAATAAATGGTCTTCCTGTTTGAACTTACATACAGCCTGCTTGGTGTTTGTTCTAATGGATTCCGAACGGCACATAGCTGTAGTTCAGATCCCGGAGCCTTGGTTGACCGAACCATCAGATGTTTCGATCTGTAAGCTGACTCACTAGAAACAGAGGAGTGTCGGGAGAACGGAAGCGAGCGAGCAAGGGTCTCGTCACATTGGTTGGCAGCGGTGGGATTTGCTCTCCAGTTACTGGGACACTCCAAACCTCCACAGTCAATGACCAGCTTTGCAGCATGTATGAGAGCCACGCTGAAAGACTTACTTGAGAGCCGCGGAGGGACCGGTGGGACAAAGAACAAGGCCACCCTGATCAGTGAGCTAGCTGAGATGGATCAGAGGGAGAGTGATGCAGGACCCCGGTCAGTTGAAGACTTGTTTCAGCAACGAGTTCGAGAGCGGTTGGCATTATATGGTGCTAACCCATCAGAGACCGCCATACAGAATGCCATTAGAGACATCCAGCTGCAGGATGAGCGACAAGAGAAAGAACTAGAGCGACAAGAGAAAGAACTAGAACGAAAAGAGAGGGAACGACAGCGGCAACATGAGCAGAGAATGGCAGAAATACGGCAATCGGAGAAAACGCCTAAAGATGCAGCGACTTTCCGTAAGTTGCCCTTTCGGGCGTTCAAACTATTTAAGGAAGGAGAGGAGGAAATTGAAGCATTCCTGCAGGACTTTGAGAGACTATGCCAGATACATGAAGTACTGTCCCAAGATTGGGTCGTCTTACTGGCGAGTAATTTAACTGGCAGAGCGGCGGATGCATATCGGGCCCTGGAGGACAAGGACGCTAAAGACTACGACCGGGTAAAAGAAGCTTTGCTAGCCCGATTTGCCATTACACCCGAAGCCAGCCGGATTAAGTTTCGATAATCCCGGAAACAAACCAACACAACATACGTGGAGTGGGCACATCGTCTGCAGCGGAACCTTAAGAGCTGGTTCCAGGGAAGCCACGCTCATACCATAGAGGACATCACCCAGCTAGTACTATTAGAACAGTTCTTTAACCACACCCCTCCGGTAGTACGGGATTGGGTGCGAGATAAGCAACCACAGATGGTACAGCAAGAGGCTACTTTGGCCGATGAATATCTGGACTCTCGAAGGTCAGGCGAAAACGAGCGCTATCCACTATCTCGGCCCAGTTTACCAGCCTCTAAGCCGACTTCAGTACCTCAGTGGTCTGCCTCTAGACCCCCAGCCCGACCCAACCCTCCTAAGTGCTATACCTGTAACCGAACCGGTCATCTGCAACGATATTGCCCTACCCAATCCACGAGGTATCGAGAGACTAATCATCCATCCAGACCAGCGGCTCATTGCTTCCAGAATGAGCCCAACCATTGAGATGTTCAGGAAGAGTGCGGCAAACTTTTCGAAGCGGATCCTGTCCAAGCTGCTGCCGGAGATAATCGACAGCACCATCGCCAGGCAGTATGGGTTAATGGGCAGCCGGCCCAGGGGCTCCGCGATTCCGGGGCTACGATTACCCTCATCCAGCCTCACATGATTCCCCAGTCAGCCCGGACCGGCCAGACTGTTGCAGTCAGGGTAGCAGGGGTCAAGGTGCTACGTTTATCCACCGCCCAAGTCCTCTTGGATTGGGGCTCAGGGGAGCGATATGTGCGAGTGGGATTACTACGCGAGTTACCTGCAGAAGTACTTTTGGGGAACAATTTGGGCCATTTAACTTCCTCGTATGCCCCAGAGGCCGCCATGGCCGGGACCACCAGACGTCACAGCCACAGTCGCTCTCCCATGTCAAATCGAAGGCGGCATATAGGAAGTAGAGTAAGTTCGGCAAATCCTGATCCGAACTGCTGTTTGGGCGTGTTTGGCCTAAGTCTTTACACAACGGAGCGAGATCTAAGAGAAGTATTTTCAAAATATGGTCCAATAGCTGATGTATCCATTGTGTATGATCAGCAATCTCGACGTTCCAGGGGTTTCTCGTTTGTCTACTTTGAAAATGTTGAAGATGCAAAGGAGGCAAAAGAACGTGCAAATGGAATAGAACTTGATGGAAGACACATACGTGTAGATTTCTCAATTACAAAAAGGCCCCACACCTCTACACCAGGAATATACATGGGAATGCGGAGGGGTTATCCCGACAGACAGACCTGGAACCTTAAGACTACTTTTCCAACATCCTCGAGTTGACCCGTTCGGGGTCCCACTGTGGCTGTTGGACTGTTTCCCCGGGGGAAGATATGTGACGTTCACCGTCACTGGAATTAAGGACAGATGGGTGATGGTTTGGATTGCTTCATATTTGTCAGCAAGGTCTCCATGTAGAAATATTGAGATTTGTTCCCATTTGCCATGAGGTCTTTGACCAGGAAGTACAACTCCTAATATGGTCATTCCAGGAAGTTCAATGAGGAGACTGACTGTCTAACAATGTGGTGGCTTTCCATTCACCTATTGTCGGGTGTGCTAATGAACCCACCTGTTGTCTGCTAAGGGATGTATTGACACTCAGTGTAAGAGTAATGTGTATTAGGGGGGCTCGTTATGGAACCATTGTTCTGTGTCTGGCTATTGTGTACATTGATTGTCCCCTGGGGGCTTCTGTCTCATTATACATAACAGTCCTAATCAAGCTAACGGGCCAATCCCTGCTGACTCATTTTCAAGTCCTCATTTGCATGGCTAGGGAGGACCTGAAGGAGAACGGCATGTACTGTGCAATTGACCAATGGGAAAGCAGTTGTTGGGGGCAGGATGTTCCAAATTCTGTATAAAAGTGTACTGTGTACTTCCAATGAATGGTCTTCCTGTTTGAACTTACATACAGCCTGCTTGGTGTTTGTTCTAATGGATTCCGAACGGCACATAGCTGTAGTTCGGATCCCGGAGCCTTGGTTGACTGAACCATCAGACGTTGCGATCTGCAAGCTAACTCACTAGAAACAGAGGAGTGTCGGGAGAACGGAAGCGCGCGAGCAAGGGTCTTGTTACAGAAACCAATCAGCTTCCAGTTTTTTTTGTCAAAGCTCAATTGAACAAGCTGAAGTTAAAAGCTGATTGGTTACCATGCACAGCTGCACCAGATTTTGCACTCTCCAGTTTTAGCAACTTAAGCCTAGTACACATGCAACGATTATCGGCCGACCGATCGTCCGTCTTTTGTCCAGAGTGGTGTTTTGTTGGTTGGAATGTGCCTAGACTGCACACAAATTTTCTCGCCCGACAAAATTCTACTTCAGAAGTGATGTCATGTGTTGGTTTGCTTTCTTTGTGTTCTTTCTTCTCTGAGCATGCCCAGACTTGCTCATTAGATTTTTTCCCTGTCGAAATCTGTACTGACTGCACGAAAATCGGACGTGTTTTGACGGCGGACAAAAATTTTATAGCCTGCACACCAGATTTTTTTCGGCCGAAAAGTCGGAGTCGGTTGTCGGAAGCATCATACTAACAAGCCCAAAATCGGCAGATCGGTCGTCTGCGAAAATTCCCTGCCGATTTTCGACGCGTGTGTATGAGGCTTTAGCCCCAATGTCTCTTGATATGGAGTATAGACTTTGGAGTTTGTAGTGTGCTTATAGCAGTGCACATGACTACAACTAAGGGGCATTGCTCATTCCAAACAAACAGTAGTGAGGTGAAAAAGGAGAGGTACAAAAAACACAGTAATCAATGATTTCTGGAAAAGTAGATTACAGGGCCATTAAGTACATTCATTTTCCACTTATTTGACTTCATGTTCTATCCTATGTAGATTCCATATCTATGGGGAGATGTGATGGTGTCCCCACATGCATACAATCCGGGGGTACAGGTGTGATGAACAACAGAGCAGAGGGGCAAAAAACATACTTGTACCCCCGGATTGTATGCATGTGGGGACAGCATCACATCTCCCTATATCAGACACGGGAGTAAGTCACACATGTGCAAGTCACAAGCAAGTCTCAAGTCTTAACCTTAAAGTCTCAAGCAAGTCCCAAATTACTGTGGCGAAAAGAAAGCAAGTCAAGTCGAGTCCCTGCTAGAAGTAAAGCAAGTCAAGTCAAGTCATTTATTTTGGTCAAGTCACAAATCAAGTCAAAATACTGATCTACCCCAATTTTCACCTTTAAATAAGTTAAAAGTCAGTGGTCAGGAAAGGCTTTGTTTTATTTTAAACATTAACAAAACTACTTAGTGCTTTTTTCTTGGCATATTAAAGAAACACTTTGAATGCCCAAACAGCTCAAAATCCTTAGTCCGGTCATGTTTCAACACCACAGTCACTAAAAACATGTTAAGTATTTCCATTGTTAAACAGCCAGTGTCCTAAAAATCAGAACACACGGAGGTGTTTTAAGTTAAGTTTCAGAAACATAACAGACACATTAATTTTGCTTTAACACATCTTGAGAAAATGCAAATATTTAATAACTTAAAATAGTAAAGTCATTTCGAGTCATATGTCTCAAGTCAAAGTCAAGTCTCAAGTCATGAATACCCAGTCAAAGTCAAGTTGAGTCTTTTATTAATTTTAGTCAAGCAAGTCTCAAGTCCTCAAACTGGTGATTTAAGTCTGACTTAAGTCAAGTCATGTGACTCAAGTCCCCCACCTCTGCCCTATAAGTATGGAATCCAGATAGGATACGGTTATGGGTGTTACCCTAGCTTTAATTTGTATTTACCTCTTTTGAAGTGTAGCAGGATTCCCAGCCATTGTGCTGGATGTGGGTCTGCCAGGGTCACCGCTAGCACCAATAGCACATTTAAGCATGTTCTCCAAGTGTGAGTACTGAGACAAGAAACAGTCCAGCATCTTTGGGTTTTTTTTTTATTTAGGAACTTGGATGGGAGAAGGGAATGAGTGGGATACTCCTCTGGCTCAACTATTCACAAGATAATGGGACAACTGAGAAAAATGCCTATGGACGCTGACTTGACGCTGGCTGAATGCCGGTCAACGCCGGTTGGCGCTGGTTAACACCTACTTGCTGTCCGTTAACTCCGAACTGACTTTGTCACTCCCCGTTGGTACAAAGTTCTTTGTACTGCTCCCTTTAGCCCTCCTGGCTAAGGTAGCTACTTGTAAACAATGCTGCAACTCTTAACTCTTCAGGGCCCACACTGGCACCCTCTTTACAGACTTCTCTTCAGGGCTTAGACTCTGGCACCCCCTTCTCTAAGCCCTCTCTCCCGGTTGACTGGATCCCTCTGACCTTCCGGAGTGGTCCTCTATCCTAGGCAGACCCCTGGGCAGTTTACAGTACTTACGACACTGCTTTCCTGGAAACTCCTGCCCCAGCAGCTCCACTTGGTCCTCAGCACTCTGGATCCCTCTCTGCAGCTCAGCTCAACCTTCTGTCCTCTAGGCCGACCACCCAGGGCACTTTTCCTCACGCTGACAGGAGGAGAGACAGCCGTCACCCTCCTCCGGGGACTCTGCTTCCCACCAAAGACCTTCTGTCATGTGCTCCCCTCAGACTTATATCCCATCACAGAATGCATTGGGGCATATTCTGCCCTCTGGGGTAGATACGAGCCCTGGTGTGAGATTGGCCAGGTTTCCTACACTGTCCAATAAGAGCCCCCATTGGACACAGTGGGGAGACTCCCCAAACTCAGCAGGCACACCTGGAAACACATGACAGCCTAGCTGAACAATCAAGGCCCATCTGATAAGCAGACAAGGCCAAAAAAATGCTTTTTCCTCGCACCCACATAGGAGGGTGCTACAGAAGCAATAATTAACAGTTGGTTCAATTTTTTTATAGGTAATCCCTATCCATTTGGAGGTGGTCCTAGCCCCAAAACATTCCATATATTTTTATATATTTACATATAACCTTTCCCTTCCCCACTCCGGTCTGACCCCCTCTCCCATTCTCTTCACAAAGGTCCAGTTTTATGTTTTTATTTTTTTACCCCATGAAATGTCTATGAAGTAATGATTTCTTTGTATTATCATTCACATATGTCTATCTAATATATCCTTTATCATTTATTAAGTATTTAAATGTGTTACATTGCAAAGATTGGCCCAGTTCTCTCCATCAGCTGGCAGGAAAATTCTGACTGGCTGGTGTGTGTATATGCACAATTTCATTAGGTTTTGAAATTTGCTTGAGAAGGGACTGCGCATGCCCCTATGTGGTACAACGCATGCTTCAAAACACGTTGCATTCTGGTCCTGAGCCCTGCCCGCTTCATCCCACTCCTTTTTTCTGACAGCTTAGACAAGCTTTATAAATTCAGAACTTTGAACAGATGTAGAGAAAAGAAGGAGATAAACAAATACAATTTATGTAGGAGGATTTGTTTAATCTCTGTGTATCACCTGAGGCCACTCACTTTGTTGGGCATACGTAAGGATTTACAACCACATACATTTTTCACTTGACTTCATGTTGCTATAAATTACAACACTTTGCAGAGCCTCTTTGCATTGTTTTTCTGTAAAGTGAATGTAAAGGTTCGTTTTCTTTTTTTTTTAAATAACAAACATGTTATACTTGCCTGCTCTGTGCAAGGGTTTTTTTCACAAAGCAGCCCCGATCCTCCTTTTCTGGGGTGCCCCGGAGGTGCTCCTGGCTCCTCCTCTTCATTGGGTGCCCCCACGGAGATCCGCTTTCCATGGGGGCACCTGTGCGGGCACGCTCACGAGTCCCACTGTTGCGTCCATTGACACAGCCAGCAGGACTCAGCACCGCCCCCGCTCCCGTGTCACTGGATTTGATTGACAGCAGGGGGAGCCAATGGCTCCTGCTGCTATCAATCTATCCAATGGGAATCTGAGACAGTGGCTGGAGCTGCTGGGCTAGTGCTCATCACTGGAATGTTCAGGTTCAGGTAAGAAAATGGGGGGGTCTGGGGGACAGCTGCAACCAAGAATGCATTAGGATGAAAAACCTAGAGACTTTTAAACTCCTTTAATGTATGACTCCAATTTACCTCTGGAATCCATACAATATTTAACATTTCAATAGGTTTTAAATCTTGAAATAAATTCTTAGATATATACCACAGAATCTGCTGTGCGTCTACATTCATGATATTCTTTACTGTTACAGCATACATTGATGATGTCATGTTTATGTAAACAGTCAAGAGGTGATTTACTTAAAATATTGAGAGCAAAACATACAGAGAATAGTATACAGCATAATTATGATTGCATATTTATTAGTCCATTTGTGATCCCTTAGAACTTCCTGAGATACTACTGAATAAATGAAAAGATGGTTCTATAAAAACACACACAATACATTCACAGATGCGCAATTAAAATGTTCCAAAATGTATTTTTTTGGATACAATCATAGTCCTTGAAGTCTAGACAGCTTTCTTCTCTTGATCAGGCTTTAAAATCCATATAAACCAAGGAGCAAAAATGTCACCTATTGCAGCTTACCAGTCCCTACATTGGGTTGCTGCATTCGTTTTCTTTTTTTCCACCTAAGTATATATTATGCAGGTACAGAAAATATTTGTCGATCCTGCCAGAGATCCAACCATTTTGTCACTTCCTGAACTGAACTCTCAAACAATGTTATCGGCTCTCATGACTTCTCTTCTGTGAACTACAGAACACCACCCTTTATGCTACAATGATGAAGAGAGTAGGAGTTGTCTTTAGGCTAAATTGGTAAAGGTGCCTAGGGTGACAACGCTGTTCCTCCAAAGATACAGTACAATGAGTGAGCATTGTCACTTTAATACAGAAAGTGCGTTACTGGCAGGATCACCAGGTAAAATAAAAGACTGTAGCCATCACAGCTACATTGTGTTTAATTTTCATTCTTGGGCTTAGATACTCTTTAAATTGTGTTTGAACCTTGAACAGTGAGTATAGCAGGGATGCTGCCATTGCTGACTTGATTTTAAAAGGTGCCAGCTCCAGGGGATTTATTTTTCAATCTGATTTCCAGTGGCGGCCTGTCCATTGGGGGTGCAGGGATGCCACCCCCCCCCCCCCGATCCATGCATCCAGCCCTTTAATCTACATGCAGGGCGCCGGATGCATGAATTCCTATAGGGGTTCATTTTTTTTTTTTTAAGTACCTGATTAGAGCCAGAGGCTCTAATAGGCTTCAACAAGGGGTGGGCTCGGGGAGCAGAGCACTGCGCCTTGAGCCCACCCAGTTGTATGACAATAGAGAATGAATATTCGCTATAATCACACTGATTCTCCTCCCAGTCAATCAGGAAACGGGTCGTGAGACCCCTTTCCTGATTGGCTGAAAAGAGAAGCGATTTTACTGGCCATTGGCCAGAAAGAGGGAGGAGGCCGGAGGAGGTAATAATGCTGGCTGTCCGTCCCGCTGGGGGGGGGGGGGTAGTGTATTTGCCGTCCGTCCGTCCCGCTGGGGGTGTATTTGCCGGCTGTCCTGCAGGGGGTGGTGTTGGATTTGCCGCCCCCCACACAAATTATTATGCACCAGCCGCCACTGCTGATTTTACTACCTATTAAGTGATATTCCTGGAACAATCATGCAGGACAGTAGATGGGAAGTCGAGAGGAAAAGATCGAGAACCAAGGTTCAGGACAACTACCCCACATTTACACCGTTTCAGCTTTCCTGTTTTTAGGGTGCCCAAGGATTGCCCCAGGTCTTTCACTATCCTAACAAGACCCCTAAAAACGTCCTCTTGTGTAACTACAAAAAACGAATATTCACCCTTCATTCAATAGCGGTGTTAAATCCAAAAAACAAAATTGTAATATATTGCAGCTTACCAAACCCTAAAAGTGGTGGCTGCCAGTAGCACACTTCATTTCTTAGGGTGGCTCAACTCTATGGAGGGGCAACAGAGACACCTTTGGACAGCAGCATTGTCAATCTGGGGGGAGTGTAGTGTTCTACGCACTAGCACAATCACATGGACTTGACTATCAAGCCCAACTCCATTTTTTAAGCAGTTAAAGCAACCTTTTATTTCTTTTTGAATATACGTTTCACAAAGATTATAACAGCTGACCATTGTAAGCACCCATATAAGTGTAAAATGGTTTGTCCCAATCTAACTGCCACTTTTAGTGGACAGCTTGGTCTGTTAAGTTAAAAAATAACAGACTTACTGGCCAGATCAACAGGTGAGAATAAAGAAAAAAAGCCTAAAAAAGAAAATGAATGCAGCCATCACATCTAAGAATCAATAAATTATAATATATTACGTTTTTGTTTTTGGGTTAATATGCTTTAACTTTATATTATACTGTAAACGTGGTAAGCATGAAATATTGCTGGTAGCAAAAAAATTGATTTTAAAATGCAGTCATTAGTTGCTTATGTCCTTGATTTACATGGAACAATGGCCAGATTCAAAATGTGTCTTGGAAAATGCTTATCCTAGAAGACATCTATGCTTTTTAGGACTGAAAAACTGTACCCAAAAACACTACTTTTATTCATATTCAATAAATTAACTCAGCATCAAATGTCCCTGGTAATTATATCTGGGTTTTTAGGGTTTGTCCCTGAAAGTGTTTATATTTTCTATCTATTGAGCATGCAAAGCTTTGTGACCACCCAGATGTTTGGTTTTCTCGGTTCAGAATCGTCCAGCAGAAAAGTGTCCTTAAAATCAGCTTAGAATGTCAGCAAGGCAGCAGTGATGACCTTATGTTAACCTAAGTAATTACTGTCCATGCACCTGCTGCCCTTATTTGAATATTTAATTGCCACCTTCATAATTCTCTTACCTGCTGATAGTTCCAGTCTTGGGGTGCAAAGTTGCTGTCCACCACCTCGAATTGGAAATTGGTGTGTGGCACCTGGTGCAGAATATACGTCCACCAAGACGCCCGGTATCCATGACTTAAGCTCATGGCTTTTTCCCGATCACAAATAAATTAAACCACGAAAAAAATAAAAAAGGAAAACCGGGAAAAAAAAAAACTCCTGGGTCGAAGCTGTGAGAATTCAGATATCGCAGCTCTCAGTTTTCTGTGTTCATCTTGTTAGCAGTGACTCCAGCCAGTAGACATGGTGGGAAATGATGCATCTGGAGTGTAATTGCTTATAGCAAAAGCAGAGAGAGATGAAACAGGGGGAGGAGGCAAACATGTAGGTCTATCCCTATCCATTCAGACAGAATACATTGGGATGCAGGAGTGAGGAAGGGAGCAGCAGCACCTCCCAGTGGTTTATTAACACATCCTCTATTAATTAGTTAGGCTCTGTGGTCCTTTCTATTAAGTTGCAAAAGCCATTTAGCAAGACATCTGACCTCTCCCAGGGGTTTGTTCACTAAGTCTCAGCATGAACCTGATGCTGGAGCTGGAGCGCTGAATGAAAGCTGGCAATCCTGAGATGCAGTAAAAGTCAGACTGCATAGGGTGCTCCTTTTATTGGCAAGACAAAGAGATTTCAGACGTATTAACTGACCAACAAAGCCTGAAATAAAGTGTATAAACTGAACAAAAAGGGGCAACCGTTCATTTAGAGATAAATATTTTTTTTCCAATTTTTGGTCACTGCAGACTTTTACAAAGTTTCTAATTAACAGAATAACAGAAAAATACCAATTTTTAAAGTGTTATTTGCAGCTGCCAGTCAGATTCAAAACAGCAGGGTGGCATTGTAGCAATGTGTAGGCAGGTTGCCTACAGCTGTATTAGTTAGTTAGTGGCTTGTCCAGGCTGAGGGAGGAAGGAGAAAAGAGTGTGTTCTTCAGTTCACTGGCTTTTTGGTTCCAGCCTGTCCACCTGTGATATAAAAAGAGGGAAAGCTGGGGTCTAAGGGCTTTTCAGTCTGGTTCTTGCCTGCTCTGTAACGTACATTCCAATAGAGGCAGCAGGATTCTGGAGAACATCCAAGCATGGGAAACGCCAAGATGGACTACCACCTTGCAAAGGTATGCCTGGGCAGCCATGATATAATATAAAAAAATAGTGTAGAGCTGCCAAAAACGTCGATATATTCATATGGTGGTAAAAGGGGCACCCAAAATCCCAGTGCTGTAGCAAATCACAAAAAAATATAGTTCCTACTATTACACTTAATATGTTTGGGTAGCCATTCAGTTGCAGTTAGGGTCAGGAAATGGACTCTGAGCACATTGAACTATAATGTTACAAGACTTTAATGTCTTCTAAGTGCATCATCTGTTCTGAGCCCGGTCTGAAGTTATTCAAAGGGGTGCATGTTGCTTCTGGCTTAAAAGAACTAGGGTCTGTAAAGCACATGTGGGTAGGAAGTTCAGCTGCTACAGCAGGTCTGCAAAGAAACAGTATAGTTGCTTAGGGTGACCAAGGTCAAGAAGCAAGCTACAAAGCAACCAGTCATTAAGCGTGGCATCTGGTATAGGTGACAGGTTTTTTTTTTGTAGAAAGGGGCTCAGTGATCTGGCTCCCTCCCCAGTGGTCATTTTCCAGAAGCAACTGGAACTGAATCCCTGTTACAGAGATCCATGGCCTAGTTACATGGGTATGGGAAGGAAGGTGGTAACAAGTGGATGTATGAGGTCCATGCTATGTGCGTGGCGGGACCCCATTCTGTTACTGGGAGTGAGATAACAGAGGTACGCTATGTGCTAGACAGTTGGAGAAGGCATGGGCTCAGCAGCATCCATCCCAATGCAATATACTTCAAGTTGCAGTGTGTAGTCGCATTAAATGGCCTTTTTAGAGCAACTCTGTACATTTAACTACTGCACTCTGGGATTGATTTACTAAAACTGGAGAGTGCAAAATCTGGTGCAGCTCTGCATATAAACCAGCTTCCAGATTTTTTTTTTTGTTTTTTTTTTTTGTTTTTTTTTAAGCAAAGCTTAATCAAAGGAACTGAAATTATGAGCTGATTGGCTACCATGTACAGCTGCACCAGATTTTGCACTTTCCCAATTTTAGTAAATCAACCCCAACTGCCCTAATGTTAGACTCTTCACTTGACTGCTGTCTCCACCTGGTCCTGGGCACTGATGGTCACACTCTGTGCGAAAGGTAACCCCCCCCCCCCTCAGGTGCATGGCGAGCATGTCCCACCCTGTGTTTTGGATTTCAGGTATATGTTGCATACCTGCTAACTTTCTAGAATGATAAAGAGGGAGTCTTTTTAGCAAGAAGTATGTAGGCAAATTAAATATCCCTACCATGGCCCCCACCTTCATGGACCACGAAGAGCTAATATGCAGAAAATAATTGGCAAAACCACACAAGTGCTGTCTGGACCTATTTTTATTCTTTATATTTGCTTTTTTAAAATAACAAATAACACAGAAAGTGCAGAAGCAAGCACCAAAGAGCCCAAAGCCAGGAAAGGACCATCCATCACATCCAAATGGTAATGGCAGATGAAAGTGTTAGGGGACTTTCAGTTGGCAGCCTTACACACCACTTCCACTGGAACCCTGGCGGGGCTTGCCCACAAAGCCGATGCCGCCCTTGTGGAATGTGCATGAACCCCCTCTGGAGGGGAAAGACCAGAAGCTCCCTATGTTTGTGTGATGTTTTCCAAGAGGAAAGGATTCTAGGTGGGGCCATTTGACACATTTTTAGGACCTACTGGTAGGATGATCAAGTTATCCGCCAGTCTGAACTCCTCCAATCTCTGCAGATATGTGGAAATTACCATAATTACGCCCACCTGTGACCAATTTCTTTTCCGAAACGGCAAACTATGAAGGCAGCACCACTTCCCAATTTATATGAAAAGGCCAAGCAACCTTCGGATGAAAAGACGGAACTGGATGAAGAACCACTCTGTCCTGAAACAGCTCACAATATAGAGACCTTGCTGAGAAAGCTTAGATTTTCTTGAGACCTGTCTGGTTGTTGATATGTTGATATTGCTTTAGGGTTGCTCACATAAAATGTGCCACCAAAGGACCTTCTGCCCGATGATATTCTGTTAGAGCTGAAACGGTCGACAGCTGGACTCTGACCATACTGTTGCTAAGCTCTATGTCTTCGGCTGATTGCAAGAACTCCAAGACATCATTATGAGAGGAAGACGTGGGATTAAACGAATAATCGCTGCCACTTTATTGAGCTTTTCCACACTCTATAGCACGTAACATTCAAGGATATCTTCCGAGATTTGGACAACATCATCTGAACCTCTAGCCTGCTTCTTACAATGACCAGGCTGTCAAATTGAGCCGTGCCATATTGGGGGGAAGCATGCCGCCCTAGAGCCGAAGATCTCTGGAACTCGGAAGTGCCACTGGCGGAGCTATCAACAACTGCCTCAACAGCGCAGACCATGGGCGGTTCGTCTTCAGGATTAGAGAAGTTGAAGAAAATGCGTATGCAACCCAGAAAATCCAGTGCTGGGACAAAGCATCCTGACCCCTAACTCTCGGATGGAAGAACCAGGAGAACACTGGCAGCTGAGCATGGAGAGAAGATGACATTAAATCCACTTCGGGGGTGCCCCACTGAGCAAACAGTTGGAGGAGACATTTCTGATTCAACATCCATTTGTTTAGATCCAGAATGCATGTGCTTAAAGTGTCTGCTCCTGTATTCTCCACTTCTGGAAGGTAAGAGACTGACAGGGACAAAAGGTTGCACTCCACCCACTGAAAAAATGTGTGCTTGAATCTGCAGAAGGCTCCTTTTTCCTCTCTGATTGGACACCTATGCTACTGCTATTTGAATCCTCACATGACGGCTCTGAAGCAGTGGCCCATAGGTCAGTGACGCCTCCTGTGCTGCCATCAACTATAGATAAACAAGGAATCACTCTCTTCCATCCTCCTTAAGAAACCTGGTCCTCACAGTGAGCTCCCCAACTTAGGAAGTAATTGTGGTCACTTCTGTGAATAAAACCAGGAGGCCTTGCTTTAGGTTGCCCGGTTTAGGCCACCATGTTAAAGCTTGCTTGACAAGAAAACAGGGAAGCACTATCTGCTGACATAAAGAGCTCTTGTCCCACTGCTGGAGAAAAGCAAACTGAAAGTGTTTGAGATTCCTTCCAGCTCAGGCCACTGTGGGGACTGCTGCGTTCATCAAGATCCTCATACAATGTCTTTGCTGATAATGAATGACTCGTCTTCAGAGCTTGGACCGCTTGGACCGGCGAGATTAAGAGGGATATCTTCTTCTGTGGAAGGAACAACTTCCCCACCACTGTCGAATGAGACACCCAGATACTCTAACCTCTGAGGGAACTAGCTGGCTCTTGCTGAAAATGAATGAATGAATTGTGACAATTGTGTCTAGCATCATCTTCATCCCTGACTGCTGAACAAAGCAGAATTCACACACTCATGCTCCTCTGCATATTCTCTCAAAGAGTCTGAAGAGGGTTGCTTAACCTGGGAAGCCTCTGAGACTAGTTGACTGGTTCCGGACAAAAACTCGTTGACTGGTTGCGGATGGAAAACTGGCTGTTGTCAGAATAGATATTTTCCTTGCACACGTTGTGTAGAAACAACACCTTTGGAGTGTCTTGAGTATGTGCTTAATGAAATAAGACAACCCTTTGGTCCTCATCATCTTCATCACTGACTGCTAGAACAAAGCAGGATTCATACAGTCATGTTCATCTGCACCTTCTTCTTTGGCAGAGTCTAAAATGGGCTGCTTTTCCTGGGAAGCAGACGGGCACTGTCCCCTACCTTTTTTGGTAGCGCTGGTCTTTATTTGGGGTTGGCATTTGCTTTTTTTCAGAAAAAGAAGGTAGGCAAAAACATTGATCTTGTTCAATGACTATTAAGCAGCATTGCAGTGTCTCATCTATAAGGAAGCTCAGTATCTCAGTAATAAGGCAGATGTCCATTCCAGCCGTGATATTGCGCTGCTTCTCCATTGAGAGTGATTTACACTCATATGCTGCCCCAGAGACCAGCAGAGGGGCTCCCTGATAGACGATGCATTTAGCATGTAAACACAGGGAACACATCCCAGCAGAGCAGGATAGACAGCCCAAAGTTTATTCAGGCTAGGTAGGAGGCATGTGCCAATTTCCTGGATCCTGTCCCTTCACAGGGTGAATGGAAACAACTCCTTTAGAGTGTATTGACCACATGTTTACTGAATGTGACAACCTGTTAGGTGTCAACATCTTTGTCCTTGGCTGCTTGAACCAGCAGGATGCATACAGTCATGTTCATTCATATTTTCTCTTGGAAGAGGCTGAAGCGGATTGTTTGCCTGGGAAGCCTTGGAGACTGCACATTGCCAGAATAGACAACCCCTCACAGGGTGAGTGGAAACACTCTTTTAGAGCATATTGATCACATGTTTAACGAACGTTACGACCTGTTAGCTGCCGTCATTCTATCTTTGTTTGTTTAAACAAAGCAGTATTCTTGTAGTCAGGACGAATGGAAACAGGGCGAATGGAAACACTCCTTCAAAGTTTATTGACCATGTGTTTAAATGAATGTGACAGCCTGTTGTCATCTTTATCATTGTCTGCTTGAACCAACAGGATCATCTGTATCTTCTCTCACAGTGTGAGTGGAAACAACTCCTTTAGAGTGTATTTCCCACATGTTCAATGAATGTGACAACCTTTTATGTGTCGTCAAGATTCAAACAGGGCTTTGCCTAACAAGGCATAAGCAGCACAGGCCAAATTTAAGGCAGTGCTTGATGCCTGCCAAATCAGAGGGACTAAATGGCAAAAGCCCATAGTTCATGTCCCATAGACTTACCTTCTTTGCAACGACTGGCTACCAGGAAGAGTTAACACTCGTGGCCTAGGAATATAAGCAAATTACTTTGCAGAAAACTGGCAATAAAAAAAACAAGAAGGTAACCACACACTGTCTTCCTGCTTGCTGCACAAGGACCTGTCTCAGTAAAAATCAAACCCTTGACAAATCAGGATACAAGAGTCATCTGGTAACTTAAGATATTAAAAGTTACCCATTTACTTTAAATTATAGCTCTGCAGACTAATAAGAAGTTCAAAATAAATTCAATGCAATAGGAATTTAGCTTGTTTGGCAATAACCCTCTAAGAGGTTAACTACTGCTAAAGGGAGGCTGACACAGAAGCTTCCCAGATTTAGAGCTCTGGCATTTCACAGGTGCTTATTGAAATCTCAGCTATGCCAGAGGGCAGGACAAGAAAGCTCCGGTAAGTGGGGGAAAATGACCAGGAAGCAGCAGTAGGGGGGTGGCCACCTCTCCCGCTGCTCATAAAAGTTATCCCGCATGGGAATCCAATGCTGGGACCACTTTTATGTGAAAGAGGGCCGCCGGCTGAGTAAGAAAATACCGGGATTATGGCAGCTATCTGCTGCCATATTACTGGTATTTAACGTCAAAATACTGATGTAAAACTGCGGCGGGAGGCCTGGAATTGGTTAAGCACAATATGTTTGGCAATTGTTGTGACTTAGATAAGTATTAGATCACATTTTATGGCAAATTACTGCAGAAAACCAGGAATCCCAGGAGTTCACATAATTTTTTCTTGCCACTGTAAGTGTACATGCACCAGAAAGGGTTTAATAACATTTTCATGGTGTGTTTGATTACATTTTACTTTTCAGAGAAGAAGTAATAAGGGGTATTAAGGTACCCTCATACTCATTCTGCTGGGGGTGGGGGGCAGGATATATAAGGGCCCACTTATTCCAAAAGGGGTTTCTAAATTTATATAAGTCTCCCCAGCACACAAACCCCCACATCCTCATGGGGCCCAGATGTGGGGATGGGACCTTTATATCCCAATATTGGCAAAGGGTGCATTGTGGGGGTGGAGATTCCAGAACAATTTTGAAAGGCACTGGAATTCCAAAGTTTATTTAAACAATAAAATTTAGAAAGTCTTCAAATGGGTTTACTAGCTGGTAAGGGTGCTGGAGAATAGATCGAGAAATAAGCCAAATGGGTTTCAGCAAATAATGTGCGCAGGGAGAATTTTAATAGATCATAATTTGACCATGAAAAACAGCCAACCCAGAGTTTAGAAGATGATATATACACTTTAATGGATCCTTAAAGGGGTTGAGAAGTCAGGTTTCTGTGTGCAACAGCCCCCCTCAGCCCCCCTAATACTTACCTGAGCCCCCTCTCTATCCAGCAGGACAGAGGACCGGGTGACAGCAGGGCAGAGGACTGGGAAACTGAGCGTCAGCAGGGCAGAGGACTGGGGAACTGGGCGTCAGCAGAGCAGAGGACTGGGTGACAGCAGGGCAGAGGACTGGGAGACAGCAGGGCAGAGGACTGGGCGACAGCAGGGCAGAGGACTGGGTGTCAGCAGGGCAGAGGACTGGGCATCAGCAGGGCAGAGGACTGAGCATCAGCAGGGCAGAGGACTGGGGGACTGGGCATCAGCAGGGCAGAGGGCTGGGCGTCAGCAGTACAGAGGGCTAGGTGACAGCAGGGCAGAGCACTGGCTAACAGCAGGGCAGAGGACTGGACGTCAGCAGGGCAGAGGACTGGGCTGGTGAGACTGTGAAAAATTGGGTTAAAAACGGCTCTGCCCAATTTCTCACAGTTGAAAATTTCTCACAGCTCAAAAGTTGAAATATTGGGTTAAAAACTGTTCTGCCCAATTTCTCACAGTTAGGACAGTGCTACGTGAAAAAAACAGATACCATCTTGATCTTTGTCAGCTAACAGCATTTTTCCACTTCTATCTAAAAACCCAGTCTCTGCTCATCATCACCTGCCCAATACCATCCCAGCAGTAAAGCATAGTATTGGCAGGCAGTGTCCTTCTGTGGTGTTGTGTATGTTTTCCAGCAACATTATAGACTGGTCTGGGACAGGTAGACCTTATAGGGTCCATGGTTTGAGGCTCAATGAAAACCTATTCCGCATCCACACACAGCACTCCAAACCTCAGGTTGGGCTAAATGTTCTCTTTCCTTCCAACATGACAATAATGTTAAGCATACAACCTAGACCAACCTGGAGTCCCTGAAGCTGGCCATAGATGGTTCAATCTAATATTGGTCAGATTTAGTTCAGTAGGTACTTGACAGTCAGTTCCAAAAGCAAAATGCACTTCTTAAATGTAAACTTTTCGGCTGCCGCATTCGAATTGAAAAAAAAATCTGAAAAAAATGTATTGATACAAATGTTTTGAATCAAAAAATAATGTGGGAAATTCAAAGAAAATTTGAAAAAATACATAGAAGGAATTCCGAATACAAATTGAACGAATCAAGTGAATTTAACTAAACTAAATACCTAGATGAACTAAACTAAACGAAACAAAACAAATGTTTTCGTCATGCACATGTCTACCATGCAGTGCTTCAGCTGGTCTGTCTGAATGACAGGAGCCACACTGGAGCAGAGATTTTTTCAGCTCTGCAGGAGCAGGCCCAGAGGTGGTTCACGCCACGGAAGCTTGAGCCAGGAATGGTGGTGTGCAATAATGGCACTAACCTTCTGTCTGCCCTTCAACAGGGAAAGTTGACACATGTGCCATGCCTTGCATGTCCTCATTTTAGTGGTGCATTCCTAAATAGGTACCCAGGTTTGCAAGATCTTCTAAGGCAGGCCAAAAGAGTTTGTAGCCATTTCAGGCGGTCATATACAGGCCAGTGTTTAGTTGGCTGAATTCAACCTGTCTGTAAACCGCCTGATTGGTGACATGCCCACCAGGTGGAACACAACTATAGCAATGCTGCGGCAGCTGCACTTACAGCAGAGGGCCATCAAGGACTACTTGTGTGAGTATGGCACAAGGACAGGCTCAGGGGAGTTCGGCTTTTTTTCCCCCATGCCAATGGCTGTTGATAAAGGATGCATGCACTGTACTGTCACCATTTGAGGGGGCGACAAGGATTGTGAGCCGTGACAATGCATGCATCAGGGACACTATACCTCTTGTGTTCCTGCTGGAGCTTACTCTACATGGTTATATGGACCAGGCACTCAAGGCAGAGCAGCGGGAGGAATAGGCATTCAGTGCTGCCGGAGGTTTTGTGACGGATAAAAGAGCGTGTCAGTCCACAGACTCAGTTGACCAGCTTACATTTGTCAAAATGAATCAGTTCTGGATTAGCATCGGCTAATAAGCCCCCAATGCTGATGTCGCTGAATTAATGTTTTTAGGATATGGAATCTCTGCAAGACTGTCTAGGCTGCCTAGTTTTGTGGGTGTTGATTTTATCTTGAAGTCATTTTTTAGTATAAGTTTCTTGGGCACAATTAACACCCAAGGACCAATTTTTCTGCACCTTTTTGACAGGTGAATATAACTAGAATTTTTTTTACAGCAAGGCCAATTCTTGCTTTTACCAAGAGTACCTCTATAGGGTTACGGTGTGAAGGCACCACCAACACCCAGGCCCAATTTTTCTGCACCTGTTTGATAGGTGCATATAATTTAACTTTTTTACAGAAAGGCCAATTCGTGCTTTCATGAAGAGTACTTCTAGCCATTTCTTGCTCTCTCCAGTGGAGTGTTCTCAGAGCATTCCACGGGGACATTTTTTCTTACTTTTAGTGGTCTGTAGACCAGATACCTGGTCTCTGTGGATGGCTACATGAACATGCAGCTCGCCAATACAGAAGAGTATATTGATAGGACATCGTCTGGATATCTTGGAGAAGTTCTGATAAGGTGTATTGTATATACGAGGAGTAGAAGAGGAGGAAGAAGATGGTGAGATAGGAGAGTAAAGCAATTTCCAAATTAGTTTTGTAAATTTATTTTGAAACCTTTCTTTTGAGGTTATTGTTGGACATTATTATTCTTAACAAAACATACAAAAACAAATAGATTTTTTTTTTCAAGACTACCTATATAGGATTACGGTGTGGAGGCACCACCAACATCCAAAGCCTAATTTTTCTGCACCTGTTACTTCTATCCAAAGTCTGCGAAAGAGATACATGATTTATCAAAAAAAAGAAAAATGGAGGTGGTGCGATAATGGCACTAACCTTCTGTTCACCCTTTGACAGGGAAAGTTGTCACATGTGCCATGCCTGGCACATGTCCTCATTTTCATGGTGCATTCCTAAACTGGTACCCAGGTTTGCAATATCTTCCAAGACAGGCCAGAAGAGTCTGTAGCCATTTCAGGCGGTCATATACAGCCAGTGTTTGGCTGGCTGAAATTCAGCAGGAATTCCACCTGCCCGTAAACTGCATGATTTATGTCACCAGGTGGAACTCAACTCTGGCAGTGCTGCGGCAGCTGCACATGCAGCAGAGGGCCATCAATGACTACTTGTGTGAGGATAGGCACAGGGAAGCTTATTTTTCCCCACACCAATGGCTGCTGATAAAGGATGCATGCACTGTACTGTCACCATTTGAGGAGGCGACAAGGATGGTGAGCCGTGACAATGCATGCATCAGGGACACTATACCTCTTGTGTTCCTGCTGGAGCTTACACTGCATGCCATTATGGACAGGGCATTCAAGGCAGAGCGGCGGCAGGATTAGGCAATATACAAGGTGTAGAAGAGGAGGAAGAAGATGGCAAGATAAGAGGATAAAGCAATTTCCAGAAGACATTGTTCCAACGAAACGTACGTGCGGATCTTCTACCCAGTTGCGTCATTTCCGCTAGAGGGTTTTTGAGGGCTGTGGAACGCACGGACCCGGATGTCTGCTGAACCGCATCTTTTACTGCCTAACTGTGAGTGGATATTTGTCTTGTATTAACTAAATCATTTTAATATACTACACTATGGGCGTATCACTATATTTTCTCCATATGTGAGCGATGGCAACATAGGAAGTCGGTAGAAAAGCTGGGAAGTCCAGGGATACATCCTTACTGCAACAAAGGCTACATACCCCTGCAGGGGTAAGGATCTGTGGTGAGTGCATAACCATAGGGGATTAGCAGCTGCACGAGCCTTGAAGCACTAATTAGGAAGAAAGCACTATCAACATAAGTTTGGATATACTTCACAGCACAGGATCACGGGGAAGGCTTCCCATTGGTTTCGCACACTTATATAAGGATTAAAGAAGCACAGGCACTTTTTCAGCTATTTGGAAATAGCTGCAATACACAGGATTACCATTGTATGGACTGTAGATTGTCAAATCACTATCACGAACCAGCACTATTTATTTGATTATTGTCACTTCAAGTGTATTGTATTGGTTTTATTTATTTTCATTTATATTAGCACCTTTAATATGCCCGTGGGCTAATTGATCATAGAGGTATTCCATTTAATAGCACATTGGCACAAAAACACCTTATAAACTATTTCACAATTGCATTTTGCATATCTATTTGTGCACACCACTCCCTCTAGTGGCTAAGGAAGAGCAACACATTTTCAGCACTTGATTTTTTATCCAGCACCATGCACTTTTATTATCATTGTATGAATATTTATTTATCTATTAGTACTCATTGTTATTGCATTCATATTTGACTTCGGTTTCATATTTGATTGAACACACACCAGAGAAGCGCCAACCTCACCCCCTTTTTTATATATTTTTTTTATTCATTTAATTATTTTCCTTTGGAAATATAGAGGTGGCAGCACACTTCAACAATTAATTTCACATTTGCATCTTGTGCACGCCACTCCCTCTAGTGGCTAAGGAAGGGCATCACATTTGTGGCACTTGGTTGTATTTTTTATCCAGCACTATGCACTTTCTTATTATTGTATGAATATTTATTTATCTATTAGTACTCATTGCTATTGCATTCATATTTGACTTCGGGTTAATTATTTGATTGAACACACACCAGAGAAGCGCCTACCTCACACCCTTCTTTTATTCATTTTAATATTTCCAATTGGAAATATAGAGGTGGCAGCACACTTCAACACATTGGTTATCACACATACCTATACAATTTCCAGAGCGCCGGATAGTCCCAGACCTTTTCTTACCTCTTCACTGCTTGATGATAACCATAAACTATCTCAAACCCCTGGGAAGACTTCAACCTTGTCCCATTCACTTCAGATATAGCAGTGGATGCAGTGGGAGATTACTATGGAGTGGTGGAAGAGGTGGGAAGGGAGCAAAGAGAAAGAGAAGGACTGTGGGCCCTTGGCTGCCAGCCTGTATCATTCATGTGCTGCTGCTAAGGAGCTTTGTCATCATGTATGTAGATAATGTAGTACCAAAATAATTGCTAGATTCACCACAGTCAAAGTGATTGTAAAGGTTTGAGTTAAATATTTTTAAAATAATAAACATGTTATATTTTTCCACTCTGTGCAATGGTTTTGTACAAAATAGCCACAATCTTCCTTTTCTGAGGTTCTTGGCTCTTCCCCCCTGCCTAGTGTCCCCATAGCAAGCAGCTTGCTATAGGGGTACTCGTGCAGGCTCGATCCTGAGCCACGCTCTGTGTATCCTTTGACACACAGATTGTGTCTCTCAAATGTGTTACTGTAATGCAGAAAATGCATTAACATAAAAAACAAAAAAAAAACAAAAACAAAACTTCAGCCTTTAGAACCACTTTAAAATGCTTCACGCAGAGGCTGCAAACCACCACAGTGCTGTCTGCAGCACAAGTATGAGAAAAGAACAAGACTGCTGAACCCTTGTGAGCCCTTGTGGAGCTGACCTAGGGATTCTTTGACTGTTAAACAGTGCCATCCAGTGCTCCCTTCAATGCTCTGTAAGCTGTCCCCGAATGACATCCTGCCAAGTTTCTCTTAAGCCTTTTCCTCACTTTCCTCTGCTATATTCCTGGGCACCTAGATAAGTTTTACTATCTCATCATCCCTACCCTCTTCACCACTGGAGCCCGCTTGGCAGTAAGCTGCAGGCACATTACCGGTAGATGATTCTCCCTTTTCCCCTCCCTCTATGCTACATATGGTCTCTTTCAACCATCTGATTAAATATATTGCTTCACTGTCAGAAAGTGATTGATGGTATGCTCAAATAATTCTGCTGATGAATGCCAGTTTGCAGGATTATGATGGGAATAGAGGATGAAGAGGAAGAAAGAGGGGCATTTACAGCTGCTGACACTGCGCTAGTCTGCCCCTAGAGGGAAAAGGAAGGAGATGATGAAGGCTTGATTGTCCACTCCATCACCTCCATCACCTGCTCTGGCTGTATAGCATGCCCACTACCAGAAATGAAAGGTAGATGTGCTCTGCCTCTCAAATGTGCAGCCCCACCACTGCTTTCACCTGCAGATGCATGACCTCCTACTAGCTGCACATGAAGAACATCTGCCACTCCTTTTACTTTTATTACTGTATGTGTCCTCATAAGATTGCTATGGCATTACTTTCTGTCCTGGTGACACCTTGCCACCAGGACAGGAGGTGAGGGCAATCCTCTCCAGTGGATGCAGAGACAGCAGTAAAAGATTGCTACTAGCTTTCGGGTCTCTGGCCAAGTGGTTGCCCTGCAAAGCGCTCTCTGATGGGACAAGGTGAAAGATTGTGACATCGCTACTCGCCCCTCTACCTTGTCCAATCAGAGAGCACTTTACATTAATTTAAAAAATGCAAAGTGTTCTCCGAATGGGACTTCTTGTATTCATAGTTACAAAAGGGGCATCTAGTTCAACCAATAGAAAAAAAATACATAAATAGAATAAATAACTAGAAATAAATAGAAAACCTCCATATACAAGATAATATACACACAGCTGATCCAGAGAAGGGCAAAAAAATCCAATAAAGCACAGTCTACAGTATTTGCTGCAATGGGGAAAAATACATGATCTTTCGTAAGGCAAACCCTGGATCAACAATCAAGGGTAACATGGACCTATAAATGGTAATATCCAGTTAGATTTTGTGCATTTAGGAATTCATTAAGTAGCAGGTCACCTGCTCTGCATAGGACCTGGAAGCTAGTGGAGACCACTTTAATAGCAGTGCCTACTACAAGGATTACCAGCTTCTACTAGGATTGGCCAGGTATGGAACATGCATATAATATTCATACCTGGAATTCAGCTTTAAAAGTAAACCTCACCTCCCAAGCAGTTTATATTCACCTTCTCATTGCTCCCCTGCTGTAACATCTGCCATGTGGATCAATGTTAATGTTGTTTATAAGACTTGAATTATTAACAAGAGTGGCTGAGCTACCTTCTCTTCCATAGCAAAGGTCCCAATGGTATTGTTGCTATATATATTAATTACACAAATTTTTAGATTACAGAAGTTACAGAAAAGGCTGGTTCCCAAGAAAATAATCAAAATTTGCCCAGTGTGCGGCTGCTACCCACTTGACATCCCTTGAATTGAATAAACAAAGGAGCTGGGAAGAAAACTGTTGTCCAAAATTTAAGTGTAGCATGGATGGAGGAATCTTTTAGATCCTTTTCACACAGCAATGTATAGCTATCACACACTAATCCACTGTTTAGAGTGCAACAGCTGTCTATTCCAGCTGCAATGAGTGAGCCAGCGGTGGGGGCGATGTGATGTGCATTTCAGCATATCGCACAGTTCCCTTTTTTTTACTCACCTTCAGTTGAAGTGTACAAAGTGGTTTGCTGCTATACATAGACATGCATAGTTACATAGTTAGTCAGGTTGAAAAAAGGCACAAGTTTATCAAGTTTGATCATTCAAAAACACAAACAGAAAATCTCTATATACAGGTGCATCTCATAAAATTGGAAAATCATCAAAAAGGTAATTTTTCTCAGTAATTAAATTAAGAAAGTAAAACTCATATATCTTATATAAATGCGTTACACACTGAGTCATATATTTCAAGCATTTCTATTTTTTAATTTTGATGATTATGGCTTACAGCTAGTGAAAACCCAAAATTCAGTATCTCAGAAAATTAGAATATTACACAGGACAAGTAAAAAAAAAAAAGATTTTTAATACTGAAATGTTGGCTTACTGAAAAGTATATCCATGTACAGTATACTGTATACAGTGAAGTGATCGATCAATATAGTTTTTTTGTTGCTAATACCGATATTTTAGCCATTGAATATCGGTATCGGCCGATATTGGCCGATATTTTTGTACATTTAATCTGGGGGGATCTGGGGGTCTAAACGACCCCAAACCCCTCCTCTGCACTTAAAAGCATTCAAAATACCAAGTTTGGCTGTTTTGAATGCTGTAATTTTTTTTAATCTGGCGCTGAGTACCTGGAAGTGATGTCCTGACATCACTTCCGGGTTTTTACATGGAGAGCCAAATGCAGCTTTGATTGGGTCTTCGGCAGCTGTGCAGGCTGGTTGCTCAGGTTTCCCGGTGGGGGATGGTATAAGAAGATCGCCAAGATCCTGAAACTGAGCTGCAGCACGGTGGCCAAGACCATACAATGGTTTAACAGGAAAGGTTCCACTCAGAACAGGCCTCGCCATGGTCGACCAAAGAAGTCGAGTGCACGTGCTCAGCGTCATATCCAGAAGTTGTCTTTGGGAAATAGACGTTTGAGTGCCTCCAGCATTGCTGCAGAGGTTGAAGGGGTGGGAGGACAGCCTGCCAGTGCTCAGACCATACGTCGCACACTGCATCAAATTGGTCTGCATGGCTGTCATCCCAGAAGGAAGCCTCTTATAAAGATGATGCACAAGAAAGCCTGCAAACAGTTTGCTGAAGACAAGCAGACTAAGAATATGGATTACTGGAACTAGGTGTTGTGGTCTGATGACCAAGATAAACGTATTTGGTTCAGATGGTGTCAAGCATGTTTGGCGGGGAGCTACAGTTCACTGAGGGAACCATGAATGCCAAAATGCACTGTGACATACTGAAGCAGAGCATGATCCCCTCCCTTCAGAGACTGGGCCACAGGGCAGTATTCCAACATGATAATGACCCCAAACACACCTCCAAGATTACTCCTGCTTTGCTAAAGAAGCTGAGGATAAAGGTGATGGACTGACCAAGCATGTCTCCAGACCTAAACCCTATTGAGCATCTGTGGGGCATCCTCAAATGGAAAGTGGAGGAGTGCAAGGTCTCTAACATCCACCAGCTCTGTGATGTCATCATGGAGGAGTGGAAGGGGACTCCAGTGGCAACCTGTGAAGCTATGGGGAACTCAGTGCCCAAGAGGGTTAAGTCAGTGGTGAAAAATAATGGTGGCCACACAAAATATTGATGCTTTGGACCCAGTTTGGACATTTTCACTTAGGGGTGTACTCACTTTTGTTGCCAGCAGTTTAGACATTAATGGCTGTGTGTTGAGTTAAGTGTCATTTATTCAGTGATGTCACATGAAAAAATATAATACAATATTTACAAAAATGTGAGGGGTGTACTCACTTTTGTGAGATACTGTATGTAAAAAGACAAACCTCAAAAATAAAGCAAAAATAGTCCTTCAAACTGGGACTTCTCCTAATGCAATATTCTTCCTTATGTGCATCCCATTTCAGTGTTGTTATACAAATCACTCGTGTTCCCCCACCATCAGATGTGTTCTCACCTGATAGCGTGGGACCTCACAACAAAGTTAGGTCTAAAATCACTTTTAATTCTTCTAGGACTTATAGATGTATCTCCCAGGCCCTCCTTCTTCCTCCATAGTGCCTCTGTATAGGTTCCCTCACAGTATGTCAGTGCCAGCCATAGTCATAATAGCAAGGGAAAGAATAGCCACAATAGTGCTTATAACGTTTTAAAATAAAATCAGCTTTAAATAAACTCCATACATGTTACACTCACATTTGCTAGGTGCTTGCAGCGCACCATACTATTCCCGCAATGTTAAAATTATGCCTGTGTGTCCTTGACACTGAAACACAATACTAGCTCAGCCGTGTATATCGATGTGCTCTTTTTCAAGGTTCCCAGCATCATGACCTCAGTATGCTCCTCCCCTATGCGTTATGCCACAGGGTCATATGGCTTCCTCAGGAAAATCTCCATATATATATATATATATATATATATATATATATATATTACCCTATACCCACAGTTAATCCAGAGGACGCCAATAAAAACAATAGAGCATTATCCAAATCACTCCTGTAGGGGAAAAACGTCCTTCCTGATCTGCTATAAAGCAATCAAATACTCCCTGGATCAGCTACCCCTGTCATTATTACATCTAAATATTATAGCCAGACCTATTCCTAATTTTTAAGGGCAGCTTAGTGACTAGATTGGTACCAGCTGATTGACAAAAAGCCAATGTGGTACCAAAATTTTAAAAAGAGCTGAGATATATATACAGGTACCTGAAAATTACAAACCAGTCAGTCTAACATCAATAGTATGTAAACTATTGGAGGGGATGATAACAGACTATATCCAAGAATTTGCTATAGAAAACAATATCAATAGAAGTAAACAGCATGGTACCTCAAGGTTCTGTCCTGGAACCAATTTGTTTAATTTATTCAAAAATGATATTGTGGTTGGTCTAAATAGTTCACTTTCAGTATTTGCTGATGATATAAAGATAAGCAGGACAATAACTTACATATGTTACATTTGTAATCAGGGAATAGAGCCGAGATGGAGAACATGACATAATCAAATAACTACGGTAGTAGCGTGCCAAAACCGTCACTCGGGCAGGCCTGTAAAATAAAGAGGGCAAAAAGAGAGTGTGCAAGTAAGCTTTAATACAAGTGCATCGTATACAAAGGAAAGAGACACAAAACCGAAAGTCAATTGGCTAAAACTTGGAAGGCCTGTCTTAGCTCGCCTTCAGGTTGGAGTATGTAACTGTAGTAGGCGGAAGATTCTACCGCCCTGGCCTCTTAATCATATGTATGGGTATGCTATGGCTGGAGGCTGCCGTGGCTGCCCCTGTGTGAAACAAAAGACCAGAGAAAACAGCAGGATCGCACCCCAACCTACTCAGCAGGGTGCTCAAGTACTTGATGATACCTGGGCGCGGTGAGAGGCCTGCCGTGGAGGCTCAGCAGGGGAGCATTACTGACCTGACCTGCCCCACCCGGAAAAAAAAATGGCCCAGCAACTGGACTGGGCACCATCTGTTGTAAGAAGGAATACAGTGGTATGTTGACTGGTGGCCCCAATTGATTGGTTTCGGACTGCCGAAGTGTTAGGACAAAATGATCGTCCCCTTACCTAGGTCTGCCCTCCTTAACATGTTGCCGGGCGAGTTCCCCGCGGTGAACTCGTTAGGCCGCAGGAACCCGTAGAAGGCCAGGTACATGGCTGTCTTGATGGCATCGTTGGTCCCTGCCTCAAACGGCTTAGTGTCCGACACGTTCCAGACAAAGGCCGGAAACCTGCTGCCGTCGATTTGTTGATGAAACGTGGGCATGTGTCCTTCCAACCGAAGAATGCCTTTTAGAATGTTCTTGATGGGACTTGAGGCCATGAAAGTACCGCGACTGGGGTATGTATTGATGATGTGCAACTGAACTCCGGAGAGGTAGAGTTTAATTGCACTGTGCGCAAGTTTCAAGTTTAAATGGCAAATGGAAGAAAACGCCACGATGGTGTCCAAAGACAACGGCTCCAAAATATTGAACTCCATGATGAACCTGATGAAGATGGTCAGAGCTCATGCGTGAGAGCGTCTGGTGTGGGGTGACAGTGCTGACTGGCTAGCATGTTCCCGTGGGCCATGAGAACAGTTAAACCAGGATGAGTACCTGGAACGGCGGTGGTACACCCTGGATTTCCTCTCCCGTGGGATGAGCCTGGAAGAAGACATGTAAATTGGAGAACGAGAAAGGGCATCAGCTTCTGTTTTAAGAATGCCTGGCACAAGCTCATATACCAAGTGGAAGTTCAATTTGGCGGCCAGCCGAGTGAGCCTTCTGACTAACTCATGATGGTGAGGGAAGAGGACCGCCTCCCGTTGATGATGACACCTGCTGCCACGTTGTCGGTGAAGCACCTTACGGTTTTGCCCACCCAAAGGTGCCCCCCATGCCCATGCAGTGGCCACTATGGGGTGATCTCGAAAAGGGGCCCGAGGTGGAGTTAAAAGATGGCAGGTTTAAAGTTTCTGGCAGCCAACTATCCCTGAGCCACCTGTTGCCCAAAATGGCTGCGAACCGGGCAAGGCCCACCACATCAGTCCATAACACTGGAGAGCTGTCTGTGAACAGCGGAATAAACATGTGCATGCCATTCCAGTGGGCCAGGAACTCCCCCCCATGGACAAGTCCGCCCTGGCCTGACCGTCCAGTGAGATAACGCAGACCTCGTGCGGAAGACCCGGGAGCAGACTGAGGAGTTGGGACGCAAAAAACACAGTCTTGGGGAATGAACCTCATGGCGAAGTTCAGAGAACCTGGAGAGACTGCAGAACCCACCGTGTCATGGGACCTCTGTGGAGGAAAGACTCAACGTCAGCCCTGATTCTCTGAACCTTGTCTGTGGGAAGGCTAGCCTGCATGGTGACTGAACCAGGAAAAATGCCTAACGAGGTCAGCTTGGTGGTGGGGCCTATGGTCTTGGCTGGAGCCACCGGGACTGCTAAGGTGGTGAAAAGTTTAAAACAGTCTTGGTTAACTGAGTGGTGCAGAAGTGCGACGGTCAGGAAATAATCCAGGTAACAAATTACCACTGGACAGCAGCTGACGTTTAAAAGGAGTCAGCACAGTGTTTCTGTGAACATGTCAAACTCCGGGATGGACAATTCCTTGTTCAACCTGGGCTCTTTGGCCTTGAGCACCACGAAAAGGTTGCCGTGGTTATAGCTCTTACTTTCTATGACATCCTGGGATGCTAACAACAGGGTCATGAGGTTAGCATCCACGCCCTTCAGGATGCCTACCTTGGCGCTGGGAGGGACCATGTGAGCTGGCAGGATGATGCGTGCAATAGAGGCAGGGGAGGTAGAAGTACCTGTGGCGACTCTGTGAGACCGTTAGGGTGGCAACCTGGGAGGGTGGGAAACCCGGGGATGACAAGGGGGCGGAAGCCGGGGTTTATAATTTCACCAGCCTTGATTCAGGCTATTGAAGGAGGACACGATGGATGCCATTATGGCCTGGATCCTGGCTAAGGTTTTGTGCACATTGTCCTGCGAGCCGGACAACGACTGTGGAACTGTATTGGCTGTCAAAATCCTGAAAAGTTCAGCCTTTCTGGCGGTGGCCGAAAATGGAATTCATCTCCATCTCAATTTGGCGGTGTTCCTTGGGATAGTCCGTGAGCACAACAGGCCAGGGCTTGTCAAGCCTTGGCTTCCTTCGTGGTGTAGACCGAAACCGGAGTAGGAGGCCTGACAAGCGTACTAGGTAGGGAGATGCTATCTCCTAAGTCTGACGCGTGGGACATCCTGGAAAACAAGAGGTAAAGGTCACGGAACATAAGCGGATGAACACTTTAGACTGGCGTGTCCCCCCCCCCCCCCCACAAGGTTTTCCCGAGAGGAGACCAGTTCGAGCGGGACGTGAGGCCCTAACTAACCCAGCGGCAGGTAGAGGCGCGGTCTATGAGTTGGCCCTGTGCTGTGCCAAGTAATGAAATGGCGGGGTGTAGGCCTCTGGAAGGTGACGCCCTCTCTGCGGTAGTAAGGTAACTGAGACACTAGCTATGATTTGGGCCGATGTGCGAAAACCTCCACGTGAGGATGGGTGTTGGTCTCGGGCTAGCTGTAATTGACCTACCTAACTAACCCCCCCCAACCCAGGTAACCATGGAAGAGTATGACCAAGTGCGACAGCAAACCTGCGATAACCTTTGAGGGGTCTGAAAAGGCTGTGACTGGGAATTAAAGGAATGTGGTTCGTGTAAGGAAAAATCAGTTAATGAGACACATCAACACAAAGACAAAAATTGGCCATATTAAAACACATGTAAAGCAACAAACGGTTAATTTCCACTGACCTGCAACCAGAGGCAGGTAGGTAGACGAGAGTAGGCTAGTGCAGCCGGGTAGATGAGGAGAAATGACCTCAGGGCCAAGCCTTAAGACAATCTGTATTTAAAAAGTCCTCCGTCCCCGAAAGTGACCTGGGAGAACGAGGACGTTTGTGAGGAAAAAACTAAATGGGGGGGCTGCCGTCACTTGTGACAACATGACCCCACGGCACATGAATATGTGTGCTTAGGAAAGCTTCCAGAGGAAACTGAAAAGCTGGGTCAGGTCAAAGTGAGGATTAGCATAGCCAAAGGATAGTGGCCGTGCAGTGGGAGGATGTGAGGGCGTGCCAAACTAACTGGTGCTGTGTTTGGATTGCACTGAAAGGCTGCATGAAAAGATTTATGTATTTTTTTTATTTCTTTTTTCCCGGAAATGTTTGTAAAAGACAAAAGGCTTGAGAAATATGCAGACCTTCCGGATGCCTATACACCGCCCCCCCCCCCCTCCCCGGTCAGAGAGATGCAGCATGATTTAAAACAGTCCTGATATGACAACATTCTCCTGAATGAAAGAGCCAGGAAGCAGCTTCTGACGGGTGATGCAGACTCTGAAAAATGGCTTTACCCTCCCCTGTCTGTCTGCGTCAAGCCCCCATTAGCTTGTGGCTGACTGACGGATGGCCGAGCGGTATGTGTGCAGGGACCCAGGGCTCAAAGCTCGGGGATGACGTCATCCCCCTGGTGCCACCTACCCCACGAGGAAGGTCGTGGACTGCCTCTTGCAAGCGCAATGTATGTGGGCACGAACGGGAGGAGAAAGGAGGATGCAACAGGGGAGGATGGCGGGCGGCTGGCGGTGGGAGGATGAAGGGGGAGACCGAGCCAGAGCCTCCCCCCCCCTGTACTTGCAGATGCCTGGTGCCTGCTGGTCGACCCGGAAGCTTTCTCCTGGTTCTCTACTGCGAGAGAGCAGGGTACTGCAGGTCCTGACAATGGGTGTGACAGGAACAATCATAACGAGTCCTGCGGCAGCCCAGAAGAGGCGGGGGGCCCGACCTTAAATAGGCAGCTTCTCCCCTCCCACAACTCCAGGACCCTTGATAAAGTAACCTGATTGGTTACGCAACTCGTCGGGACGCTGTGGTGACGTCACTTCCTGGTCTACGGTCGAGACCGGAAGTCGGTGAGATAATACAGGAACCGCATCGGCGGCTGCATTTTTACTACTGGCATCCATTGATCTATCTAAATGTGAGTTTAACATTTATATTTTACTTGGAAATAAATCGTATTGGAACATACTGCGCTATGAGACCCTTTTTATATCTTTCCCTTGAATTATCGAGTGTCTGAGCTATATACCTATAAGATTTACAGACCAGCTTGTAGGAGCAGGACCCTGGCTCCCATATCACTTGTGGAGACCCCATTTCTTCCTGGGAAACGGCTCTTTAGGTCTGCAGGTTGACGCAAGACACCTGACACGCGTATATGAAAGACAAGTGAGGTGAGCGGCCATTGCACTTTTTTTGAGGATATCTTGCTCACTCACTGTGGTACTGGGATCACTAATAATCGCTGGCTGTAATTTTTATGAACTTTTATCCTTAATGTTTGGAAGATTATTGGACCTTTTCCACTTATTTATGGATCACACTTTTTTTACTCATCCACTTCACCTTTTGTATCAGGTTTTGTCATTATTGTGGAAATGTTTTTCATTATAAAGTGATTTTTATTGTCTGTTCACAGGGGTTCACCTATTATAGGGTATTGTGCACCCTGATATTTTGGTTTTATTAACCGCTTCCACTTATTGTTTTGGATCACAGCGATTGTGAATTTACACCACTACTTTCACAGCACTTCTTTAGCTCGCCCTTTATAGGGCATATTTCTTCATTTCTCTTTAATTTATTTGATTTCGGAGCTTGTGAACCGTTCCTCTACTCATAGAAGCTGGGCAACCCGCTCCTTTTTATCTTCGCAAGGTTTTGTACCTTTTTGCACATTGCTCACAGCCACCAGCAACTTATGTTTCTTATGGTATTTTAACTGAATTTTTACATCAATTGCTTCAGTCCGAGCTTTTGACGAGTTCTAGGTCCATAGAACTTGTACAATCAGCTCATTATCTGCACATATATTTATTTCTACTATTTCACATCACTTTTGAACATTTTAGTTCACTGCACAATATCTGCACGTATTCAGCACTTTGGCACTTTCAAATCAATTTGTATACCAGATATATTATATTTTCTTACTATATTGCACTTTTAAGTATTTATTCTTCTTACTATACACAGTAACTTATGGTTCACCGTTTTTAAGAGGTTTTAGCGCTGGTTATTTATATACATATTATTCTGATCGTATGTGGTGACACTACAGAACTAGCTGCAGGACCTCTGGTGCTCCATTTATTTATCTTTGCATTCCCGACATTTCTTTTCTTGTTTGGTAGCGCATAGATTTTACCCTTTATTCTTTGGACTCTGAAAAATGGCTTTACCCTCCCCTGTCTGTCTGCGTCAAGCCCCGATTAGCTTGTGGCTGACTGACGGATGGCCGAGCGGTATGTGTGCAGGGACCCAGGGCTCAAAGCTCGGGGATGACGTCATCCCCCTGGTGCCACCTACCCCATGAGGAAGGTCGCGGACTGCCTCTTGCAAGCGCAATGTATGTGGGCACGAACGGGAGGAGAAAGGAGGATGCAACAGGGGAGGATGGCGGGCGGCTGGCGGTGGGAGGATGAAGGGGGAGACCGAGCCAGAGCCTCCCCCCCCTGTACTTGCAGATGCCTGGTGCCTGCTGGTCGACCCGGAAGCGTTCTCCTGGTTCTCTACTGCGAGAGAGCAGGGTACTGCAGGTCCTGACAATGGGTGTGACAGGAACAATCATAACGAGTCCTGCGGCCGCCCAGAAGAGGCGGGGGGCCCGACCTTAAATAGGCAGCTCCTCCCCTCCCACAACTCCAGGCTCCGCCTTCCCATATATTACAATGCATATTTACTTACAATAACACAGCAGGATACAGAAACTTTACTAGAAGATCTCAATAAAATAAAGGGGTGGACAACTACATGGCAAATGAAGTTTAATGTTGAAAAATGTAAAGTAATGCACTTAGGGGCTAAAAATATGAATGCCAGTTACTCGCTAGGGGGAGAATAATTGTATATTTGGCGAATTATTTCGTTTGTGTTTTTTTAATGGTTGGACTTGATGATGAATCCAGAATGGAAAAAGATCTGGGGGTCCTTGTTGATCAAAGATTCCGCAATGGCATGCAATGTCAAGCTGCAGCAAGCAAAGCTAGAAGACTATTGGCGTGCATTAAAGGGGTATTCACTCAAAAGAAAAGACTATAGTTTTACCACTTTAGAAAACTCTGGTCGGGTAACTTCTTATGTGTGCCAGTTCTGGTCATCAGTCCTCAGGAAGGATGTGCTGGAACTGGAGAGACAAAGGGCAACAAAGCTAACTCGAGGACAGGGGCGGACTGACCATTCTGGCATTGCCCGAGGGCCCGGGGGCCAGGGGGGGGGGGGCCCGGCAGGGCCGTCTTTCTGCATGGACACACTGGCAATTTGCCCGGGGGCCCCACGCAGGGTGACAATATCCCTGATCTGATCTCCCAGGACGCCGCAGCAGCAGCTTTACTGTGCACGGGACTGGTTGCTAGAATGGCCAGCCGACTGGCGTCTAGCAACCAGTGACGTCCCGAGAACAAAAACGGAGAGGACCCAGGATGCAGAGCAGAGGAGGATCCTCCTTGTCCTCCTCTCCACGTATATGTCTGGAATGTGTGGAATGTCATCCACATCCTCCCTTCATCTACAGTATGCGGCTGAGAAACTGTCAGCATGTTAAGATATATGACATTTTGTTTATATGCCCTTATACAGCTTATCCATTGTTCTACAGTGATATGAATATGTTGTCTGTTTGTTAACCAGGAAGTGTTTAAATAAAGTTGCACTCGCTAAAAAAAAAAAAAAAAAGACAGAAAAAAGAGGCAGCAGAAACTGCAGTGTGTGTTCCTGAGAAAACTAAAGCATGGTGCCTGTGTGAGTCTGTCCTCCATCAAAGATCTGCTATAATCCGGTTATCCTATCTCTTAAGTAAAAAATGGCAACAGGTTATGGGCCCAGGAGAGAGGGAACAAGCCGATGGAACAGGCTGCTTTTCGATGGAGATGAGAAAAATTATGAGCTGTGGGAGACAAAATTCCTAGGCCATCTGCGCTTGATGAATCTTAAAGAAACAATCCTGCAGGAACCACCAGACGGAACAGACCCTGTACAAGACAGGAATAAGAATGAGGAAGCTTATGCTGAGTTAATACAATTCCTGGATGATAAAAGTCTATCTCTTATAATGAGAGAAGCAACTGATAATGGAAGAAAAGCGCTGAAAATCCTGAGAGATCATTATGCTGGCCAAGGTAAGCCACGTATCATAAATTTATACACAGAACTAACATCTCTTCAGAAGTCTGAATGTGAAAGTGTCACAGGCTATATCATACGCACAGAAACAGCGATTACAGCACTTAGAAATGCAGGAGAGACCCTCAGTGATGGACTATTAGTGGCTATGATTCTTAAAGGCCTGCCTGAATCATTCAAACCATTTGCAATCCACATAACACAAGGTAAAGAAGATATGACGTTTACTGACTTTAAAACCCAGTTAAGGATTTTTGAGGACACTGAAAAATATCACAGCAGCACAAGCACTGATAATGTAATGAAAATCAGTACCCCTGTTGTACCAACAAGGGAGAAAGACATCATTGTCTGCTACAGTTGTCATCAGAAAGGTCACAAAGCTAATGCATGTCTATACAGAATGAATAAGAGGAAGACAAAGTGGTGTAATTATTGCAAGAGCTCCACTCACAGTGAGACATTGTGCAGACGAAAGGCACGAGACAATGTAAAGCAGGTAGTGGATGATACAGAACAAACAATTGCTTTTAAAATAAGCGAAGACCAGTTAAACAATCCCAAAACAAAAAGCCTGATGGTAGATACAGGAGCAACATCGCATATTATCACAGACCTCAAGAAATTTAAAAGATTTGACACCTCGTTTAAGCCAGAGAAACATTACATGGAGTTGGCAGATGGGAAAAGAACTTCCGGTGTAGCACTCAAGAGAGGCGACGCTGAGGTATACCTAATGGACAGTAAGGGAAGACAAAGGAGGACATTGCTACAGAACGCATTGTTTATCCCCACATATCCACAAGACATTTTCTCTGTTGAAGCAGCAACAAGAAATGGGGCGTCTGTTGAATTCAGACAAGATGACAGTATTCTGATCCATAAGAATGGTACAAAATTTGTTATAAAGAAATACAACAGGCTTTACTATTTGAACACCTATAAGGAATGCGATGACAGTTGTTACGGTTGTTATGATATTCAGACATGGCATGAAATCCTAGGTCATTGTAATTACGATGATATCTTGAAACTACAGAATCTAGTAGATGGAATGAAGATCCAAGGTAAGGTTAATAAGTCCAACCTGAATTGTGAGATTTGTATCCAAGGGAAATTTGCTCAGAGTAGAAACAGGGAGCCTGACACCCGTGCAAAATACCCACTTGAACTAGTACACACAGATTTAACAGGTCCTATAGAGCCAGTTGCAAAGGACGGATTAAATTACATCATAGGATTCACTGATGATTATTCTGGTGCAGTGTTTGTATACTTTCTGAAAAACAAGAGTGACACAGTTCTAGCCACAGAGAAGTTTATCGCTGATACTGCCCCCTATGGGATCATCAAGAGAATGAGGTCAGACAATGGTACCGAATTCACATCGAATGACTTCCAGTCACTACTCATAAAGAAGAGCATAAGACATGAGACTTCAGCACCTTATTCACCACATCAAAATGGAACAGCTGAAAGAAACTGGAGAACACTGATAGAGATGGCAAGATGTATGCTAATAGAGAGCAAAGTACCAAAAGAGTTATGGACATATGCAGTGATGACAGCAGCTATGATTCGAAATAGATGTTTTAACAATCGTTTGAAGCAAACGCCATACAACATACTGACAGGGAAGAAACCAGACTTATCAAAAATGAAGATTTTTGGGTCAGAATGTTTTGCATACAAACACGATAAGAAAAAGCTGGATCCAAAATGCACAAAAGGAATTTTTGTAGGATATAACAAAAATAGTCCCTCTTACCTAGTGTATTACCCTGAAACTGGCAAAGTCTTCAAGCACAGACTAGTAAAATTCATTGAAAAGGATGTAATCGAGAAACAAACTCAGACTGAGCTGTTGGACAATAATGATGATTTCTATGAGGAAAGGAGTGTAATTCCTGTATCAGGTCCAATGACTAATGAGACCCCAGATTCTTTAGAGAAGATTGTAGAGGACAAAGATGAAGACCATGGTACAAGATACCCTACAAGAAATAGAAAAACTCCTCAGTATTTAAATGACTATGTACTAGAATCTGTTGGTGATGATCAGGTACTAATGAACATAGATTACTGCTATAGAGCACATGATGTACCTCAGACCTTCAGAGAAGCTATGGAAACACCCCAGTCACAAAGTTGGTTAAATGCAATGAAAGATGAGATGGAGTCACTAAAGGAGAATGATACCTTCAAATTGACCACATTACCAGAAGGCAAACATTCAGTGGGGGGTAGATGGGTGTATGCAATAAAAAGCAATGCAGATGGAACTGAAACGTACAAAGCCAGATTTGTGGCAAAAGGCTATAATCAAGTAAAGGGAACCGACTACATGGAAACTTTTTCTCCAACTGCGAATTTTACTTCATTACGCATTTTGATGCAAATGGCAGCACAATATGATTTAATCTTGCATCAAATGGATGTGAAGACAGCTTACTTACATGCCCCAATTGATTGTGATATATATATAGACCAACCAGAAGGTTTTGAGATCAAAGATGACACAAATAAAAAGCTAGTTCTCAAACTAAAAAAGTCCCTGTATGGTCTTAAGCAATCGGGAAGAAACTGGAACAAGATGCTACATGATTATTTATGTTCAAATGCATTTATACAAAATTCTGTAGACCATTGTGTTTATGTCAAACAGAACAGAGATGAACAAGCAATATTACTAATATGGGTGGATGATCTCATCATTGCTGCAAGCAATGAAAAACTACTCAATGATGTGAAGTCAACACTTGCGACAAAATTCAAAATGAAGGATCTTGGAAAACTGAACTATTTTTTGGGCATTGATTTTAGACAGACTAGTGAAACGGTGAAGATGAATCAGAAGAGATACATTTTGAAAATGATAGAAAGATTTGGTATGTCAGATTGTAAACCGAGATCTACCCCTTGTGAACAAAAATTAGATTTCGACGACAAAAGTGAACTTGTAGATGTAAAAAAGCTATCGGGAGATAGTAGGCAGTTTGATTTATGTGGCTACGTGTACAAGACCCGATTTGAGTTGGACTATAAGCAAACTGTCACAACACTTTTCACAACCAAGTGTACAACACATGATCACGGCCAAACACGTACTGAGATATTTGAAAGGAACTGTCAATTTTGAACTATGCTACAGAAAATGTAAAGAGAAGTTAAAACTAGAGGCGTATAGTGATGCCAGTTGGGCCTCAGACCAGATTGATAGGAGAAGCACAACAGGATATTGTTTTAGCCTGACTGAAAATGGACCTCTGATTTCTTGGAAATCAAAGAAACAACCAACAATTGCACTATCTTCATGTGAAGCTGAATATATAGCATTAGCTGCAACCACACAGGAGAGTCTATATCTTGCACAACTGCTGAGAGAATTGGACAGTGAATATCAGTTTGAGCCAGTGAAGATTTTTGAAGACAATCAGAGTGCGATAGCTCTCGCAAAGAACCCAGTTTACCATCAAAGATGCAAACATATTGACATTAAATTCCATTTCCTTAGGTCTATTCTGAGTGAAGGCAAGATAGATCTTGAGTATTGTTCTACGGATAAAATGGTAGCTGATGTTATGACTAAACCAATAACAAAGTTTAAGCTTGATAGGTTTGTGAGTTATATTTTTGGAGTATAGAGAGTAAAATGATGTAACTGTACTAAACTATTTTTCATAAGCAGTATAAGAGCAAGTGGGGGTGTTAAGATATATGACATTTTGTTTATATGCCCTTATACAGCTTATCCATTGATCTACAGTGATATGAATATGTTGTCTGTTTGTTAACCAGGAAGTGTTTAAATAAAGTTGCACTCACTAAAAAAAAAAAAAAAAAGACAGAAAAAAGAGGCAGCAGAAACTGCAGTGTGTGTTCCTGAGAAAACTAAAGCATGGTGCCTGTGTGAGTCTGTCCTCCATCAAAGATCTGCTATAATCCGGTTATCCTATCTCTTAAGTAAAAAATGGCAACACAGCAGAAGACTTCAGAGCAGGACCGAGCAGAGGCAAACTGCTGCTTGAGGTGATCTCTCTTAAGGCCCGTACACACGTACCGATCGTCGGCATACAAACGTCGGTGGACGAAGGATCTGCCGATTGTACGCGTGTTAGTATGGTGCCTCCGACAGATGTCTGCGCACAATCCGCGGACAAAAGTCTTTCTTGCAAACATGAAAATATTTGTATGCCGACACCAGAACGGACGATTGTTCGCCTGTCAGTACACAATTCTGCCGACACACAGCTACAAATCCCAACACGCATGATCAAACCAAATGAGTTCCCGGAAGAATTTTCTCTAGTAAACTCAACATTTTATTCAGAAAGAACTTTCGGCTCGCGGAAGTCCAAGAAATAGGTGAAATGCGGAGCACATGCTCATCTTGATAAATGTGAGAAGAAGGAAGATGCTGCTCATAATGCCATACTTTTCTAATAAAAAGGCATGTGTTCTGTTATGATGAAGATAATGTTTGTCTATTCTATCTGTTCTATCAAATTTTAGAATTAAATAATTTGAACTCTTCACCATTATTTTTGTATTTTCACACCAAAGATCTAACTATTGATATGACCCTTTATTCTTGTATGAATTAATGTCTAAAACATATTTTTCAGGTTATGCACAATATTAAACATGTTAACAAATTCAGATAGGCCATTTTTTATTTTCAATTTTCTTTATTTTTTGGATCTCAGCAAAAAAAAAACAAAGCAAACATCAATACTTTCCGTATAACTAAACATAAAAAAGGTCCATTTGGACAAAATTAAACTAGAAACTGGCAAACAGGGGTAAAATAAATAATAGGGGGTTACAAAAATTAAAGTTGCTGGTAACTGAAATCAGGTTGCCATGAGGGCAGGTTTGGATCCTGCTGGCCATATTGCCACTGGCCATGTGGCATTTGGCGAGGTGGTGGGTGTTGTGGAGGTGGAGGTGGAGGTGGAGGGCACGGGTGCTCCTGGCATGCATGGCTGTGCTCATTAAGTATGCCGTTTTCAGCCTTTTGCAGCACATCAAGAATAATTTTTCTGGCATACTGACACTGCCTGAGGTCCACCTTATCTAAAATTTTTGCCGTCATGTTGCCGAAGGACTCATTGGCCTCCGGTTTCCGACGTAGGGCTATGGTGGCCTCCTGGATAAACTCGTCGGTGATGTCATCCACGTGCTTCCTCTTTTGCCTCCGTTTGGCAGGAGGAGGTGGTGGTGGAAAGAGTTCCACAGGCTCCTCAGGCTCCGCAGGCTCCCCAGGCTCCTGGCTGCAACCTGGCTCCTCCTCAGTGACACTTCCCTGTTGATGAAATGAACAATTGATTAGAATGTTATAGTGTATATAAAAATGCATGTTTGTTATATTATTGTGAACAAATAGCAGACTTTACATACAGTGGCATATCTAGGGTCTCCAGTGCCCTTGTTGAGGAGCTGTATTTGGCAACAACCCCCCCCCCCCCAAGATCAATGTAAAACTGTAACCCACCCCCCCAAAAAAAAATTAAAGGGCATTAAAAGTTTCTAATTTGCCCCTTGTTTGCCCAGTGTAGAGCTCTCTAGTGGGCAATCATTGTCTCAGGTGTGAAAAAGAAAGAGAGGGTTGAGAGCTAGAGAGAGGGAGAGAAAGAGGGGGTGTGAGAGAGAGAGGAGGGGGTTGCAGAGAGAGAGGGGCCTGAACTTGCAGAGGACTTGATGTAGGGCATTGAGGGTGAAGCAGTGCAGGGAAACAGGAATAAGGAAGCCACCTGCCTTGCTGACCCAGAGTGAGAGACCAGAGACATGGAAGCAAGGATGGATGGATCATTTGCAGGAGCTGTTAGTTTTGTATTAAAAAAGGTTGAGCCAGAGGAATGCTGAGGCTACAGCAGTGTTTGTTAGGACCAGAGGTGTGCTGGGGATGCAGCAGTGTTTGTAAGACCAGAGGTGTGCTGGGGATGCAGTGAGAGGCAGTCTCAGTCTCCTGGTCTTTTGGCTCAGCTGCTCTCAATGTTTTACACCTGCATGAAGCAGCTCTCAATGTTTTACACCTGCATGAATCCGCCTGCAAACTGGGGGTTCTGGGGTGTGCAGGCTGAGTGGATTGTTAAAATAAACAATAAAACAATGCCAATGTTTTTGTGACCCACCCCCCTTGGCCTGCGCCCCTGGCGGTTGCCTGTCATGCCAACCCCTTGCTATGCCCGTTTACATAAAGGGTCAATTATGGTTTAGCTTATAATTTTGTTACATGATTACATTTTAGCAGACAATATATTGTGAAATGCCATACCTGAGTAAAACTCTCCTCCAGGAAATCCTCATCCTGGCTTGGATCTACCGACACTGAGCCCTCTGCCGAAGTAGAAGGCAGTGTAGAAATTGACGGCCTGGATTCCATGGTGTCTGCCAGGAACCGCATGTTATCAAAGTACCACAGCCGTGGTACATATACATTCCGTGCCCCTGCTCCAGACTGGGTGGAATCTTCTATTTTTTTTAACTCCCGCCTGTAGGCAGTGCGAATACTGTTTATTTTTTTGCGGATATAATTAAAATTTGCCCCAGGACAGACGGGCTTGTAGAAGGCCACCAAATGTTCCATGGCCTGTTTTCTGAGTTTTCTATTTTTATAATCTGCGGACTTGACTTGCCACAAACAGGGCAGTTGCCTGAACTCATCAATAAAACTTATTAAAAAGTTGTGGGTGGTGAAATTGTCCACCATATTGCAGGACAGTATATGCCTGCAAGACACAAAACAACACAAAACATATTAAAAGAGCATGTATTTTGGCACATAATAAAGATATTCCTAATAAAAGCTGTATAGGGCCCAAAACACACACTTTCTATTAAAAGAGTCGTACCTTTGTTTGTGGGGAAAAGTCGTGATTCGCCGCTCGATCGTGCTCCAACTCTCGATATGTCCGCTAGCGAATCGTCGGCCGAACGATCTGGCGTCCTTTAAATACAGCGCAGGCGTCAACTCCTCCTCCAGTGGCGGGCTTGTGCAGGGGTGTGTACGTGCCGAAGATCAGGCCTACATGCGACACTCACACCTGAGGCAGTGGAATAATCATTGTTTAATTAGGAACCATGTCTCAACAATCTGGGAGCTCAATTAGTGGGGGCCGAAGTGATTGGGCCACCCGAAAATCAAGGGCTACACCCATGTCAAAGCCAGAAATGGTGGAGATGGTCTCCATTTTAGAAAAAATGGATTACGATGGAAAGTTGGCAAATTACGATCGGCCCAATGCCAGGAAAGATGGCATCATGGACAAGGTGGTGGCCTGTTTGGTCAAAAAATTCGGTGTCGAGCGATCGAAAGATCAGATTCGGAAACGGTGGTCTGACCTCAAACACCGTGAGCAGGATCAGCTTTCCCAAATCCATCGGATTTTGAAAAAAAGTAAGTTTTATTTTTTCTTTATTTTTTTAATCATGCAATATGTTTTTTATAATTTTGTGTATGTTGTATTAACATGTCTAGATTATAATGTCTATGTAAAAAGTTAGATTACTCATTTTAGTTGTCATGTCGTGATTTGATCGATCTATTGTTGATGTTTTAGTATATGACATTAAAAGTCAGGAAGCCATAGTTAAAAATATATGTATTGTGTTGCAACGAACGTTCTTTCCTGCACGAATCTTCTCAGCAAACATTCCTATTAATCACAGATTATTATTCAAACCTTTAAATAGGAGAAAAACGTAAACTCCGTGCCAAACTATGGGAAAGGAGGAGGAGAGGTCTGGCAGCTCCATCGGCAGTTGCCGAACAAGATGAGGACATGGGCACAGAAGGTGGCACAGATTCCACTAAAGGTAATTGGTTCCTATGCACTGTCAAACATTAATGTACCATATTTTTCGTAGATAACCATGTACATGTCTTCATATTTGTTACTAAAAGAGCTATCAAGCAGGGCACCATGTCCTAACAAATGTACCTCTTGTGACTTTTATGATATGGCCAATGTTTTGTATTATGTAGATGAAGACATTATTCCGGAAATAATCCTGGTGGAGCCAACAAGTGATGAGACACCAGAGCAACAAGAAGGTTGGTAGTCACAGATTTTTGTGTAGTGGGATCATAGAAATATGTGTATTTGCAATGATTGTTTAACCTTATATTCTTGTATTCCCTTACAAATTTACATTGCAGATGTTGCATCATGCCAGGATGTGGCATCCCCAGCCAGGTCAGAAGCCCGATCTCCTGGCAACTTGCCAAGCAGCATGGAAGCCAGTTCCGAAACTGTGGAGGAACCAGGACCAAGTGTCCAAGAGCCAATTGTGTGCCCACGTAGGTTTTTGCAGAATGATTTTTATCAGTGTTATTTTTAGCCTCCAATTTACAACACTAGTTCCCTATGGGAGCCTCTTTATTTGAATGGAAGTCGCACCGTAAGTCGGATCAGGATGCTCTGACTTGCGGGGCCACTTGCGTTGTGAAGATTTTTGAGGGGGAACTACACCAAAAAATTGAACAACCCACCGTGGGTGTCCCCCCAAGTTCACAACCAGGCCTTTTGTGTGTGGTATTGAGTTTGAGGGTATGCCCACAACAAAAAGACAGCGTGGGTTACCCCCAAAACCCCTACCAGACCCTTATACAAGCATGCAGCTTGTCAGGCCAGGAAAGAGAACGAGCAAGCGGACCAAACACCCCCTGGACCACAGCAGGACACATGCCCTCAACATGGGGGGGTTTTGTTGCTTTGGGCCAGGGGGCCTCTGCACCGCACACCCAAAAGCACCTTACTCCCATGTAGAGGAGGACAAGAGCCTCATCCCCACAACCCTGTCTGGTGGTTTTGGGGGGTCATGCGGCCAGGGGGTTCCTAGGACTTTGGAAGCAACCTTTAACAAAGGGTGGCCCCCAGATCCCAGACCCCAATCACTATGTGAATGGGTATGGGGTACATAGTACCCCTACACATTAACCACATAAATGGAAGTGTATGTGAATAACGACAGGAGACGTTTATGAAATGTTCTTAAAGATCTTCATCCGGTCTTCTCCACTCTGCTCTTTGGATCTTCTCCTCTCCAGTCTTCTGCTGTCCAATCTTCTGCTCTTATGTTGTCTGCTCTTTTGCCCTAGGCTCTTCTTCTTCCTCCTGTCCTCCTCCAATGCTGTTGCCGTGCATTCTGCCCGTCTCTGGTCTCTGCATCTTAATATATATACAGGCATACCCCACTTTTAAGTACACAATGGGACCAGAGCATGTATGTAAAACGAAAATGTACTTAAAGTGAAGCAATACCTTTTTTCATTTCTCAATGCATGTAAATACACTGGCTCCATAGGAAATCTTGTTCAGCTTGACATGGCACTGCTCCCAAACCATGTGACAAGGACACCAAGCTTGGGGAGCATGTTAAGGGGATCCAGGACTATGACATAGTAGATTACCAGGCTAGCTGGCCAGCCACAGACAGTCCTGGGTCCCCTCTTAATGCTCCCTAAGTTTGGTATCCCTGTCACTTATGGTTTGGGAGCAGTGCCATGTCAAGCTGACCAAGATTTCCTATAGACGCCAATGTTAAAAACTGGGAGTAGTGTCATGCCAAGCTGAACAAGCTGTGTCCTTACTCGCGAGTGTACTTAAAGTGAGTGTACTTAAAGCGGGGTATGCCTGTACATTACAACCATGCCCTCACAATGACGTCATCATGCGTTCACACCCCTAATGAATATATAGTAAGCTCAGGAGACCGGCAGAATCATCAGCAACAGCATCGGAGGAGGACAGGAGGAAGAAGAAGAGCCTAGGGCAAAAGAGCATAAGAACAGGGTAGGTATTAACTCGAGAGGAATTTAAGATTACCTGGACACCAAATGTTTCTCTATTATTATGACCTCATGTAGGTGATTCACATTGACTCATTTTTTTTTAATTTTTACAGACCATGTTTTACATAGTTGCACATTAGCCAAATTGACCCGTGAGGCTCTCCAATGCTGCGCAGACCTGGAACAAATAAAGGAGACTGCAACGGCATTACAAATCAAAATGCGCAATTTTGTGGACATGATTGGCAAATTTTAAGCCACAATTTTACTAGGTTTTTAATGTTTGTATTGGGATGTTCCTGATGTTACAAATTTTTTATAATGTTTTAGGGCATTTTAATTACACTCAGATGTTAAAGAGTGTACCCAAGTTTGGGAAAAGCACTTTACAACACCCTAACCCTAACCCTAACCCTAACCCTAACCCTGTGAATGTTTGATACTAAAACGTTTTTACATTCAACAATGTGTGTTCAATTCTTTATTAGACTTTCGTTGGGGGGTCGAGGTCTAAAGCTGTGTAAAGAAGCACTAAATGTATGATGGCTGTCCTATTCCCATATTTACATGTTAATGAAAGCATTTTGGACACTGCCATATGCGAGTTGCTGGAGGTGTCAATGAAATGTTAAAGATACCCCCAGTTTTAACGCATATCACAGTGCGATCTGACATTTCACACAGGATCGGATCACACAAGTTTGAACGATTGTGCGATCCTATCCTGATGCGGCTGAATAAATGCATCATGTGCGACTTTTGTGCGAGTGCAGTGCGAATTGAGCCATACAAACTGTATAGCTGATTTTCGCATGAACATCTGATCGCATGTAATAAAGGAGCAGTGCGCTACGATATTACATGCCATCAGATGTGCAGTGTGAATTGAGACATACACTTTGTATGGCTACATTCGCACTGAACACGCATACAAGTCGCACATGACCCTTTATTTCTGATGTATCTGGATTGGATCGCACAGTGCTTAACACTTGTGGAATACAATCCTGTGCAAAAAGTAAGTGGCGGGTCACCCTTATGCAATGCTGGAAGGCTGCAAAGTCGCAGACTTCCCGCATCGCATAAGTGTGACTCAACACTCAAGGTACTAGCAGTCCTAGGATTCAATATGGCATTGATATTGCCAGTAGCAATCAGTGTAGGGAGATCAGTGTAATCTATAGTGTATTGCTTGTTCGTTGCTCTAGTTCACTTTCCATTACCTATATATATAACACTTTGAGATGAACAATGATCAAGTTTCACATAACACTGACATATCCTAACATTGGTGGGCAGTGAGAAGGATGTCATAAATGAACACAACATAACAGGTGTAGGTACTTTGTTAATACCCTAATGTATTATATGAAATATATAGTATGGGCAACTTCTGGACAATGAACACCAATGTAAGGTGACATTAGATGAACCTTGGGTGTGACCTAGTTCTCAATGTGACAGGGTTTGTGTACATTTTGTGGGGTGCAGAAGGCCCTTGTATTTACACCACTGGCTAAAAAATAACACATGGCCATCATCACTTTGGATCAGCTGGTGAGAGACTACAGTCAAGAAACACACTGATGAATGTATTAACCCTTCCAAAGTCACACATATATAACACATGATTAACCCAAATAATTGTGTTTGGCATATGTGCCCAAATGATTATAATCCACAATACAGAATCATTGCAATTTTTGTTTAATGTGTTGAAAAATAATATATCTCTGACATTTATCTTGTGTGTCCAATCTTTAACAAGATTAATGGGTGTGTGACAGTGATTGCTGCCAGGACACAGCTCCTCTCCCCACGAAATAGTCCAGATATTCCTGGCGGATCTGACGGGCCCTGTGTGATGCCAATGCTGACCGTCCAACTTCCATTGACGTCATGGACTCCACTTGGTTAGAAGGTTGGGCCTCTCCACTTGTACCTGGCATAGCAGGGTCAGTATCCAGTTGCTGCAATACATAATTTTGTGCATTCCTGCGTAGGAAGTTGTGCAAAATGCAGCAACACAAGACCACATTATCCACTTTGTACAGTGCCAGGTTTATGGACGTCAGGAATATCCGGAACCGGTTGGCCATTATCCCGAAGGCATTCTCCACAACTCTGCGAGCTCTGGACAACCGGTAGTTGTAAATCCTTTGGTCTGGGGTGAGGTTCCTCTGAGGGTAGGGCTTCATGAGATGCTCCCCAAGCGCAAAAGCCTCATCTGCGATAAACACAAAGCTCATACCCTCAACAGTTTGCTCCCTGGATGGCAGGTTCAGAGTGCCGTTCTTTAGACGACGAGCGAACTCCGTCTGATCAATAACTCCCCCATCCGAATTGCGGCCATTTTTGCCAATATCCAAAAAAATAAACTCATAGTTTGCATTAACTATGGCTAGCATGACTATACTAAAAAAACCTTTATAATTATAATAAAATGTGCCGGAATTCGGAGGGGGGACAATGCGGACGTGCTTCCCATCAATAGCACCCCCACAATTGGGAAAATTCCACTTCTCCAGAAATTGATCAGAAATCTCCAGCCATTGCTCTGCGTTTGAAGGAAACTGTGGGGAAAAAATAAAAAAAAATAAAAAAAATAAAATTAGTGCTTGAGCACATCACATTATTAATTACACACACAGTTGTCTGTTAAATGCTTATGCAACTTGCTAAAAAAATATACAACAGGAAGGCAAAGGTTTGGATATGGGGATGTAACATCTACATACATTTCTTTTCAACCTCCTATTGTTCTTATATTGTAAAGGGCCATACACACTAGAAGATTCTCTGAAGACTTTTTCGTGCAGATTTACCTTTTCTATGTAGTGCAAGGGCCTACCAGATTGCATAGGATTTGAAAGTGTTTGTTGGACCTCATATTATTTGGTTTTGGTAAATCGGAAGGATAAATTGTTCTGACAATCTTCTAGTGTGTATGGCCCATTATACTCACCAGCTAGAGCTGAGATTTACAAACTACGGCCCTCCAGCTGTTGCAGAACTACACATCCCATGAGGCCTTGTAATTCTCTGACATTCACAGACATGACTAGGCATGATGGAAATTGAAGTTCGTGAACAACTGGTGGGCCATAGTTTGAAGACCTCTGAACTTGAGCTTTGGTATATGCTGACTTTGAGATTTAGCATGTGGGTGGGGGATGGGTAAGTAAAACTGGGCATTTATACATCAATAAGGGCTTGTGGTCAGTGAAGGTTTTAACATCATTACATAAACATACAGAATCATAGGTGGGAATGGATGGACTGATGTATTTTAGATAAATCATTAACTAGGTACTAAAACATTGGCCAAGGAATAATTGTTTGAGGGAAAGCAATAAAATTAGATAAATTCGACATACTGTTAACAGGCAATGCGTTTAGGGACACATAGGAGAGAATGGTGGGGTGGTCAGTGGGTAATTTTACAAATGGTTAAAGATAATCTACATCTTTACTACTATGTGCATGCGGACAGAGGGTAGTTTACAAATAATGGCCTGTGTCAATTGCTGTACATCCAAAAACATCATAATTCGGGTGAAACTAGTAATACATGTAATGTAATGTAAAAAATCAAACATACCTTGATATAGTCCTTCTGCAAGACCTTGATGATGGCAGAGCAGGTCTCAGGGATGATGACTCCAAGAGCTTGGGGGGAGATGCCTGTGGTGAACTTCAGATCCTGCAGGCTTCTCCCTGTTGCAAGATACCTCAACGTCGCAATTAACCTTTGCTCAGGAGTAATTGCAAGCCGCATACAAGTATCCTGCTTCAGAATATAGGGGGACACCAGGGCAAGAAGACGGTAAAAGATGGGATCCGTCATCCTCAAATAATTCCTGAAGTCATCAGGATTATTTTCCTGGAGCTCCCTCAGCAAGGACATATGAGAAAATTGATCACGGTTAAGCAACCAATTTTTCGTCCAGGAGGTCCGCTTCTTCTTCCTATTGCTCGTACGTCGTCTCAGAGCCAAAACTCCAACACTAACGACAGCAACGGACGAATTCACGGTCGCCATAATAAATTCTCGAACGATGTCTCGGAAAATAGCGAAATGTCGTCAACCAAACAAATGCTACCGAAATCAGCGCGAGATGCCCAGAAGGGTCACGGCCAAACACTCACTTCCTCTTTTGTAGCGGCGAACGTGCGTGGAACGTAGTGACGTCATTTTCTGTCGGAAGACAAATGTCCTGGGCAAGTTTTGAGCACTTTTCAACAGACAAACAACAAACACACCAGCCGCGAACATTTGTAGGACGTTCCGTCGGCCGACGATCGGTACGTGTGTACGGGGCTTTATTGTAAATGTTGTTTATCTAGTTTTTTTCCCCTCTCTCTCTCTCTCTCTCTCTCTCCCTCTCTCTCTATCCCTCTTTCTTTCTCTCTCTCACCCTCCATATCAGACAGTAAGGACATTGTAAGGGGAGAATGATCAGCGCAAATTCTTATAATCTCCAAATGTATTATATCTAATGTGTCTTCAAAAGAAGAAATGCAAGTGTTGGCAAGTGCAAACAATATGAGAAATATTACCCCGTGTGGTAATTAAATAAATATATGTAAAATTATGAATATAGTACAATCAATTATTGCCAATTCCCTGGCAATTATATGTAGTGTCAATGAAAATATAAGTATAATATGTCTTCACTAAAAGAAAAAAGGAAAAAGTGCTAGTGCATATGTGACCTTATGAAAAAAAAAATATTGTATACAGACAAATTAAATGGTGATCCGCAGTAATGAATTCTAGGAAAAATATATAAATCCTAAGAAAACAACTCCCCAATAATATGAAGTGCGAATTATACATAAATAAATATATAAAAACGTGAAAAAAAATATATTAAGCATAAGTGAATTAATAAATAAAATATTAAAAAATATTTTTAGTCCATAAAAAATTTTTTTATAAAAAAATTGTCCATAGTGAATCCTCCCAAGTGACAAGAAAAAAGTGCAAACGTGCAAAAAAGTGCCACTATCCAATAACTGCGTGTATTCAGTGTCCACACGTGGGGATCCCACCTTCCGTGCACCACTATTTCCCCTACATGGACTCACCGGAAATTAAGCTGGTGGAACCAGCAATCACATTTTCTTAATAATTTTCCAGCCTGGTGGTCGGTTTCCTCAATAATAGTTATCCCGATTGGTCAGTGAGAAGAATGTCCCTTACATTGGTGGTCAATGAAAAGAATGTCCCTTACATTGGGGGTCAGTGACAAGAATGTCTCCTTACATTGGTGGTCAGTGGGAAGAATGTTCCTTACATTGGTGGTCAGTGAGAAGAATCCTCCTTGCATTGGTGGTCACTGAGACAAATGCTCCTTGCATTGGTGGTCATTGAGAAGAATGCTCCTTGCATTGGTGGTCACTGAGAAGAATGCTCCTTGCATTGGTGGTTAGTGGGAAGAATGTTCCTTAATTGGTGGTCAGTGGGAAATATGCTTCTTACATTGGTGGTCAGTGGGAAGAATGTTCCTTACATTGATGGTCAGTGAGAAGAATGCTCCTTGCATTGGTGGTCAGTGAGAAGAATGCTCCTTGCATTGGTGGTCAGTGAGAAGAATGCTCCTTGCATTGGTGGTCAGTGAGAAGAATGCTCCTTACATTGGTGGTCAGTGGGAAGAATGTTCCTTAATTGGTGGTCAGTGGGAAAAATGCTTCTTACATTGGTGGTCAGTGGGAAGAATGCTCCTTGCATTGGTGGTCAGTGGGAAGAATGCTCCTTGCATTGGTGGTCAGTGGGAAAAATGTTCCTTAATTGGTGGTTAGTGGGAAAAATGCTTCTTACATTGGTGGTCATTGAGAAGAATGCTCCTTACATTGGTGGTCAGTGAGAAGAATGCTTCTTGCATTGGTGGTCAGTGGGAAGAATGTTGCTTAACCACTTAAGCCCCGGAAGATTTGACCCCCTTCCTGATCAGGGCCTATTTTGCGATTCGGCAACGTGTGACTTTAATGGACAATTGCGCGGTCGTGCGACGCTGTACCCAAATGAAATTGAAGTCATTTTTTCCCCACAAACAGAGCTTCCTTTTGGTGGTATTTGATCACCTGTGCGATTTTTTGATCATGCGCTATAAACAAAAACGGGCGACAATTTTGCAAAAATAACAATATTTTTCACATTTCTTTATATGAAATTCCCCAAAAAAACGTAAAAAATCAAAATTTTTTAACATTTTAGGCCAATTTGTTTTCTACTACATATGTTTGGTAAAAAAAATCGCAAAAAGCGTATTTTGATTGGTTTGCGCAAAAGTTATCGCGTTTACTAACAAAGGTAAAGATTTTTGTAATTTTTGTTGCTTTTTTTTAACGCGTAATGGCGGCGATCTGCGATTTTTCTTGCGGGTACTGTGACATTGCGGCGGACAGATCGGACCCTTGACTGACATTTTTGACACTTTTGGGGGTACCAGTGACATTGCTACAGTAATCAGTGCTATACATATGCACTGTTACTGTAAAAATGACACTGGCAGGGAAGGGGTTAACTTTATTTGAGAAGGCGGGGTTAAGTGTATCCCTAGGGGCTGTCTCCCTCTCACCTGTTCCCCATCCACCCATTAGCGGCCATGTGCCTCCAGTGTGAGGACACTAAATTAAGAGTGTAGGACTGCAGATTTAAACAGGGTGCCGTGACGTGGCTCTGCAGCTTTCACATGCGTTTGCAAATGTGTGTCAACTAAACCCCTGTTCTTTGTACCAAGAGACAGGTCTTATTTGGTTGGTGACAGACTGGAAGGTGAGTACATCAAACTGGGGGCTGGCTGACTTTCATGCACCTCTTACAATCCTTCAACCTCATTTTGTGTTTTGTTATAGGGATGGAGACGCCGGGCAACACCAGCTTGGGTCTCATCTAAAGTCCCACCTAGTCCAATATGTTTAAAGCAACCAGGGATGGAGACGCCTTGCTTACAGCTTGGTGCCTCATCTAAAGTCCCACCGTGCGATTTTCGTGCGTTTTTGGTGGATGCAGTTTTTTGATTTGACCCTAGTGTTTTCCGTATACAGGGATGGAGACCAATAGCATGACCTGCTTGTCTGATATAAAGTCCCAAAGGAAATAAGGGATTTCAAAGGCAGTGTGCTTTACAGGCCATGCCCCATATATAAAATCCCTTCCTATCCATATACTGCATCCACCAAGGGGATGGAGGTGTAATGCTTTTCAGCTGGTCTTCTCCAGTTTGCACCATGGTTATATTTTAACCTAATTATTTGAACTTTTTGAGACAATAGCCAGTCGTGCATGGGGATAGGTTGGGGGAGGTTGGGCTGTCTCCCTCTCACCTGTTCCCCATCCACCCATTAGCGGCCATGTGCCTCCAGTGTGAGGACACTAAATTAAGAGTGTAGGACTGCAGATTTAAACAGGGTGCCGTGACGTGGCTCTGCAGCTTTCACATGCGTTTGCAAATGTGTGTCAACTAAACCCCTGTTCTTTGTACCAAGAGACAGGTCTTATTTGGTTGGTGACAGACTGGAAGGTGAGTGTATCAAACTGGGGGCTGGCTGACTTTCATGCACCTCTTACAATCCTTCAACCTCATTTTGTGTTTTTAGGGGTGAAAGGTAATACCCCTTGGTAGGTATAATTCTGCCGGCCAGTCTCCCTTCAATCTGCAAAGAATATACGAGCGCTCGGAAATACAACATCTAGACAGGTTAGTGTTTCAATGGTGTATTCGAATATATGTATCCTGATGACAGCTTATATACAGTACAGAAGGGATGTAACAATTAGTCTTCCCAGACCACTAAAAATACGTTATACAATTACTTCATCATGCATAGAAAGCAGGAAAAGTGTTCACAAAAGAAGAGACAAGGAATGTTTACATTCAGGAAGCAGCCCAGGAAAGACAGATTCTGAAATAATATAGACTACGAAACAGAATATGCTTCTAGCAGTAAAACACAATGGGAGGAAACTAAAACAAAAAACAATTGAAGGAAGCTCATAGCTTTGAGACTCAGCATCCTATAGAAAAACTAAATTCTTTAAAATAGTTACAGTTCATAAAGGGGGCCTCTGGATAAATGAATTTAAGCATGGCTAAATTAATATCACTTATATCAATCCTCTCATTTGTCATAAAAATGACAATTATAAGTCTTGTTTCCAAAATGCATCATCTTGTGTTGCCTTCTTATAAATACATTGGCCCATTTTTACAAGCAAATATATAAAAAGAAGAAGAAGCAATAAACAAAAGTAACATTCCAGCTTGTCTGATCCATGATAATACAGATCCAAAAAAATCTCCAAAACTTCTCATGATACCTCGGCCTTTAAGGTGGTAGATACAGTTAGTAACAGTCCATACAAGGGAAAACACTGAAAATGAAGTCAGGTATCAGCAACCACAGTTTGTCTGAGTCCGGTGAAACTGGAAAAGTCATTTTCTACAGGGTCAGGGCGGTCTGCCCCCGTTAGTACCCCCTTTTCTTGACTCTCCTGTTCAAGGTCAGGGCGGTCTGCCCCCGTTAGTACCTCCTTTCTTGCTTCTGGATCCTCCGGCTCAGGTCCTCTCCGCACCAACTTCACTCTAGTGCCATGGATCCAAGTAGGGCTGTGTTCGGTCAAAACAGCGGTCCTGGTAACTGCTACCACGGTGGTCTCTGGGCCGTAGGCAAAATCCTTTTGTTTCTTTCTTTTGGGCAGCAGCTTCATCACCACTACGTCTCCTTCTCTGAAAGGATGGGTATTTTCCTGTAAAGAGAAAAGAGAGATGCGAGCAACTTTTTGTTCCGTACCACTTGATTCAAAGTTTCAATTACTCTTTTCTTAATTTGTCTTTATTTGTGCTATTCATTCTTTCCATTATACCTGATAATAATCTATCTTCAAGATTTTAACTAGTTCCTGGCATATTTTTGATATGAAAGCATGAGCAATATGAGAACTAATTCGAAGCAGGCACCCCCATCCAGGAATAATCTCCTGATTGAGAATGCACGCCACCGTGTGGGCATCTCCCTTTTTGTGGTCCTAAATGCTTCCACTCATCTGCTAAACACGTCCACTATTGACTAAAAGAACTCTTATTTCTTCCCTGCTTTGGGCCTATATGTGAAATCTATTTGTAGATGTGTGAAAAGGTTTGATGGATATTGGAGATGCTCGTTTGGCCTGTTTGTTTGGATTGTTTGTTCCTAATACAGGTGATGCATCTAGCAACATATGCTTGCATTAAACTGTCAGTAATACTTCATATGTTCTTTCCCACCCCCTGTGTCCAATTCCATAATACTAGGCAATAAACAGTGGGGCGCTAGCTGCGGGGATACACACAAGAGCTCCCCTCTTTTAGAAAAAGGCTATTCACAACTTTTTCTAAAACATCACCTAAGTCCTTTAAAACCTGTTCTGTAGCATGCGTTTGTAGCTTTGATAATGTGTGATCTTTTGGCCTGGAGCAGGAAATTATCTACAAAAACATCTTCTGCTCCTTCTATGGCTGCCTATATATCAGGTTTGAGTGTAACACACCCTTTAATACCAGTAGCCCATTTAAAACTGGGGCTTACCTAGGGCAAATGATGTGGCCATTCCTATTACCATCTCACAAGATGCTATGTGCTATGTTCAGAGTCACTTCAGGCATGCCTTTAGGCCTGGATTGCGACCATCTTTGGACAAAAACTAAAAAACTATAGGGCAAAGTCTACCACCATACTCCTGGGCAAGTACACCTGTCATGGTCTTACAATTATCCCTTGCATAAACACAAAACATTTTTCCATGATTTGGGAGGCCCAGTGCAGGCGCTACAACCATAGCATTTTTCAGATACATAAACGTATTTAACATTCTTGTGACATATCTGGACCTGTGGTTTGTCTCAAAATGTTATTATAGATAGGAGCAGTCCGGATCCATAACAAGCAATGATCCTGTGGGCGGGCAAGACCCACTGTGGGCTGGCAAGACCCACTTCTTATATGAGTGACTCTACTATCACCCTCTGTGAGAACAAAACCAAGGTAAAAAAACATTTTCCTGACACCACTGTCATAATTCCTGTGACACTTTGTTTCCACATACATGTACAATTCTTCAATAAACTCACTCGCTCTGACTGGCCTCCACAGAGTGACTACATATGTCATATACATATTGTAGCGGGACTGACCCATGAGCAGGTGTCCATCCCCTCTTGCGTGGTCTGGAGAACTATAGAACAGACAACCAAATTGTCTATTTAGCCCCTAAGGCATTTCTACACCAGGTCAGTTACCTGGACTGAAAAACAAGAAACAAAGATGGCTGTGTCTCCTTGTCCAATAGGACGCTTAAAAAAAAACACATTACTTAAACCAATCACTGTAAAGTGGGTAGCATCGGATGGTATGGCTGTCAGTAGAGATGGCATATCAGATACCACTTGCAGATAAAGAACTAAAAACTTTGTGGCTTAGTGACAATTTTCCAAAAAAACTTTTTGGCTTCATGCTACTCTAACAAAAATCTGGCCAGAGGTTCCCCTCCTACAATAGAGGATAACCGTAAAAATATCATTCAAGAACTATAATCAGATAAAAGTTAATCTGATTTGAAACTTTTGGCTCTGTGCTAACAGGGTCCAATGGTCACACTAATTGCGGTAACTCTTTCATAAATTCTATAACTATAAGAAACAAAGATATGACATTTGAACGCTTTCTTGGCAAATAGCCAATTTTCAAAATTTTGCAGGAAGGCTCCCCTTCACATAGGGGAACATTTGCAAAATATAATTTTATTCTATAATTCTATAATAAATTATCTCAAAATATCCCCGCATTTCCATGTACTTTACATTACAACTAAACATTTACTAAAATATTTACTTGTATCCTAATATCTCTAAGGCTGGCCACACATGTCCGGACAACTCTTTATCACAATTTTCTGTTAGATCCACCACAAACCACATAATAAGATGTCAAAATTAAACATATTCATTTGTATCCAATTAGGTAGGTGTTTGTACTACATAGCTGAAGGTAAATTTCAAGAAAATTGTAAGAAAATTGTAAGAAAATTGTATCGTGTATGGCCAGCATCAGAAATAAACCTTTAGTATAAATTCACAAAACCATAAAAGAAATATGTCTCTAAGATTTACAAATTCACTTAAATGTATCTGGGTCCTTAGACCCTCTTTATGGTTAAAAAACATTCCTGAAAAGCCACTTGGTGTATGTATATTAAACCTTAAAATTTCGACTCTGAATTTCCCTTCTTGGAACAACCCAAAAAAAAACCCTTTCAGAGTCTTGACTGATACTCCCAGGTATTGTGGCTATCAAGAAGGTTTTCCTACCATTATAGACAAACAAACAATACACATAATAAACATTTATCTTGATTTGTCTGATAACCTACGATCGGTCAGTCAGTTTTTACAGTAATAATGTGACTGTCGCTATCAGGAACAGTGTGTTATGTTATCAGTCCGCAGGCGCAATTTTTACAAGTCATATATAATTATATATACACAGTTTCCATATATGTCAAACCAGTAATCGTGACAAATAATTTCCTCTTATTAGACATAAAAGTAAATGAACTTAAATCTCTACACCAAAGTGACAAAACAGTTCATTTAACTTACCAACTGACATTTCATTCTTACAACAGCACAATAAGCAATATAATAAAAAGCACAATAAACAAAAAACATGCATATCACTCTTAGCAGGTTGAAGGGAGTATTCCTACCACTATTTAAATTTGCCTAGGCTAATAATCTGACTGTGAGCTACCTCAGCTCAAACAGCTAATAATCTGTGAGATACCTCAGCTCAAACAGACCTATTCTCCTGTGCTACCACAGCACTAGGGTTCTTAGAAATGTGCCTGCAATCAGGGTGTCATAAGACAGAATAGTCTCACTTACCTCTGATGGCAAAGTCACATCCCACTTCTCTGACACCAGTTCTGAAAGGTAATACCCCTTGGTAGGTATAATTCTGCCGGCCAGTCTCCCTTCAATCTGCAAAGAATATACGAGCGCTCGGAAATACAACATCTAGACAGGTTAGTGTTTCAATGGTGTATTCGAATATATGTATCCTGATGACAGCTTATATACAGTACAGAAGGGATGTAACAATTAGTCTTCCCAGACCACTAAAAATACGTTATACAATTACTTCATCATGCATAGAAAGCAGGAAAAGTGTTCACAAAAGAAGAGACAAGGAATGTTTACATTCAGGAAGCAGCCCAGGAAAGACAGATTCTGAAATAATATAGACTACGAAACCGAATATGCTTCTAGCAGTAAAACACAATGGGAGGAAACTAAAACAAAAAACAATTGAAGGAAGCTCATAGCTTTGAGACTCAGCATCCTATAGAAAAACTAAATTCTTTAAAATAGTTACAGTTCATAAAGGGGGCCTCTGGATAAATGGATTTAAGCATGGCTAAATTAATATCACTTATATCAAGGGGCATGTTTCTAACTGTGATTGGATGTGGCTTGTGATGTAACAGCAGAGATCTACGGTCCTACATAGCAGGATCGTATGATCTGTGCTGTTACACAGGGGAGAATGACAGGCGGCTTTGTTTACATTATCCGCCTGCCTTTCTCCCAGTGTAACCGACGATCGCGAGTGACATCGGGTCCGCTGCTCACACGTGCGGGGGGGTTCGTGAGCGAGCGGGAGCGCGCCTCCAGCGGCGCGCACTCGCTCCCTAGAGCCTCACAGGCTAGCGACGTAGTACTACGTCACTTTGCCTGTGAGGGGCTGACTGCCAACATAAATCATCGTTAAGCAGTCAGCAAGTGGTTAAATTGGTGGTCAGTGGGAAGAATGCTTCTTACATTGGTGGTCAGTGGGAAGAATGTTCCTTAACCACTTTACCACTAGAGCATTTTGCTGTCTTACGTCTGGGCCACTTTTTGCGATTCGGCGCTGTGCGATTTTAACTGACAATTGCCCGGTCGTGCAACGCCGTACCCAAACGAAATTGACGTCCTTTTTTTCCCACAAACAGAGCTTTCTTTTGGTGGTATTTGATCACCTGTGCGATTTTTACTTTTTGCGCTATAAACAAAAAAAGAGCATTTATTTTGAGACAATAACAATATTTTTCACATTTTTTTATATGAAATTCCCCCCAAAAAAGATGTAAAAACCAATTTTTTTTTTAATTTTTGGCCAATTTGTTTTCTGCTTCCTATGTTTGGTAAAAAAAATCGCAATAAGCGTATTTTGATTGGTTTGCGCAAAAGTTATTGCGTTTACTAACAAAGGGAAAGATTTTTGTCATTTTTGGTGTTTTTTTTTTTAACGCGTAATGGCGGCGATCTGCGATTTTTTTTTTTTTGCGGGACTGCGACATTGCGGCGGACAGATCGGACCCTTGACTGACATTTTTGACACTTTTGGGGGTACCAGTGACATTACTACAGTAATCAGTGCTATAAATATGCACTGTTACTGTAAAAATGACACTGGCAGGGAAGGGGTTAACTTTATTGGAGAGGGAGGGGTTAATGTATGCCTGGTGCTTACTGACGTGTGGGGGGGGAGGTGACTTTGTGAGACAGGGACAGATCGGATGTCCAGCTATGCTGAACAGTCCGATCTGTCACTCCCTGTCACTGAGGAGATCCGCCCGCTTGTGTTTACACAGGCGGGCGGATCTCCACACTAGATCCCCGACGATCGGGGCAGAGCAGCGGCGATAGCCGCTGCTCCTCCCCTGGCCCGACTCCCGCTGTGAATGAAAACAGCGGGAGCGCGCCTCCGGCGGCGCACAAGCGCCGCCTACAGGGGAGGAGTCTGACGACGTAGGTCTACGTCGTCAGACGGGAACGAGCCACTTTGCCGCAGTACTATTACAGTACTTAGCGGTAAAGTGGTTAAATTGGTGGTCAGTGGGAAGAATGCTTCTTACATTGGTGATCAGTGGGAAGAATGTCCCTTAAATTGTTGGTCAGTGAAGAAAATGCTCCATACATTGGTGGTCAGTAGGAAAAATGCCCCTTACAATGGTGGTCGATGGGGAGGAATGGCCCCCTTACATTGGTGGTCAGTGAAAATTATTTAAAGTAAATGAAAATTGTTAAAAAAATGATTGTAAAACACATCCAGGTAGAGTGCTATTTAGGATGAGCACACGTATGTGAACAATAATGGTGGCACATATGTATAGTATCGTCGGGAACGTCGGAGTGAGAGCAATTCTAGGGCCATAATTTTGTAATATGCTGGTCAGAGCTTTTTAATTTTTATTTTTTGTATCTTTTTTATTAAACTGTTCAGCTAAGAAAACATTTGTTGCACCTATTATATTGTGCTTATTCATGAAAACCTTAATCTTGGAAATGTACCATTGTTACACTTTATTTAATGTAAGTTTATTTTTCTTTTATTTTCTATAATAAAAATTTATTTTGAACATAGTGTAGAGAAATTCTGTGACGAACAAATGTAATGTGGGCAGTGCATGATGTAGGCGGGGCTTTGTGTGGGTGTGGCTTGAGTGTGGGCGGGGACACATGGGGGCTTATGATTTCTTATTGCCCGGGGGCCCCATGAGTTGTCAGTCTGCCCCTGCTCGAGGACCTCAGTTATGAGAAATGACTAGCATGAAACTTGTTCTCCCTGGAGAAGAGACAATTAGGAGGGAAATGACAGCAACATACAAATATCTCAATGGTGATTCTAGCTTAGGGAGGAAACTTTAGCCTCAGGTCACTTTCCAGTACACATGGCCACTCAATGAAGTTGGACGAAAAGCGGTTTAACCTAAACTGCGTAGGGTTCAGCGCACTCTTCCCTGTACTGACTGTATGTCTAAGTGCATGCTGAAGGGAGCACAGGCTGGAACCATGAGCAATCAGAAGGTGGAATGTCACCAGCACACTATGGGTCTCCAAGACCATGGGCCTCGCAGGACCCCTTCATCAAGCATGTGTCGTAACATGCCTGATGAAGGGGTCCTGCAAGGCTCTGAAACATTGCTGTTTCCTGTAATGATACGTTCGTTGAATAAAGCTTTGAACCCATTTTTTTGGAGATCCATGGTGTGCTGGTGACATTCTTCATTCTAAACTGTAGGAGGGTTCAGAGTGGTAAGAATGTGGAACTCCTTTCCACAGTTGGTGTTGTCTGTAGGGAGAGTTACTAATTTAAAAAAACGAATAGATGAGCATCTAAGCGAACACAATATATACAGTATATGGACTCTGGAAATGGTATTAATATAAAACACACACCCATACAGGTTGAACTGGATGAAATGGTGTCTTTGTTCAACTTTACCAACTATGTAAATATGTAATAACATCAAGTTATATTTTGTGCATTTAGGAATGCATCCAGCGCTTTTTTAAAAATGATCTAAACACGATCCTGCCCGGTATGCTGTAATAATACGCAGCATGTTATGGTAGCTCACTGCAGCGCAGCTCAGGGCTCTGTTGCAGGGTGAACAGGACAAATAGAAAACAATTGTTTTCTGTGTATCCCAACTGGCATTCTTCCAGCGTGGAAAAATGTCTGTCATTTCAGTATGTGTGAAATGGCCCTCAGGTTTTTTTTCGTTCAGTCTGTATGTGGCCAGCCATAGTTTTGATCATTCCTCCTGCTAGTTTTAGTTCATGTTGCCTTTGTATTGAAAATACTGAACTCCTGAACCTTATTCACGCCTTTAATATATTTAATGGTTTCCATCAAGTATCCTATTTCCCTGGGAAAGGAGGATGCAAGGTCAACCTTTACTTATTCTAATAAATAAACACACAAAACACCATCCTTAGTTTTGGCATAGAAATGGCTGCGGCACTTTATTGGTTTTTATTTCATATTATTTTAAAATCTTTAAAATTATTCATTCAACAAATAATCAAATATTAAACCAAACCAAAATATAAATCTGTATATGAATCTCAATAAATAAATAAATAAATCAATCTCGCTTAGTCACAGAACTCAAGCGAAAATATATAACTCAAGTATTAACCAAACCAAAAGTCCCCCCTTGATTAAAGGGTGACAATCAACCACATAAAGTGCCTGCGACGGGAGGGAGGGAGGGGAGCTCGTCAGGCAGCCTCCAGTCAGGAATGTGAGAGACCCCCTGGTGCGGACCCCCTTTTATAAAGACTGACTGAAGGTTCTAGAAGGGGGGCGCGGGTAGAGCTTTCCCGCCCGAACTGCGCTCTTAAAGGGGCAGCATCACAACTAATACACACATTTAAATTACAAAAAATTTTTTTTTTATTATTATGATACCGACAATTATCGTATCCCCTTCCCCATGTCTGCGGGCGCCAATTCTTTCGCCCGGTTTTCCTTCTTTTCTTAAAGAGGTTGTAAACCCACTTTAAAGCGGAGTTCCAGCCATTTACTCACCTGTCCAACGATCCAGCGATGCGGCCGCCGGAAGCCTCGATCCTCTCCCTCGGCGCCGGCATCACTGCTGTGGGCACCCGGCTGTTACAGTTTGCGGCATCACAGCCGGGTACCCACTGCGCATGCGCGAATCGCGCTGCACGCCGTGATTGGCAGGCAATCTTCTGGGACCTCTGACGTGTCCCAGAAGATTTCAGGGAGGGAGGGGGAGAGGAGAACTTCCGCTCAGGGCATCGCGGCGCTCCGAGCTGAAGTGGGAGCGGGTACCTGTCAAAACTAGGTACCCGCTCCCCCCCCCCAAAAAATGACATGCCAAATGTGGCATGTCGGGGGGTCAGGACTCCCTAAAGCGGAAGTTCCACTTTTGGGTGGAACTCCGCTTTAAATGCTTTTGCCTATAGGTAAGCCTATATTAAGGCTTACCTATAGGTGCTATAAATATCTCCTAAACATGCACCGTTTAGGAGATATTTACAGTGCATGCAGCCGATGACGTCATTGGCGCATGCGCTCTGAAGAAAGGGCCACCCATGGCGTTCCTTCAGAGCCCTATGCCGTGAACGGCGGCTCCCGCGCACATGCGCAGGAGTGATGTAATCGCGCCCCTGGCCAGTCAGATGGCCGGAGGACGCGAACAAGGAAGCAGGACGGCCGGACATGTCGGCCGCCCTGTCACTGAGCGGGCCGCACTGCGAGGGCTTCGTTTTAAGGTACGTATTTCATAATGAGCTAGTATGCGATGCATACTAGCTCATTATGCCTTTGTCTTTACAGGTTTTTTTTTTCTCATTTTTTTATGTGGGTTTACTTCCTCTTTAACACTTTATATATTAAGTTCCTGATGTCTCTCCCCCAGACGTCGATGGGTCTTTGAGGGCTGGTTCACACTGGGAATCGCACAGGAATATGTTGTGCGTTCCTGTGCGATTCATATGCAGCTCTGTGCAGTGTGATTTCAGTTTATTGTTTTGAATGCATGTACTAATTTTGGAAAATCACTGCAACTAAATCAGATGGTTCTTTTTTACCATGCGATCCAGTGCAGTGCATCCAATGCACTGCATTTGCAATCTGCATTTGGGGTGTCATTAACTTAATAGTGAAACCCACTGCAGATTGCAACTGCAGTGTGTTTTAAATGTGGTGCTGGAAACTGACCCTTAGAGTTAGTTTCGTTTTCCTAAAAAGCTGCAAGATTACAAGAACGTGTGCCTGAAAGATGGTTTGAGTAAGTGCCAATTAAAGGAAGGAAGAATCAGTAAACAATGCAGTAGTTTCAGGTTTTCTATATGCTTTAACTTGTGTGTTCCTCGTTAGCAATCACACCCTGTAATGAGTGTAAGAAATATGGGTCCCACCATGATCATCCTCCTTAGGATCATTATTTGTAAGTATATGTTCAATTTATAGCTTTATCATTTTTATTTTATTTCCAGATTTGAGGTCTGCGATCGGCAAATGTTTGCCACTTTACTGTTTTTTTTAAGAAAAACATGTTTATTGTCATTAGAAGCTATTTTAATTTAAAAAACAGAAATATTTCTATTATATTTTTTATTGGAGTCAAAATGACATTTTTAAATAAGAAACAGTAATACACAATGTCATTGTTTTCTAGATAAGGTTTTTTCCAAAATCAATTAAAATTAAATTAAAGGAAGTAAGAGAACCATGAAACTTTTGCTATAAGATGACATAACAAAAATAATAATAATATACACATAAGGACGAAATAGGAAAATAGGTAAATTAAAAGGAACAAAGCAACACTTACAAAAACAAATGAAATAGAACAGGGGTCTTATACAAAGCCAAAATTCTTAGGTAGCTAAACCCAAAAGGAAAAATGTAAAACATTGTAGCTCACCAATCCTTAAATGTGGTGGTTGCACTAGTTTTATTTACTTCAGGCTTTTCCCCCCTATATTTCCACCTAGTTATCTGGTTAGTAAAGCCGGCCAAACTCTGTGCAAATTTTGGTTGGTCTAATAAAAAGATTCTTACGCTTGGTGAAACACAATTAAACCTGCAATAGTAAAAATAATCAAAAAGTGATCAAAAATAGTGACATCTGCAATCAAAATATTGCACAAACCATTATCAACAAAATATAATAAAAATAAATTGTTGTGCTGTCCGTGAACCATATAGCAAGTATATATATATATGCTCCTTGGTGTATGGCAATGGCAACTTGCTAAAGTGCAAATGTGACAATAATAGTAATTAGCAATAATGCTAATTATAATGCTTTTTTTCTCTGAGTTTATTTGCATTATTGCTAATTACTATTATTGTCAAGCACATTTGCACTTTAGTATGTTGGCATACACCAAGGAGCATATATGATACTTGTTATATGGTTCACAGACAGTGCAACAATTTATTTTATTACATTCTGTTAATTTTCGGTTGGTACCTGAGAAATCTGACAAAATTCCCTCAGTGGGTGGCTTTGCCAACTATTGTCAAAAGAGCCTGCTGGAAAATTGTCACCTGAACATTGTCTGCATCTGCTGTTTGGGTATGTTGAAAGTCGGGGCTTGCTGTCAAAATATAATACCCGCAGCAGGAGATTAATTCCTAGTATGGTTTGAGGAATCTGTTTACATTGTTTTGCAGGCTGAAAAAAAAAAAAAACAGTGTATGGCCAGTGTTATTTTTCAGCTTCCTTTAACTGTGGCAGGGCGGCTCGGCTGCACATAATCACGTAGATCTATGTGATTATGTGCACGCGGTTTTGCGCTCCTGTCTAATCACAGGCAGACCGCGGGAGGAGCGGGCTCGATCGCCGCCGGCCTCCCGCAATCTTCCGCAAAACTGACAGGAGAGCTGTCTGGAATGTAAACAATGTAAGACGGCTCTCCTGTCAGAGAGGCAGGGAAAGATTGTATGATTCAGCTAAACTGAATCACTGATCTCTGTGCCTCTGTTCAATCCATCCCCCCACAGCTAGTAAGCACATCTAGGGAACACATTTACCCCTTGATCACCCCCAGTGTTAACCCCTTCCCTGCCAGTATCATTTATACAGTAACAGTGAATATTATTTAGCACTGATTACTGTATTAATGTCACTGGTCCCCAAAAAGTGTCAATTAGTATCAGATTTGTCCGCTGCAATGTCGCAGTCCCAATAAAAATCGCTGATCGCCGCCATTACTAATAAAAAAATAAATAAAATAAAAAGTCCAAAAATCTATCCTGTAGTTTGTAAACACTTTTGCACAAACCAATTATTAAACACTTTTTGGGATTTTTTTTTTTACAAAAAATATGTAGCATAATACAAATTGGCCTAAACTGATAAAAAAAAAATGAAAATATTGGTGCTTTTTTAAAATTGACGCTATGTTTTTGTTTAGAGCGCAAAAACGAAAAACCGCAAAGGTAATCAAATACCACCAAAAGAAAGCTCTATTTGTGGGGAAAAAAAGGATGTCAATTGTATTTGGGTACGGCGTCACACGACCTCGCAATTGTCAGTTAAAGCAACACAGTGCCGAATAGCAAAAAAATGGCCTGGTCATTAAGGGGGTAAAAACTTCCAGAGCTGAAGTGGTTAAAGTGGTTAACAGGTCAAGCTGTCCAGTAAGTGGCAGTTATAAGCTTGAGAAAACCATTTAGGCATCACAGGGGTGCTTAAAATCGTCAGCTTTTATTAATTTATGTAAAAATGTAATCACTAAAAGCTAGAAACCTCAACTTTTGCTGTACCTGAATAAAAGTGCTTGCTCTGGAGTTCAAGTATAAGGTAAACCTAAAGACAAAACTTTTTTAGTTTTTTATAGAGAAGAGAGGGATTAGAACACGTCAGTTTTTATTGCTCTCTGTGCCACCGTTAGGAAGATTCACCTTCTCTATTTGTCTTGTTAACCATTATCATTGAAATTAAAGTAAAAAAAGAAATCCCAAAGTTTGGGTTGTCCCCAGAAAAGTAATGGAAATCTTACAATGGGAACACTAGTTCTGGTGACCTAGGGGTCCCCAAGGAATTTCCCTAATTTTCAGGGATTTTCTCTCACTTTCTGTTTGGCTATAGGACAGGAATTGAAGGGAAATCTCCACAATGAGGACACAGACGGTGAAAAAAAAATCTGACAGTGGTTATAACCCTCCTTTACTCTATCCAAAATGAGAAAAAAAGGTTTGCCTATAGTTCTACTTTAATTTGTTAGTCAAGTTTACTGACTGACGGTGACTCATTTTTTTTTTCTTTTTAAATAGACGTTTGTTATTATGGGGTTCCAACTTTTTATTTAAGATCATCTTTTGGAATTTAAAGTGAAATAGTTGAACTTTGCACATGGGTAATGTGACTAGACTCCAAAGTCAGCTTAGGAAATATTCCACAATAGTGCAGTTCCAGGTTTAGGCATAAAATATGCAGAGAGCCAAACAGGGGTGCCATCAGAAAATCTGAAATTTGGCACAATGCAGATGTCCACAAGATATCCCTCTCTCCAAGGCACTATACTGTATGTGCAGCTTTTATACCCTACTTGTCCCATAACCCAACAGTACATCTTTGAAATAATTCATGCTAGACACTGCAACAAAATGAATTGTATACAAAAAAACTGGTTCGTTCATTTCCTTCATATTGATGCAATGCAGAATTTGCATGCACCATAAATACATCAGGAATTGTATATTGACCACTTCAGCTCTGGAAGGTTCCCCCCCCCCCCCCATTCATGTCCAGGCTATTTTTAGCGATAGGTTTGTGTTACTTTAACTGACAATTGCGTGGTTGTGCGACTATGTACCCAAATATAAATTAATGTGTTTTTTTCCCCCAAATAGAGCTTTCTTTTGGCGCTATTTGATCACCTTTGCGTTTTTTATTTTTTGCGCTATAAACCAAAAAATTACCGACAGTTTTGAAAAAAAACAAAAATAAAAAACAAATCTTCATAAATTTAGGCCAATGTGTTCTGCTACAAGTTTTTGGTACAAAAAAAAAATCCCAATAAGTGTATATTGATTGGTTTTCGCAAAAGTTATAACGTCTGCAAACTATGGGATATATTTATGGAATTTATTGACACTTTTGACACTTTTCTGGGGACCGGTGACACTAATACAGTGATCAGTGCTAAAAAATTTGCACTGTCATTGTACTAATGATACTGACAGTGAAGGGGTTAACATCAGGGGAGGGTTAAATATGTTCCCTGGGAGTGCTTGCTAACTGTGTAGGGGGGGCTTTGACTGGGGGGAAGACAGAGACTCGTGTTCCTGCTTAGCAGAAACTCAGGATCTCCATCTTCCCCTCTCACAGATTGACCATCTGCCTTGTTTACATAGGCAGACCGCCATTCTGTCTCTCTCGGGAATGATCGCCGGGTGCCGGTGAACATCAAGTCCACTGGACCCACTGATTGGCTCCCGTTGTGTCCAATCACAGTGGAAGCGAGTCACCGGCGGCGAGCATGCGCTCCCCAGCCCCAGAAATGAAAATGAAGTACAAGTACGTGATTTCCAGCTTAAGGGCCACCCTGCCCCAGTACAAGTATGAAGGCCCCTTGAACCTCCTTTAGGGAAAGGGAGCCTTGACTGCTGGGAGCATGGCATCACTGTGGGTGTGAACCTAAAAGAGAAGTTAAGTAGCTCCCTTGGGATTGGTTACAAAGACCTGAGGTGACTGGGTGGCGCCTGAACTCTAGGAAAAGGCTACGCTGGGGCACATCCAACTGCTCTGAGGAGATTCGGCTTTTACAAGAGTTGCCCACCCCCCCGCCCATTGTGATGTTTTGTCACAGCTTTATTGTTGGTTTTCACCTTGCCAGCAATTGATGTTGCTTTATGGGCTATGCCCTCAAGTTAAATTCTGGGGTCTAATGTCTGTCTGGCACTGATGCTAAGGACAGGCCTCTTAGACTATGTAGGTTTGTGTTTTATGGGTGCTCACGGTAGAACTGTGACTGGCATTGTCGGGTGCTCACAGTATAACCGTGACTGGCACTGTTTGGTACATTTGGAAAGTTGTTACTTTTGCAAAGTTCAATAAAGCTGTGGCCTTGCCCTATTTCCAACTTAATCAGCATCTGTGTCTTTTTGGGGGGGAAGGTATTGGTTTATTAGCTGCTCATAATTGAGCCTATGCTTCTCAGCAGTCACGTGATTTCCAGCTGAAGGGCCGCCCTGCCCCAGTACATGTACGCGGAGCGGTCAAGAAGTGGTAACACACAATGTTCTCCGTCTAAATATTTTATCTCATACAGTGTCTATGGCTAATTTTATGTTACATACCTGCACACAGATGACACTAAGGCTACATTCACACCTGAGCGTAGCGTTTTTCGCGCGTTTTTTACCGCGATTTTACCGCGATTTTTGCGGCGTTTTTTACCGCGATTTTACCGCGATTTTTACCGCGATTTTTGTGCAGGCGTTTTTAGATTGAATAGAGATCAATGGAAAAAGCCTGTAATCTGCCCAAAAAGAAGCTCATGTACTTTTTTGAGCGTTGGGCGTTTTGTATACAGCGTCAAAACGCTCAGATGTGAACAGGGGCCATTGAAATGAATAGGATTTGTCTTGTTGGGCGTTTTGAGAGCTGATCCTAGAGCAGAAAAACGCCCCAAAAACGCCCCAAAACGCCTAGATGTGAACGGAGCCTAAACATCTAAACAGGTTAAAATTTCAATTACCATTACCCTGAGCATGGAGCCAACATACCAGCATAGCTCTTAACTGTCCCTCATTTGTTCCTCCTTTGGAAACAAATCCCTTTGTCCCTCGTGCAGCCTCAGTTTTTCCTCTTTTTGGTTCAATGTGTACATCTCTATAAAAAATGTACTCTTTTAATACCAAAAGTGTTCTGCCGCTCTAAACTTTTTATCCAATCTCTATATTACTGCATTTTATTATATTCAATAGCTAATATAAAGGAAAAATAACTTTTGTGGTTTAGCCTATTATCTGCATATTCGATCTTTGTGGCTGCTAAGCCCTCATTTCAGTCTTTAAACACTCCCTTTGATACTGATGTATGAAAGGAGCAGTGACATTGATATACTGTATATATGTGTATATAATATGGGAGTGCTTGTAGATCCCAGACCTAGTAATAACATGCAATGCCAATCTACAGCTAACAAAGCTAGCAAAATACTCTCATGTATTATAAAAGGCATACATTTAGGATATACGTTCATTGACAATTGTATCCCTTTACAAAACACTGGTTCAGCCTCATCTGGAACATGCAGTTCAGTTTTGGTCACCAAACTCAGGAAAGACATTACTGAATTTGAAAGAGTTTAGAAAAGGACAACAAAATTTAATAAGGGGGATGAGAATCAATTATATTGATTAGTTATTCGCTGCTATGGAGCAGAGGCATGTATGAGAGGATATTAATACAATGCACACATACAGTATATCAAAGGTGACTCCAGTAACTGTAAAAAAAAATTGTTTAAATTTCCTGAAGACGATGCAAAGCCATGACAAGAGGTTAGAGAAAAAAAGGAGGTGTAACCCTAGATTGTAGAAAGGGTTCTTTACTGTTAGAGCAGTAAAATGTGGCATTTCCTCCCTTAAAAAGTAATGCTAGTGGTACTTTCAAATGTCTTCCTCAAGAAGCAGAATATACAGGGCTATGGAAATTGTTAAATAATGAAAATCACACACATACAACACACACACATAGGATGAACTATTGACCCATGTCTTTTTATTTATTTTTTTTAACCTTAGAAACAATGTAACTATGTAGTTTACACACGTGTACACACATTTTCTTTTTCTTTTTTTAGATTTAGAGTTAGATTTGTTTTTCTTAACAGCTACAAGATTATAAGACTGTATTTCTAAAAATGGTTTGACTAATTGCTGATAAGAGGAAGGAGGAGTTTAAGATCAGTTAAGCAATGCAGGAGTTTCAGATTTACTTTATGCTGTGTGTTCCTCCTTAGTTATCAAACACTGTAATGAGTGTAAGGAAAATGTGTGCTACCATGATCTTCTTGAGGACCATTATCGGTGAGTATATTTTTTAAATATATATATATATATAATTTGTTCTTTATATCCAGATTAGAAGTCTGTATTCTGCAAGTGTTTTCCACTTTGGTGTTTTAAAGCAAACACCTATATTATCAATAGAAGCTATTTGAAAGTAAAAAAAAACATTATTATTTTTTCCGTTATATTTTGTATTAGAGTCAAAATGACATTTTGACAATAAGAAACTGTACAGTAATAGGGGAATCGTGAAACATTTGCTATTAGATGACATAACAAAATAATAATATACATATACGGACACAATTGGAAAGGGGAAGTAAGCTAAAAGGAACAAAGAATAACTTAAAAAAACAAATCAAATAGAACAGGAGTCCTATAAAAAGTAGAAATTCCTATTCATTTCCCGGACTTAAGCATTTCTAAACCCAAAAGCAAAAATGTAATATATTGCAGCTCACCAACACTCAAATGTGTTGGTTGCATTAGTTTTGTTTTTTGTCAGACTTTTTTTTTTTTTCACATAGTGATCTATCCAGTAAAGCTGGCTACGCTGCACAATTTGGTTGAGGAATTGGATAAAATTCCCTCAAGGGGTGGATCTGCCAGCCCTGCACTGACAAAAGTCAATCACTTGATCAACTTTTGTTGAAAGAACCTCCTGGAAAATTTTAATCTCAACATCGGCTGCATCCACTCACATTCAGCCCCTGTTTGGGTATGTTGAAGGTGGTGGGACTGGCTGTCAACATATAATAGTGACAGAAGGATTCATTCATCCACACTATATAGCAGCCTTTCTGAACCTTTTCAACACAGAGGAACCCTTGAAATAAATTTCTGGTCTCGGGGGAACCCCTGCTTAAAATGTAAAATCTACAACTCATGACACATTAGTGTGACAGTCAGTGGGAAGAATGCTCCTTAAGTGGGGTACACACTAGTAGAAAATCTGCTGAAAATTCCAGTCCGAGGTAAAATTGTACGATTTTCGGGTAATGTATACACAACTTTCAGCAGCCGATGCCGACATTTTCAACGAAAAAAAACGGAGGGACAACATTTTTATAGTTCGTCCCCAGACGACCAATTTTAGTTTAATGTGTATGCAGTACGTCTGTGAAAAATCGGATACGAAAGACCATGCATGATCTGAAGTTGCTGACGACCCGGAAGTCTAGGAACAAATGTCCCATAAAAAAAAAAAAAACTCGGATGAGAATTTTCGCGAACATTATGCACTGTCAACTAAAAACGGTTATGACCGCTGAGCATAAGAGAGAAAAATCGGAGGATATTTCATCCGATTTTCGTCAAGTGTGTACGGGCCTTTACTCTTGTCATCATTGGGAAGAATTACCCCCTTACAGATAGCTAAAAGGAACAATGGTGTCTTTGGAAACTTATCTGAGAGGCAGAAATTGCCTATTGTTCAAGGAACCCCTAGCAACCTCAGGAGGAACCCTGCTATATAGTGTGGATGGAGGAATCTTTTCATTTTTTTCTTTTTTTTTTTTTTTAAAGAGTGCAAAAGTAGCAGTTAAAGGGTTGAGAAACTCGAAACGCTATTAGAATACCAAAGGTGTGACAGGGGTGTTTAAAATAATCAGCTTTTATTCATGTATGTAACACCTTTATCCAAAAAGGACACATACCTTAACTGTTGGGGCTCTTTCACACGGAGCGGACCGCATTGCGATCCGCTCCGGCACTTTTTTTTTTTTCACGGAGCGGATGACACTTGTGTCATCCGCTCTGTATGTCCGCATATCATCCCATCCGTTTGTGGATGATATACGGACATAATGTAAGTCTATGGGGATTGCGGATGTCAGTGGATGACACCGCTGACATCCGATTTTGCTTCCTTTCCGTTTTTTTAACGGAGGAAAAATAGGGTTCTGTTCCGTTCCAAAAAACGGAACAGAACTGAAAGGAATAAAATCGGATGTCAGCGGATGGTCATCCGCTGACATCCGCAATCCCATTGACTTACATTATGTCCGTAAATCATCCGCAAAAAAATAGGATGATTTGCGGACATACGGAGCGCCCGTGTGAAAGGGCCCTTGCTGTAACTGATTAAAAACTAGTTAAAAAGTGTTATATGGAGTTCTAGTTCCACTGACTGATAGTGACTCAAAAAAAATAAAAGCATAACCATATATCCTTGGAGGATGAAAAAATATGTTTTTTATTTTTTGTGAGGGATGCTTGTTATTATGGGGTTCCAACTTTTTTTTTCGGATCATCAGTTAGTAAGTAAAATAGTTAAACCGTGTACATAGTTATTGTGACTAGTCTGTGTTAGGCAGGCCATACAGGGTTCGAATCTCGGCTGATTCAGCAGGAACCGTATATGGGCATGCCCAATGTTCAAAGTTGATCGATCGATTAACTTGGGTACAACCAGCATGCCAGGTATTATCTATATCTTCAATAGCCGCTAGCATTAGTCACTGTCTTCTCCCTGTGGGGACGGCTCCTCCCGCCGGGAGAAGACAATGGCCTGGCAGTAATGATTCCAGCATCAACACTGTCTGTATTGATGGGGGAATCAACCAAATTTATTTCTTGCAACCCGCTGTTCCAGGAATAAAATTTGCTCCATGTATGGCTGGCCTTATGTAGATGTTCACAAGATATTCCTCTCCCCAGGCCACTATATGTCTACCTTTAAAACCACAATATAACACAACAATACTTCTTTTAAATCTTTGTTTATGCAAGACACTGTAACAAGAGGAATTCCATACTAACAAAAAACTGGTCTGTCCATTTCTAACAAATTGATGCAATTTAACCACTTAAGCCCCGGAGGATTTGGCTGCTAAAGGACCAGGGGTTTTTTTGCGATTTTTTACTGCGTGACTTTAACGGACAATTGCGCGGTCGTGCGACGCTGTACCTAAACGAATTTGACGTCCTTTTTTTCCCACAAACAGAGCTTTCTTTTGGTGGTATTTGATCACCTGTGCGATTTTTTGATCACGCGCTATAAACAAAAAAAGAGCGTAAATTTTGCAAAAATAACAATATTTTTCACATTTTTTTATATGAAATTCCCCAAAAAAAAAAGTAAAAATCAAAATTTTTTAACATTTTTCGGCCAATTTGTTTTATGCTACCTATGTTTGGTAAAAAAAAATCGCAAAAAGCGTATTTTGATTGGTTTGCGCAAAAGTTATCGCGTTTACTAACAAAGAGAAAGATTTTTGTCATTTTTGGTGTTTTTTTTTTTAACGCGTAATGGCGGCGATCTGCGATTTTTTTTTTTTTCGGTACTGCGACATTGCGGCGGACAGATCGGACCCTTGACTGACATTTTTGACACTTTTGGGGTTACCAGTGACATTACTGCAGTAATCAGTGCTATACATATGCACTGTTACTGCAAAAATGACACTGGCAGGGAAGGGGTTAACTTTATTGGACAGGGAGGGGTTAAGTGTGTCCTAGGGGCGTGCTTTCTACTGTGTAGGGACATTCCTATTGGTGTAAAAGCAAAGATCAACCGTTCTACATAGTAGAACGGTCAGATCTTTACTTTTACACAGGGAGAACTGACAGGCAGCTTGTTTACACAAGCTGCTCTGTCTTTCTCCCTTCACAGGAGCGATCGCAGTGTGACTGGCGGACATCGAGTCCGCCGGTCACACGCACTGACTTGCCTGTGAACGAGCCGCGGCGGGCGCGCGCCTCGGCGGGCGCGCGCCCGCCCGCGATAGGCTCGCAAGTCAGTGACAGGCGAGTGACATACCGATACGTCACTCTGCCTGGCCGGGGCTGACCGCCGCAGTATATAGTCGTGCGGCGGTCGGCAACCGGTTAAAATTTGCGTACGGCATCAACACATCAGGAGCTGTATATTACCACACAATGCTCCCTGCCTATCTCCTATATCTCATACCCATGTCTATTTTTACATTTCATACCTGAACACAGATGATGCCAATCATGTACATTTTCTTCCAATTTTATACCTGTACCAAATATCGGGCTATCTTGAGTAAGGAGCCAACATACCAGCAAAGCTCCCAACTGTCCGTAATTTGGAGGGACTGTCCCTCTTTTTGGACCAAATCCTTCTGTCGCTCATGCAGCTTCCATGTGTACATCTCTATATAAAAAGTACTATTTTACTACCATTAGTGTTATTCTGCATTCAACTTTTTATCTGACCTCTATATTACTACATTTGTTATTTTGAAAAGTCAATATAAAGAAAAAATAGAGGTCAAAAAAGCATTTGTGTGGTTTAGCCAATTATCTGCATATTAGATCTTTGTGGTTCTGGTAACCGGGGCAGTGGCAGGGACGTGTCCTTTGCCTACACACTGGTGGGGAATTACTAAAACTGGAGCTCGGAGAATCTGGTGCAGCTGTTAATAGTAACCAATCAGCTTCTAAATTCAGCTTGTTCAATGAAACTTTGACAATAAGCCTAGGTTCACACAGTCCGACTTTGGGGACGATTTGAGAGATACCTATGTGGGTTCATGCACAGATGTCTATTCAAATCGCCCCCGAAGTTGCCAAAAGTAGTGCAGGAACTTCTTTTGGGAATCGGTGTGGCGCCGCAGAGTCGGCGTTGCACCGATTCGGACAGTGCCATTGCCGGCAATAGGCTCAGATTTGGCAAGCTATTTGACATGTCAAATCGGCCGGATGTGAACAGGGGCCAACACTTAGTAGCTGATTGATTACTAGGCACAGTTGCACCAGATTCCCTGTGCTCTGGTTTTGGTAAATCTCCCCATTGTATAAAAAAGGTGTCCCTTTTTTTTTTTTTTTTTTTTTTATATTTTTATTAAAAAAGAAGGGTTGAACAGGGAAGTAAACATGACATGGTATTTAGTCATAGTAACCAGAGAATATAAATGCGAAATGTTACACTCAACAGAAAGGGTGTAATCAAAATAAAGGGAAACATAGCAATAAGGGTAAACATAGCAGTTGTAATTGCTTCTACAGGGGTGGGTTATCTCCCATGGAACGGGGAGAAAAAAACTACCTTTAGGTTCGGATGACTCTGCACTGGTTTATTAGACAACAAGCTAGCTAAGCTTAACATATGATAGGTCTATAAGTAATGTAATCCATTGCTTGAAGTGGAGAAGGTCGAGGAGAAAATAGTTCAACAGGATAACTTGGTTGAGTAAAGAGTGGGGACAAGGTGGGCTAGGTCTTGGGAAGTTGAACTTTCAATTTGCTCAATGAATGAGTGATAGAGTCCTGTAAATACCATTCAGTGTACTGGAAGGTGTCCATTTTTTATAATTTCAGAAAGTTGAGGGATACATACCAGGGTGTTAGATCTTTTCATCATAGGAAAAGTGTTACTCTTTTACTTTGCCAGTCCGGTAACCTTTAGATACTAAGTTCTCTTTGGCTGTAGCAGATTCATCTTTATGAATGTATTTATTGAACCCTTAATCTAATCTAATTTTATTCATAAGCATCTATCAAAAGTTGTCCACACCACCCACAAAGGGATTTAAAGCCCCCGTTCAAATCTGTGCATCCATCTGTGTTGTCCATCATACAACATTTCACAAGAGGATCCCATCTTTTCCTATGGTACTCTTCACATCTATGCAATTTTTCACGTGTCCCTTTTTGAAAATGCTGCATGTCTTTTCTTAGTGTGGCTTGGTGTGAGTCAAGCCACATAGACCTTAATTAAATTGCATAAAAAAACACATATATGCTGCACCAGCACAAAGTAGGTGGCGTGTTTGCTCTGTACGAGCAAATACATCCATGTGCATGAGCCCCCTTAACTAAAACACCATTTAAAAGCCCAAATGTTAGAATAAACTGCTGAAACTATGTTAGGATAAATATTGCTGCTAAAAAAAAAAAAAAAAATAGACATTACTTTTTCCTTTTAATAGTCATCATTATTTTTTGATTTCCAAAATGTCATTCCTTGCATGCCAATGTTCCATTTATGGTACATGATTTGCATAATAATTTTTTAAAAGTAGATTTAAATCCCAACTGAATTACACAAGCAGATATATTTCTGCTCAAGGAGAACAAAATCACTCTGAAAATAAAAGCAAACCATGTTGGGGTGACCCCTTCTGCTTTTTAAATAAACAAAAAACAGTGTTACAGCCCAGAGTACAGTAATTGATTTTCTTTTTTGACTGAATGACGTGTAATTCTCTAAAGCAATGTTTTAAAAATAAAATACTTTTTTTCACTTTTTTTTTTTTTCATCCTTTGCTGCATCTCAGTAATTTTAATCTGCTGTAGCTTCTTTGCAGGCACTCCTTGTCTACATGCCAGTGTCGGGACAAGGTCATGCAGTGCCTAAGGGGAAGACGCTAAACTGCGCCCCATCCTTCTCTGGGAAGGGTGAAGGTGTAGGGTGTGGGGTGCAGCATGCCCCACCAAATTATGTAACAAAAAATGTAATATTCTATATATGGAAAGAAATGCCCTGGTTTCAGAATGAGGAAAAAATGGTGGTGTCACTGCAAGGTAGAAATGTCTCTGCATCTTTGGTGATACTAAAAGGAAAATATGCCCCTGTGTCTATGATATCACACATACAAAAAAATGTCTCTGCCTCTGTGGTGTCATTGGAAGAAAAAAATTATACTATAAATACCTACTTATAACCATGAAATTCATCAATATACAACCAATAAATAAATCCTATTTGATCTGTGTAATTCATTAAAAACTATTAAGTAAATAAATATTTCTATTCATTGAATATTATTAGAACTAAAAATAAAATCGTATGTGCAGCAGTCAATAAATAAATAAAATTCTTAATTTTATGTAAAACATTTTGTATAAAAAATGTCCTCAGTGTAAAATACAGTAAATACATTTTTTTTTATATTCATTAAATTTTAGTAGAACTAAAAATAAAATCTTATGTGTAGCAATCATAAATTGAATAAATCCTTAATTTCATGTAAAAAAATTTTGTATAAAAAATGTCCTCAGTGTCCAATATATGCAATTCATAAATAAATAGGTAAGAATAAAAATGAATTCTTCAATTCATATAAAAACAGAAACAAATCACAAAATGTTAAATTCATCAAACTGTTAAATAAATAAATATTTCTATTCATCACATTTTATTAGAACTAAAAATAAAATTTTATGATCAGCAATAATGTCACTCCTGTTGACTTGACATTGCACTGTTGACATTGTTGACGACATTGCGCTGAAACGCATACTTTAGCTTGCAGCTATGGTTCACGGCTGGAGTTGGCAGTGCAAACAAACAAATGTGCTGTCATCCTTAGTGTCGCACATGACACTAGACAAAGTAAATTTGATACCATTGCAAGCTAATAAATGTTTAAGGATTTTATGCTTTGTGGTGCGTTCCTTTCTTACATGGTGATGGAGAGTTCTGATTCAGCTCTGGTGTAACCACTGGAAAGGTTCCATTACCCATTGATTGATATTAGTATGGATTGCTGGAGGAATGGCTGAATAAATTAACATGGTATGATGAGAGTGACCCATTTTTTGCTAAAATTTGTGGTTGAGTACCCAAAATCTTATGGTGGAGGACACCTGATGTGGATTTGACCTTCAGAAGAAAAGTCTGAGAAAAAATTATTCTACACTTAATGATGGAGAGTAATTTGGAGATAAAAGACTTTTAACTGGCTATTACTTTCACGGACACTGGGGACATTTTGAGATTAGTTTCTGTATTTATATGAATTGAAGAATTAATTTTTATTTTTACTTATTTATGTATGAATTGCATATATTGGACACTGAAATTTTTTATATGAAAATTTTCACAGGAAATTAAGGATTTATTTAATTATTGATTGTTGCACATAAGATTTTATTTTTAGTTCTAATAATATTTGATAAATAGAGATATTTATTTACTTAGTTTTTTTATGTAATTTTTATTGTTTTCCAAGAAATTACAAAATAATATAATCAAACAAAAAAATTACACAGATTAAATAAGATTCATTTATTGGTTGTATATTGATGAATTTTAGAGTTCTAAGTAGGTATTTATTGTATATATGTATTTAATTTTGATACGGATACGCTTTTTACAAACGATCTATTAGCAGGGTCATAATCCTCTTGCTATAATTTATACCTTAGTGTCTTTTTTAGGCCCCATTCACACCTCAGCGTTTTGCAGCTTGAAGTTTGAAGCTCCAAAACGCTGGAGGAGAAAAAAATAAATTATTCTCTATGGACATGGTTCACATCTTCACTCCAAGTCACATGAAGCCAAATGCCTGAAGCTCAAAAAAGTTCTGGAGCTTTTTTTGAAGTTCAAATCGGATAGATTTGAGCATTGTTTGGCACTTTTTTATTCCTGTAGAAACAAATGGAAACACGACAGTTGCGCATTTTTGTGCGGATTTGTGAATATTGTTATTCGTATTTGCGCGATTTTCTGTTTAAATAAAAAATGTTTAAAAATAAAATAGTAATAATATATGAATAAATAAATGTAAAACAAACACACAAATAACAAAAATGATCATAAATATATAATAAGTAAATGCATAATAAATGCATATAATATAATATTACATAAATAAATATTAAACCCCCAACCTTCAAATAATAATAATACATATTATTATTTATTTATTTATTATTATTATTTTTTTAAGGGCTAGGGATTAATGTGAGGGGATAATTATTTATTTATTATTACGTAGTATTCATTTACTAAATTTTTTTTTTATTTATGATTATTTTTATTTATTTGTGTATTTATTTTACATGTATTTATTCATTTCTTCTTAGCCCTCGTTCACACTGGGGCGACCTGTCAGGCGACCTGGTCGCCTGACAGGTCGCCGTAGGTCACCTGCCATACAGAAGCTGTGGACCCGTTCTAATCGGAGCAACACAAGTCGCTCCGACTTAGAAAAAGGGTCCGGAGCTTCTTTGGGGCGACCCGGAGCGACCTGCATAGACTTCAATGTTATGAAGTCCGTGCCGGCCGCTCCGAGGTCGCGGTGCGAGCAGCGCGCCGCGACCTGTGTGGTCGCCCGGGGAAGTCGGATCGCCCCAGTGTGAACGGGGCCTTATGATTATTATTATTATTATGATTATGAGTAGTAGAAGTATTAACACCCTAAAAATAAAAAAATAAAAAAATAAATCCTAATCTTAATTTCAACCTAACCTTAACTCTAACCCTAACTAAAAAAAATAATAATAAATTAATAATAAAAAAAGAAATAAAAGCTAATGGAAAACCTAATAAAGCTGAAATGCCTAGCATAGTTTTCTCAATTGGCTAATAAAAAAACGCCAAAGCTCAAACATGCTGAATAAAAACCTGCAAGTCGCCCAAAACTGTGCATAAAAATGCACGAAAAAACACCTTAAAAACGCTCAAAGACACTATGCTCAGGGGTGAATGCAGCCTTAATGACTGCAGCTTTAGTAAACCCATAGGTATACTCGTGGCGCAGACTACTTTAACCACTTGCCAACCAGCCACCGCAGATATACAGTGACAGGTCGGCAGGTTCCCACGAATTTCTGTACCTGTGCGGTGCTCCGGGGGAGCTGATCTGTGGGGCCAGCGGCTGTGATTTCCGCTGTGCACCCGCGATCACTCCCCATGGAGAGAGAATGGCGGTCTGCTGTTGTAAACACAGCAGACCGTTGTTCTCTAAGCAATCATCACGGGGCTCCTGTGCTCCTCCCATTTAGGAACACAGGTCCCTGTGTTGATTCCATAAGCCCATCCTCCCCACAGTTAGAAAACATCCCCTAGGCATAAATTTAACACTTTGATCGCCCCTGGGTTAACCCCTTCCCTGCCAGTGTCATTAGTACAGTAACAGTGCATATTTTTAGCACTGATTACTGTAGTAATGTCACTGGTCCCCCCAAAAGTGTCAAAAATGTCAGTTAGGGGGCCGACCTACAAGCCACAATGTCGAAGTCCTCGCTGATCCCCGCCATTACTAGTAAAAAAAAAAAAAATGACATAAATCTTTCCCCTAGTTTGTAGACACGATAACTTTTGCATTTGATAAATAACTGCACAGCTAACACCATTTATCCTCCAGGGTTACTGCTTTTGAAAAATTATGCTTTTTTTGGGGAGGGGGGTTTACGGTAATTTCTAGCAAAAAATGTAGATCTTTAGATGTGTGCAAAGAATTTTAAAATTTCTTTGGTAGGGAAGTGGTTTAAACAGTCTTGCTGCTTGCTAATTTTACACTGCTGTGTTATCTCTGGTGACCTCATTTCTGATGAGAGTTTCTTATAAATTGTCCAGAGACAGGATGGTTTTGCATCAGCAACAGCAGGGTAATCCTCAGCAAGCTACTGGATAATTTATATCTGCCGATCAAAATAAGACTATTACTATTTATTGAAAAAGCATATATCACTGCTAATACTACCTGAGTTTTTTTTTTCAAACTGCAACAAATCATTTTGGGTGCTGCTGTGTGTAAGTATTAAGGTAATAGTAAAAGAAAAACAATTCCACGGTCAGATATGTGCTGCCATTGTACACTGTTGTTGAGGCTGTCTGTAAAAATTGTACTATTCTGTATCAAAACATACAGCTTCAAGGCATCCCCCGAGCATTGTACTTCACCACTTGCTGCCCGCCCAACTTCAAAAGACAGCAGAGCAGCGTGGCTCTCGTTCTGGGACGACATCATGTGATGGCGTCCCAAAACGGCCACTCTCGCGTGCCCACAGAGGCGCGCAGCACGGCGATCGTGGCCTTGCCATGTAACTAGGACATGGCACATACCCTAATCTTGGTAAAGAGCAAATGACACGGCTCTTTACCCATGTGACTGGCTGTGTCCAATCACAGCCGATCACATGTAAATGCGGAAGTGCCTTGTCTCGCACTGTCAGAGTGTGTGGCGAAGAGAGCCAATCAGTGGATCCTCCTCGAAGGGGTGAACAGGACAGGTAATCAGGGCACTGATCATCAGTGCCATGATTACAGTAAAACCCCAGCAGTGCCCATCAGTGACCCCAATCAGTGCAAATCAGTGACCCCAATCAGTGTCCATCAGTGACCCCAATCGGTGCCCATCAATGACTCTGATCAGTGCCTGCTCAACTGTGCTGTCCACCAGTGCCGCCCAACAGTGCCGCCTATCAGTGCCCACCAGTGCCACCTATCAGTGCCCACCAGTGCCGCCTATCAGTGCCCACCAGTGCCGCCTATCAGTGCCCACCAGTGCCGCCTATCAGTGCCCATTAGTGCCACATATCAGTGCCACCTATCAGAGCCCATCAGTGTGGCATATTAGAGCCTCCTCATCAGGGCCACCAAATCAGTGCCCTTCAGTGCCACCTCATCAGTTCCCATAAATGCCACCTAATCATTTCCCATCAGTGCAGCCTATGAGTTCCGCCTTATCAGAGCACATCAGTGAAGGAGAAAAAATTACTTATTTGCAGAATTTACTAAAACTGAGAAAAACTTTTTTTTTTCTTCAACAGTTTGTCTTTTTTCTTTTTTTTTTTAGTAAAAAATTAAAAACCCAGCAGTGATTTTTTACCACCAAAAGAAATCTCTATTTGTGTGAAATAAATTATAAAAATGTCATTTGGGTACAGCATTGAATGATCTCGCAATTGTCATTCAAATTGTGACAGTGCTGAAAGCTGAAAATTGGCCTGGGCAGGAAGGGGGTGAATATGCCCAGTAGGCAAGTGGTTAAACAATTTGTGTATTTAAATATTTTTTTTTTAAATTATTACATGCCCCCTAAGGCAGTGCCATGATTCTCTTTTTTCAATAGTTCATCTATTAAAATGGTCAGAATTTATTAAAGTGGAAGCAAACTTCCATCTTTTTGCCTTTACCTTTACCTATAGGTTGTGTAAATATCTCCTAAAGGTGCACAGTTTAGGAGATAAGTATAAAAGGGGTGAATCGGCGCTAATCCCTTGAAAATAATAGAATAAAACCAAAAACTATAAATAAAAATTAATAAAATATTGATGATCAACTTCAATCAAATAGTGGAAAGCTGTTTAAAGAAGTGTGGGAAATGTTGTGTGATGATAGTGAATAAAACCGTGAAAATAAAGTGCTAGTGCCCATAAATACACAAATGATATGTGGCCACACAATATATAAAATCCTTAAAATTATAAAACAATGCGATCAAGTGCCCAAAGTGTTAAATAATCTTGTGGATAAAATGGACAAATAAAGTGAAACTTTATGCTTCAGAAATGTCCCAGTGCAACAAATAATATAACATGGCTTGAAAGTGATATCTTGAAATATAAAATTGGTGATTTTTCTTTTGTGCGATCCAAAATAGTGTCATGCAGAGTGAGCAAGGTATCCAAAAATCAGGTGCAATGGCCGCTTACCTCACATTACACCAATAAAGGCGTTATCTGTAGGGTTGAGCGAACACTGACTGTAATATTCGTGTTCGTACCGAATAATTGGATTTTTGTTACCCGAACACGGACCCGAAAACTTTACTGTATATTCGGGTAAAAATCCGTGTTCGGTCGTTTTATTTCCGGGTTTTGCATGCTTTGGCGCGCTTTTCATGGCGGGCTTTCAACAGCCAATCAACAAGCGTTTAACTGGTGTGCCTAAGCCATCCCAGCCATGCCTACAAATGTATCAGTAGCTGTGATTGGCCGTCTGAAGCATGTGACCAAGTCTTTATAAGTTTCGAGACAGCGCCGCTGCGGCGTCATTCTGCTGTTTAGTTCAGGGAGAGAGCACACATCAACGTGCTGGCTGCTGATTAGGGACAGACAGGAAAAAAAAAAACATTTGTGTCCGGATAGAATTGAGGGACAGGTCGGAGTGTGTTAGGCAGGGCGAGTTGTAGGCATTTTAGGGAGAGAGTCTGCTGATTTTTAGGGTCAGTGTGTTCTACAAACTACAATCGATATTGCTGTGTGGGGTGGGGTTTGCAGTGACCGATCTACGATCTTAGCAATCCTTTTAGGGACAGAGTCTGCTGATTTTTAGGGTCAGACAGTGCGTTCTACAAACTACAATCGATATTGCTGTGTGGGGTGGGGTTTGCAGTGACCGATCTATGATCTTAGCAATCCTTTTAGGGACAGAGTCTGCTGATTTTTAGGGTCAGACAGTGTGTTCTACAAACTACAATCGATATTGCTGTGTGGGGTGGGGTTTGCAGTGACCGATCTACGATCTTATCAATCCTTTTAGGGAGAGAGTCTGCTGATTTTTAGGGTCAGTGTGTTCTACAAACTACAATCGATATTGCTGTGTGGGGTGGGGTTTGCAGTGACCGATCTACGATCTTATCAATCCTTTTAGGGAGAGAGTCTGCTGATTTTTAGGGTCAGTGTGTTCTACAAACTACAATCGATATTGCTGTGTGGGGTGGGATAGGAGATAGGCAGGTGTCAGTGGTCCACATCCATTTTGCTGTGTGTGGGCTGCAGTGAACACAATCTTTTTGGGCTGCAGTAAACACAATCTTTTTGGGGTGCAGTGAACACAATCTTTTTGGGGTACAGTGAACACAATCTTTTTGGGGTGCTGGCTGCTGATTAGGGACAGACAGGAAAAAAAAACATTTGTGTCCGGATAGAATTGAGGGACAGGTCGGAGTGTGTTAGTCAGGGCAAGTTGTAGGCATTTTAGGGAGAGAGTCTGCTGATTTTTAGGGTCAGTGTGTTCTACAAACTACAATCGATATTGCTGTGTGGGGTGGGGTTTGCAGTGACCGATCTACGATCTTATCAATCCTTTTAGGGACAGAGTCTGCTGATTTTTAGGGTCAGACAGTGCGTTCTACAAACTACAATCGATATTGCTGTGTGGGGGGGGGGGGGGGGTTGCAGTCACCCGATCTACGATCTTATCAATCCTTTTAGGGACAGAGTCTGCTGATTTTTAGGGTCAGACAGTGTGTTCTACAAACTACAATCGATATTGCTGTGTGGGGTGGGGTTTGCAGTGACCGATCTACGATCTTAGCAATCCTTTTAGGGACAGAGTCTGCTGATTTTTAGGGTCAGACAGTGTGTTCTACAAACTACAATCGATATTGCTGTGTGGGGTGGGGTTTGCAGTGACCGATCTACGATCTTATCAATCCTTTTAGGGACAGAGTCTGCTGATTTTTAGGGTCAGTGTGTTCTACAAACTACAATCGATATTGCTGTGTGGGGTGGGGTTTGCAGTGACCGATCTACGATCTTATCAATCCTTTTAGGGACAGAGTCTGCTGATTTTTAGGGTCAGACAGTGCGTTCTACAAACTACAATCGATATTGCTGTGTGGGGGGGGGGGGGGGTTTGCAGTCACCCGATCTACGATCTTATCAATCCTTTTAGGGACAGAGTCTGCTGATTTTTAGGGTCAGACAGTGTGTTCTACAAACTACAATCGATATTGCTGTGTGGGGTGGGATAGGAGATAGGCAGGTGTCAGTGGTCCACATCCATTTTGCTGTGTGTGGGCTGCAGTGAACACAATCTTTTTGGGGTGCAGTGAATACAATCTTTTTGGGGTACAGTGAACACAATCTTTTTGGGATGCAGTGAACACAATCTTTTTTGCCCACTGAGGAGGAGGGAGAAAAGTATTTTTCTATCAGGCACTGTGTGCAGCATTTTTCCTTCAGCTGTGCTGTGCTGAGTGACTGATCATACACTGCTGTGTTCAGTTCACATGTGCTAATATTGAGTGGTTTCAGAAATCATACACTTTTTTTCTATTCCACTATTCAATATACAGCCTTGGGTTAAAAAAAAAAAATAAATTGTGGCCTGCAGCAGAGCTGAATAATATCTGGGGTTTTTGGGGTTCATCTCATACTTCTGAAGATTTGAGGGTGCTGCCTGTTCCATACTCCTCCTACTCCTCATTCAGCCTTTTAGGGGTACAAACAATAGTAATTGGGGCCTAGTGTGGTTTTGTACGTGTGAGATACATACACTTTTTTTGATCATATTTCCTATTCCGCTATTCAATAAAAATCTTTGGGGATCAATTAAATTGCGGGATAGTCTGTGTTGGTACGTGTGAGATCCACTTTTCCAAGTTTTTGGGGTTCATCTCATACTTCTGAAGATTTGAGGGTGCTGCCTGTTCCCTACTCCTCCTACTCCTCATTCAGCCTTTTAGGGGTACAAACAATAGTAATTGGGGCCTAGTGTGGTTTTGTACGTGTGAGATACATACACTTTTTTTGATCATATTTCCTATTCCGCTATTCAATAAAAACCTTTGGGGATCAATTAAATTGCGGGATAGTCTGTATTGGTACGTGTGAGATCCACCTTTCCAAGTTTTTGGGGTTCATCTCATACTTCTGAAGATTTGAGGGTGCTGCCTGTTCCATACTCCTCCTACTCCTCATTCAGCCTTTTAGGGGTACAAACAATAGTAATTGGGGCCTAGTGTGGTTTTGTACGTGTGAGATACATACACTTTTTTTGATCATATTTCCTACTCCGCTATTCAATAAAAACCTTTGGGGATCAATTAAATTGCGGGATAGTTTGTGTTGGTACGTGTGTACAGCCGCCTGTCCAGAGACAATGTGGACAAGCTCACGTTCATTAAAATGAACCAGGCATGGATCCCACGGGACTTTTCCGTACCTTCTGCAGAATAGCGATGGATACCGACCTTACCCAGCCATTGTTCCATTTTTGCTCTTTCTCACTCTTTTGGGGTGTACCCTCATTTAAAATTTGTGAAAAGAAGCAGTGTTGGCTACCTCGTCCTCCTCAGGGCCAGATTAACGTAGGGGCTATTGGAGCTGCAGCTCCAGGCCCCTACCTTTATATAGGCCCCAGGTTGGCCATATTCACTGTTACCGCTCTTCTGTCACTTGTAAACACAGAAGTCTGGCTTCTATGCTCGCTTCCCTAGGCAGCTCCCTCAGAACCTCCCCACACAGCACGAAGGCCAGACAAGGAGGGACAGTTGCCGATGCATGGATGTGTTTATGGGCTTCAGAGACAGCATCCCATGTGGAATTAGGCATGCATGGCTGCACCCTTCCTCCTCTGGGTGCATGCCAAGGCACGGCCCTTAAGGCCCTTCAAAATCCTCAGCACCAAGCCCATGATGCTCTTAATCCGGCCCTGGTCCTCCTCCACCGCCGCTTCCACCTACACCGCCCATAGGTGTGCGCAGCCTATTGCATTAGGGTGTGCACCCCAAAGTTTAAATACACATGCATGTGTTTGCCTACATGTACATGGCCCCGATACATTACTCTCCCTGCTGGCAAAGTGAAATAGAGCAGAGCAGGTCCGAGGGAGATCTTTCCCATCTCCTCACTGGCAAACAGAGCGATAATGCTATGTGCCCTAGGTGATTAGGGTGTGCCCAGGCACATCTGGCACACCCTGTGCGCACGCCTATGACACCGCCACATCCACCACCACCTCAACCTCCCTCCTACTCCATATGGGCCTCGTCCTTCAGAGATGAAGAACATTGTTTTATTTTTCTGTTTTTTTTTTTGTTGTTTTAAGTTATTTTCCTATCCACATTTGTTTGCACAGCACTTGCCATGCTCTTAACTACGTTTTGCTGCCATTTGCAGCACTCTAGCCCTTTCCATTGGTGTTTTAGAGCCATTTTAGTGCCTTAAAGTTCGGGTCCCCATTGACTTCAATGGGGTTTGGTGTCCGGGAAAAGTTTGGCAAAACTCCGGGACACGGACCCGGACTTTTTTTTAAGTTCAGCCGAACCCGCCGAACACGGACATCCAGGTGTCCACTCAACTCTAGTTATCTGTATTAAGCTGATGGTTCTCAGATCCAGGGAATGGATTCCTCCTTTTCTCCTTTGGAATTGAATATAGGGGGGTGCACCTCGCTGGCCACTCTTTAATGGTATGGACTCGCTGTGAGAACAGATCACTGTTCTAGATCCCAGTTAGGCTCAAAAAGAAAAGATAGGGGCTCCCATAGTGAAGTATATCACATTTATTTCACATATAAACATGTAGAAACTTCCAGTTGAGGCAGAGGACAATCGGCAGCCGCACACAGCGGTGTATTGCGGGGACTTCTGGTTTACGGCCGTAACCGGAAGTGACGTCACCTGGTTCCTCCCGACGCATTGCGTCACTAAATCACGTGACTTTCTCAAGGGTTCCTTTGTCACTTTATTTGAACTCACCATCTTATTTATTCTCCTATCTTACACCAAAGTAGCAGCGCATAGGTAATTTCTTCTTTATTTTTGAACAGTTTAGGAGATATTTACATTATATTCAACCAGTGACATCACTGGCACATGCACTCTGAAGGAACAGCCACCTGTGCGCACATGCGTGGGAGAGACAACATTGCGGCTCCAGCAGTCACAGACCTGGAATCCGTGAACCCAGAAGCAGGACGGGTTAAGATGGGAGCCCCTGCAGCGCTGACTTCTCGGCACGGGAGGGCTTCGTTTTAGGGTACGTTTACCATAATATGCTAGTATGCGATGCATACTAGTACATTCAGGCTTGACGTGACTTTGATGCCACTTGAAGAAATGCTTGTGTAATCTTGATGTCTATGGAACAAAGTAGTGCAGGGACTACTGTGAATTTACTGTGACTTGAAGTTGCACAGATATGAATGGTACTCATTGGAAATCATGGGGTACGACTTGTCATGCGATTTTGCAGTCTGAAGTCGCAGGACAAGTCGCACAAGCATGAAAGGGGCCTAAAACTAAAATGGCATTTTAGTTAAAAGACTATGACTAAAACTAAATTGAAATTTGATGTAAAAATTAACACTGGGTTCAGGTGTAAGAAACTGAGTACATGAATGCACTTTAATGTGCCTTTTTTTTAATCTGCAATATCCAAAGCTGTTAGTGTAAATTTGGGGAACTCCAGAGACACAATGCAAGTGTTTCCACTCACAGCACCATTATTTTTTTTTGCATGCAACCCATACCACATAATAATCACACATGCAACTTAAACTGTAATATTTTACTTTTTAAATCCTTAAAGAGGTTGTAAACCCATACAATTTTCTTTTTTTTGCAACCTGTAAGAGAAACCCATAATGAGCTAGTATGCATCGCATACTAGCTCATTATGAAATACTTACCTTAGAACGAGCCCCCGCCGTGCCGCCCGCTCACCTGTATGACGGGCGACATGTCCAGTTGCCCGTCTTCTGGGATCGCGGCATCCGGCCATCTGATTGGCCGGAGCCGCAGTGACGTCAATCCCGCGCACGCGGGAGCCGACAGTCACGGCACGGGGCTCTGAAGAAACGGCACGAGAAGCCGTTCCTTCAGAGCGCATGCGCCAGTGACGTCACTCGCTGCATGTAAGGTAAATATCTCCTAAACTGTACATGTTTAGGAGATATTTACAGTACCTATAGGTAAGCCTTATCATAGGCTTTCAAAAGGGTGCGTACAAGAGCAAGAGCCCATATAAGCACTAGCAGCGCTAAACACAACCCAACAAATTAGGGCAACGGATATATAGCTATATTATATTTGGCAAGTGGATCTTTAAAAATACTATTCATCAAAGTCCATAAAGTTCATAAAGGTAGAGTCATGCAAAAACAGGGGTGCATAAGAAATCTTGTGTCCTGATGTAACTGAATGGAATCCGGGCTGTATAAACACAAAGTCCTCTTTTCCCACAGCAGCCACCAAGATCCTTCACCACACCGCTGTGCTCCCCCCTATGAAGTGAACACGTACCCTTAGCACTTGGGTGAAGCACTCTATTCAACCAGTGATCCTCCACTCTACAATGGTGATCCACCTTAATTCACAGCTCCAGCTGGTATAATGATGATCAGCACCTCCTCCTCTCCTCTCACATGTAAAGAGAACGACAGGGACCCATAGCGTAACATGTACACACCAAAACTTTATTAGTATTAAAATCACACTCACATGGGATGAAATGTAGTTAGGCAGAAAAGTAACTGAAGGCAATATCCCGATCCTCCCACTGTCAGCGTTGTCTCCACTGAGCATCACGGTACGGGTGATCCTGCCACCGACTTCCCGATTACGCCCGGACTCAGATGGCGTGACTTAGGGACTCCAGATACTCCTCGGGGTTACCAGAATGGCCGTGTGCTCACGCCCTGATGCGTTTCGTCAACACGGACTTCTACTGAGGGCGTGAGCACGCAGCATCATCGCCTTATCTATATACTCTCTGGGGGTAAAAACTGGGCGGTGTCGTCCTCCTTTCGCCGGCCTCCATGACCGTCCATCCGAGCGCTGGAGACATCGGAAACCACTAGCTCTGTACCCCATCCCTCGGCAGAAACAGGCAGTGCAGCTGCCCGCCTCCATGACCGCCCCGCCCATCCGAGCGCAGGAGACACCGGAACCGCTACACTAAATCTCGCCCCTCGACGGAAACCGGAAGTGCAGCCGCGGCCGGCTTCATGACCGTCCCTGCGGACAGTGAAGACAACATCTTTACATATTCCGTCCCAGCCACCATTCTTTACATATTTGTACAAAACAAATACCAATTACTACCCAGATCAAAAAAAAAAGGAGACACATATATCCATATATGCTCACATTATTAATGTATATACAAGTACAGAAATTGTATGGCTTCTGTAATCTCATACCCTGTTGCCATAGGTGGAAAAACCAAAACATGGATCGTGTACTTCACCAGCTTAGAAATACTCAATGTGGCATATATGAATTTTGCAATGCTCTTAACAAATCCATAACTACCATTTCTCACTTGATGCACCGTACCGTGGCCATTGTGTGTGCCTACAGGTATTTAGGTTTCCTAAAGATATCCAATAGGAGTCCAGCCTTCGCTGCGTCCATATAGCCCAACTCCCCACCAACGGATACAACCTCCAGGGAGAGATTTTCCTTATGGGAAAAGATAGGGGGGAACCATACCCTGAGCCTATGGTAGTAGCCGCACACACAATCACCCTAGGCACCAATGGAAACGGCATGTCATGGCAACAGAGAATATCTACATCAGGCCTAAGTTACAGTTATCAATATGTGGCCAATATATTGAACTCCGACCAAGGTAAACCGACTACCCCGATCCATGCTTATATTACCAAATACTTCATACTATTATATGCAAAATAAACCCCCCATCTACTTAGGCCATCTAGGTGGCCACAATATCAATGTGTTTATATCATCATGTATTGTTATAAAATTAATAAAATCGTATAAATACAGAATAACAGCAAGTCTGAATAAAATTGAACTAAGAGTTCAATATCATTCAACCTAAATCAAATAAGATAAAATAGGAAATCTGGTAAAAATTCAGATACTAAAATCTAATCAAACCAAATATAATCACATAGAAAACCGATAAAAATTCAGATAAAATCCAAATACAAATTCAAGTAAAAAATCAGGTGAAAAAATCTGCCCCAAGTATCTACAAGATCCAGACTTACATACTATAATTCAGTGCTACCGAAGTTAGCACCGATAAGTTGTCCACTATCACTAATCAAGATACATCCTACTCTGGACATATCCAGGCTAATAATCGCTAATGAAGCAGTTGATGTCAAGCTCAACGTTCATACCATTAGGGACTAAAGCGTTTGTCTGGTAGATCCAGAAGGTTTCCCTTTTGGAGAGCTCCCTAACACGATTGGAGCCCCTCCATACTTGATCCACCTTCTTGATCCCCCAGAATCGCAATCCAGAGGGGTCCTTGTTGTGATGGCGCTTAAAGTGTAAAGGAACACTATGGTATTTATATCCCTTTCGGATATTCCCTATGTGTTCCGAGACCCTTTTGCCCAAAGTCCTCTTGGTCCGACCGATATATATCAACCCACAGGGACACTGAAGGCCATATACTACGTGTGTCTATCTGCAGGTGATCAAATCTTGGATCTCAAAAGAGCGCCCATTGGCCGTTGATGTGAAGGACGTATGGCCCCTCAAATGAACGTTGACCTGCTACAGGCCTTACAGTGTCTACATGCGTAGAAGCCCACCCTGTTATCCCAAAAAAACCTTGGTCTCACAGGTGGGTCTAAGACCCTCTTAACCAATCTATCAGGCTGACACCTCGCATCACCGATCGCCGCTCTGCGCACCCCCGGGGGGCGCCCAGAGCTGTGTTATCCTGCCGCCATCATATGGCGTCCGGTCAGGATAACACAACCACATTCCCGCCGTCATTTGCCTATAGGGCGGGCGGGAAGTGGTTAATGACCATGGCCTGTTGCTGGTAATCAAAGTCCAACGTGCAGTTCCTTCGCACACGAAGGAACTGCCCTTTGGGAATGTTTTTTGACCATGTGCTATGATGTCCACTATGCACAGGTAAATACCCGTTGCGGTTAGTTGGCTTAAAATAAGCCAACGATACCAACTTAGATCCCTGAACCATAACTTCCACGTCCAAATAGTGGATTTTTACCTGGCTCCAGTTGAATTCAAGCTTGATATTGTTCCCATTGGTATTGATATCATTGGCGAACGATATCAGAGAGGCCTCGCTACCTGCCCATACAAAGAAGAGATCGTCTATGTATCTCTTATATAAGATGAGCTCATCCCTGGCGACGGCATAAATGTAGCGATCCTCCCATTCCCCCATGAATAGATTCGCTAGGCTCAGGGCATATTTGGCGCCCATGGCAACGCCCCTCTGTTGAGAGTAGAACGTGCCCCCATACCAAAAGTAGTTATGGGTCAAGCAGAATTGTAATATCGAGCCTTGGAATCTCTTCTGGGGAAATGGGATATCAGGTCGCTGACATAATGCCCAATTTAACGCCAATAGGGCATCATCGTGTTGAATCACCGTATAGAGCGAGGCCACGTCCGCGGTGACCACAAATACTTCTCCTTGCGGTAATTCAACCCCTCTAATCATAGTCAGAAAATCCTTTGTGTCCTTCAAATAGGATCTGAGGGATTGAACACTGTCCTGCAAGAAATGGTCGAGGTATTGTCCAATTCTGGAGGTGACCGAATTAATGCTGTTCACAATAGGTCTTGGTGGGGGGTTCTTATCGTTTTTGTGGATTTTGGGCAGAGTATATATAGTGGGAATTCTACTATAACTCGGTACTAAGTACCTTCTTTCCTTTTTAGTGAGTATTCTCTCTTGGAAGCCCACATTTACAAGGCTCTCCAATTCCCTTCTATAGACAAGAGTCGGATTACCCGACAATATCCCGTAGGTCGATGTATCAGATAACATCTCAGATAACTGCTGGTCGTAAAAAACCTTATCTAGAATCACCACCCCTCCACCCTTATCAGCCGGCCTAATAATAATGTCCTTGCGCTTTTCCAGCAACTCAAGACCATCTCTGATGTACCGAGGATTACCATCCTTCTTCGGTACTATGCTTTCCAAATCCCGAAGAACAGATTGTTTAAATACTTTGATACATTGATTGGCCGGCTGGGGTGGGTTGAATAGCGATTTGTTTTTAAGACCACCTTCAACATACCGCGTCTTATTCATAATGTTTCTACTGGGGTTTAGGAAATGTCTTTTTAAATTAATTTTTCTAATGTATCTGTGGATATCCACATATACATTGAATTTATTAATTGGCCTTTGAGCTGCACATTTTTACCCCGCATTCAGCTGTGGCCTCCAAGAGTCCGTTTGTGCCCCGCTCGGTTTCCCCCTCCAGGGTCTCCCCCCCCCCCTTCTCCCCCCTCTGCCCCTTCCTCCTCTCCAGGTAAAAGGGCGTTTCTGAGTTGGGATTCTTGTTTTGTCAAACCGCGGGGCCTCATTGTACCTATTGTGAACGGGCACAGAGTATGCATATCCGGACTCATATTGGGTATGTCCCTGATACCCATTATCCCCATACCGGACATTAGAGGCACCTTGTTGTCAATCTCCTCTCTGATATTGTGTAGGGGCGGGAGAACCTCTCCCTTCCATTCCCCTTATGTTGCCATAATGCGCCGGTTCACCCCTATACGGGATGGGGACCATACTCGGTTTATTGTTATTTTTGTTATTATTCCCTTTACTTTTTCCCCTCCCACGAGGGGTACCTCCCAGGATAGCCCTGGGTGGTGCCACTGCTGGGCCTAATAATTGGGGTACTTGCTCGGGATTGACTGATTGACTGATGAGGGTGGTATTTGCCAGGCATATATCACGTTACTTTTGAAGTCCTCCATATCTCTACGAAATTTCTTCACTTTCTTTTTATGTGTCTCACTATCTACTTTCTCCAATTTTTTCTGTATGTCTGTATTAAACTTGATTACCCGGGGCGTGTCCTTCTCAGGCTCTATATTGGCCTTTATTTCTGCTATTCTGTTCTCTAAAATGGTCATCTTTTTCTTTTTGCGTTTTAAAACAAGCTCCTGTAACTTAATGCCCATATTGTTAAAAAAATCTAACCATTCCTTTTGACTAGCTTCATCATCCAAGCCGTCCTGTGGGGTTACCTCCCATCTCAGGCTCCGCATGATGATGCTTTCCTTCAGGTACTGCTCGAAAGTGCAGATGTCCCACCATGTGCGTATCTGCTTTTCAAGTAAAATACCCAAAGCACTTAAATCTGATCCCAGATCCAAATCGCTGTCATCCGTATTCTCATCGTTAGGGTTGAGCGGACACCTAGATGTCCGTGTTCGACGGGTTCGGCTTCCGTGTCCCGGACTTTTACCGAACTTTTCCCGGACACCGAACCCCATTGAAGTCAATGGGGACCCGAACTTTAAGGCACTAAAATGGCTCTAAAACACCAATGGAAAGGGCTAGAGTGCTGCAAATGGCAGCAAAACGTAGTTAAGAGCATGGCAAGTGCTCTGCAAACAAATGTGGATAGGGAAATAACTTAAAACAACAAAAAAAAAACAGAAAAATAAAACAATGTTCTTCATCTCTGAAGGACGAGGCCCATATGGAGTAGGAGGGAGGTTGAGGTGGTGGTGGATGTGGCGGTGTCATAGGCGTGCGCACAGGGTGTGCCTGGTGTACCTGGGCACACCCTAATCACCTAGGGCACATAGCATTATCGCTCTGTTTGCCAGTGAGGAGATGGGAAAGATCTCCCTCGCACCTGCTCTGCTCTATTTCTCTTTGCCAGCAGGGAGAGTAATGTATCGGGGCCATGTACATGTAGGCAAACACATGCATGTGTATTTCAACTTTGGGGTGCACACCCTAATGCAATAGGCTGCGCACACCTATGGGCGGTGTAGGTGGAAGCGGCGGTGGAGGAGGACCAGGGCCGGATTAAGAGCATCATGGTCTTGGTGCTGAGGATTTTGAAGGGCCTTAAGGGCCGTGCCTTGGCATGCACCCAGAGGAGGAAGGGTGCAGCCATGCATGCCTAATTCAACATGGGCTGCTGTCTCTGAAGCCCATAAACACATCCATGCATCGGCAACTGTCCCTCCTTGTCCGGCCTTCACGCTGTGTGGGGAGGTTCTGAGGGTGCTGCCTGGGGAAGCGAGCATAGAAGCCAGACTTCTGTGTTTACAAGTGACAGAAGAGCGGTCACAGTGAATATGGCCAACCCGGGGCCTATATAAAAGGTAGGGGCCTGCATGGAGCTGCAGCTCCAATAGCCCCTACGTTAATCTGGCCCTGAGGAGGAGGACGAGGTAGCCAACACTGCTTCTTTTCACAAATTTTAAATGAGGGTACACCCCAAAAGAGTGAGAAAGAGCAAAAATGGAACAATGGCTGGGTAAGGTCGGTATCCATTGCTATTCTGCACAAGGTACGTAAAAGTCCCGTGGGATCCATGCCTGGTTCATTTTAATGAACGTGAGCTTGTCCACATTGTCTCTGGACAGGCGGCTGCGCTTGTCTGTTATAACACCCCCAGCCGTGCTAAATACCCGTTCAGATAATACACTGGCTGCAGGGCACGCCAGCACCTCCAAGGCGTAAAGGGCAGGCTCAGGCCATGTGCCCAATTTGGAGACCCAGAAGTTGAAGGGGGCAGACCCCTCATTCACTACATGTAGGCGTGTGCACACATACTGCTCCACCATGTTGGTAAAATGCTGCCTCCTGCTAAGACGTTCCATCTGAGCTGCTGGTGCTGCGGTTTGTTGTGGCGTGCTGACAAAGCATTTCCACATTTCGGCCATGCTAACCCTGCCTTCTGAGGTGCTGGCGGTGCCCTGGTTGAGTTGGCGACCTCCTCCTCCTCCTCCTCCTCTGCCTTGTGCTTCCACTGTGGCCCCGCTGTCAGATGGGAATGCCAGCAGCATCGCGTCTACCAGCGTGCGCTTGTACTCGCGCATCTTGCGATCGCGCTCCAGTGAGTGAATTAAGGACGGTACGTTGTCCTTGTAACGGGGATCCAGCAGCGTGGCCACCCAGTAATCAGCACAAGTTAGAATGTGGGCAACTCGGCGGTCGTTGTGGAGACACTGCAGCATGTAATCGCTCATGTGTGCCAGGCTGCCCAGAGGCAACGAAAGGCTGTCCTCTGTGGGAGGTGTATCGTCCGTGTCCTATGTATCCCCCCAGCCACGCACCAGGGATGGCCATGAGCTGGCCTGGGTGCCACCCTGCTGTGAACATGGTTCCATCTCCTCCTCCAGCTCCTCCTCCTCCTCATCCTCCTCATCCTCCAGAACTGTGCCCCTGCTGGACAATTGTGTCCCTGGCGTTTGTGTGTGCAGGAACCCACCCTCGGAGCCCCTTTCGAATGACTGCCCTGAAAGCCTTGGAAATGTTACCTCTTCATCCTCCTCCTCATCCTGTGCCACATCCTCTTCCATCATCGCCCGAATTGTTTTTTCAAGGAGGCATAGAAGTGGGATAGTTAAGCTGAGAACGGCGTCATTGCCACTGGCCATGTTGGTGGAGTACTCAAAACAGCGCAACAAGGCACACAGGTCTCGCATGGAGGCCCAGTTATTGGTGGTGAAGTGGTGCTGTTCCGCAGAGCGACTCACGCGTGCGTGCTGCAGCTGAAACTCCACTATGGCCTGCTGCTGCTCGCACAGTCTTTCCAGCATGTGCAAGGTGGAGTTCCACCTTGTGGGCACGTCACATATGAGGCGGTGAGCGGGAAGGCCGAAGTTACGCTGCAGCGCTGCCAGGCGAGCAGCAGCAGGGTGAGAACGCCGAAAGTGCGCACAAACGGCCCGCACTTTCTGCAGCAGCTCTGACATATCGGGGTAGTTTTTAAGGAACCTCTGCACCACCAAATTCAGCACATGCGCCAGGCAAGGGATGTGCGTCAAACCGGCTAGGCCCAGAGCTGCTATGAGATTTCTCCCGTTATCGCACACCACCAGGCCGGGCTTGAGGCTCGCTGGCAGCAACCACTCATTTGTCTGCTGTTCCATGCTCCTCCACAACTCCTGCGCGGTGTGTGGTTTGTCCCCCAAACAGGCAAGTTGTAAAACTGCCTGCTGTCGTTTACCCCTGGCCGTGCTGAAGTTGGTGGTGAAGGTGTTACGCTGTCCGGATGAGGAGGCGGTAGAGGATGAGGAAGCGGAGTAGGAGGAGTTAGGAACAGGAGGCAAACTGAAGCGCCCTGCAATCCTCGGTGGTGGAAGGACATGCGCCAAATTGCTATCCGCCTCAGGCCCATCCGCCACTGCATTTACCCAGTGTGCCGTTAGGGAGATATAACGCCCCTGACCGTGCTTACTGGTCCACGTATCGGTAGTTAGGTGGACCTTGGCACAGATGGCGTTGCGCAGTGCACACCTGATTTTTTCCCCCACTTGGTTGTGCAGGGAAGGGATGGCTTGCCTGGAAAAGTAGTGGCGGCTGGGCACGACGTACTGTGGGACAGCCACCGACATAAGGTTTTTAAAACTGTGCGTCTCCACCAGACGGAATGACAGCATTTCAAAGGCCAATAATTTTGAAATGCTGGCATTCATGGCCAGGGATCGCGGGTGGGTAGGGGGGTACTTCCTCTTCCTCTCAAGTGTTTGGGAGATGGAAAGCTGAACGCTTCCACGGGACATTGTGGAGATGGTTGTTGGTGACCCAGGTGGTGGTGTTGCTGACAGATCGTCTGTTTGCGGGGTGGCAGGTGCCGGTATCACTACAGATGTGGCTGGAGCGGCCGAGACTGCAGCAGAAGAGGAAGCAGGATGAGCCAGAGACGTTTCTTGGTTTTGAAGGTGTGTACTCCACTGCAGCTCGTGCTTTGCACTTAGATGCCTGATCATGCAGGTTGTGCTCAGGTTGAGAAGGTTTATGCCTCGCTTCAAGCTCTGATTGCACAGGGTGCAAACCACTCGTGTCCTGTCATCAGCACATTTTCTAAAGAACTTCCACGCTAGAGAACTCCTTTGAGCTGACTTTGGTGCGCTCGTTCCCTTGCTGCGTTGGGCAGTAGCGGGCGTAGTGTCTAGGGCACGGCCGCTCCGCTTCTGCACCCTGCTCCCTCTTCTGCTGTGCTGGTGGCTCTGTGCGACCACCGCCTCTTCCTCCAAACTACTCAGGTCACCTGCATGACGTTCATTCCATGTGGGGTCGAGGACCTCATCGTCCTCCACATCATCTTCCACCCAGTCTTCACCCCTGCCCTCCTTGTCGGTCTCCACAATGCTGAACGCCGCAGCAGTTGGCACCTGCGTTTCGTCATCATCGGAGACGTGCTGCGATGATCCTTGCATGTACTCATCTTGAGAAATAAGTGGTTGGGCATCACTGCACTCAATCTCTTCCACTTCTGGGGCAGGGCTAGGTGGATGGCCCTGGGAAACCCTGCTGACAGAGTCATCAAAAAGAAGAAGAGACTGCTGCATGGCTTGGGGCTCAGACTGCTTGCCTGATTTGCAAGGGGGTGAGGTGAAAGACGGTTGGACATCGGCTGCAGGTGCCAACTGTGACCTTTCTGCAGTAGACTGGGTGGGAGACAATGTGAAGGAACTGGAGGCACTGTCAGCAGCAAACCAATCTACTATCGCCTCCACTTGTTCTGGCCTCATCACTTCTAGGGGCGTATGATGCCCTACCAAATACTGATGCAGGTTCTGTCGCCTACTCACACTTGAGGAAGGTGTTTCACTTGTGCGTGTAGCTGGCACAGATCGACCACGTCCTCTCCTTGCAACAGGAGCTCTAGCAGCAGCACCACCACGACCCAGGCCACGGCCCCTATTTGACGCTCTCCTCATATTTCTGAAATTTAAGATCTTGCCCTAGAAAGGTCTTTATTGAATAGCGCAACAAAAGAACAACAGTATCGCACGGGTGTATCTCACAGTCAAATATGCAAACTATGCCGCAATTTAATGTTTTTTACACCAAAAGGGTGTGTATTGAATAGCGGAATAGGATAAAAAACTGTGTATCTCACACGTACAAACACAGACTAGGCCCGATTAAATTTTTTCCTACCCTAAAGGGAGGATGAGGAAGAGGAGTATGGAACAGGCAGCACCCTCAAATCTTCAGAAGTATGAGATGAACCCCAAAAACTTGGAAAGGTGGATCTCACACGTACCGACACAGACTATTCCGCAATTTAATTGAGCCCCAAAGGTTTTTATTGAATAGCGGAATAGGAAATATGATCAAAAAAAAGTGTATGTTTTTCACACGTACAGAAGCACACTAGGCCCCAATTACTATTGTTTGTACACCTAAAAGGATGGATGAGGAGGAGGAGGAGTATAGAACAGGCAGCACCCTCAAAGCTTCAAAAGTATGAGATGAACCCCAAAAACTTGGAAAGGTGGATCTCACACGTACCGACACAGACTATTCCGCAATTTAATTGAGCCCCAAAGGTTTTTATTGAATAACGGAATAGGAAATATGATCAAAAAAAGTGTATGTTTTTCACACGTACAGAAGCACACTAGGCCCCAATTACTATTGTTTGTACACCTAAAAGGATGGATGAGGAGGAGGAGGAGGAGTATAGAACAGGCAGCACCCTCAAAGCTTCAGAAGTATGAGATTGTGTTCACTGTACCCCACAAAGATTGTGTTCACTGTACCCCACAAAGATTGTGTTCACTGTACCCCACAAAGGTTTTGTTCACTGCACCCCACAAAGACTGTGTTCACTGTACCCCACAAAGGTTTTGTTCACTGCACCTCACAAAGATTGTGTTCACTGTACCCCACAAAGATTGTGTTCACTGCACCCCAAAAGGATTGTCTTCTCTGCACCCCACAAAGATTGTGTTCACTGTACCCCACAAAGGTTTTGTTCACTGTACCCCACAAAGATTGTGTTCGCTGCACTCCAAAAGGATTGTCTTCTCTGCACCCCACAAAGATTGTGTTCACTGTACCCCACAAATATTTTGTTCACTGCACCCCACAAAGATTGTGTTCACTGTACCCCACAAAGATTTTGTTCACTGCACTCCAAAAGGATTGTCTTCACTGCACCCCACAAAGATTGTGTTCACTGTACCCCACAAAGGTTTTGTTCACTGCACCCCACAAAGATTGTGTTCACTGTACCCCACAAAGGTTTTGTTCACTGCACCCCACAAAGATTGTGTTCACTGTACCCCCCAAAGATTTTGTTCACTGCACCCCACAAGGATTGTTTGTCTTCACTGCACCCCACAAGGATTGTCTTCACTGCACCCCACAAGGATTGTCTTCACTGCACCCCACAAAGATTGTGTTCACTGCACCCCACAAAGGTTTTGTTCACTGCACCCCACAAAGATTGTAATCACTGTACCCCACAAAGATTGTGTTCACTGTACCCCACAAAGATTGTGTTCACTGCACCCCAAAAGGATTGTCTTCTCTGCACCCCACAAAGATTGTGTTCACTGTACCCCACAAAGATTTTGTTCACTGCACCCCACAAAGATTGTGTTCACTGTACCCCACAAAGATTTTGTTCACTGCACTCCAAAAGGATTGTCTTCACTGCACCCCACAAAGATTGTGTTCACTGTACCCCACAAAGGTTTTGTTCACTGCACCCCACAAAGATTGTGTTCACTGTACCCCACAAAGGTTTTGTTCACTGCACCCCACAAAGATTGTGTTCACTGTACCCCACAAAGATTGTGTTCACTGTACCCCACAAAGGTTTTGTTCACTGCACCCCACAAAGATTGTGTTCACTGTACCCCACAAAGGTTGTGTTCACTGCACCCCACAAAGGTTTTGTTCACTGCACCCCACAAAGATTGTGTTCACTGCACCCCACAAAGATTGTGTTCACTGTACCCCACAAAGGTTTTGTTCACTGCACCCCACAAAGATTGTGTTCACTGTACCCCACAAAGGTTTTGTTCACTGCACCCCACAAAGATTGTGTTCACTGTACCCCACAAAGGTTGTGTTCACTGCACCCCACAAAGGTTTTGTTCACTGCACCCCAAAAAGATTGTGTTCACTGCACCCCACAAAGATTGTGTTCACTGTACCCCACAAAGGTTTTGTTCACTGCACCCCACAAAGATTGTGTTCACTGTACCCCACAAAGATTGTGTTCACTGCACTCCAAAAGGATTGTCTTCACTGCACCCCACAAAGATTGTGTTCACTGTACCCCACAAAGGTTTTGTTCACTGCACCCCACAAAGATTGTGTTCACTGTACCCCACAAAGGTTTTGTTCACTGCACCCCACAAAGATTGTGTTCACTGTACCCCCCAAAGATTTTGTTCACTGCACCCCACAAGGATTGTCTTCACTGCACCCCACAAGGATTGTCTTCACTGCACCCCACAAAGATTGTGTTCACTGCACCCCACAAAGGTTTTGTTCACTGCACCCCACAAAGATTGTGTTCACTGTACCCCCCCAAAGATTTTGTTCACTGCACCCCACAAGGATTGTCTTCTCTGCACCCCACAAAGATTGTGTTCACTGTACCCCCCAAAGATTTTGTTCACTGCACCCCACAAGGATTGTCTTCACTGCACCCCACAAGGATTGTCTTCACTGCACCCCACAAAGATTGTGTTCACTGTACCCCCACAAAGGTTTTGTTCACTGCACTCCAAAAGGATTGTGTTCACTGCACCCCAAAAAGATTGTGTTCACTGCAGCCCACACACAGAAAAATGGATGTGGATCACTGACACCTGCCTATCTCCTATCCCACACCACACAGCAATATCGATTGTAGTTTGTAGAACACACTTTCCCTAAAATTCAGCAGACTCTGTCCCTAACAGGATTGAGAAGAGATCGTAGATCAGGAGAACTAAGTGCAGACCCCACCCCACACAGCAATATCGATTGTAGTTTGTAGAACACACTGACCCTATAATTCAGCAGACTCTATCCCTAAAATGCCTACAACTCGCCCTGCCTAAACACTCCGACCTGTCCCTCAATTCTATCCAGACACAAATGGTTTTTTCCTGCCTATCTTTCCCTAATCAGCAGCCAGCACGTTGATGTGTGCTCTGTCCCTGATCTAAGCAGCATAATAACGCCGCTGCGGCTGCCTCGAACTTATAAAGACTTGGTCACATGCTTCAGACGGCCAATCACAGCTACTGAGACATTTGCAGGCATGGCTGGGATGGCTTAAGGCACACCAGTTAAACGATTGTTGATTGGCTGTTGAAAGCCCGCCATGAAAAGAGCGCCAAAGCATGCAAAACCCGGAAATAAAACGACCGAACACGGATTTTTACCCGAATATACAGTAAAGTGTCCGTGTTCGTGTTCGGGTAACAAAAATCCAATTATTCGGTACGAACACGAATAATACAGTCCGTGTTCGCTCAACACTACTCATCGGCAAATATATTTTTCACATCAATCTGCCTATTTTTGAGAAAAAGAATTGTATCCATAGCTGCTAAGTTACCAAATCAAAATATTCAAACAAGGAGTAAGATAGAACCAACAGATCCTGTCCAACCCACTCAGCGCTTATGTGTTGTGCAATAATCAATTAGATAGATTAGACACTGAACCACCTAAAAGCTCTACAGGATGTTGGATCACTTATCATAGGCTTACCTATAGGTAAAAGTGTCAGAGGAGGGTTTACTTCCTCTTTAACCACTTCCATACAGAGCAGTTACACCCCCTTCCTGCCCAGACCAATTTTCAGCTTTCAGCGCTCTCACACTTTGAATGATAATTACTCAGTCATGCAACGCTGTACCCAATCAACTTTTTTATAATTTTTTTCAAACAAATAGAGCTTTCTTTTGGTAGTATTTAATCACCACTGGGTTTTTATTTTTTTGCGATATAAGTGAAAAAATAGCAAAAATTTTGAAAAAAAAACATTTTGTTTTAGTTTTTATTATAAAACTTTGCAAATAAGTAATTTTTTTTCATAAATTTGGGACAAAATTTATACTACTACATATCTTTGGTAAAAATAACCCAAATTAGTGGTTATTATTTAGTCTGTGTAAAAGTTATAGAGTCTACAAGCTATGGTGCTAATCATTGAAAATTGATCACACCTGATGTACCGACGGCCTATCTCATTTCTTGAGGCCCTGAAATGTCAGGACAGCACACATTCTCCCCAAATGACCCCTTTTTGGAAAGTAGACATTCCAGAGTATTTAGTAAGAGGCATGGTGAGTTTTTTGAAGTTGTAATTTTTTCCCACAATTCTTAGGAATATGAAGAAATATTTTTTTTTTTTTTTTACACAAAATTGTCATAATAATTTCTCACACACAGTATATGCATACTTACAATTACACCCCAAAATATATTCTGCTACTCCTCCTGAGTATGGCAATACCACATGTGTGAGACTTTTACACAGCCTGGCCACATACAGAGGCCCAACATTCAAGGAGCACCGTCAGGTGTTCTAGGAGCATAAATTACACATATAATTTCCTAAAGACCCATCACACTTTTGAAGGCCCTGGAGCACCAGGACAATGGAATTACCCACAAAATGACCCCATTTTGGAAAGCAAACACCCCAACGTATATTCTATGAGGCATAATGAGTGTTTTGAACATATAATTTTTTCCCAGAAGTTTTTGGAAAATGTGGAAAGAAACAAAGTTGTCAACGTAGAAGATATTTCTAACACATAGCATGTATATAGCAAAAATGACACCCCAAAATTCATTTTGCTACTCCTCCTGAGTATGGCGATACATATGTGGGACTTTGTCACAGCATACCCACATACAGAGGCCCAACATGCAAGGAGCACCGTCAGGAGGTGTTCTAGGAGCATAAATTACACATATAATTTCATTACAACCTATCACATCTTCTTCTGGTGACAAGTCTTAAATGTTGCATTTCCCATCACTTTCTGTTTCAGTAAAAATAGTAACCAGGACAAATCGAGAAGGAGAATTTACCTAACCAGGGGACTGAAACCAGTTTGACTGGTGTTCTAACGCTTTCCAATTTCAAACCAAAAATACTTTGGCTATAATTATACTTTAAAGTGAAGCTTTGACCATGCTAGGGAGATTTAAGTATTTACATATTTATAAGGCATCTTTCACACGGTCCGCATTACATTGCGGACCGTGCTCTGCTCAGCGGGGATCGATCCGCCGATCCCCGCTGAGCCGGCGGATGACAGCTCCGTCTCCGCACTGTGTGCGGACAGGGAGGTATCAGAGCCCCGCTGCTCTCTATGAGGAATCGGATGAGAGCGGACCGCCTGTCAAAATTTTGTGGGGGGGAGGGAGGGGGCGCAAAAAAAGCAGAGATGTATAGTAACGAAGTAGAACTACTTAAGTACTGTACTTAAGTACCGAAATGCGGTATCTGTACTTTCCTAGAGTAGAATTTTTTTCTCCTACTTCTACTTTTACTTCACTACATTTTTTCGATGATTTCGATACTTCTACTCAAGTATTTATTTTTTGTGCTGCATAGTTACTCGTTACTTTTAAAAAAATTACCACTGCCAGAACAGTAGATGGCTGGTTGCATAAAGCTCAAAAAAATGTGTATAATGTCATTTGTAAATCAGCGCATACGAAAATAAAGGCTGTGTATAATAAAAGCTGCTATACCAAATCTTTCCAATAAAAAGAAAATATGAAACAAACAAATAAATGGTGCTACAGCGCTTAAAGTGCATCAAGAAACTACTAACAAACACAGGTTAATCATTTGAATAAATCATTTGAAATAATAAAAACAATATGATGTTCAAACTTTTGACTTATTTCTTTAATAACTACATAACACAGTACTTGTACTTCTACTTTCAGTACTTGAGTAGAAATTTTTTTTTCAAAACTACTGGTACTTTTTACTTTTAGTACTTAAGTAGCAAATTTTTTGAAAAAACTACTTGCAATACTTAAGTAAAAAAAATGTTGAATACTTTAGTACTTCTACTTAAGTAACTTTTTCTGCGAGCACTTCCACTTCTACTCAAGTAATTTTTTGATCGAGCACTTGTACTTTTACTCAAGTAGAAATTTCGAGTACTTTATACAAGTCTGAAAAAAAGAAACATTTAATTGGTATTGCTTCGCGGCAAAAAGACGCGGTAAAAAATTGCGTGACTCTGAGGTCTTGGTACAGGCATGGCACAGGTGATGGTATAGGCATGGCGCAGGTGATGGTACAGGAGATAGTATAGGCATGGCACAGGTCATGGTAAGGGCATGGCACAGGTGATGGTACAGGCATGGCACAGATGATGGTATAGGCATGCCACAGGTGATGGTATAGGCATGCCACAGGTGATGGTATAGGCATGGCACAGGTGATGGTAGAGGCACGTCACAGGTCATGGTACAGGAGATGGGTATAGGCATGGCACAGGTCTTGGCACAGGTGATGGTACAGGCATGGCACAGATGATGGTATAGGCATGGCACAGGTCATGGTACAGGCATGTCACAGGTCATGTCACAGGTCATGTCACAGGCATGTCACAGGTCATGTCACAGGTCCTGTCGCAGGTCATGTCACAAGCATGTCGCAGGTCATGTCACAGGCATGTTACAGGTCATGTCAAAGGTCATGTCACAGGTCATGTCACAGGTCATGTCACAGGCATGTCACAGGTCATGTCACAGGCATGTCACAGGTCATGTCACAGGCATGTCACAGGTCAGGTCACAGTCAGGTCACAAGTCAGGTCACAGGTCAGGTCACAGGTCATGGCATCGCTGCAGCGGCTTCAATCACTTACCTGCTCTCCTGGGCTGGCTCACTGACTCCACACTCACGCTGCCTGCGAGACATCTACGGCGGCTGCTCCTTTCCTCCTCTCCTCGAGTCCTCTTCATGCTGACGGCAGCGGGAACCGGCGGGAAGGTGAGCGGCTTCTCCTCTTCCTCTTCGTTCTGCTGCGGCGGGAACCGGCGGGAACCGGCGGGAAGGTGAGCGGCTTCTCCCTCTCCTCTTCGTTCTGCGGCAGCGGGAACCGGCGGGAAGGTGAGTGGCGCCAGCTTCTCTTTCTCCTCTCCTGCGGCGGCGGGAAGGTGACCGGGCGGTGACGGTGAGTGACTGATGCACGCACCGGCACCGCCCCCAACGAGGTCAGCAGGGATGTTCTGAATCATGATTAGTCCAGGCTGGAGTCTGGACCAATCACATCCAGGACATCACAAAAGGGGGAGTGTCGGAGCGCAGTGCTCTGCGCCCAGGTGACCCCCCCAGAAGGCCGCCAATAGGCGCCTCTGCCGGGTTGAAAACCCCACCCCCCCCCCCCCATAGCCACCAGTGAGTCCGGCGCCCCTAGTGGGCTAAAAATTGAATTTTTTTTTTAATCTTTTTTTTCTTTTTTGGGGGGGGGGGGGGGCGGCGCCCCTGCGCCCCATATCGGCCGGCAGCCACTGGTACTACTACGTGATTATGTGCTGCCAAGCCGCCCTGCCGCAGTAAATATGGTTAAGCAAGATGGCTTTTTTTTTTCCAGTTTTACAATGTTTGTGCAATGTTTATACACATGTTTATGAACGTTACAGTGTACTACCAGTAAAAAATATTTTGGTGCACACAAACACAAAATAATCTCCTACATTTTAATCTAAATAATAAAAATCAAACTTTGTTAAATGAAAAATAAATATATCTAGCCTCAAAATCGCGAGCGCTTTGCAAACCACATTGCCTAAAACTGTAAATAGCGACCGTAATGACTGTTTGTAATTGCCTTATTTTCGACAATAAAAACTATTGAAATTAAAACTGTAAATAGGCAAAAGCATTGAAAACATTTCCAGTTTCTTAGTTTAAAGTCAAACCTTGAAGTAAAACTAAACTAAAGGCAAAACTTCTTTTTTTTTTTTCTTTTTTTTTTCCCGTTTTGAATAGGTTAATGGAGAATTATGTCATAACCTGTCAGTTTAATCTGTGTCTCGTTGGGGAGCTTTCCCATCACTTCCTGTCTCTGCCAAACCAGGAAGAGAAAGGAAATCCCTCCAAAGTGAGGGAATCACTGGTTGTCAGACAGGTTACCGGAACTGGTGTCAGTAGTTGTGGGGGCAACCCAAAATTTGGACTTTTCTTTTAATTTCAGTAATAAATGTAAACATGACAAACAGAGAAGTTTAAAGCGGAAATCCAGCCTAATACCTTAAATTCTCCCCATGCGATCATAAATGTTAGCGGAGTTTACCCTTATGTATCAAAATGAAAAAAACCCAGCTTTTCTACCTTTATTTTGCAGTTTTCAGTGCTGTCACATGACTTCAATTCCTCTTCCTGCTGAATCCAAGAGCAGCAAGTGGGTGTGGTTACTGAAAGCTAGTGACATCACTTCCAGGGAGGGGCACTGTTGCCGTGTAGCCAGTGGGCATATACAGGATGGGAGGAGCTGATCATAGGTTCCCGCCCAGTGTTCTCTCATCAGTAAGGATGCATTGTACATCCTAATTCATGAGAAAATGAAGAAATAATTCACACAGGACAAGGGAGGCACATATACAGTATAGCTGTGCTGGGGGGGGGGGGGGCACATATACAGTATAGATGTGGCTGGGGAGGGGGGGCACATATACAGTATAGCGGTGCTGGGGGGGGGCACATATACAGCTGGGCTGTGAATACTACCATAGGAGAAGGGAGCTGGACACAGGGGTGGGGGGAACTGTCAGTGTAGCTGAAGGTGCTCTGAGGTCTCAGCTCACAGTCTACAATAATCATAGTATAGGCAACCACACTAAGTCTAGGTTTCCACTAGTGCGACTTGTCATGCGGCTTCGGACACACAGTCTCATGACAAGTCACAGCCCATTGATTTCAATGGCACCCTTTCCCATCTATGCAACTTTGAAAATCAGCAACTTTGAAAAGGTGCCTGCCCTACTTAGATGCAACTTTTGATGAGACTTTGACCCAGAGACCGTAAAGTTGGATCAAAGTTGCACTCTAAATTGCAATAGTGGAAACATAGACTAAAGCTCCGTTTCAACTAGTGTGACTTGTCATGCGAATTTGGACAGCCCATTGATTTCAATGGCACCTATTCCCATCTATGTGACTTTGGAATTAGTGACTTTGAAAAGGTACCTGCACTACTTTGATGCAACTTTTGATGCAACTTTGTTCCAGAGAGTGTAAAGTTGGATCAAAGTCACATCAAAGTCGCACTCTAAATCGCAACAGTGGAAACGTAGACTAAAGCTCCATTCCACAAGTGTGACTTGTCATGCAACTTCGGACACACAGTCTGATGACAAGTCACAGCCCATTGATTTCAATGGCACACGCTCCTATCTATGCGACTGAAAATCAGTGACTTTGAAAAGGTACCTGCACTACTTTGATGCAACTTTTGATGCGACTTTGATCCAGAGAGTATAAAGTTGGATTAAAGCTGCACTAAATCGCACAACTTAAGAGTCGCACTAGTGGAAACGTAGTCACTAGAGTGCAAAAGTTGCATCAAAGCAGTGCTGATTTCCAAAGTCGCATAGATGGGAAAGAGTGCCATTGAAATCAATGGGCTGTGACTTGTCATGCGACTTTGTGTCCAAAGTCAATATGACAAGTCACACTGGTGGAAATGGAGCCTAAAACTCATTACTCACATATATTTAGCAATAGAAATGGATCTGTATCCTTCTAAACTTTCATATATGTTTCTTTGTACCTTATTTATTTCAAACTTTCAAATATCGCAGCGGTTACGTGACCCCCCCCCTCCCCCTCCCACTCCCTCTCTCTCTCTCTCTCTCTCTCTCTCTCAGGAGAAACTGCTGGCCTAGACAAGGCTATGAAGACAGGAGGAGATGTGTGAAGGAAAGGAGGGATGGGGGTAGGGCTGGGCAGGTCTAGGCATGCCTGTCTAAGAAAGGCCGGCAACCTTTTCAAGACATGAAATACAGCTTAGCGAATTCCGATAAAGGGAGATAGCGTTTTCAGTGAAGAACAGGAAGAAGCTGATTGTCTAGTTTAGATAAGATGTTCTAAGCTACACAAGCAGCTAGCCAGAAAATGAATAATATCAAAGATAAAGATATTTAACATACTATTAATAGGAAAAATTTCATTTTTGACCAGAGTTTCCCTTTAATCTCTCTAACGGGTGAAAGACAGCAATAAAAATCTGACAGGTGTGTTAATCTCTCGTCATACTATCCTAAACTACAAACAAAACCACCTTTAGTATACTTTAAATAAAGTCTATGAAGAGACATAAAGTAGTTACATATTTGGTAAGGTTCAATGAAGACATTATTCTATCCAGTTCAACCTGATTGTGTCTTCATTTACCATTTTCTATATCTCTGCACATTGAGCATTGAGTTTGTAAGCAGGTTAAAATTAAGCTAGTTAGGGGCTGCCCCAGACCAGAGGGTGAGGGATAATGTTTTTTCTGGTTCTTTTGTTTGGTGGGGTTTTTTCGGTCCTACCCACTGACCTTGTGTTAAAAGAGAGGGACAGTGGTCCGGAGCAGAGAGGCCAAACAGGAGACAGAGACGGAAAGCCACACTGAGGAGCGAGAGAATGTCGCTAACTTATGCAACTGCCACGATTTAGGAGGTCATTGGGACCTGGAGTTCATCCCTGAAGACACCAGCCACTGGGAATGCCACTGATAAATCCCCTTGACCCATGCTGTTACTGCGAGTGAGGTGGTGGTGATGCACTGGATGGATGGAGAGGACATTGGCTCTGCATGTCACTCCTAAATGCAAGTAAAGGTACGCCATGTGTATGGCTGTGACCCCATACAGGTTACCTAGCATAGCCCAAAAGAACCCACGCTGGGTGGGCCTCCTTTGTGACCCATGCTTTGTGCCCAATGAGGGGGGAAACATGAGAAGGATGTGATGACCACCCCATCACCCACCTCCCCTTACCAGTTCACTAAGATACACATCTAAAAGTTTTTTCATTTGTCTTCACTCACTGACACCAGTGGGAATGAAGTTCCACATCCCTACAGCTCTAATTGTGAAGACCCCCTTATGCAGTTTACGACTGAACTGCTTCTTGTTCAACTACATTGTGTAGCTGCATGTCTTCTTCAGAAACCTTTAATTGAATGGTTTTCTTCCCATAATACAGTCCTTATTTAGATATTGCGGTCATATCTCCTCTTAAGCAACTCATCTCTAGGGAGATTAAGTTTAATATTTGTATTTTTTTCTCATAACTGAGGTTATCCAATCCCCTTATTAGATTTGCTATCCTTTTTGGACTCAAGCACAGCCTTCCTGAGGACTGGTGGCCAGAACTGGATGGCATACTTGAGATGCGGCCAGACCATAGTTTTGTAAAGTGGTGGAAGTATAGTTTTATTCTCTTGAGTAAATACCATTTTTTTAATGCATGATGTCCATCAGCTAAACTTGCTGCAGCTTGGCATTGCATGCTATTGTTGAGTCTGTGCTTTACTAGGACACCCAGATCCTTTTCCATCCTTTATTCCCCAGAGGTTCTCCCCTTAGTGAGTAACTTGCGTGTAAAACCTTTTATTCTGTTTTGAAAAGAATGGTGAGGAGCTAGACCCTATGTTGGGTTTATGTTGCTGTGTTCTTACTGTGAGCTCTATCTCTCTACAGTATTTGTCCTGGTGGTGACCATTGTCATTATAACTGAAAATGAGAGAAATGTTGAGCTGTCACCATAGCAGGGAGATGAGGGCAAATCATCGAATGGGGAAATATGTTCTATTGATAACTGTCTAAGATGTGAATTCCCCTCACTTTTCAATGATTCTCTTTTATTTCCCTACTCTATCCAAAATTAATAGAGTTTTGTCTGTACATATATACATTAGAGCCCTAACATTATTCTTCTGCCTCTAGTGTTAGAAATATCTGATATAGCTTCTGTGATATCCAATGGTTGCCACCGCATACAAATCAGAAATAAAAAATGGGCACAGGTGCACACCAGAGGTTGCAGCGCATATAGTAAACCAAAAAAGAGAGCAGCACTCATGGGTCTTGAAAGGTGAACGCACGATAACGGTTTCATTCAACATTTCGACGATGCACAAGCTTCACATCCTGAGAAAGTTGAGCTTGTACCTCGTCGAAACGAATAAAACCGGTATCGTGCGTTCACCTTTCAAGACCTGTGAGTACCGCTCTCGATAGATGCTTATGTATGTACATGGTTCATATGGAGATATTGGGGGTCTATTAGTAGAACAATAAGAACTACTTCAAATGGGAAAAAGTAAAAGGGAAAAATAAAAAGAATAAAATAGAAAACCTCACAATGACTCATATTGAGTCTTTGTGTAATATTCTTTCTTTCAACTGAAAGCAGAAGTTCAGTTACTTAGGGTGAACAGACACTGAGGAATTCTATGCAAGATAAAACATAGAAGCCATCTGATTTGTTTCATCGGGCATATTACAATACTACAAAATAAATGCAAAATATATTAAAAGAGTTTGAGAGCATTAAATGATATAGCTGTACTTTTTACATAAGTAAGGAGAAATTCCTTCTTAGACAGATGCCATTGAAACAGGTATCCCACACTGTAAGAAACTGCATTAACCCTCATCTGTCCCAGTGACAATGGTCACCTCTCACCAGGACAAATGGTGATGGTAAACCCCCTTGAAGGGATACAGATAACTTGACAGAGGTTCTAACCTATCCCCACTCTATCCAAAGCTAAACAAAAAACTGTTTTGACTAGAGATACACTTTAAGGATAATATAGAAATATGAACATTTTCTATGTTTATTGAAATGCTTTTAAGGGAGCAATTTTTTTCAATCGTATATCTTATTATATAAAAAATGTAAACACATCTGGAGCATTAAAGTGGTATTCAAGTCAAACATTTTATTTCATAAAAGTATTGGGGCTAACTGAGTGGAGTACTGGGAGTAACTTAGAGTAGCTGTAGCACAAGGAGTAACTTGGAGTAGTATAGAGTACTGAGAGTAACCATTTAATATCTAGTGGGTAAAATGTCCAACAGGATTGGTGATGCGCCCCAGTGCACATCTTGCTCCATGCATGCATTCCTTTAAGAGCTGTTTGAGGGTGAATACTGCTGTGCAAGATGTGAGTGAGTTGTTTCTCTGAAAGCACAGATCCTGGATGCAGAGAATCAGGTGGCAACCCTGCGCAGCATCAACAACCTGGAAAGGAGTTTGGAAATTACCCTGCAGGTGCAGGAGGGGGCCAGGGAAGAGATGGGTGGAAATTGGAATCTACAGTAACCAGAGGTAGGTAGTTGGGTAACAGCTAGAAGGAGAGGTAGTGGAAAGAGAACTACTGAGGCTAGTCCTAAGTTGGTACACCCTAACAAATATGCCAAGTTGCATGATGTCGGGGATATCAGCTAAGTGGTTGCAGTGCTGAAGCAGGCGCCCTCCTCTAGCTGCCAGGGGAATGACTGCTTTGGTAAGGAGGGGACCAAGGATACAGGCAAGGCTAGATAGGTACTGGTGGTAGGAAACTATTATTAGGAGGATGGATAGGGTATTCTGCCGCAAAGACCTTGATCGCTAAACGGTATGTTGTTTACCGAGCGCTCGGGTTCAGCAAATCGCTAATCGGATTGACAGATAATTGGGTGGGGCTGGGGAGGACCCAGCAGCCATGGTACAAATTTGTACTAATGACGAAGTAAGAGGAAGTTGGAGCGCCCTAGAAAATTATTTCAGGGACTTAGGAGCTAAATTGAAGAGAAGGTGGTATTCTCAGAGATACTGCCGGTACCTTGAGCCACACCACAGAGGAGATTAGGGAAACTACCAAGTGGCTAAGGAACTGGTGTAGCAAGGATGGTTTTGGGTTCCTGGAGAACTGGGCTGACTTTCCAGATGGCTGCAGTAATGTGCTGCGCCTTAGTCGGGAGGTGGCAGCTCTGTTGGGAAAAAAGATGGCCAAGAAGTTGGAGGGGCTTGGTGTTAGGGGAGAGGGTTCACATAAAGCGGTAGCTGGCAGTGAGCATAAGACAGAGGGGAATAATGGAGGCACTAGTGATAATATATTCATATCACCTAATCTCAGGGTTAATAAGTTACCAAATCAAAAACGAAGCCTGAGAAAGCATATGGAGAAAATAATATGCACAGTACAAAACTCAGGTGAATGTTCACAAATGCCAGGAACCTAGTCAATAAAATGGAGGAACTGGAGCTGCTATTACACGAGGAGGATGTGGACGTCATGGGAATGTTCTACTGATGACTGTCTAAGATGGGAATTCCCCTCCCTTTGCAAAGATTCTCTTTTATGTCCAGTTGTCCTTCTGAGATTAGACACATATGGCAAAAAATGATCTAACAGAGTTTTTAATCCTTTCCTACTCTATTAAAAACTAAAAGAGTTATATATGTACATATATACATTAAAGCCTTAAAATTATTCTGCCTCTAGTTTTAGAAATATCTAATATAGGTTCTGTGATAGATGCCTATGTACAGTATGTACATGGTTCATATGGAGATAGAACTACTTCGAATGAGAAAAAGGAAAAATAAAAAGAATGAAATACAAAACCTCACAATGACTCATATGAGTCTTTGTGTAATATGTCTTTTTTCAACTGAAAGCAGAAGTTCAGTTACTTAGATGCACTGACACTGAGGGATTCTATGCAAGATAAAACATAGAAGCCATCTGATTTGTTTCATTGGGCACATTACAATACTACAAAATAAATGCAAAATACATTAAAATAATTTTAGAGCATTAATCGATATAGCTGTACTTTTTACATAAGTGAGAAGAAACTCCTTTATAGACAGATGCCACTGAAAAAAGTATCCCACACTGTAAGAAACTGCATTAACCCTCAATTTCTGTCCCGGTGACAATGGTCACCTTTTACCAGGACAAATGGTGAAGGTAAACCCCTCTGCAGAGGTACAGATAACTTGACAGAGGTTCTAACCCATCCACACTCTATCCGAAGCTAAACAAAAACAGTTTTGACCAGTGGCGGCTGGTGCTCAAAATTTTTTTTTTTTTGGGGGGGGGGGGGGCGCAAACAGAAAAATGTAATAGGCCTTGCTTTGCGGCAAAAAACGCTGTAAAAAATTGCGTGACCTTGAGGTCACAAAAGTGTGAAAGGGGCCTTCAGTAATTAAGGTATAGTGTGCCCGCTTTCAATGAAGAGAGACCAGCGTGCCCCCTTTCAATGCAGAGTGACCAGCGTGCCCCCTTTCAATGCAGAGTGACCAGCGTGCCCCCATTCAATGCAGAATGACCAGCGTGCCCCCATTTAATGCAGAATGACCAGCGTGCCCACATTCAATGCAGAGAGACCAGCATGCCCCCATTCAATGCAGAGAGACCATCGTGCCCCCTTTCAATTCAGAGTGACCAGTGTGCCCCCTTTCAATGCAGAATGTCCAGCGTGCCCCATTATAATGCAGAATGACCAGCGTGCCCCCTTTCAATACAGAATGATCAGTGTGCCCCCTTTCAATGCAGAGAGATCAATGTGCCCCCTTTCAATGCAGAGAGATCAGTGTGCCCCCATTCAATGTAGAGAGATCATCGTGCCCCCTTTCAATGCAGAGAGATCAGTGTGCCCCCATTCAATGCAGAGAGATCAGTGTGCCCCCTTCCAATGCAGAATGACCAGCATGCCCCCTTTCAATGCAGAATGACCAGCGTGCCCCCTTTCAATGCAGAATGACCAGCGTGCCCCCTTTCAATACAGAATGATCAGTGTGCTCCCTTTCAATGCAGAGCGATCAATATGCTCCCTTTCAATGCAGAGTCACCAACGTAGCATAGCGTACCCCCCCCCCCCCCGACCAGAGTCCTCCCGCCTCCTCCTCAGCCAATGGCATGGTTTTTGCCTTTCAGCCAATCAGGAAGCGGGTCTCAGACCTGCTTCCTGATTGGCCAGGAGGAGGATCCGAGTGACAATAGCGAATTTTAATTTGCTATTGTCACACAATGGGTGGGCTGGGGGTGCACTGCTCTGCGCCCCGGGTCCTCCCTTTTCTGAAGCCTATTAGAGCCTCTGGCTCTAATCAGGTGACTCGGTAGAAAAAAAAAACCCATTGAGCTCCATGAGTCCGGCGCCCCGCATGCAGAATCGGGGGCCGGACGCATGGATGGGGGGACGGCGCCCCTACTCCCCCAACGCACCGGCCTCCACTGGTTTGACTAGAGATTTACTTTAAAGATAATATAGAAATATGAATATTTTCTATATTTATAGAAATGCTTTTAATTAAACACTCTCTTAAAATATTTTGCAATCACATATTTTATCACATAAAAAATGTAAACATATTTTAAGCATTAAAGTGGTAATAAAGTCAAACATTTCATTTCATAAAAGTATTGAGGGTAATTGAGTAATTTGAAACAACGTGGAGGGGGCCAAGGATACAGGCAAGGTTAGACCGGTACTGGTGGTAGGTAACTAAATTAGTAGGAGGACATATAGAGTCATCTGCAACAAAGACCGTGATCGCCGAACAGTATGTTGTTTACCAGGCGCTTGGGTTCAACACATCGGAGATCGGATCGACAGATTATTAGGTGGGGCTGGGGAGGACCCAGCTGTCATGGTAAACGTTGGTACCAATGACGGAGTAAGAGGAACGTGCAGCGACCTAAAAAATGATTTCAGGGACTTAGGAGCTAACCTGAAGAAAAGGACCTCCAAGGTGGTATTCTCAGAGATACTGCCGGTACCTTGAGCCACACCAGAGAGGTAGCAGGGGATTAGGGAAATTAACAAGTGGCTGAGGACCTGGTGTAGGAAGGAGGGTTTTGGGTTCCTGGGGAACTAGGCTGACCTTTCAGTTTGTTACCGGCTCTTTAGTAGGGATGCACTGCACCTTAATGGGGAGGGCGCAGCTCTGTTGGGAAAAAAGATGGCCAAGAAGTTGGAGGGGCTTTAAAACTAGGTGTTGGGGGGGGAGGGTTCACATAAAGCGGTAGCTGGCAGTGAACATAAGACAGAGGGGAATAATGGATACACTAGTGATAATATATTCATAACATCTAATCTCGGGGTTAATAAGTTACCAAATCAAAAACGAAGCCTGAGAAAGCATATGGAGAAAATAATATGCACAGTACAAAACTCAGGGGAATGTTCACAAATGCCAGTAGCCTAGTCAATAGAATGGAGGAACTGGAGCTGCTATTGCACGAGGAGGGTGTGGACTTCATGGGAATAACAGAAACTTGGTTTGAAAGCTCACTGGTTGGCAAACATCCAGGGGTGTTTCTTGTATCGAAGGGACAGGGACAGTAGAAGAGGGTGAAGGGTGTGTCTATATATCAGGAATGATTACCATATATAGAAGACAAGGGTGGAGGTGGGGTCCGTATGGGTGGAACTTCAAACGGTAGAAGTAAGCGGAAAATTATTAGTGGGGGTATGTTACAGGCCCCCTAACCAGAAAGAAGAGGTGGAGCTGGATCACCATTCACAGATAGAAATGGCAGAGAGGCAGGGAAATGTTGTTGTGATGCGGGACTTTAACAATTGACTGGGTGGAATAGACAGCCCACTTATAAGGGCCTGCTATTTCTTAAATGTCTTACAGGACTTCATGTCCCAATTGGTGGATTCCCTGACTAGAAATTATGCATTGCTAGATCTATTATTTACAAAATATACAGATCTGATTGCAGATGTGGAAATACGAGACAACTTGGGAACTAGCAACCACAGGATTATTACATTACATAGTTACATAGTTTGTGAGGTCGAAAAA